>NW_023340257.1:17814792-17820233 GCF_004916995.1 Morone saxatilis | reverse complement strand
AAGGAATCATAAGCCAAGAACTCCACCTCCTTGGGGATGCAGGCTGTTCTGTCTTTGTTTGACCAGAAGTCCTCCGGACAAAATGTGCACTCTATTGAGTCTAAAGGGAAAAGGGTTTAGAAAAGAGTAACTCATTTGAAATATTCAGTATTTAAATATTACATGATTTTAACAGAATATATTAGATATGAATTGTTGTGCCTATTATGATTTGGTTTTAAGCTCACTTGTCTGATTGCTAATTTTGCCACTGTCACATGGTACACAGTCAAAGCAGCAAACAGGCTCCCCACGACGGACAGCCTTCCGGGACCCTGGAAGACAGCTGGCACTGCATACAGACACTGGCACCTAGGGAGCAGATAATGGCTTTCAGCTCTGTAGTGTGAAATGAGAGTGCTGAAATCACTAGTCAGTTACTTAATTTGTCCATTGCTTAAAAGACCTTTTTAATCATTGCTTATTTATTTTCTGAATTATTAAGAACCACCAACATTTGCTGGTTCCAGCTCCTTAAATGTGAAGATGTAGTGCTGGTCTTTGTTGAACACTACTGTAAATGTCTTTGTCACAATCAGTTCCTCAGTCTCTCTTCAGCCACACTCTGAATTGCTCTTTATTCTAATCTCCAGCCCCTGCTTTTCCCAGGCCATTCACTTTCCTACAACCCATTAGACTGCCAAACCCAACTACACACCTGTTCTTACTTCGCACATCTGCTGTGCAGTTAGCTGGCCTACTCTACCCAATCTGTCACTTGTTTCATTCAAGTGTTTCTTGGTCTTGCTTTTAGCCTGTTTTGTGTTTATACACTTTCCTAAGACCTAAGGGGTGTACTACGAATTGAGTTCAACATATTTACATGGGACTAGTATAACCAGGAGATCACATAATTTAAGAGAAATTACTTCACTATTTGGTCAGAAAATGCAATCAGGAAGGAAATTTGTAGAGGCTATAATTTGAACTGAGGATTTATTGTCAATAAGCTCTTTAGGAATGTGTACATCTATTCAATATGTATAAATATAAATAATAAATGGAAACAACTGACTACTTATCAGTTCAGTTTCAGGATTGATTAAAGAAAAATAGACAGTGGTCTTTTTATGTTTACAAATGCAATGTTTCATTTCAAAGAGGCTCTTGACTCGCTACTGTTTACTGTACTAATATCAGATCCTTCTTGCCCTGCCCACCTGACTTACCTCCACCTCAACCTACAGAACTTCAACAGTTGGCATCTGATGAAGGTAAAAACACAGTGTGAGCAGCTTGCCTCACTCTGATGCCCTGCCCAAATTATCCTGTCTTCCTGGATCACCAGCTCCTCTCCAGCAGGCTTGGTTCCATCAAACAACCCGACGTTGACAAACTCAATGTTTCCGCCTGTGCCTCTCTGCCAGTTGATGATATCGTAATAGGGTATGGAGTCACCCTTCAGGTCAAAGTTCACCTCCTCCCCGGCAATGTTAAATGTCACTTCTTGGAGGTAGTATTGGAGCTTGAAAACCAGTAGATGATATGAAATATTCAAATGATATGAAATATTCAAACAAGAATAACAAGATTTTCAATGTAATGTACTGTAACAGTAAGGATACTATATTATACCTGCCAGGGGTGTATGTTGTTGCTTTGAGCACATGAGTTGTTTTGAAAAGGCCCACTGCCTGGTTGACAGAGAAGAAGGTTGTGGAGGGAATGAGCAATTGCATATACAGCCTTATAGACATTGTATGCTACTCTAGGGCTGGATGTATTCATGTAGGCTGAATGCTGCTCCAACAGGGACTCCTTCCCTGTGCAGGGAGGTAATTGGGTGCCAGAGGACAAAGAAGGATTGCAACCATACAGAGCCTCCCAGAGCTCCTTAACCAAAAGATTATTTGGATACATCTGAGGGTTTACTGACTGGAGGTAGTCACTGAGTCTGGATATATAACCTTTCCTGATGCCAAACCCAATGGTGCCCCCCATGTAGGGGTAATACTCGCTCCCTGTAAAGACAGATGCTGTGACCCAGGCCTCACTGGCCACCCATTGGATTCCAGTGATGTTCTGTATCATGTAATCTCTCAAGAAAGGTGTCATCTCCCCCTCGGCTGAAAATACCACCACCACTTTTGCCAAAGAACTACGCATCACCTTTAGAAAGAGGCAGATAATGGAGGAAAGATTTTCACAAGGAATAGAGAGAGTATTATTAATGGCTTAATGCCATTTTAGACTGAAAATATACCGTATAGACTAAATACGAAAAGGTCCAATGTGCAACATTTAAGAGGATATATTGGCAGAAATGCTATGTAATAATTTTAGATATGTTTTCATGAGTGTATAATCACCTGAAAATTATAATTTACCCGTGTTCCTGTAATGTCAAATAAAGAACATTTCTATCTCTCTTCTCTATTTCTATCTAACATTACTATTTCTCTATTTTTATTTTGGTCTGAATTGATACAAATTATGGCCTGTTACATTATATTACCCTAAAAGTGTGACCAAATTTTCTAGTTTTTATGAGAAAATAACATAAAAATTACACACAAACTCTTTGATGACACTTATGTGTAGTCAGCACCTACAATAAAATGGTCTTGAGGTCAAATAAAAACTTTAATGCTCTAAAACTCAATGCAGCATGTCTTTGCATTTACCTCAATTATCTCCAGAGCCCTCTGGCGATTGTAGAGCAGAGGGATCATTTCTTGGTATGCTACACACACTTTGGTATCCTGTAATTCTCTCAGTAGACCTTGCACAGCAAAGCGCCCGTATTCATGGTCCCCTCGCACCAGTCCCACCCATGTCCAGTTAAAGCGTACCAGCAGCTGAGCAATGGCTTTCACCTGGGTTCAACAGAAAAGAATGCCAACTCACTTCGACTAAAAACATTTAAAAAAAAACAAAAAACAGTTAACTGACATTTAAATATTGTGTTGATGAAATTCTCAGCTATTGATTTTACATTGCACCGCAAGTGCATGTGAACTGGATACCAATAGACAACACAGAAATGTATGATTTTTAAATGATGTCTTTTAATTGCTACAGAGCTGAAATTGTATTTGGACAATTGGACAAACTCTAACCTGATAGTCATCATTAGGGATCACTCTGAAGAACGTAGGATATTTTCTTCTGTCAGAGAAACATGCACATGAAGAAAAGTAACTGATCTGTGTACAGAAGGAAAACAGATTATAAGGTAACAAGTTGATTTTTTGGGGGGGATTACAAAAGAATAGTGGTATCATTACCATTGGGATTCTGAAAGGCTGCAGGATTCTTGACACTACAATTGACTGAGCAGAACCAGATTCCCCAATCACAGCGAGAAGCGGAGAGGCACCGCTGCACAGGGGAGAGTCATCCTCGTTCAGCCCGTTCAACACAGCCATAGCAGCCCTCTGTCCCGTCAGTGGATATGCACATGAATCAAAGATTTTGTATCCAAGGGTGTAATTGGGCAATAGCTCTGTACTCTGGTTTATCTCCTCCACTGCCAGCCTCATAGTCTGAACCCAGCGGAAAGCCCTGGGATCAAAGCTGTAGCCCCACAGACACAGATGCACACACCACACACACATGAACACAGCAAGTATGGAGAAAAGGTCAAATTAAAGGCATAGATGATATTTTGATATGAAGGTCTGAATTGCATATTTGCATCTATTTTTCTAAAAAATAATCAGGATATATATTTGGTAATCCCTTTCTTTACAGGTCTAAATAACTGCTAAATTATTTGATGTCATCTTGAAAAACTCAGAATTTGAAAAATTATTATAAGTAATATTACCAACATTACCTAACTCTTACACATTCAAGTATTCAATTCAGTTTATATATTTGTGTAACACAGAGCAGGATACCCCTCACAAAAGTACAACAATAACATAAAGCATATTTTTTTGACTTTCTCTGGAACTTTCTCAAATCTAAATAGATAACTTAAAATCTAAGTGCAAGTCAGTTCAAGCCATCACTACATATACAATTGTTTGTACAATGTACAAATTCATCCTGCATAATCCATTCATTTTTTTGTTTCACAACATGCTTGTTGTACAACATCTGACACCAGTTGCTTCAACTATGATTTCCAGTCCACATGTATTAAACTCACCCATTGCACCTCACTGGCGGTGGTCTGTAGGTGCAGTTGAGGTCTGGCATCTCCTGGTTATAGTGAAGGGGGAAAATCCCCCCAATAACATAGTCACCCCTGGCCACAAAGGCTGGCTGAAAGCTGTTTTGAAGTGTGCACACTTTGGCTGGTGATGGGGTTGGAGAGGTAAAGCTGGTAACTGGGTTATAAGATATAGTGAGGACAAAGACAGAGTAAAGCAAAGGAAATAAGGCGAGTAGAGTCATATTGTTGGACCCACCAAAGAGAAAGAAAGAGAGAGAGAGCAAGGAATTAAGCATGTTATATATAGTATGGGACCTTCTTATTCTAGCATCTTATTAATGACAGACTGACACTGGATTGGACATCAGCAGTCCCACCTTATTTACTAAAGTTGTTGAATGTAGAAAAAATAAGTGATGTAACAGGATAATGATACTGAGAAAGCCCTATGAAAAATATATTGACATATTTTTGTAACTGCCAGTTTATTAGGTACAGCTAGTTAAAACTAATGCATTCTAATGTTATATATTCTGCCATCATGGTTTGATTGATTGATTGATTGATTTAAATATAGGCTGGGCATCATATGTTGCACCATATTGTTCTCTTTCCGGTATGCCTTGAGCTTGATGAAAAGAGAACAGTGATGTAGTTTAATCAACTTTAATCTCATTCCTAGTGCTGGTTTTGTGTGCAACAATGTAACCCCTTGGGTGTGTTTGCTTATCACCGCAGGAGGCATGTCTCAGTATATTACATCCCACCCTTTATATTAGTAATGCCAAATTAAATTAAATCTAAAAAAAAAGACAGCAAGACAGGTGTTCTTTCTCTGCAGGGAGAGGAGACCCAACATGGATTCTAACCTGCATACCTGATATTCTACAACTTCTACAGTACTGTACACTAAGTAAATACGTAAGTAATACTTCATATTTACATACATTTATATAGCACCTTTTAAAACACACAGTTACAAAGTGCTTGACAAATATATATAGATATATATATGCTACAAATACACAAACAAACACAGAATCACACACATACATAAATACATACAAATACTAACATATGGTTGAATAAAACAACATTTTGGTCTAACTGTCTGACTGTTGAACTCTCCAGCACGAAGTTTACTAGCAGCACACTGATGGCTGATGAGTAATTGACGTCACTTTACCTATATACCTACTACTTTTACTTACTGTATATATAAAAAAATATATATAAATTCCCTCTCACCCTCTTGGGTCATCCTCAAGCTCGGGCCTGGGAGTTTGAGGGTTCTGCGCAG
>NW_023340257.1:17806844-17814692 GCF_004916995.1 Morone saxatilis | reverse complement strand
GTGGAGATATTTGCTATTCTGGCCTCCAGTTTTGGTTTGCTGGTCTGCATTTTTTTTCCAAAATGCTATATTATTATCTTCCGGCCAGAGCAAAACTCAAAAAAACATTTGATGGGAAAAATACCATCAAGAACTCTATAATCTGTAATTCAAAAGTCTTCTTCAAAAGAAAGTGTGACATCAGATAAACTTTACTGCATAGTTTGATACTGTAGAATGTAGAAATTGTAATTCATCACCTTTTACATGTTGTGATGTGTTGAATAAATTAAATATACTGCATTTATGCATGTTGGTCAATGGACATTCAACCAAATTATTTTAAATTGCAATATTTCAGTGAGGTAACTTTAGTGTAGGACAGAGTAATTAATATTGTTAATGTGAACAAGATAGCAAACACAAAAAATTCTCCCTTCTGTCAACAACTGATATCAAAGTGTCCATTAGCAAGGCAGTTAATAACATTTGTAGTATCCAGTCAGTCATCAGTGTGCTAGTAAAGATGATGTGCAAGAGGAGCAACATAAGGAAGGATTTTGCAAGGACATATCATTACTACAGTGTACCAAACTTGAAATCTAAATAGACTGAATATTGATTCTCTGCATATGTGTAAGGCTTTACAGTAGCACCCCTTGGTTACTTTGGACATCCACAATTGTGAAAAACAAATGTTTACAGTGCATTATCAGAAGTAATATAACTTGGTAACAGCAAGAAAACATTGAAGGAAAGGGTTATGGCACATGTGGTTTGCTGTGTAATCTCATCATACCACTCCACATTGTTTATGAAGAGCTAAATGGTTATAACTTCTTTAACATCAGCATATGTAACTGTGTTGCTGTTTTTTACACACACACAAGTAAGATCATTAGTGAAAACAACTGCCGTCCATACTGAACAAACTAAACGTTCTCCTGTGTGATACCAGACCACCTGTCACCTCATCTGTTACCACACCTGTCACTCTAATCAACCAACTAACCTATAATTTACTATTAACACACACTTGGGATATGATAACTTACATAGACATGACAGGCTGTAATTAGATGAATGTATAAATACCGGTTATAGCCTTTATATTAGTGAGAAAAAACACTGAGACCAGAGGTCAATACATTTATTTGGCCTTTAGTTTCACTTTCTTAAAGGTCATCATCACCTCACACACCCCACGTAGCCTGAATGTTCCCCGTGGAGATCGTACATGCTTGTTGTCCTCCGGTTCAACCACTGGGTGCACGTTGCTTTGACTTCTGTGGGCTTATGATGTAATGAGGGTACCCACTGAAACACTGTAGCATAAGATGGTTTGCCTCCAAAAATTCACATAATTTATTTGATTATTTTTTTAGGCAACATTCAACAGAATCAATTTAATTCAGAGTGTTATTGATTAAGGCTTTTTTAAGTTTGACCTTTTTTCTGGATGTAGTCTGATGAGGTGTATGACATGCATGTACACAAACATTTGTCACACACATATATGATTACCGATTTACGGCTGGCTCGTAAAATAAAGTGTGCTCGCATTGTTATCTTACATTATTTACTATTCATCATTCAGTCCGCATTTGCCCAGTTAGGCGGGGCTGCTGAGCTCCAATATCTCAATGTCTTGATGACGCAAGAATGAGAAGGTCACATACTGTATATAATATGCCTAATTCCTTGCCCTCTCTCTCTCTCTCTCTTTCTCTTTTTGGGGATGTCTAACAATATGACTCTACTTGTCTTATTTCCATTACTTTACTCTGTCTCTGTCCTCACTATAACGCATAATCCAATTTCTAGCTTTAGCTCTCCAACTCCATCTGCAGCCAAAGTATGCACACTTCAAAACAGCTTTCAGCCAGCCTTTGTGGCCAAGGGTGACTATGTTATTGGGGGGATCTTCCCCATTCACTATAACCAGGAGATGCCAGACCTCCAGTGCACCTACAGACCACCGCCAGTGAGGTGCAATGGGTGAGTTTCATACATGTGTGTTGGAAATCCTAGAGGATTTAATTGTTTCCAGCTAAACACATCTAATTTTGTAGAACAAATTTACACAGCATAATTTATATGTACCAGGTCCGATTTTAGAATACATACTTATAACATATTAAGCCTATATGTAAGAAAACAATCTTATACACAGTGATGTCTTGAACTAAAATGCAGCTTGAGTAAAATATTGATGTCAAAATGGTAATAATGTATTATATGGGTTTATAATTCCTCATGCATTTGAAAGCTATTTCCAAGAAGTTTCATGTTTGGATAGGAATAGGGTTACACAAGCAACAAATTGGAATAAACAATTGTAAGTGTATGTATCTATTACATTGGTCTTTCAACATAACATATTGGAAGGTAATTACAGATCTGTAAAATAAAGCATTACCAAAGACATATCTTGGTAACATATTAAAAAAAGCATGAGAATGGACCAAGCTCAGTGTGTGTGTATGCAGAAATGCAATTTAGACTAACTTCAAATCAAAACATCATATCTGCTTTAGAATAATTACTTTATGAATTCCCATGGGGGAGATTTTTTCACTCTATTATACAGTTTACACACATGTATGCCCAAAATACAGACATGAACACATATACAATTGAGGGGAGAGACGTTATAGTGATGGGGCTGTCTCATGACGCCACCCCCCAGCTCCCCCAGCAGTTAGGGATTTGGTGCCTTGGTCAGGTGTAGTGCCCAAAAGGTGAACTGGCACCTTTCCAGTTACCAGTCAACACTCTGTGGCCTTTTCTGGACTTGAACCAGCCACCCACAAGTTCTCAGGTCAAGTCCCAACGTACTGAACTACTGCAGCCCCAAACTGAATTTAATTTGACCTTTTCTCCATACTTGCTGTTCAATGTGTGTGTATTTGTGTCTTCTTGGCTACAGTTTTGATCCCAGGGCTTTCCGCTATGCTCAGACTATGAGGCTGGCAGTAGAGGAGATAAACCAGAGTACAGAGCTATTGCCCAATTACACCCTTGGATACAAAATCTTTGATTCATGTTCATATCCACTGACCGGCCAGAGGGCTGCTCTGGCGTTGCTGAATGGGCTGAGTGAGGATGACTCTCCTATGTGTAGCGGTGCCTCTTCGCTCCTCGCTGTAATTGGGGAATCTGGTTCTTCTCAGTCCATCGTGTTGTCAAGAATTCTGCAGCCATTTAGAATCCCAATGGTAATGATGACTCTTCTCTTCTGTTATCACCCCAAATGAATCTGCATTGTACTGTTTTTTTTGTACTGTAACTCTACTCTGCTTCTTCTTCTTTACACAGATCAGTTACTTTTCTACATGTGCATGTCTCTCTGATAAAATCAAATATCCGACCTTCTTCAGAGTGATCCCTAATGATGACTATCAGGTGAGAGTTTGGCCTCAGATTTAAAAGGGCTTAATAATTTTTCAATGCTGTAGCAAAAATATTTTTACTTATATACTTTTTATTTGAAGTATTCATATTTCTGGTCAAAATCAATTGAAATTTACCGTACAGGAAATACATCATATTTTAATGATGTCAGTGAATTTTCTTCCTTTTTATGTTTTTCTGTTGAACCCAGGTAAAAGCCATTGCTCAGCTGCTGGTACGCTTCAACTGGACTTGGGTGGGACTGGTGCGAGGGGACCGTGAATACGGGCGTTTTGCTGTGCAAGGTCTACTGAGAGAATTACAAGGCACCAAAGTATGTGTAGCATACCAAGAAATTTTACCTCTGCTGTATAATCGCCAGAAGACACTGGAAATCATCCAGGTAGATACACAGCACACTAAATTCAGTTTTATATCACTTTTTATTTTACCTCAGTACCCTTTTGTAGTTGGTGCTAATTACACATCAATGACATTCACTGCCACTAGATGTCACACTAGAGCACCAGCGTCTCAGACCAAAACAAAGGGAATTTTCTTTGTTCAAACTCGACAGACACAAAATAAAACTCACCAAAACCGTCTTTGTTAGTCTTTCCAGTCTTCCAACAATCACCAACTCTACTTTGGTCAAAATAAATCCTTAGTTCACCACATTAGATGAGAAAAGAAAATACCGCTTCAGTTGCTTTCCCCAAAACCAACATGCACACACGCACGAACATACACGTGCTGCCGGACCGGCAACCAAAGCAAAGAACAGAATCTTGGATTACAAGAGACACAGAGGGAGATTCAGTCATTCTCTCCTCAGGACGCAATTATTCCACTATATTTTAACATAGTGAATAGTTGAGTGCTGCTATGTTCAAAATATAATTTGGATGAACTTTAATAAACCTCCTCAACAAACGTAATAAAATCCACAACATTTTTCCCACAGACTGACGTGATGCACCAGAATGTGTTTGACTACATCCACATAGACGACCGTCAGGAGTTCAGACGACAGCTCCACTGGGCCATGTGTCCTCCACAGCACCAGGGGACATCAGCACACCAGGACAACCAGCTAGCTTCAGGGACTGGTGGGTATAGCTGACTAAGAAGGGAGGAACCAGTTCCCATGAGCAAACTGTTTGGTTAAAAGTTCATGTGGATATGGTGATGACAGACTTTTATCGTTAAAGGTTTTAATCCCATTTTGATTTTGAAGTTCTGCTGGTTATTTTTGAGGTAGATCTGCGGTATGTCATCAGTAAAGTGACTGCCAGAAACCTCAGGTAAATGTAAAAAAAAAAGAAAGCTGATACACCTAAATTCCTGCTCATTCAAACCAGACCTTCAAATCACAACATATCAGTTAACAGTATATCCATATTCAGTAAATAGTGTGTTTGGAAAACTGATATTTCTTTTTGTACCTCCAGTTGTAAGAGTAGATCCACTTTTCTAAATGCCAGTATCATTTTGGAATATATATACTGTATTTTCCACGCAAATTGCAGTTCAAACTAAATATTTTTTCTTCTCCTCCATCTCCTTTCTCTATTACATCTCAGGTGAGGACTTTGTCGTGAGTAGCCTGTTCCATTCTCCGGAGGCCGGGGGAGTTTCTCCTGAGCTCTCCTGCTTTCTCAACAGATGTTTCATTGCCCGAGTCCGATGCCTCTTGGACAGCACCTCTGGATTCTTGGTGAGTGGTCTGAGCCAAACTGCCAGCTAAACTGAACAGTAACTTTAGTTTACGCAAAAATAAAAAGTGCAGAATATTGCATTGAGCATGGAGTAAATGTTGCCCACTTTCTGGGAGAAGACCCAGGCCTATAAAACGTATTATGACCCCTTTGGTACAGCAAAACTTCATTTTTAATTGTAGTGTGTACAGTTATTTATAGTTGTATTGCAAGGCATTATGAGGTAATTGGGTGCCTGGACATAGCAGCAGAATAGGAGCCTGGTTCATCCCTCATGGCTGTGACTAGAGTGGTTTGGAAAACAGCAATGGAAAAGCTAGAAGCCCTGATGACAGAGCAACAAGAATATGGGTTTGGACCATTTCTTCAGGGTCAATGGAGTTCATTGTCACCATGCCCGCTTTGGTTGCACAACAGAAATTCTAGATGGCAATTTTCTGACATATACTGGAAGCACTTGTAGCCAAGTAGTGAGCAAATATTGCTAAGATGCTTTCCTCATCAGTCAACATCGCAGAAGCGACACACAAATTGTAATATAATGCACAATACACATTCTGCTACCAAATAAAAAGGCCAGAGAATCTTCCCTCCTTGTTAAGAGTGAAATTAAATTAGCTTTATTGAGCACACGTGCTAGCAACAGTAGCGACGTGGCTTTGTGAATGTCAAGGTCAGTCAGTCGCTCCACCACTTTGGTCCAGCCTGAAATATCAAAACAACTAATAAAATTCTCATGAATCTCAACTCTGCTTTGTGTTTGTGCCAGTTATTAAATTTTAGCATGTTAGCAGGCTAAACTAAGATGCCGAACCTGGTAAAGTACCTACAATTACCTGCTTAACAGGTAAATTACCTGCTAAACCTTAGCATGTTAGCACTGTAACTGTAACTGTGAATGTAATAACTGTGTGTGCATGGTGATGTTAGCATTTAGCTATTGTAAGTTAAGCATCAAAGAGCTGCTAGCTTAGCAAAGGCTGACACTTTCTAATGATTCCTGGAATCAAATTACAATAAAAAGCGCAAAAGAAGACAAGTATTAACTCTCAAGGGACATGAAATGACACTGCTGCTAATTCTGCTCTATATTAATCTATGTGTGAATGAGCATTGGCTATATTCCATTGAACATGTTCAAACCAGTAAATTCTTCTTCTCTCCCCTAGACTATGCAGTTCCAGGGTCGGCTGAAGTTCCTCCACGGTCAGAAAAAGAAGTCGGCCTCTGGGGCTCTTATGCCTCCCCAGCTGGCTCTGTTCTGCATAGGTGTACCACTCCTGCTGCCCTCCATCACTGAGATGAAAATGAAGAACATGTTAATGCGAGGAAAGAACAAGGGAGCAGGAGGAGGCATTATCTCTTCACTGGAGCATGGGTAAGAGGAAATGAAACACAACATCCTTGCAACTTTAACTAAAGTCAGGGGGGATGATGTATATTCACACTGTGTCCGTGTGTAAATCCACTGATTTAATTTTAATGGGGGTGCTATACTGTAATTAAAGGTCAGGCTTTTTAACACAAACTTGATGTCTCAGACACCATTGTAAAGGTCATAGTTTTAAACCTTGAAAGGCCACAGCCACTACATCATCAGTTAAGTTTTGTTGAAGCTCGAAATTATGATGCATATTGTCACCAGTCAGCCCAGAGATGCCCTCATAAGTCATAAGGGACAACATGTTTACCTTGGTTTAGTACAGTTTACATATAAAAACATACTTAGTGACTGCTTGAGTAAGATCCACGAGGTAAGGGCATAAAAACACACATTCAAAACAGTGTTAGAGTAATGAAAAATTACATTGGGGATCAGTCATGTGTTATTTATTCATTCTTGAGTTTATTTTCTAGAGATATCATCTCATTACCCAGCAACAACTTTATGCACACACAAGCATTAGCCTGAGACCCAGTTACCAACACAAACATAAGCCCTTTCCTCACCCAGCAGGCTCTGACACCAAACCAAATGAGTGCTGGACGCCTTACCTGTGGCCAATTAGAAGCAAATACATGTCTCAGCTTGGATAAGGCCCTCTGTGCTTCATGCATCATTAAGTATGTTGGGAGGCTCAGAGGCCAAGAGTTGAGCTGTAGTCAGAGAGCAGAGCCCTACCACCCCCTCTACTGTTCATTCCTTCTCAGCATCGTTCAGGGCAACAAGGACAGTGTTAAATATATAAATACCAGTCACCTATAAGTAGACAGCACGTTGGCTGGTTGGATTAGGAGACCATGAAGCTTATAGGTTGGGGGTTGAGTCTTCAGTATTAGAATACTGCCATGTACAACACACATGTCATTGGTTTGAAGGTAAAGTACTGCAGGGTAGCTAATATGAGGTGTGTCTTTGCCTATAATGAAAAGGCAGTAGTTGAAAATGTCTATACTTGCTTATGTAATAGTAGACACTAAATACATCCCATTGCTTGTCAGAAATTTGTTTCTCCACATGTGCCACATATAACTTTAAATCATAAAAGGTCTTACATCATAAAAGTAATTTTACTGACTAAAGATATTACCTGAGAACAAAAAATACTTTATAAATACTTCCAAATCTCTACTCTAATACTACTCTAATCCAATAATACTAATCCAAAACTTTAGCTGCTGTTCACATTTTATCAGAATCAGAAATACTTTAATAATCCCAGAGAGAAATTATTTAACTCCAGATAACAAAACAACAATATATATATATATATATATTAAAGATAAAAAATGTACAGTTAAATAATGTGCAAAAGTG
>NW_023340257.1:17788662-17806744 GCF_004916995.1 Morone saxatilis | reverse complement strand
TTATTGCCTCAGTACCTGTGTCTTTCCCAGGTGAAACTGGTTTGCAACCCACCATGATCTCCCAGAAATCCTTCACAAAGGCTGCATTTGGATCTGTATATGGGCTAATACTTGTAAGAAATGGTTTTAGATTTGGAATTGCCATCTTCTGCACCACAAACCCCAGGGCACCACCAAAAGCTTGGTAGATTTCAGGGGTGGAAGGTCGAGATGCTGTTATCCAGGCCTCACTGGCAATCCACTGAATTCCTGTAATATTCTGTTTCACAACCTCTTTCATCAAAGGGTAAAAGTCACCCTCTGGAACAAAAGCAAGAATGACTTTGGCAGTTGAATGCTTGATCATTTCCACAACATCCAGAATTTTATCCATAGTGTACGTACGTAGAACTGTCCCGACAAATTCAATACAAACCCCAAGCTTTCTAACCTCTTCAGTAAAAGCCAGGATTCCATTTCGCCCATAGTCATTGTCTGACTGTATGGCCCCAATCCACTGCCAGCCAAAATGTTTGACTAATGCTGCCAAAGCTTTTGCCTGGAAATAGTCGCTGGGAATTGTTCGAAAAAATGTAGGATATTTAGCTCTGTCACTCAGGCAGGCACATGTTGAGAAGTAACTTACCTATAAAAAAAACATCAAAACAAATGTGAAAAAACATTTTAAGACAAGCACTACATAAGCATCACTTATCACACTATGATGCAAATAATTCTTACTATTGGCACTTGAAATGGTCCAAGAGTTCCAGCCACAGCTAAAGACTGAGATGATCCTGACTCTGCTATGAGAGCAGATATAGCTGGAGGACAAGGGGAAGTCAACTCTATCTCCTCTGGTCTACTAGCCAGTGTTAGTGCAGCACGTAAAGTATTTGTTGGAGATGCACAAGAGTTGAGGATCCTATAGCCAAGAGATATGTTTGGCAGGAGAGCAGGATCATTGTTGATTTCTTCAATTGCAAATATCATCACTTGGGCCCACCGAAAAGCTCGCAGGTCAAATCTAAAAAGGTTTTCGTGATTGAAATATGTTTTAAGATTACAAAGCTATTGCTATACATGTACATACAATGGCACATTTGTAAGAGAAGAGCAGAAAAACCTGTATAAAGTATGGAAAAGTCAGATGGATTAAAACTTACCCTGCACACTTCACTCCAGGTGGCTCACTCTCGAACGTAAAAGTGTCACTTATCTCCTTGTTTAAAACTGGGAAAATCCCCCCGATCATTATGTCTCCCTGCTTGAACAAACTTGGCATGTTAAACCTACCAAACAGTTCACAGCCAGAAACTGTGTTCAGGTACAGAACAAATAGTGATAAGGTAACAGCTCTGTCCAGTTTTGTCATGATTGCTTGGCATTTTTAAAAGAAATCAGGACACAGCTCTTATAACAACAGCCTCAGATGCAGGTACTGTAGATGTGCTGTCTTCATAAAAGGTTGATGTTTTTCCCACAGGGCACAGCAATCTGAGATTGGGAGGAATAATGCAACAGGGAAGGGTGATTGCTATATTCAGGAAATACAATACATACACTAATGCGGACATACACACACTCACAATATAGAGTCAGACCCACACAAAATGTACATTTGGTTTGCTTACTGACAGACCACTCACTAGTTAAATGCCAGCAATCCATGGGCATAGTTAAGTTTCTAAAATACTTTGGTAATGTGCTTTGGTCTTCATAATGAAGAAAAGAAGCACCTTAGGAGAGGCATATCTGAAGGCTATTAAATTAATGCAGTCCTGAGAAAGCTTTCAGAAGGAGGTAAATACTGCAGCATTAGTAAAAAGAGAGCATAGGTTTCATTTGAAATTTGGTAGGGACATTCTTTGTGTGTTTCAAGGATAAAACATCAGACACTACTTTAAAAAAGAAAGTTGGAAAAGAGGCTATAATAAGTACAAGCGAACAGTGAACAGCCCCTTTTCAGAAGCTGAGGATATCAACAAATGAAACATCTGCTACTTCCGGTGTTGAAATGAAGAAGAAGCATTTCATACATTATAAAGAAGCTGTGGACAGCAGATACTGTAAGAATCATTCATTCATAAACTATTGTCAGCTTTGTCACGACTGTGTCTCCATTATGAGTCTATGTAAATTGTTAACATATATTCAGAGGTTTAGTCTGACCTTAAATGTCTTTAAGGGGGGCGGGGGGGGGGTGGCAGAGGGTGCGGCTGCTTCGGGCCTACCATTCTCCACAGTTACAAAGGCCTTTGTTGTTTAGCTTATTTCTTTAAATAATGCATGTAGCACAGGTATTTGATGGAGAGATAGCTTTAACTATGTCACTCTGTGGTTCATCAGAAGGTTTCAAACTGAGTAAGAATTCACCAAGACCTGGTATGGATGCCTGAGGAAGAGCAAATCCCATTGCCCCCTCTTGCCCCTGTCTTGACAGAAGCCACGTCTGCCTATGTGATCCAAGTCTCTCTGTCAACCCACTACTTTCCAGTTATGGTATGTTATAACTATATATAAGGAACGATTTAGTGACATAAACAACAGGACCACCTTAAACGAGGATTCCTGTGTGGGCTTAATATGTTTATGTCTTTACCTAACTCCAGAGGATGAATGGCCCTAAAAAAGCCTGAATGTGACCACTGCATGTTTTCATTTCCACAGCCATTGCACAGCCTAAAGCCCAGACTCTCTCCTGGTCATTCAACCTGCGCACACAGTGTTACGTGTTGCCACATCACTGATAAACAAGTAATTACAGGTGATGTTTCTGCAACATAACACTCATAAAATTCTATTTCCTATAACATTGCATACATATTTTAAGCACAGTCACACTGCCCGATCACTTTGCATGTTTGGTTGTCTGACTTTGTCCTTGCCAGAAGAATAAATAAGGTAATAGTGATCCAACACATCATTAGCCAAGAAATTCTGACCTTGCTTTTTCTATCATAAATGAAACATCACCAGTAAGCAGTCAATAATTATTTTGTTTGTCACTCATCACTACATCTATACTTAAATGTATACTGCTTATTGGCATGTAGAACAAAGAAAATTGAAAATCAACTCAAGTGTTTTTTAGGTAGTGAAGTACTAAGTGCATTTTGAGGACATGCTGTACTAGTCATTAGACTTCTCAGTCACTCAGAAAAGGCTGGCTCAGGATCTCTACACTCTAATCCACTGGGGCATAGTTAAGTTTCTAAAATACTTTGATAATGTGATTTGGTCTTCATAATGAAGAATAAAAGTATCTTAGGAGAGACATTTCTGAAGGCTATTAAATTAATGCAGGGCTGAGAAAGCTTTCAGAAGGAGGTAAATACTGCAGCATTAGTAAAAAGAGAGCTTGAAATTAGCCTGAATTAGTAGACTTTACTAGAAAATTATCTGGAAACGTGTTTTCTGAAGTCTAAATTGTATAAGATCACTTTTTAAATTTAAACATACATTAAATAACAAATATTATATATATTATATAGTATTTGTCACTACTATAACTACTATCTCTATTAGTAATGTAATTGTTTCTAATGTATTATTTTGATTTGTTTGGAGGAAGAATATAAACATTTAACAATATCTGCTATATCCTTGTGAACAACTGGACACACATATTATTATTATTATTATCATTTTCTCATTTGATTTATTTCATTTGTCTATTGCCAGTGAAATTTATCAGTATGTATGGAGTCTGGAATGTGTCAAAATTATGATTTTATTGTGTGCATTACAATTTATATTTTGTGACTGCTTTAACTTTTAAACTTTTAAACATTTGCAACAAATAAAACTTATCAAGTCAAATTCCCTGCAACCCTATATATGAAATGCTTAACAAAGCAACACTGGGAGCAGCTGTTCTTTCTATGTGTATATATTTATTTAAATTCATTAGTGGGATATGACCATTTTATAAGACATTAATACAAATGAAAACAAGTGTCCATACAAGTGTTCCTTGCTGTCAGAAATTGTGTAAAATGGTGGTAGGGCTAATACAAATGTAGCCTTATAACATTCAACTGTCATTGACTTCAATAACTAGAATGTTTATTATGGTAGTGTCAGGTAAATGTAATTATGCTCAAACTTAAATATTCACAAAGAGCACCATCTCCTCAGCCGTGGAGGATGTTAATGAGACTGATACACTACACTTGCATATCTATTTTTGTTGTGTTTTTCGGGGGGAATGCAACTGTTTGAATGAGACCACCAAGTTAAAATGCTCTTGTCTAGACCTGCTCTATTTGAAAAGTGTCATGAGAGAACTTCTGTTATGAATTGGCACTATACAAATAAAATTGAATTGAATTGAATTGAAATTGTTAAATAAACTGGTTGGTAAAGCTGCATGTTTAGAGGGTGGAAATGAAGGAAAAACAGAACATTATAGATTCAATGATTTTTGTATCTACATTTTTCACAATTTTCACATCATATTAAACTTTACATACAGTATGGCAGGTTTGGGTGCATTTTTGCTAAATGAACCTGCTGATCTTAATAATAAGTACGTAATTTGTTGGTACCCTTGAATTGTGTAGACAGGTTATGAGTTGCAAATTTAAGAGGACATTCAAAAAATTCAGTTTCAACAGGATGGATTGTAACAAACTGGGAAGTGAGATAAACACAAAAAATAAAGTAGCCAGTAGCTCTATATTCCCTAGCACAGCCCAGGATCTTAGTGTTGATCCTACAGTATCATCAGCAAGTATGTCGTCAAACCAGCGTTTTACATTGTTATTTGGAAAAGGAGGATTGAAAGTCAACCAGATAAACAACACAGTAACAGGCAGAGCCCTAAATTGCTGCTGTGTTGTACAAAACAATTTCATGACAGTATGAGCAGCCCTGCAGGCAATTAACACATGTACAGTACTTCCCAGAGTGCAAGAGAGGCAGATGACAAAAGAGATCCCAACAGCTATCCGGGACAACTCAGTGGGCTGATGGATGGATGGAAAACAGCGTAGTGTCATGGTAAAAAGCATTACCATTGTGGAGTTACTGCCATGAGCAGGATGGACTCTGTTTGGGGATATTGTTATTCTTGTCATGTAGATTCCAAGCAGTAATGCAGCTGCCAGAAAAAATCTTGCAACCCATCTGCTGGTGTCCATAGGCTGCACACTCTTCATCCTGCCTGTGTAATCCATAAATTTAATGCCATCATAAAAAAATGTTTTAGATTATTATGTAACTTTTTCAGGAAATTAAAGCATGTTTTTCTTTTAATGTATACAATCTTTGTTTTTACTATTACCTGTTTGTGTTAGAAAGGCTTCTTTTGGACAGTGTGGTAGATAGAACTTAGATGGCATCTGTCGACAAAATAAATGAGTTACTACAGACACATTACACATTCATGCAAATACATTTGGGTGACAGTATAGTATACTGTGAGATGATATACATCTTCTATACCATTTGTACTGTGGTAACTGCTTCATGGTGATATTGTATTTACAGAATAAAGTATTTGCATTACTGCATATACATTTACAAAAAAGGAGAGATATCTACAGCTATGTCTATGGATGATTTCTCATTTAAGCTTCTAATGAATTACTATATCACAGTATATTCCTGTATCACAATATAGGCTACAATTTTATATACTTTAATATCAGGGACGAGCCCTGCTGATACTGTGAAACACACTACTGTTAAGAGACAGAGGCAGAATTAAGACACTGCACATATATAGTGTAGGTGTACATGCAAACCTGCACAAAGCAGATCCTGACAAAAGCCCTGTTTGATTCTTCTGAAGACATCAGCCTCACTTCGCTCTCAGACAGGTTAAAGATTAGGAATTCTGGAAATGTAGGTGCAAAGTTTCTGCACAAAAAGCCTTGCAGGATTTTCATCTCAAGGTGGAATGCCTTGCAGATGCAGATACAATCCATTGTTTTCCAGTGGTCCACTAGAACATGGGTAATGATGTGGGAGCTTTGATCCATAGACCTCAGAACAGCTGAAGGACGGATACTTCTGTGATTATCAGTTTTTATCTACATGAAGGAAAATGACACATAATGTAATTAATACATTTCATAATAAATTAGCATGAGCAGAATAACACTTTCCAAACAAGAATGGCAATTAGTGTTAACTGCTCTAAATAGAAATTTAATTTAACATACAGTTTGATGAATACGATTGCTCTTAACCTCTACATCTGGTGCTCACCTCTATTGTAAGTAGGAGATGTTCGGTCCTAGATAGGAAATACACCAAATACTGCTGGAATTGACACTGGCAGACAGGAATGCTTTGCTTCTCTCCATTCACAGTCTCCTTCATTCTTTGCAAGAGGTTCACAGCGTCATTATAGAGGATGCAATTTAAAGTCAAACCAGCAAAGAGGGTACAGTCTTTTATGATCATGTCCTGTGTGAACTTCCTCTCTAAGGCAACTTTCAATTCAGGAGCCCTAAAGAGACAAACAGAAAAAAGAACAACTTACAAACATCAGTTCTTGATCACATTAAGTAGCAAATTATCACACATACATGACCCTCAACCCTTGTTGCCAAACA
This sequence comes from Morone saxatilis, assembly GCF_004916995.1. Taxonomy (NCBI): domain Eukaryota; kingdom Metazoa; phylum Chordata; class Actinopteri; family Moronidae; genus Morone; species Morone saxatilis. Next base: position 17,800,199 of record NW_023340257.1, on the reverse strand, counting down.
AAAACTAAACTGGCATTTAAAAGGCCACAACATTGTGAACTATAGGTAAAGCAACATCTTCAAATCCAACAGTGCAACCTGGAAACCATAAAACCTGGGAGACTGTTACTTTGTAATTTTACAGTAAATTGACTTCAAATTGTAAATGACTCATCAAAGCTCCTCTAGAGATTGTCTAATTGTCTTTTGAGGGGTCTCTCAATGTGGTGTTTAGGCCCCCATAATTCAAGCTGGTTCCCCGCTGAGGAAATCATTAAATTACAGGCTAATTGCTGATGAATCTGTGGGAAACCACATAGGTCCTTGACAAAAAAGCAAGTAATGAGCAAGAAGTAGAGGAAAGGGAGAAAACATTAAACATCATAATGTATCAACAATTTACTCACCTCTTACATGTCAGTGTCAGTTTTGTTTTGTCATGAATAACACCGTTTTTATACGATGTATTTGAGCTGATGCCCTTTGTCTCTTCATCGTGCCCATACTGACTGATCTCAGAACACTGGTCTAGTATGACCCATGTGCCAGATGACACCATCCAAGTGAACAGTGTTAAGAAGACAAATGTGACTGTTGTCATCTCAGAGTCTCGCCTTTGGCACCATCAGGTTTCTTGCATCGATGTGTTTTATAGCTTCCTCTCTGCTACTCAGGTGTAGGAGGCAACTCAGTCGGCTATCCTCAGAGGAACATGGAAATATTTGTTTTTTGCATAAGACCCGAAGGATGTCAGGCATGAAGAATGAATGTGACAAGAATACACATGGGCCCTGTTTCCAAAGTAATAACATCTAAACCCTAGGTTCCGAGTGTTTGCTGAGGCTGACTTGGATAAAGCCATTATGTTTTTGCTGTTGATTCTGTGAACCAGCACTTAATTGTGAGTGCATGTGTATGACTGTTAAGTGCACATAAACACTGAATACATTTGAATCATTTAATTCTCATGTAAGCTTAACATATGTGTCAAAATTTATGAGACTGTGACAAGTTAATTGGTTAACTATCTGGTAATGATTACATGTATGAAAAGGACAAAATTAATGAATCGTTCTGTCTGTCACTACCACATGGTCAGGGGTGACGTCTAATACACACAAACACTGGGAGCAGATTAATTATTATTAATTAATATTTCAAGTTTCTGCTCATTATGAGCTGGATGATAAAATTATATTAGAATATAATTTTACATTTAGGAAAAATTTCATGGGCTACCTGAGTAAAATCAGATTATTGAAAAACAACTGGTTGGTCAACTGGTGACTAGTTAAATCTTTGCTTATTATATCACAAGCATAACATATAATTGTAATACAATCCACAATCATGCATGAATTAAGTGCTTGAATAGGTGGACATGTTCAGCCATTTGCAGCGGAGCCATATGCAGCAAAACATTTTGGGCTACACTTTGGTGTGGCAAAAACTCCTGCACCCTTGAGGACATAGGCACATGAAACATCATACAGACCTGATGTCTGTTTATATATAAACATATTATATCATATCAGAATTATAGCTTGTGTATTTTCAGATTTGTGGAAAAAAAAATTAACATTAAAATAAATTTACCATAATCTTGAAGAAAATGTCTTTCCCTTTCACCTAATAATAATAAGTCAGTAAAAAGATGCGGACACATAGCATGTTTGGTTTCAGTGAATTTTTATTAAAGCTTTGATTGAAAACCAACAAAATGGTGAAGTCAAATTTTCCATTTCAGAATTTATTTTGCTGACATAATATTTTGTTTATTTTCCTGAAAAGTTATATCATGTATTATTTACATTTAGGAGGGAACTGGTTCAGGATTTGTTATAATAATATACATGTAGTAACATACATTACCTTACATGTGCACTAGTGTGAAACAGAAATAAGAAATATATGTTGGTGAGTGGGGATACTCAAATAGTTATGCAATTAAAATTAAGATCAGAAATGTATTAAGTATGTATTATTACTTTCAAACATTATGTACAACATATTGGATATTAACATTATTTCAGGAAAATGGTATATTCCTTTACTATTTTAGAACTAAGCACTGAATAATAAACACAATTGGGGAAAAAAGAAAAAAAAAAGGAATTCCAACAATGTAAAATTAACAATGAATATCTTTTGTTTTGCCCATCATATGCTTTTTGGTATTTTGTTCTGGCCTCAGTAAAATAATAAAGCATTTGGGGATGAAAATGCAGAAAAGAAGTCCATAACTTGAGGCCAGAATGGCAAATATCTCTACAGCTACAGTGAACTTCCCAGGAGAGCTGACGTATGCTGGGATAAAGGTGATCCAGACTGCACAGAATATCAGCATGCTGAAGGTGATAAATTTGGCTTCATTAAAATTCAGGTAACTTTCGAGCCAGAAAAGCGAGAACAAAACACAAAACAGCAAGGAGTCCTATGTATCCTAACACGGCCCAGAACCCTACAGGTGATCCCAGGGCACACTCAAGAATAATCTTCTCCATGTAATGGTTCATATTTTTGAAGGGAAAGGGTGGGTTGATTGTCAGCCAAAGTATGCAAATCAAAACCTGTATGAGAGTGAAAGCCAGGACACTGAGCCTCTGCTGTGCAGGACCAAACCATTTCATCATATTAGCGCCTGGAAGTGTGGCTTTGAAGGCCATTAACACTACTATTGTTTTCCCCAGAACACAAGAGATACAGAGGACAAAGGTGATGCCGAATGCGGTGTGTCGCAGCATGCAGGACCACTCAGAGGGCCGGCCGATGAAGGTCAGAGAACACAGGAAACACAGAGTCAATGAGAAGAGCAGCAGGAAGCTCAGCTCAGAGTTGTTGGCTCTGACAATAGGAGTTTCCCGGAAGTGAAAGAACACTAATGCTATCATAGTTGTCAAAATTACCCCCATCAAACAAAAAAATGTTAAAATGATCCCCATGATCTCTTCATAAGACAGAAATTCAATCTCCTTTAAGATGCATGTGTCTCCTCTGGTATTTGGCCAATAATCAATGGAACATTTGAGGCACTCCAAAGAGTCTGTTTTTGAAAGACACAAACACATTAATCAGGTCCAATGTAAGTTAAGAGGGTAAAGCACATTCTAGATACTTTTAAAATCTGAATAAAACCTGTAATGTTGCTGATTTCCCCTTCTGCACATGGGATACAGTCATAACAGCAAACAGGTTTTCTTTTCTGCAGGACTTTGCGTTTTCCTGGGGGACATCTCTCACTGCACACTGACACTGGCACCTGGTGCATGAATATGTGGATGAGCTGTATGTGACCTACAGTGTGTTCAATTTTTAGTATTGATGTTCACATGAATTTCATGAAGAAACAAATAAAGATGTTAACCAGAATGTTATTGTCTGGGATTATGACATATTATGCAGTATGGAATTGTGACTAACAACCCAGAAATGTGAGAACAAAGTAATATGAATATATACCGTATGACTTCCTCCTCCCCACACTATTTTCATGCCATTCATTATAAATGGACGCACACCAGGCAAAGTGGCATCAAAAACACCAACTGTGGCAACATGCATGGTCTCTGAGGTTAAATGTTGTAAATTTATAAGTTCATATCTTGCAGGTGAATCTCCATTCTGGTCAAAAGTCACTCTTTCACCCTGACTTGTTGTGAAGTTGATATTCTGCAAATAATGTAGCACCTGTAGAGAAGAGGAGGGACTTAAAGACATCAGGCTCTTTTTCTTTGTAATCTCATGTCATTTCATATGGTATATAAACAAATCAGTGATTATAAAAAACAATAACCATTTTTATTTCTCACCTGCCATGGTTGAGCGTGTTTAGAGTCAGCACAGCTCCCATTGTAGAAGGGGCTCTTACCCTCTTCACATGTGACCAGGTTGTGGAGAGCATGGGCCACTGCATAAACTGACTTGTAAACATTATTAGTGAATCTCAGCTCAGAAACATCTGTAAAATATGATTCAATGTTCTGCAAGCTCTCAGAGCCACTGCATGGCTTTCTTTGTGTGTTTGCGGTTTCATTCAGAGCACAGTCAAACATGTCTTCCCAAAAATCTCTAACAAACTGACTGTCAGGAAACTGTGAGGGATGGAGCTGCCTCAAGTGCTTCTCCAATCCCGGGATCTTAGTTTGGCTGACAGCGAAGCCCAGGGAGCCCACCAGGAGGCTACGTCCCTCACTGTCAGTCAGTGAGTGATCTGTGATCCAGGCATCAGTGCCAACCCACTGCAGTCCCATAATGTTCTGTTTGTAGAACTCAGTCGCCAGCACTTTAACTTCTCTGTGGGACATGAAGGCCACAATGACTTTAGAGGTGGAGTGCTTCACAATTTCAACTAATTTTGTTAACTCATGACGAGGACCTGATTGTTCAAATGACTGGTAATACTCAATGCACACTCCCTCTTCTTGTGCAGCTTGTATAAATGTGGTGATCCCGTTGATACCATAGCGGTTTTTGTTACTTATTGCCCCCACATAGGACCAGCCGAAATGCTTGATAAGCTTTGCCAGGGCTCTGCTCTGGTGGAGGTCACTAGGAATAGTTCTGAAGAAGGATGGAAACTCCTCTCTGTTGCTGAGACAAGCACAGGTTGCAAAGTGGCTGAGCTGTGCAAAAGGAATGTAAAGAAATTCTGTTCATTACACATTAATCATCTAGAAGACATCACATATATTACAACATCATACAATAACTTATAATAAGTGAATAAAGAAGAATCTTGACTCAAAAGACATGATTTACAAACTGCTTTTACATGGCCTCTTTAATATTGTTTTTTATGTATACACAAGTAAAATAAAATATTTACCACTGGTATCTGGAACCTTCCTATAATCCGAGCAAATCCCACCGTGGGAGCAGAGCCAGAGTGGCCTAGTACAGCCTGTGCAGTGTCAGCGTTTGTACAGTTCCTCTCATCTATGATTTCCTTCTGCCCACTGGCTAAAACTATTGCAGACTTAATAATGTTTGTCTTTCCACAGGAATTGTATATCTTGTAGCCCAATGTGTGGTTGGGGAGAATAGCAGGATTTAGATTTATTTCCTCAATTGCAAAGATCATTGTCTGGGCAAATTTGAATTCTCTTACATTGATGCTGGAAAAAAAGATAACATGTTTTAAATTACGGGTAATTTGATTTGCAATTTTATTTTTAAACAGGAAAGCACATAACAGAACAAAAACACATACTTACTGCAGACACATTGGAGGTTCAGGTAAGGTTTGAAAGGTGGGCCTGCTGCCTCTGTACCCAGTACGAAAGGTGAAAATGCCACCTAAGTTGAAGTCTCCAGACTCCCCCCTATTGATCAGAAGAGCCAGGAGGACCAGCTTCAGTAGTGGCATTGTTTCACTCTGCAAGCTGGCCTCTTTAACTGTGCCCCATGTGGCGGTCTTTATACCCTGCCAAGGCCTTTTCAGCCTAGTTCATATTCTTTCTCATGTATGTGGATCTGCTGCTTTAGGCAAATGAGGCATGTGCCCCCAGGGGAAAGAGAAAAGGGGTGTCACAAAATGCTGTTCATTTGCCTTATTATTTCATTAGTGTGTTGAAATCAGATATGGAGCAGCTTCTGTCGATGGATTCTTTTGGGTCATAATTTTTCAATGAATCGCAGCCATATGGTGTTAGAAAACTTTAAAGATTTGTCATATTTTACACATTAAAGATGATCTCTCTGAGCAGTATGTAATTTAATTCTGTAATACTAATTAAAGTTTTATTTTAATACAAAATTCTGTCTACCAGTCAAAACATATGAGTGATGTGCACACCTAATAGCACAAATGTTTTTTAAATACATATCTTTTTAAAGACCGTCTTTTCCTTTGACACAGCGGTCATGTTTTCGGTGCTGTTTGTGTGTTTGTTACTTAGCAGGATGTCTCAATTTGAGCAGAATTTTATAGGCAATGAATCCCAAGTCATATATGTGCTGTTTTTCCATGATTGACTATCAGTGTTTGCATTTTGATGCCCACCCAGATCCAGATGCAGATTAAACATTTTTTTAATATTAAAACTCTGAATTTAGTGGATTGTGAAGTGTTTTGCAGGTATTCAATTTTTATTTCTATAGCGCCAATTGTTGTTGAGGTATGCTCTCTATAAGTTTTTGATCACATACGTGTGCTAATCACATTTCTACTACATACTGTAAACAATGAAATAAAACAAATGTATAAATGTCAGACCACATAAACATTGCTTTGTGGCCAAACAGTGTTGTATGCTCCTTGCTCCAACTAGAGAGGTGGAGAGCCAAACTGATCTAAAATCAATTAATGATTAATACGATTGTACTGCTTCCTTCCTTCGTCAGCCAACCTGTTCAAAAAAAACAACAACAACCTGTAACTGCAAAATGACGTGTAATACTAAGTTGTGTAATTGTTTTGCTTATTATCTAAAGTTATGTTAAGTAGGGAAGAAGGAAAACTCCAATTTGAATTTAAAACAACCAGAATATACAGGTCATATGCTGTGGTGCATTTGTTGGGCCTACACCTTCTCTAAAGTTTGAGAGTAATAACTCATAATGTTGCATAATGTTAGAAACCTAAGCCCCTGTGGACAGTGGCTGCCATTGGATAGGAGATTTAGGACCCTCATGGTGTCCCAGGGCTCTCTAACTAAAGTGTGAGTAATCTGAAACTTCATCGATAGCTACATATAATTTTATTACATAGTTTGAAATTTAAAAAATAAACACAACATTTAATTTAGGTTACTGAATGGCAGGGTACAGCAAACATGATGTCAGAGAGAGAAAAAAGAGAGAGAGAGAAAAACAATAACAAGTTAGGAAGTGACAGAGAGATCAAAACAAACCCCTAATTGATTTGAATGTAACATTTACATGTTGTGACAAAGGTGTTAATTAATATTAAAGCAATATGCCACCTGTTGTTCTTGTTGTTGTGTTAAAGGATAAAGCCATCACCAATGTTTAATCCCTTGTGTCTGCGTTTTGGGGCCCTGGTGCAGCTTCCCACCCTAGAGGCAAGCCACTGGGTAATGAAGTGATGCTCACAACAGATGGGGATTTATTTTTCTTCAGCTGTTTTTCTTCTGTGTTGTTTTTGTCTATGCACTTGTGTAACCTTTACTTCTGTTGGATTGCATCATTGTATTGAACTTTGAGTATCAGTTTCAGTGCATTGTTTTGTAATAAACACCAGGGGGATTCTGGGGCTTTGTTAAAATAATATAAAGTTTCTGAATTAGACAGTTGTTACATAATACTTCAGAAACATTTGTTCTAAACTGTGGTCATATGCTTTGACACGTTTGTAGCCAGTCTTGGCTACAAGTAAGTGGCAGTGGATTATGGTCAATTTTGCACTCTAACCAATAGCTATCCCCATTCTAACCACATTCCAATACCTTAAGGCAACATGTTCTGTACAGTGCCCACCTTTTCATCTGTCTATACAGTACCAGCCACTCAGAATTGCAGCCCCCATATATCTATTAACTTCATTCAGATAATCACGGGCCTGTCATGGACCAGTTGGCAATTGTAGGCCGCTACCTCTGTACCTGACCTGGAATGGAATAACCAAAAAAATCCTCTTGGGACTGCAGTCATTTTTTTTCTTCTTTCTTTTAGTGTACCACCTTGCCAAGTTAGTGCAACTATTACTAAATGCAATGACAATATGATTATATAGTGTTGCTGTTGGTGCCAGTAGTTTACCAATGTTGGAGGCTTATTTTCTGTGTGCTTAGTTGTGGAGGGGTGTGGATAAATGTGTAAAAAAAAAAAAACAGAACAGGCTTGAATATAATTATGAGATTCATTCACTGAAACAAATTAGAATGCATTAAGGAATGCTATCAGATTACATTTTGGTTACAGAAAAAACACTACAGCAAAAGAGACAAAATAGTGCGATTGTCAAAGTGATTTAGACAATGGTTAATGATGTATTTCATAACTAGATGTCTTCCCCATTATGTGTTTCTTAGTGTTCTGCTCAGGCCTAAACAAAATTATATAACATTTTGGTAGAAAAATGCAGAAAAGTAGCCCATAACTGGATGCCAGAATAGCAAATATCTCAACAACTACTGTGAACTTCCCAGGAGAGCTGGCGTACGCTGGGATGAAGGTGATCCATACTGCACAGAATATCAGATGCTAAAGGTGATAAATTTTGGCCTTCATTAAATTATCAGGCAGTTTCCGAGCCAGAAAAGCAAGAATAAAACATAACATGGCCAGAAGTCCTATGTACCCAAGTACAGCCCAAAAGCCTACAGCTGAGCCCAGAGCACACTCTAAGATGATTTTGTCCTTATAGTGCAAAAAATTCATGGAAGGAAAAGGAGGGTTGATTGTGAGCCAAAGTATGCAAATTACAACTTGTATAAGAGTGAAACCCAGAACGCTGAGTTTCTGCTGTGCAGGCCCAAACCATTTCATCAAATTACTACCTGGAAGTGTGGCCCTGAAGGCCATTAACACCACTATTGTTTTCCCCAGAACACAAGAGATACAGAGGACAAAGGTGATGCCGAATGCGGTGTGTCGCAGCATGCAGGACCACTCAGAGGGCCGGCCGATGAAGGTCAGAGAACACAGGAAACACAGAGTCAATGAGAAGAGCAGGAGGAAGCTCATCTCAGAGTTGTTGGCTCGTACTAGTGGGGTTTCTTTGTGGCAGTAGAAGACTAATGTTGTGATCATAGTTAGAAAAACTCCCAGCAGAGAAAATAAGACTAACAATGTTCCCAAGATTTCATCATATGCCAAGAATTCTATTGCTTTGGGGACACAGGCATCTTTCTGCTCATTGGACCAGTATACAGATGGGCATTTCATACAGTGTATTGAATCTGCAAAATGAAAAAGAATTAGTTAAATGTTTTGGTTTTAACAGCACATTAAATTTCTGATTTTTTGCTTTGTTTTACCTCATGTCATTATGTGTAATATAACGATTGATTGAAATACTGGTAAAGAGTTTATTTGCCTGTTAAATTACTGATCTCGCCTGCTGGACAGGGTATGCAATCATAACAGCAGACTGGCTTTCCTTTCTGGAGGACCTTACAAGTTCCTGGGATACAGCTATCACTGCACACTGACACAGGTACTCCCTACACATAACCACAGTTCAGATCAACACAAATTATATGCAATCCATATAATATGTACAGATAGCACAAACATCCATATCAAGGTTTTTATAACATTAAATCAGTTAACAGTTAAGAAGTCCAAAACTCGGTCTGTGCTTTACCTCTGTCAGCCCACTTCTCCAAACAACTGGGATGTTATTCATGATAAACTGATGACCCTCTGGAAGAGAAGCATCATAAATGCCAACTGTTGCTCCTTCCATGGTTCCTTTGTTTGTTATTTGTAAATTAACAAGTTCATATCTTGCTGGTGAGTCGCCATTACTGTCAAAATAAACTTTTTCCCCTTCCTTGGTGGTAAAATTCACAGTGTTAAGATAGCGCAAGACCTAAAGGAATTATACCGGGATTAAATTACATTAAATTATAATTATTATTGCTGTTATCACTCTGTCACACTTAACTGGCTTCTCACCTGCCATGGTTGAATGTGTTTGGTATCAGCACAGCTCCCATTTGAAAAGAGCCCTTTACCCTCCTCACATTTAATCAGGTTGTCAAGAGCATGAGCCACTGCGTAAACTGACTTGTAAACATTATTAGTGAATCTCAGCTCAGCCACATCAGTAAACTGTGATTTATCATTCTGCAAGCTCTCAGAGGTGCTGCATGGCTTTCTTTGTGTGTTTGCAGTTTCATTCAGAGTGCAGTCAAAAATGTCTTCCCAGAAATCTCTAACAAACTGACTGTCAGGAAATTGTGAGGGATGGAGCTGCCTCAGGTGCTCCTCCAGCCCTGGCATTTTAGCTTTGCTGACAGTGAAGCCCAGGGAGCCCACCAGGATGATGCGTTCCTCACTGTCAGTTAGAGAGTTATCTGTGATCCAGGCATCACTGCCAACCCACTGCAGTCCTGTAATGTTCTGTTTGTACAGCTCATTTGCCAGCAATTTAATTTCTCTGTGAGACATAAAAGCCATAATCACTTTGGAAGTGCCACGTTTAATAATCTCTATTATTCTCTGCAGGCTATGAGGTGGATCCGATGATGAAAATGCTTCAAAATACTCAATGCAGACTCCATATTCTTGTGCTGCTTGGATAAACGCAGCTATGCCATTGAGGCCATATTCGTTATCCACAGCTAAAGCCCCAATCCAGGTCCAACCGAAGTGCTTGACCAGCTTTGCCAGTGCTCTGCTCTGGTAGTAGTCACTGGGAATAGTTCTGAAAAAAGTGGGATACTCTTTCCTGTCGCTCAGACAGGCACATGTGGCAAAATGGCTGATCTGCAGTGTAAGATGCAAACATGTTAGTGGCACTGAAAGAACACATATTTAACATTCTTGCATCACTATTTACATTTATGCTGCAGTTATAAATTTGTTGCAACTGTAACTGCTCATTTGTATTTTTTTTAACTGTGACTGTAAACTATAAATATGTCAGCACACTTAACACAATGTTGAAATTAAATGATCTTTCTTCTCTAACTTACCACAGGTATCTGAAACCTTCCAACAACTTGTGAAAATGCAATAGTTGGTCTTGATCCTGAATGTCCCAAGATAGCTTGCACTGTCTCAGTTTTAGTGCAGTTGTCACTGAAGTTTCCCTTTAGTCCACTTACCATTGCCAATGCAGCTCTCAGTATGTCCATTGTTCCACAGTTATCATAGATCTTGTAGCCAAGTTTAACATTAGGGAGCATATCAGGATTTTTGTTGATCTCATTTATAGCAAATATCATTGCTTGAGCAAATTGAAATTCTCTAAAATTGAAGCTGGGGTGGTGAAAGATAGAATGAAATAATCTTATATTTATGTTACTGTCTCAAATACAGTACAAACACATAAACCATTTAAAATATATAGACATATCAATACATACTTGTTGCATTTTCGTACTTCTGGAATTGTCTGAAATGTATTAGTTACATAATCCTGCCCTGTGCGAAAAGAAAAGATGCCTCCAATAAGAAGGTCACCATCTTGGGCCAGTTCAGCTCGTTGTGGTGAGCCTTGCAGACGACATACAGAGTCTCCCCTCCCCATTAGCAGAACCAACAGGAGCAGCCTCAACAATGACATAGCTCTGCTCTACAGGCCAGGCCAAACAGCTCTACATTTCATGGCGAGGCTTTATACACGTTCAACAACAAGGGGGGAGATGTCATGGTTAAACTCAAGTCTCAAGAGACCACACAAAACCAAGCAAGTTCAACAGCAGATGTTTTCATCTGTGAAACTGTGGATTTTATTCTTTCTTCTTTCTTTATATATATATATATATATAGCAACAAATGAAATATTATACGGTTAAAAAATCCTACAATAGTACAAGGCAAAGTATTGTATGTAAATGTTATTGTAAAAATTAAAACAGCATATCTTTGCCACCCTGAAGTGTTCAGGATGATTTTGGTATCCCCTTCCCCATCATATTCTTTTT
>NW_023340257.1:17787342-17788562 GCF_004916995.1 Morone saxatilis | reverse complement strand
TCTCTCATTTGACCAGAACTCAGGGTCACATCGCAAGCAGCTGATAGAATCTAAAAACAAAATAAAAAGCAGGTCTTAGACATGCTCATTATATTTGTCTTTTTTGTCTTTATGTTGCATCTTTTCTTTGTTTACAAGACAGATCATATCTGTAACAGTTATAGATAACCTTAGAGACTATGGTCCCACACCACATTTCCGTAATAAACCAGAAGTATTTTTACACTCTGCACTTGTCTCTAAAATTGTGTTATGCGCTGTTGCTTCAGCAAGACATCTTTCACTCCCAGTACAAGTATCCACGATCAATTAACTAGTGGAGAATCTCCCCTCGCTCTGCCCCTCTTGTTTGGTCTAGTGATGTCATGCTAGTTCTGCAGAGAAAAATACAGAGAAAAGTTCTCTGGCGAAGATAGGATATTTTACAAGCAGAGATCAAGTAAAGCAAGAGTGTACAGCAGTGAACACACCAGTTGGTGCCGATGTCATACTGTCTGTAACACGTTGGTTTCAGTTGTTTAGATATGCTGTGTGTTTAAGTTGGTGTTTATATAGCTTATTTCAGACTTATGTATAAGTATTTATTTAGGATAATTGATGTAGGCCTGTTTATTTTTGATTTGATAATATGTATTTTGGTTTGCTTAAAATATTACATAATTACTGTACTATAATCCCTGCTTTTTTAAAATCAGATACAAAACTATGCCATTACGTAAAGATTAAATTAAGTTTACTTTCCACTAGATGTTGCACTAGAGCACCAGCATCTCCGACTACTATGTGACTACTATGTACTAACATGACTTCACACCTTTAGAATTGTTTTTGTCTTGATTTTCTTATCACCTGTAATGTTGCTTATTTCTCCCTCTGCACATCTTAAACAGTCATAGCAGCAGATAGGTTTTCCTTTCTGGAGAACCTTGCGAGTTCCTGGAGGGCATTTCTCATTGCAAACTGATGAAGGCACCTGCATGAACAAAAATGTATGACGGTTCACTTTGTCAGTGATATTTGCAAGCATCTTTTTTTAATTGTGATGCAATAAAACCAAACATTACACTAACAATAAAAAAATACTTATACAAGTATAACAGTTCAAATGGAATTCCATTAACGAATACGGTAATCAAATCTTACCTGTTGGGAGTTCTGTGCCCAAATTAAAGACTTATTTTGCAGATTCAGCTGTTTGTCTGCAGGTAAAGATGCATCAT
>NW_023340257.1:17783842-17787317 GCF_004916995.1 Morone saxatilis | reverse complement strand
CCACAATGCCATTTTCTGTTGGCTGCCAGTTTATAATTTCATACTTTGCTGCTGGGTCTCCATACTCATTAAAGTAAACCTCATCTCCTTCCTTTGTTTTGAACTGAATCTTTCTTATGTGCTGTAAAATCTAAGAAGATATGCATCAATGTAGACAACAACATCAACAATGTGACAGACTTTGTGACTTGTAAAAACTGTGATTGAAGTCTTTGGTGTTCAACTCACCATAAATGGATCTAGCTGCACCTTGGTGTTACATGTTTTATTACAGCTGAGCATACTATGAAGTGCATGAGCCACAGCATACACACCTTTATAAATATTGTAAAAGATAGGCATGAGCGACATATCAGTGAAGCTGTTTTGCACTCCAGTCAGATCTTCATCTCCAGTACATTCACTCTGATTTTCTGTTGATGACTTTGACTGCTTGAACTTGCAGCTAAATAATGTCTCCCAAAACTCTGTGAACATTTCATTACTAGTTGAATTCAGTGGTTTCATGTCCAACATGAACTCTGTCATGCCACTGACATGTGCTTTTGGGATGGACAGGCCTATGGCACCATCCAGAATGTGATGCCTATCCATTGCTGCAGTTTGGGAATCAGAGATCCAGCTCTCACTGCCTACCCACTGATACCCAGTCAAGTTGTGGTGAGATAACTCATGTATTACCATGTCCATATCCAAGTGGGAGAGGAATGCAACAATCACCTTGGAAGTGGAAGCCTTGATAATGTCAATTATCTTTTGTATTTTGTCTGCGGGATCTGTTCTAAAGACAGATACAGAGTATTCTAGACAAATGCCCAGCTGCTGGGCAGTTTCTGTGAAAGTGGCGCCATGACCATTATTGCCGTAATCATCATGTTGTTCTAATAGCTCCAACCAGAGTCCAAGCCAAAGTGCCTGACAACTGCGGCCAGCGGCTCTGCTCGGTCAGTAGTCACTTGGTATTGTTTCTGAGGAAGCGATGGGGGGACTTGGGTTTCTTATCACTGGGAGACAAGCCCACAAAGCTAGCAAAGTGGCTGATCTAAAAGAAATAAGAAATGATTTACAAAGCTAAAGCTGTAGAACACAAAATATTCACTCAGCAAACTGCAATACTTTCAATTACAAAACATAGAAAATAATAATATATTGTGTTCACTAATATGATTTCAGTTTTAACAATCTTACCCACCATGGGGATATGAAAGGGTCCAATGACAGTCGCTATAGCCATGGAAGGAGAAGAAGAACTCTCTCCCATAATGGACTGTACTTGGGCAGGTCTGGTACACGGTGCCTCGGAGGGTGCAGACACAATTTCATTACCATTAGCCAAGGCCAGTGCGACCCTCACACCTCTGGCAATAGAGCCACAGACATCATAGATCTTGTAGCCCAGAGAGATCCCAGGCAGTAGGTCTGTGCTGTTATTAATCTCCTCTATGGCAAAGAGCATAGCCTGGGCATACTGGAACCCTCTGAAATTCAAACTTTATGCAGACAGTTTTAGATTTAGTTTGTAATTGCAACCAATTTGATCTTAAAACAGAAACATAAGTATAGATAAAAGAAAGCATTTGATGTTATTAATACACACAACAAATAGTTATTGTTGTAATACTCAGTTTAGTAAACTTTTCGTAACATTTTACGAACATCTGTTTCCACTTCCTCTTGGATATTAAAAATATTACAATACCATAATTTACCTGGTGCACTGCAGTGGCAGTGGTCTGTGCATGTAGGTATCCTGTCTGGGTTTCCAGCTGCTGTGGAAAGCAAAAATTCCCCCCAACATAATGTCCCCATCTTTAAATAGTGGGGCGTTCTCAGGTTGTCCTGTCTGCCTACACACCAGTTCTTCAGCCTGAGAGAAAGACACCACCAAGAAAAGCTGTAAGAGTGCCCAACCCTTCTCTGGCCACCTCTGTATGGTCGCCATATTGTCTCAGAGAACTAAGCCACTATCCCCAACTCTACCTCCATGTAAATTGAAAGCTTGCACTGATATTTATATATTTGGGCAGCGAAAAAAAAACAAAAAAACAATAAGATCAGAAGAGTGATATTGTGTCTCTGTGGATTTACAAGGTGGGGTGGAATGAGGACGGTGGCCAAACAGAACAAGAGATTTAAATGTTTTAACTGTACAGATAGCATTCATTGTACAAAACAAATGGTTTCTATTTTTTTAAATTCATATTTTATCAAAATAGGTACACAAATGACTTTTGATTTCATGATAAGGAAGAATGAAGGTGCTATAATTTTTAGAAAATTAGGCTCATTAGGATTACGATTTTTTTACACAATAACTGAATTTGTTTTATTTTTGAGGCCATGTAGGGACAGTGCAACAAGTTTCAAACATATTATCTGTTTATATAGTTAATATAGCTATTGTGTTAGCAATTACATGTGTTAGCTAATTTACATATCAAACAGACACAGAGCAAAATTCGAATTCATTTGGAGTCTTGTTTCTGTCCACCTGATTATATTCCAGTATTCAGTCCAGTATTCCAGTATTCACTCTCCTTTTAGCTTTGTTTAGGTCCCAACCAACTTTTTAGCTGCTACATGCAACACACAACATATACTATGTACATACACCAAGTAGTTGCTAACTTTGTCTGTCAGTTGTTGCTGTTCAGGTAGTATACAGTGGGTTTTTAGATTTGCTTTGCTCAATACTACAATGGCCCAGAGAGTCCAATGCAATCCAAATCAAGAAATGGCAAAATGACAAAACATAAGCAAATTAAGAAAATCTTTCAGTTTGATAACATCTGCACAGCATTTAGAACCAAATATAGAAAAATTGCAAATAGCACAGATAACAACAGAAACTGTTTTTTTTTTTATTATTCCCATGTGTTTTCAAATTGGTGAAAATGTTTTCTTAATTTGTTTGTGTTTTTTTTTCTATTTGCATGTGTTTCCTTACGTTGTGGTGAGTTCAGTTCTCAAGGCCACTGTAAAATACAACCTGTTGTGGCTGAGAGTGGTTAAAGTGAATCAAAACATCAAAGTGTCTGTAAAATTGTGGAATTTATTTGTCGATCACACACATCTCAACTGTATATTAAATGTTGTGACATCAATTAGGAATAAGTTATTAGACTTGCACATGTTTATGCTTCAATATATTGGTAATCAAATTGTATCAAATAATGTCATCTCAGTATGCTAAATCACAAATGAAACAATACACACTGGAAAAATACTACAGTAGTACAATGAGAGTCTTCAATAAAATAAGATGGATGTCTTCTTAACAGGCTGGCTAAAATCATTCTGTAAAAATTATGAAAGTACTACACCATATTTTTTTTCAGTTTTCAGGATCATTTTGGTGCCCCCTTCCCCATCATATTCCTTTTCGTATTCTTCTCTGGTTTCAATAAGATAACATAACATTTTGGAATAAAAATACAAATGAGCAGTCCATAACTTGAAGCCAGAATAGCAAATA
>NW_023340257.1:17781585-17783742 GCF_004916995.1 Morone saxatilis | reverse complement strand
TGCAGGTGCCAGTGTCAGTTTGCAGTGAGAAATGTCCTCCAGGAACTCGAAAGGTTCTCCAGAAAGGAAAGCCTATCTGCTGCTATGACTGTTTAAGGTGTGCAGAGGGAGAAATCAGCAACATCACAGGTGTAGTAATTAATGCAACACAAAACAAAAATCAAGTTTTGTTCACATACCAATTTTAAGAAATGGCATAGTTTTATAATCTGATTTCAACATGGATTATACCATAATTATATAGTCTTTTCAGCAAACAAAAAACAACATTGTAAATAAATACATCAAATATCACCACCTTAATGTGGTGGTGGGTTTTGTGTTTCTCTGTTATCCTGGGAGGTGTGTTGTCGGGCCATATGTAGCCATATGTCTTGGACACTTGGGTGAAGAGGTGGGGTAGAGCTGTAGTCTGATCACCACCTGGTGCTGAATTGGATCAGATGGCAGGGGAGGTTGCAGCTTGTCGAGGCCCCTGTCCATGAGGTATTTAACTGCACCTCCAGATGAGTTTCTTGTGCATCCCGGGGGAGGTTGGGGACATGTATTCTGAGTGGGCCATTTTTAACATTTCTATTGTAGAGGCAGCTGGTCGGAGCTATGTGTCATTGATGCTTGCCGTGGTGGCTACCTAAGAAGTGAAAAAAAACATTGAGCTGGAGAAGGGGGCCTTTTGGGATTGGTTGACCCAGGGGTCTCCTGAATCTGCAGAAAGGTACCAGGAAGCCAGAAGGGTTGCAGTTGCCACAGTTATAAAAGCAAAAGCCTGGGTGTGGGAGGAGTTCTGGGAGGACATAGAGAAGGACTTTAAGTTGTCCTCAAGGAAGTTCTGCCAAACTGTTTAATGACTCAGGAAGGGAAAGCACGGCTTGGCCCTGGCTGTGTTCTGCTGAGGAGGAGAACTGCTGGGCTATTGTTGAGTGGTGGAAAGAGCAATTTGAGAAGCTCCTGAACTCAGGGGAAGCCTCACCTCCATATCCTTGGCAGAGATTGCAGCTTTTTGTAGATGATGTGATTCTATTGGCTTTGTCAGCCTGTGACCTCCTGCACCAAAGTTCTTTGCAATGAATTGCTTCTTTTGGGTTGGGAGTGAGTAACTGCCACAAGTGAAGGAATTCAAGTATCTCAGGATCTTGTTCTTGTTTAATCAGGGCTATGATAACTTAGTTCATAATCGTACAAGTACAACAAATACCCCAAAACAGACACATATTTTCAGAACTTACCAGGCAGTCCCAGTTCCTTGCTTACTCCAAGCTCTTGTTCTGTTTGTGTCTTTATGAGCTGTTCTGACAAAAGTGAGAGTGAAATACAGCTATTTATTACGTTTGATAAACGCCAACAGGCAGCAGTGTTTATAAACAGCAGCTCAGAAAAGATCTGAGTCACATGCACATATGCTGAAACAGAAACAAAACTTGCACTTTCCAGCAGCAGCAACCTGTGTGTGGCCCAGTCCAGACACTATGGGCATGATGGCACTCACAGGTACACATAATTAGAAAAAAAGACAATGATTAACTAGCCTTTCAATCAATGTTTAGTTAGAGCTCTGAACTAATGTAAGATGGAAAACAATGGAATGACATTGACTATTGATTAAATAATTAATTTAAAATGTTGTTAACTAGGTATAATGGGTAATAAGTCCACATCTCACAGTAAATAAGTAACAAGTATTCAGTCAAGCCAGAGTATAAATAATACTTTATATTTGAAAAAGTAGAAAAGGAAACAGCCAAACTAATTGCCGTGGTTTACATGTAAACAATAGGTTACATGGCTTACAAGTCAGGTAGGAGGGCCCTTAGCAGAATTTTGCTCAGGGCGACAGGGAGTTCAGGACCAACTTTGACTGCGACAGACTGCTACTGTCTAGGTAATTAATTGGAAACACTGTGATGACACCATCATGTTAATGTTATCCATAAATTATCTGTTAATCATGTCGTGTCTGTCATACAGGCAAAGGTAAGATGCAACATAGAGATCAAAATGACAACTATATTGAACAAATCTAACATCAGCTTCAATATTATTTTTTCAGATTCTATCACCTGTGTGCGGTGCCATCCTGACTTCTGGTCAAATGAGAGAAGAGATGCCTGTGTAAAGAAAGAGGAAGAGTTTCTATCATATGAAGAGATTATGGGAGCA
>NW_023340257.1:17779390-17781485 GCF_004916995.1 Morone saxatilis | reverse complement strand
ACTGAGACAAGCACAAGTAGCAAAGTGGCTGATCTAAAAGAAAAAAGAAATGATGTCCCAAGATAAAGAAATAAACCATTTACATAGCACAATACAATTCTCATACAACCTCTTTTGCTATGACCAGGTGGAAGAATTACAGAATCTTAATTATGTTTCACTAATATAATTACATTTTTAACAATTTTACCCACCATTGGTATATGAAAGGGTCCAATGACAGTAGCTATAGCCATGCAGGGAGAGGAAGAGGTCTCTCCTATAATGGCCTGCACTTGGGCAGGTCTGGTACATGGTGCATTGGAGGATGCCGATACCACTTCATTACCATTAGCCAAGGCCAGTGCGACCCTCACACCTCTGGCAATGGAGGCACAGGCATTGTAGATCTTATAGCCCAGAGAGATGCCAGGCAGTAGGTCTGTGCTGTTATTAATCTCCTCTATGGCAAAGAGCATAGCCTGGGCAAACTGGAACCCTCTGAAATTCAAACTTGATGCAGACAACAGGGTTCGAAATTGGCACCTTCAAGTGCAGGTTATTTTCTGTATTTGCTAAACTGAACAGCCAAAGGGACATGTAAATAAAATTTGCGGACTAGAGCAATGTTTTACATTCCACAACGCAGATTGAATTACGAGTGTTCTTTTTTCCACTGGACACTTTAACGAGGAGACACAGAAAAAAAATGTGCAGGGGTTATAATCAGACTGGACACCAGGTACATCATATGGATGTGTAAAAAGAATAGTAATGAGACATTCCTGTTGGCTGGTTGCTCTGTGACCCGCTTGATCAGCCCATTTTATAAAAAGAAGAAGTCGTAAGACAGAAGAAACTAGGGATAAGATACGGAACAACCTGTTTCAATTTTTGTTCAACCAACCAACAAATCACAGCCATTATGCATAAAAAAGGTTGATGTGCTCAACTTTTGAAGAAATTGTTATGATTTTTGACATGTCAGTACATACATTAAAAAAAAGTAGAGTAACCACCAGTGTAGGTTTTAATAAAGGAACTATAGTGTACTTTTATATGCAAATATAATGTACATACTAGTATCATATCATTAGGAATATTATGCTAACCTTATGCTATGATTTCAACATTATACTTTGTATTTATTTCTAAAAAAATATATCAGAGCCAGGATGCCAGTGTCATTGTGTCAATATGTGCTCCATCTAGCCAAATTCCCGCTTAGAGCAACACATTCCCTTTATTTGATTTGACAGCTATTTTACAAAACGTATTGTTATAAATATTGTTCAGTAATGATCTTTAATGGTTGAAGTTTGGTAACATTAAGTCTGAGTCAAAAAGTAAAGATAGCCTATGCCTTGATTATTGTGGACTGTTTTATTATTTTTCACACATACTGCTGGTTCAAACAATAAAGTGTCCGGTAAAAAAAAATGAGTGGCTGGTATTTATGGACCTCAGTGACAGGTAGACAAAAAGTTTCAATCCCCACCAAATAATTGAAAATGCAAACAATTTTTTAAAATAGAAACAGTAACATAATAAATAAAAACATTTTATGGTATCAATACACGCAACAAATGATTTTTCTGATTTGGATTCTGATTACTGTACTCACTTCCTCTTAGTGTTTTGAAATCTTTAAATTTCTACGGTATAATTTACCTGGTGCACTGCAGTGGCAGTGGTTTGTGTATGTAGGTATCCTGTCTGTCTTTCCAGCTGCTGTGGAAAGAGATGATCCCCCCCAGCATAATGTCTCCATCCTTAGATAGCTGGGGGTTCTCAGGATCCCCTCTCTGCCTGCACACCGGCTCCTCAGCCTGAGAGAAAGATGCCAGCAAAAAAATCTGTAAGAGTGCCCAACCCTGCTCTGGCCACCTCTCTATAGATGTCATACTGTCTAAGTGAACTAAACCACTGGGTGGCATCACATGTATCTTAATGTAAATCAAAAGCTTGCACTGGTATTTATGCATTTTGGAGCAGAATACAAATAATGATAGATGTTTTATCTCTGGACCTACAAGGTGGGGCAAAAGGAGGGAGGTAACCAAACAGAGCTCTGGGCCTTAGCATTTTCCTAACTGTAAGATAAGATAAGATAAGA
>NW_023340257.1:17778628-17779290 GCF_004916995.1 Morone saxatilis | reverse complement strand
GTGTGTGTGCGTGCGTGCGTGCTGCAACACAGACACTCCTCCCTCAACAGGTATAAATTACAGATAAAAAATATTCTGCTGCAGTATACAACATATTGTAGGACACCATCGAAAGAAAGATATTTTGCATTTCTTAATGCAGATATATTAGGCTGACAATTGAATTGAAACTGCTCTGTGAATTTAAATGAAGGTTTACTGTAGGCTGTACACTCGGCAGCTTTATTTTGTAAGGGGAAAAAAATGCTAATATAATTGAAAAAACTGCATTCAATCTCTGTAATAACATATTATTATCTGTACTGTTGGCTCTGGGTATGTGGCGGAACTCATACTGTCTCTTGATCTTTTCAGTCAGGTGGAGTTTTGCATATTTTCTGCTCTCATACTATACTGTATACTGTAAGTGGAGGGTTAAATAATCATGACGGCCCTCATATTTTAGGGTGTTTAATTGTAATACTTTTTCAATGTTGAAGGTTTGTGTTTTAGTCCATTGACTTTGATTTAGTTTTTTTTTGGAGCTGAAGTGCAATAGGAAAGGGGAGAGAGAAAGGTGGCAGCACACAGCAAAGGGAAACCCATGGCCGCTTTGGTGCCAAGTCTACCAGCTGCACCCCATTCATTAACTTTCAAAAGCAACTAGATAGATAGATAGATAG
>NW_023340257.1:17777906-17778566 GCF_004916995.1 Morone saxatilis | reverse complement strand
TAGATAGATAGATAGATTATTGTACTTTATACTGTGGATGTTTCAGTCTTAGTGCACCTATCTAATGAAAACCATGAGACACTGAAAGTATACACGATGGGTTGCTTCTTAAATTCACTAAGTGTGACAAAGTAGAGAAATATTGATTGCAGAATTATTGTCCTGCTAGAGACTGGTTCTCTTGCAGTGACTTTCTTCATTTAGCTCCATTCTTAGTTTTTCACAACATGTCATAGCCCAGCTGAATGAAAAGTGCCTCCACATCATGAGGTTTCAACCCCAATATTTGACAGTAAGTTTTCCTCAGTAAGTGTTATATTTTTCAACAAACACTGCTTTTGATTTTGACTTATGATTTCAAAACTATGTCCACACTCCCATAGGCCAGTCTGCAGAGCTCTTGATGTGGCTGACTGATGCACTGTATCAGCAGCTCAAGTCTGTCGCTCTTTCAGTGTGTTTTGTTTCTTTTTCCTTTACTACTCTCACAATGAATATGTCAGAATGCTTAATGTGATATCGAAACACTTTGATTTAACTTTTTACCATTTTATATATAAATGCATCTGTATTACTTCTTACTTTTATTATAACTCTTTTCATGATGCTCTCAAAGGGGCAGTTCTCCTTAAAATTAAAAGTACATATTTTTCCTCTTAC
>NW_023340257.1:17777448-17777864 GCF_004916995.1 Morone saxatilis | reverse complement strand
AAAACAATCTAGATGGATAAATAGTACTACAGGTAAGAAGAAAAAAATATGGTTCTTTTTGTTGTTTTTCGGGGTTAACTGCCTCTTTACTTAAATGTGTGAATTTGTGAAACATTTGTGAATGTAAGATTTTCCAGAACATGTGTTAGAAAATAATGTGTATCTTTTAAACTTTTTTAAACATTATATTATTTGACCATGGGCATTTTTTGTATTTTTACCTAACAGGACACAGGCACTGTGGCCAGCAGTTCCATAGAGCTGTGTGTGATGAGGAGTGTGTCATGCAGAGAGATGGTGTAAAACCTGAGCCTGACACAGAGAATGTGATTGTCCTAAATGGTTATTTAGAAATGTGGAGCAATGTGCTTGCTGTTTTTGGACTCTTGATTTTGTACTGTTTTATATTGTTTTAC
>NW_023340257.1:17774664-17777420 GCF_004916995.1 Morone saxatilis | reverse complement strand
TATTGTACAGTGTCTTTGAGTATTCAGAAAAGCGCTTTTTAAATAAAATGTATTATTGATTTATTTGGACTGATGCTTCTCATCAGAACTCAAATGCACATATAAAAGTCTGCAGAAGTTTTTCCTCAATCTAGATGGACAAAGGATGTCACCAAAGGGACAATTCCTAAAAAACAGGCTGCTGGTGTGAGTGCGTTTAAAAAATAAATCATGCATATATCCTGAAGTCTGTGTCCCAGACTTCAGACAAAGTTAAAAGCTTTGAAACAGCTGGGAAAATTTGTAAAGGTATCCCAAAGTACTATTCATTTATTGTCAGTAATTTCTGTCCTATGCATTTGTGTGGATGGATTAGTCACACTTTTAACCCAGTAATATGCATACAGTGTTGTCACAATGGACATTTGCAGACAACACCACACACAAATAATGTTGTTCCTGCAAAAGTTGATGAAAATATTACTCCACTGATAGTAAGATTATTGCTTGACTTTTGGGGATTTACGATGTACTTTGATATATTTTTATTGATATATTGATTGTATTTTCTTCAATCTTGAAAGAATAGATAAATCTTTGTGCCATCCTGCAGAATTATTTAGGCTCAGTTTCCTTTGGAGTCTAAGATTTTTTAAATTGAAATACATTTCTAATAAAGATTTTGTGCATTATGCCTCTCTGTCATGTTTCATATATAAACTATTGAAAAAAGTTCGGTGTAAATTTTACCCGTTTACAGTTCTAGTGTTAAATAAACTGCTATCGTCATTGCTATGTAGCCTATGAAAACAATATGTACTAGAACAGTGTGCCAACTGGTGGTGTCTATGGCGCATGGCGCAGCGTTCACACCCAGAGTGTGACTGCTGTGGAGCTGCTGCTGCCAGCCCTGTGTTTCCACATACCCTTTTCTTTGTATAATCTCCATGAAAAATTTCATTTTTCATATGATTTAATTTACATTGCCATACATGTGGAATTTAAATGTAAATGTGAAGAGTGGTTTGTGCTGCTTGTGGTAAAAATGAAAAAAAATAGTCAAGACCTCGAATCAGCTGCAGCTGAGACGTCTCACATGGGCAGTGTGACCACTCTAATCTGTTAACATGGGTGCTAAAGTTAAAAAAAACAAGACTGCAGAAGCAGGCAGTGTGAACCAGGTTTAAGTGTCAGTACCTGCTTGATAGCACATCAGACCATAGTAGCTTCACTCACTCCTTCCTAATTATATGTGGCAAAAATGTACATTTTTTTTTTTTACAGTTTGCTGTGTCAAGAATGACAGTTACTAGTTAGCGAGACTTGACAGTCAGAGCTCGTGTCAAGCACTGAAGCACTGATTTGTTGAATTAATCTTTTGAATTAATATTTGGAATGATGCCCTGGGCACATGCCTTACATTGCTATCCAAATGCACAAAAGAGAATGGACACATGATTTAGGACATTTATGCTATTCTGCTTATTATTTTGGGTGCTGCCCTGACAGTATTGTAAATTCCTATGTTACATGTATGTTATTCCATTTCAGATCAGAGCTGCCACACACATGCCTAGTTAGAAACACAGCCTCTGATTGGTCAATAGACTCAACCCAAGGCTAATGGAATTGCTAGGAGCAGGCAAACAATAACAATAACTCTTTTAAATTCAGAAACATTGATAAATAATCAAAGAAGACATTCAATTTTGGAATCA
Organism: Morone saxatilis; assembly: GCF_004916995.1. NCBI lineage: Eukaryota > Metazoa > Chordata > Actinopteri > Moronidae > Morone > Morone saxatilis. The sequence continues at coordinate 17,775,723 of NW_023340257.1, read as the reverse complement.
TCATTATGTATTTATTTTACAAATTCCCCCAAAACACTGCTCTGCTCTTTAGGCTGGAACAATCAACTCAACAGTTCAACAAGGGGGAAGTTATCATGGTTGAACTCAAACGTCAGGAGATAAAAGGAAGCCAAATAAGTTAAACTGTGGATTTTATTCCTTGATTACAATTTTACAAAAAACAACAAACTAAACTATAACATCAAGGAATTAGGTATTAGGGCTGTGTAGAGCTGGTTGCTTGATACCCAGCTCCTCTCGTCCACATGTCAAACTGTCAAAACTTGCCATTATTGTGTGAGCACCATTTAATATATGTATTGCATTTTACATTATATTAAATGCTAAAATCTCAATATGCTACGTCACAAAAAATAATATACAGTGAAGACATATTGCACTAGGATAGGTCTGCACGATTATGGCCAAAATAATAATCACAATTATTTTTTTGGAGTTGTGCTGTCTCGCCTGCAGCTCTTCATCAAGCTCTCTGTGGCTGCTCCTTCTTGTTCCATTACTCCCTGACATATTTCAAACTGATCCGAAAACTTTAGAGTATGACCGCTGACAAAAACTTCAAACTTCCTGTGACTAGCTTACTTATGTTAAGTTGGAGCAGTAGGAAATGTTCGGTTTTCATGAACAGTAACTTTATACAGTATTTTTTCCAGTAATTAAAGTACCCAGGCTGCAGTAGCAGGGTGTGTGTGTGTGTGTGTGTGTGTGTTCGACAGAAGAGCTCATCAAAAGTGAAACCATCGTGATCAACCTTGGGGGCTAGCTGTTAGTTTAGGAAGCGTTTGATTTGATATGCAGTGGAGTTTTCAATGAACCAACCATGCATTCTAAATGGCAATATCATAGACCATCAAGTTCATATAAGTGTGGTAAGCCAAACTTGTGATCGCAATCAATATTCGATTAAGTGTGCAGCCCTATACTAGGTCAATGAAATGATGATCTGGTGAACAAATTGGCATTAGAATTCTTTCGTCAACTTATAATTTCATGTTTTCAGGAAGGTTTTGGTGCCCCCTTCCCCATCATATTCTTTTT
>NW_023340257.1:17768378-17774564 GCF_004916995.1 Morone saxatilis | reverse complement strand
GAGATATTTGCTATTCTGGCTTCAAGTTTTGGACTGCTCATTTGTATTTTTATTCCAAAATGTTATATTATCTTACTGAAACCAGAGAATAATACAAAAAGGAATATGATGGGGAAGGGGGCACCAAAATCATTCTGAAAACCTAAAATTACTTGGTGGCAAAGGGATTGTTAACCAGACTGTCAAGCACACATGTATTTTCATTTTATTGAATACTTGCATTCTACTATTGTAGTATTTTTCCACAGTATATTGTTCAATTTGTGACGTAGCATATTGGGATGACAATGTAATGTACAATAAAAGCAACTAATTGAGATGAACAAATGCACAAGCCTAATAGCTTTTTATAACATTTAACAATGGCGCATCCTACGCGGAAGTCATTAAAAAGATAATCAGTGTTATTCATTTTACCTTTCAGTGGTCATTATGTTATTGTAGAGCGGTGTATACTCTGGTGAGGGGAAACTAATGAGACACAGGTGACAGCAATTGTGGCGGGGCAAACAGTCAAAATTGGCGGGAAACACACAAGGGCAGGAAGTAAAGATCTGAAAGAAGAGGAGAGATAAGTAACAAAATAAAACAGGAAGCACATACATGAAAACATAACTTAACACCTTTGACCTGTTGTGGCATGGAGAGACAAACTCAGTTTGAAACTGCAAGCACTAGCCTCAAACCCCTGTCAAAAAGTAAACTAGGATTACTGCCCCACAGTTGTATTCCACCAATCAGTCAAGTTGCAGTTTACATCTATGTCTGTCCAGACTCATATGATGTCTGTTAATGAAGTGCAAATGTGTCACATCTCAGTTAATTATTAACAACAATTTATGATTTAATATATCAAAAGCTGAACTAATATAACTGCTCCCACTGAGTTATTATTGTCCATATACACCGATCAGCCATAACATTATGACCATAATGGGCCTCCTGGTGGTCATAATGTATTGCAGCCGCGCATACACCCACCCAAACTCTGAGCTGCACTGGTGTGTTCCTGACACCTCCTTTCCTATCAGAACCAGCATTGAACCTTGTTTCAGCAATTTGAGCTACAGTAGGTTGTCTGTTGGATTGGACCACACAGTCAGTGAGCCTTAGCTGCCCATGACCGTGTTGCCGGTTCACAGCTTTCCCTTCCTTGGACCACTTTTGATAGGTACTGACCACTGCAGACCGGGAACACCACACAATAGCTACAGTATTGGAGATGCTCTCACCTAGTTGTCTAGCCATCACAATTTGGCCCTTGTCAAAGTTGCTCAAATCCTCACGCTGTCCATTTCATCACCTTTGAGGACAAAATGTTCACTTGCTGCCTAATATATCCTACCCACAGGTGTTATGATAACAAGATAATCAGTGTCATTCACTTCACCAGTCAGTGGTCATAATCTTATGGCTGATCAGTGTAATCTAGGCATTCATCTGTCATCTTATTGCATATCAATGCTGTTCCAGTTGATTGTCCTTGGTAATAAGAATGATGAATAGGATTAAACTTAGGATAGGAACACACTATTTTCTACACTGGTGTTAAAGATGTGGCAACACATCCAGCTAAACAGTTTGCCACCAATTTCAAGAGAGTTCCATCTAAATTATCCATCCCCCCTGGTTTATTAATATTTATATTTAATAATTGTTGTTCCACTTCTATTTCATATTTCATTTCTGTCTGTCATGAGTTTTTGTAATAATGTTGTTGTGATTCTGGACTCATGGGAAATGATTCAAAGATGGCATTTCCGGCCCAAATTTGTCCACTTTATTGATAAAAAATGATAATTTGCTATTTCTTGTAGTCTTATTCGAAATGAGTCACCTGTATCGATAAAAGCTGGGGGTTGGCTTTTCATCCTATTTTTTCAAATAGGGTACAGTACCTGCCTCCCCTCGCCCCTCCTTGTAGGTCCACAGAGATCAAACATAACTGTTTTATCATTGTGCATGCTTTTCCAAAGTGTATATATCCCGGTGCAAGCTGTCGATTTACATCAGGGTAGAGTTAGGGGTTTGGTTGGTGGTTATTTCTCTCAGACAGCATGACGTCCGCGCAGAGGTGGCCAGAGCAGGGTTGGGTACTCTTGCAACTATTGTTGGTGGCGTCGTTCTCTCAGGCTGAGGAGCCGGTGTGTAGGTGGAGAGGGGATACTGAGAACCCCCAGCTATCCAAGGATGGGGACATTATCTTGGGGGGGCTCTTCTCTTTCCATAGCACGTGGATAAACCGACAGGATAACTACATGCACAAACCACCTCCACTGCAATGCACCAGGTAAATTATACAGTAACATCTATTTCTATTAAAATATCTAAAACGAAATGAGTAGAGATAAAAACAGGTCCAAATAAGGTTATCAAACAGAATATTAAAATAAGAAATACTCAGTTGTGTGTATTAATACCATAAAAAGATTTTATTTACTATGTAATTGTTCCTATTTCAAGGTTAAAATTGGTTGCATCCCAAACTATTTATAAATATCCACATAAAGTTTGCATTTCAGAGAGTTCCAGTTTGCCCAGGCTATGCTTTTTGCCATAGAGGAGATTAATAACAGCACAGACCTACTGCCTGGCATCTCTCTGGGCTATAAGATCTATGATGTCTGTGGCTCCATTGCCAGAGGTGTGAGGGTCACACTGGCCTTGGCTTCTGGTAATGAAGTGGTATTTGCACCCTCCGAGGCACCATGTAATGGACCTGCCCATGTGCAGGCAATTATGGGAGAAACCTCTTCTTCTCCTTCCATGGCTATATCTACTGTTATTGGACCCTTTTATATTCCAATGGTAGGTAAGATTGGTGAAAATGAAAAAAATATATATTTGTGAAAAAAATAATTATTGTTCTGTAATTTTTCCACCTGGTTATAATAGCAAATTGGCATTTGAAAAATTAGTAGTGTGTGGTTTAAATGTTTTAAATTTTACTTCTTTATCTTGGGATATCATTTCTTTTTTCTTTTAGATCAGTCACTTTGCTACTTGTGCTTGTCTCAGCTGAATAACAACCAAAGTCCCATCCTTCCTGAGAACAACTACCCCAGTGACACAGACGGAAGCCCTGGCTCAGTTGGTCAAGCACTTTGGTTGGACTTGGGTTGGAGCTATTAGAACAAATGATGATTATGGCAATAACGGCATGGCCACATTCACAGAAACTGCCCAGCAGCTGGGCATCTGTCTGGAATACTCTGTATCTGTCTTTAGAACAGATCCACCAGACAAAATACAAAAGGTAATTGACATTATCAAGGCCTCCACTTCTAAGGTGATTGTCGCTTTCCTCTCCCACATGGATATGGATGTGCTAATACATGAGTTGTCTCAACACAACCTGACTGGGTACCAGTGGGTAGGCAGTGAGAGCTGGATTTTTGATTCCCAAACTGCAGCCATGGATAGGCATCACATTATGGATGGTGCCATAGGCCTGTCCATCCCAAAAGCACATGTCAGTGGCATGAAAGAGTTCATGTTGAATGTGAAGCCGCTCAATTCATCAAGTAATGAATTGTTTACAGAGTTTTGGGAGACATTATTTAGCTGTAAGTTCAAGCAGTCAAAGTCATCAACAGGGAATCAGAGAGAATGTACTGGAGATGAAGATCTGAGTGGAGTGCAAAACAGCTTCACTGATATGTCGCTCATGCCGATCTTTAACAATGTCTACAAAGGAGTGTATGCTGTGGCTCACGCACTTCATGATATTCTGAATTGTAATGAAACATGTAACAACACAGTGCAACTAGATCCATTTACGGTGAGTTGAACACCAACAACTTATATTACAGTTGTTTCCATTAAGTCACAGCAACAAAGAAAATGTATTACATTTTTAAAAGTACATGAACAGATCTACAACATGTTTGTCAGATAATGATCTACATTGATGTATATCTTCTTAGATTTTACAGCACATAAAAAAGATTCAGTTCAAAACGAAGGATGGAGATGAGGTTTACTTTAATGAGTATGGAGACCCAGCAGCAAAGTATGAAATTATAAACTGGCAGCCAACAGAAAATGGCATTGTGGACTTTGTCACAGTTGGTTTTCATGATGCATCTTTACCTGCAGACAAACAGCTCAATCTGCAAAATAAGTCTTTAGTTTGGGCACAAAACTCACAAAAGGTAAGATATATTTGTTAAGGATAGTCTATTTGAATTGTTATTGTTATATATGTTATTAGTTATTCCTGCATCATAATATTTCAATAACTCATAATTAACAGATGCTTGCAAAGACGTTGTCTGTATATTTTGTTCATGCAGGTGCCAGTGTCAGTTTGCAGTGAGAAATGTCCTCCAGGAACTCGCAAAGTTCTCCAGAAAGGAAAGCCTATCTGCTGCTACGACTGTTTAAGATGTGCAGAGGGAGAAATCAGCAACATTACAGGTGTAGTAATCTTTAATTCAATATGAAAAATGAGTCGCCATGTTCACATGCCAAGGTTGATTTCAAAAGTATGAAAGAAATTACTAGCCAGAATTTATTTCAACCTCCCATGAAACTGCAGTCTCACAATGTGGAGATTTGCTGCTTTTCTCTTTAATTCATTTTCATTCATATTTCTGAGGTTAGTATTACTGTTGATTGGACAAAATAAGCATATCAATGTGTCACTTTGGGTCTGGGTAATTGTGACATCATCATTCAATATTTTGAGAATTTTTACAAACCAAATCAAATAATGGAGAAAATAATCATGAGTTGGAGTCCTATAAAAAAACAACAACATGAGCTCTATCTCAACAAACTACAAATATAAAATCCTGCTTTTATATTAATGCATTACTAATAATGATCTAATTATAGAACAAAAAAATACTTTTTTACGTTTTTGCACAAATGACGGATCACTTGATTGAGATTGCTGCAGTTGAAAGGTCTAAAATCATATCAGTTAAGGGTTACAAAGATCTTTAAGCCTGAAATTAAAAACGGCGCACTGGCAATCCTACATTTGGAGCTCTCGTCTTGTAAATGAAGACATCCTGTCTCAGAATATTAGGTGTTGATATTGATGTATAAACTGTGTGCCCCACTGATAACAATGAATTATCATTTGGGCAACAATTGGATGCAGTGCCCACAAATGTAAATAGCTTACTAGCAGGGCAACCTGGGCTCTGAAGAACTTACAGTGCCCCCCCACCTCTTGGTTTGAGGATGATGTGGAAGTCTGCAGTGCAGGTTCCCCTCCTACCTGGTCAAAATGTTTTTGCCGACAGCCAAATGAAAGTGGCCTACATCCTGTAGAGGATTTTCAAACATTCATGGTAGGGAGCAGGTTGCTTGTGTGTCACTCCCTCTGGTGGATCCAGCCCTCTCTCCATTGGTTTCTTCCTCCAGTGTCATTCTTGGCAAGGCCACTTTCCCAAGCAGAAACTGCAGAATTCTAGATGGCCTGCTTGCTAGGCTGCACATAGCTATGGCAGCACAGACCCGTTTAAGACTCTGTTAATACTGTGGCCATTATGTGCCTCTACCTTTGTCACAAGGGTGTAGAGGGTTCCAGCCTTGTGTGTAAGCTTCAAACAGCTTCCTCATACATCTCTCTGTTATGAAGGAGCAGGCAGAAGTTGCAGACAGCGCCTTGGCATCTATTAGGTTTATAAAAAAGCACCTGTGGCAACCTCAGTCCCAGCTTCAGCAAGGGGATGACTGAACATGCAGTTAATGTCAACACACTAAATTTACTGAAAGTGAATATTATTATAGTTTTGCTACAGTATTGAAAATGACAACAGCATGGTACCTTTAAAAGAACAATATATAATGTTTTTTTTTCAGAAAATAAAGAAAATGATGCCTCTTTATAGTGTATCTTGTACTTAAACGATCCAAACCCTTCATTATGATACTATATACCTGTTATATGTATATTTTAATTTTTTATATGGAAATAATTAAGTGTCTGTCTTGTAGGCAGAGAAACAATGCATCATAGAGACAAAGAAAGACAAGTGCACTGATGAAGTCTAACACCTGTGTCAATATTATTTTTCAGATTCTATCACCTGTGTGAGATGTGACCCTGAGTTCTGGTCAAATAAGGGAAGAGATACCTGTGTAAAGAAGGAGGCAGAGTTTCTATCATATGAAGAGATTATGGGAGCACTGCTTACTGCAGCCTCTCTATTTGGAACATGTATGACTGCT
>NW_023340257.1:17762970-17768278 GCF_004916995.1 Morone saxatilis | reverse complement strand
GGATTTAAAAAAATGACTCAATCTTAGTAATGAAACATTACCTATTGAATTATCATATTCCATTCTGCCAATCTAATTTTATTCTTCTATATGTTAACATGTCAACCTTTAAAAGTTATATTTAATGATTACTATTGTGACTACTTTACTTTGCTTGAAAACTGCAAAGTTTCAAGGGTTGATGGTAAATGAGTGCATTATTGTTTGATATTTGAACAATGCGGGAACTTGTAGCTGGGGTATAGTATAAAAAACAATCTTTAAATTAACCAATATGGTATCAATGCTTAATTAGTGGTAGAAATAGAAACAAATCAAATGAACAAAATGTTTGTGAAATAATTACCCTTTCTATACTTCATACTGCTTCTGGTTTACTTGTGAAATCAAGTACATCATGATGATGCCATGTAGTTGTAACAACTTATTCATTATTGTTCTGGTTACCGTATATTGTTGTGTATGTGCTTGTATTCAATGAAAATGATGCCATACCTAAGAGAAAAATCATTTTAAAAGCACTGGAATATAGTCCTACATTCCTGCTCACCTGATTATGTTCAGGGATGCTATCATTATGCGGCGCGTGCCATTCCTAGTTCGGCAATTATGAGTGTTAATGATTAGCCTGTGTTATATGATGATTATTATGAGAATGTGTTTTCACATATTGAAGAGGATTTATGGCGAGCATTTGCTTACTGCAGCCCTCTTCTATTTGGAACATGTATGGACTGGCTGTTGTGGCGTTTCATTTCTTCATGATACATCTGACGAGACTCCTATTGCAGAGCAGACAACTCTGAGCTGAGCTTCGCTGCTCTTCCATACTCTGTTGTCCTGTGTCCTGACCTTTCATCGGCTCGGCTCCTCTGAGTGTCCTGCATGCTGGATCCATCACCGCATTCGTCATTCACCTTTGTCCCCTTGTACTCTTGTGTTCTGGGGAAACATAATGGGTTAATGGCCTTCCAGGGCCAACACTTCCCCAGGGCAAGGGTAATTGGTATTCGAAATTTGGTTTGGCCTTGTGCCCATCACGAAACTCAGGCGCCTGGTGTCACTAACATATGTCAATGTAGTCCTCTGGTTTATTCAAGTTTCTTCCTCCTTTCCATTTAAGGAATTTAAGAAAGTTCCAAGGGAACAAAAATCATCTGTAGGAGTTCCTGCTCTGGGGGCTCAAGCTGTAGGGCTTTTGGGCTGTGACTTGTACATGGACTTCTGGCCATATTATGTTTTATTCCTTGCTTTTCTGGCTCGAAAACACACCTACTGCCTGATAATTTCAATGAAGCCAAATTTATCACCTTTAGCATGCTGATATTCTGTGCAGTGTGGATCACTTTTATCCCAGCGTATGTCAGCTCTCCTGGTAAGTTCAGTGTTGCTGTAGAGATATTTGCTATTCTGGCTTCAAGTTTTGGACTGCTCATTTGTATTTTTATTCCAAAATGTTACATTATCTTACTGAAACCAGAAAAGAATACAAAAAAGAATATGATGGGGAAAGGGGCACAAAAATCATCCTGAAAACTTCAAATTATACAGTGGCAAAGTCATTCTAGTGCCTTCATAATTTTTTGCATGATTTATCAACTGAACTGTGAAGCAGACATCAGTTCCAGTTTACTGAAGATTTGCATTGTACTATTGCTGTACGACTGTATATCATTTAATTCAGGACATAGCATTTTGAGATGACAGCATTCAAATACAATGTCTTAAACAATGGAAAGGCAGGATTGCCTAGAAGGAAAATATATTTGCCCTTAACCAAAAGGTCACTGGTTCAATCATTATTATTTATTATTATTATTATTGGGGACTGATTCAAATCTACATTCCCCTCTATCTCTGTCTTTGAGGAGAGCACTGAACCTTAAATACTGCTTCAGTGGCACTATACTGCAGGTGACGTTCCTGATGTAATGCATTTGTGTAGGGGACTGTATATGTGAAAAGGATATACAAAAAGACTCTATATGTGTAAGGTATATATAAAAAGACAAATTTCAGAAATTGACCTTGTGTGCATTGGCAATAAAATCATCTTCTTCTTCTAACCATATCCACCAAACCATATGATCAAAATAAACATAAATGTACAACCCTAAGAACTGTGTCTTTGCTGATTTCAAAACCATTAATACATTTTATTAAATTATCATGAAAAAATATGAGGATGGGGAAGGGGGCACGTAAATCATTCTGAAAACCTATAACATGGTGGCAAAGGCAGTGTAGTATATTCATAATTTTTACATATTTTGTTAACAAGACTGTCAAGTTGACATCTACCCTTATTTTCTCGAAGACTTGTACTATATCATTTTATTCATGACATAGAATATTGTGATGACAGAAATTATGCAATCATATCAACAAACGTTGATTTCACAACATTAAATACAGTTTGTTAAATTATAAATTGAAAGAATAAAATTCACATTTTCACAGACAAAAAAAAATATCTGGCTTATTTTGTTTTGCTTTTACATTCCAACTTGTTGATTTTAATTACGCAATTTAATTACAATGTGGAAGTTGTGATGTGACGCTGAAGACATGAGACCATGGTGTAGTTAATTTACAACCCTTGAATGTTGGCTTTTTATTCTTTTAGGTTTTTACAAACATTCACACTTCAGAAATCATAAAAGTGGTGTTCATTTGTGAAGATTATCTTGCTGAACAAAATGTGCAAGTATCATAAACATTTGTTCACCACAGAGCTTACTTCCGGCCGTGGTGGTGGCTGCCCATCCCGTGTGGTTGGAGATATTTCATTATTGCGGTGATTGTGACAGTTTATTAGTTATAAGTTAGTTATAAGTTTAATTTATAAAGGTCCAGTGTGTCAAATTTAGGAGGATCTGTTAGCAGATATGCAATGCTAGTTTCACTGCCAATAAGTCAGTTCCCGATGTTGTATTTACATTCTATGGGGAACAGGCAATGGGAAAGCACAGGGACGCAGCTTCTAGTTGGAAGATGAGCATTGGTAGAGGACTACATTATGGATATCCAGTTTGGTGAATATAGTGGCACCTTGGAGTGGCTGAACTGATCATGGGAGTGAGTATTTTATTTTGGTTGAGGCCATTGTAGTCTATGCAAGGGCAAAGAGAATTTTGGCCTTAGAGGACAGGAAGCCAGGTGATGGCTGATCTGGCCACAGGCGATTCAAACTCTGCATTCATCACTGCTTGTGTGTTGTGTATTGGCCTATGTTTTCTTAAGTTGCAGTGCATTAAGGACTTTGGTACAGACAATGTTAGCAACTATCTGGTCAACTCTTTAGTAGCTAAACAGTTGGTTGAGACCAAAACAGAGCTAAAAGGACATTATACTCCAGTGAACACAAAAACAACTTCAGATGAATGTTAATATTGACTAAACATACAACAAAACATAACAGCCCACTCAAACACAACTGTAGAAACAAATGCAGCAGGTATGTAAAAAAATACCATAAAACTGCAATTAATAGCCCAGCCTTTTAGTTGCTTTAATCACCAATTTCCTATATGAGACAGGCGTTTAATTCCTTTGGCCCAAAACTCTTGCTCAGCAAATATGATAAATGCTATAAAATTGTTTATTTGAACCATTATGAATATTACTTGTTTAAAAATGGGTTTATTGAATACATATCAAATGAATGAATCATTAATTTCATCTTGCTCCAACAGACAGCTCATCCAGGCCAACCATATGCATAAAGACAGCCACATATCAAAACACTGGTAGCTTAACTTAGATGTTGTAGATAACAATCATAAGCATGCCTAACAACACAGTACAGGAAGAAGAGAAAGTTAGCAGACAATGACAAAATTCACATTCACATCTTGGATACATTTTTTTGAAAAAAAAGTTTAGTTTGTTTTGGATCCGTTATCCGCATATGGAATATAAACAATTCAAAGAATGGACACATATTCTGATCTAATTACCGCTTCAAAGGTAGGAAGTCAGCACTTTTTTAATCTCTCTTGTTTACAATACCGGTAAATCTGAATTGATTACACCTGGTTTCTATAAAATTAACTGAACAGTTGAATTGTATAGTATATAGCTGATCCAACAATGTGTAGCATGTCCATATTGACAAAGGTTTTAACATTTATATTTTTGTAGGCGATCTAAGCAGCTTAGAACTAGCTCAAGTTGGTGACCCATTGGGCTTTAAGAGATACATACAGAAGAACTTCTATAATTACAGACCCTGTGTTTAATTCAAACCTATGTTGTTTTTTGTTTTTTTAGTGTAGCCACACCAGACAAGTGAATAGGATCTGCGTTTCATGGTAAACAATCAGGCATGTGATTTTTCCACATAAATCCGGAATTTCTAATTTTCCGACCTGAAATTATAACGATCATGCAGATCCATGAAAAAATATACTTTATGGTCACACAAATGCACACATGGCAGATAGAGACCGTAGTGTAAACAACCCACCTCCACCCCAAACCAGAATTAGTGGAGGTTTGCGCTCTAGTTGACCCATATAACCTTTATAAACCTAATCCTTAATCCACATTACATTTGTTACTTGTAAATGTAAATCTGTTTTACAATTATAAATAAACAATAATGTGAGCCTCAATAATGTTAGTTAATTAACAAAAAGGAAAATCTTTTTTTTTACAGCCCAGAATATTCCAGTTAAAATATTTTAAATTGATTAAGGCTCAAAATTATTTTCCTAATAGGGCAATTCCCTCCTCTTGCCCCACCTTGTGGTTCCACAGAAAAAGCACATCACGTTTTTTTTTTTTTTGCTGCCCCAAACTGTATAAATAACAGTGCAAACATTTGATTTACATTAAGGTACATGTGATGCCGTGTGTAATGGTTTAGCTCTCTTAAACAGTATGACTTCTACTCAGAGGTGGCCAGAGCAGGGTTGGGCACTCTTACAGCTGTTGTTGGTAGTGTCTTTCTCTCAGGCTGAGGAGTCGGTGTGCAGGCGGATAGGAGATCCGGAGAACCCCCAGCTATTTAAGGATGGCGACATTATGTTGGGGGGAATCTTTTCTTTCCACAGCAGCTGGAAAAACAGACAGGATACCTACATGCACAAACCACTGCCACTGCAATGCACCAGGTATCTATTTAGATTTAAAATATTTAAGAAGAAGTGGGTAAAGATATAAAAGTGCAAGAAAGGTTATCAAACAAAGTATTAAAATAAGAAAATTACATTTGAATTGGTTACATTTACAACTATCTACAACTGTCCATATTAAGTTTGAATTTCAGAGGTTTCCAGTATGCCCAGGCTATGCTCTTTGCCAT
>NW_023340257.1:17762542-17762939 GCF_004916995.1 Morone saxatilis | reverse complement strand
GCTATAAGATCTATGATGCCTGTGTCTCCATTCCCAGAGGTGTGAGGGTCGCACTGGCCTTGGCTACTGGTAATGAAATGGTACCTATGCCCTCTAAGGCTCCATGTACCAGACCTGCTCAAGTGCAGGCCATTATGGGAGAGACCTCATCCTCTCCCTGCATGGCTATAGCTACTGTCATCGGACCCTTTCATATCCCACTGGTGGGTAAGATTGGTGAAAATAAGTGATTTTATTTGTTAAAAATAATTATTATTTTGTAATTCCTCCAGCTGGTCCTAACGTAAGGGCTTAAACAAAATAGTAGTGTACTGTGTGAATGTCTTTATCTTGGGATATCATTTCTTTTCTCTTTTAGATCAGCCACTTTGCAACTTGTGCTTGTCTCAGTGATAAA
>NW_023340257.1:17756277-17762442 GCF_004916995.1 Morone saxatilis | reverse complement strand
CTTTTGCCATAGAGGAGATTAATTAACAGGCACCAGACCTACTGGCCTGGCCCATCAAAACTCTGGGCTATAAGATCTATGATTGCTGTGCTCTATTGCCCAGAGGTGTGAGGTTGCAGCTGGCCTTGGCTAATGACAATGAACATTGCAATGCCGCAACCCTCTGATGCTCCCATGTACCAGACCTGCCCCAAGTGCAAGCCCAATTATGGGAGAGACTTGCTTCTCTCCCTTCATGGCTATAGCTACTGTCCATCGGAGCCCCTTTCATATCGCCACTGGTGGGTAAGAATGGTAAAAATAAAATTATATGAGCCAAAAAATAAATTATTGTTTTGTAATTCTTTCAACTGATCATAGCTAAATGGGTTAGACAATAATGTTGTATAGTGTTTAAATGTTTTAATATTTGAAATTTTATCTTTCTTTTAGATCAGCTCATTTTGCTACCTTGTGCTTGTCTCAGTGATAAAACCAAGTACCGCATCCCTTCCTCAGAAAACCCAATACCCAGTGACTTACCTACGCAGAGCAGGAGCCCTGGCCCCCACCTTGGTCCAGCACTTTGTTGGACCTTGGGTTGGAGCTAATTAGAACAAATGATGATTATGGCAATAATGGTATGGCCACCCATTCACAGAAACTGCCCAGCAGCTGGGCTCCTGTCTGGAATACTCTTGTAGCCTTTCCCCCTTTCGAACAGTATCCACCGCAGTCAAAATACAAAAGTTAGTAGACAAATTTATCAAGGCTCCCACCTTCTAAGGTGATTGTTGCTTTTCCCTCCTCAACACATGGGATATGGATGGTGCTATACATGAGTTGTCCTCAAAAACAAAAACCTTTTGACTGGGTAGGGCCAGTGGGTAGGCAGTGAGAGTTGGAATTTTTGATTCCCCAAACTCGGCAGGCCATGGATAGGCATCATTATTTGGATGGTGCCATAGGTGCTATTCATCCGCAAAAGGCCACAAGTCAGTGGCATGAAAAGAGTTCATGTTTGAATGTGAAGCCACTCAAATTCATCAAGTAATGAATTGTTTAGCCAGATTTTGGGAGACATTAATTTAGCTGTAAGTTCAAGGGGCAGTCAAAGTCCTCAACAGGGAATCAGAGTAAATGTACTGGAACGAATGAAGATCTGACTGGAGTGCAAAACAGCTTCACTGATATGTCCACTCATGGGCCTATATGTTACAATGTCTACTAAAGGAGTGTATGCTGTGGCTTACCGCACTTTCAATAATATTCTGCAGCTGTAATAAAACATGTAACCACAGTGCAGCTAGATCCATTCAGGCTGAGTTGAACACCAAGGATCTTATATTAAGTGCAGGCATTAACAGCATTTTGAAAAATAAATTGTTTGCACTAAAATCAGGCCTCCGAAGTAGTGAGACAACATTTTAAATAATTGTTTTCGCCCAGAATAATGATCCCTACCATTGATGGCATGATTTTGTTAGATTTTTTACAAGGGCAAATAAGAAAAATTCATTTCAAAACCAAAGGAAGGGGAAAATGAGGTTTACTTTAATGAAGTATGGAGACCGCCAGGGGCAGCAAAGTATGAAATAATAAATCTGGCAGCCAACAGAAAATGGCATTGTGGACTTTGTCAGCAGTTGGTCTTCAATGATGGGCATCTTTACGCTGGCAGAGCAAAGCAGCTGAATCTGCCAAAAGAAAAGTCTAATATGGGCACCAGAAACTCACAAAACAGGTAAAACATTAATCTGATCATTGTAATTGTTAATGAAAGCTATTTAAAGTTTTGTTTTGATCACTGAATTGATTTGATTTACACTTTTCTATAATTGTGTTTTGTTCACCAGCAAGGTGCCAAAGTGTCAGTGTGCACGTGAGAAATGTTCCTCCCCGGTAAGACTCGCAAAGTTGCTCCAGATAGGAAAGCCTTCCTGCTGGGGCATAGTGACTGTTTAAGATGTGGCAGAGGGAAAATGCAGGCAACATGCACAGGTGTAGACCAAAACACACATAAATTTTTTTAATTTTAATAAAGAATTTAAAAAGGTGCCAGTGTGTAACATTTAAGGAGAATCTAGTGGAATAAACTGATTATACTATATATAATATTTTTCATGAGTATATCATCACCTGAAAATCAGGAATCATAATGTTTTTGTTACCTTAAGAACGAAGTGGTTTTTAATCTACAGATGCTGTGGGTCCGCCTAGCGTGGGGTCTGCTAATGTTGAACCAACAAAATGTTTCTACATACAGTTTTTTAATGCATTTGCAGCCCTTAAAAGGGGAGGTTGAAGCAAGGGAGTTGTAATCTGGCAACTACGCTGCTATAATGCCCACTAAAAGGCAAACCCTTAAGCCAAACTAAAACAAAAGAGTAGAGAGAATTAACGCTGTAATTACAAATCATACATTAACATTACTATTCCTACCTAGAAGAATACTGATAAATAAATAATCTGCTATATACATTTTATGAGTTTGGCAGAAATGCCATATCATATTAAATCGCGCCAATGTGAAAAATGTATAAAACTCAAAGCAATCAAGAATCAATAATGTAATGATTATGAAATTAAATCAATATTGCAATGATAATGTTGAAATTATAAAAATGGATTTTAAAAGTCAGCACACTTAAATTACAGAAAAAGATGTATGAGTTTTGAAGAGGTTTTTACCATTGATCTCTCCAGAAACTTGCATAAATGCAATTAAGAATTGATGAAGAGAATTTAATAGAGCCAAAGCCAAAAAGCATAGCCTGGGCAAACTGGAACTCTCTGAAATTCAAACTTTATGCAGAGAGTTATAAATAAAATAAATAAAATAGTTGGATTGCCAACAAGTTTGACTTTAAGTAGAAATAACAGCATAGTAAACAAAAGCATTTGAATGAATTAATAAGCACAGCAAGGAATATTTCCTCCCTCAGTTTGATAACTTTTTTTGTAACTGTTTTGTATCTGTACTCACATCCTCTTAGAAATTTTAAATCTAAAAAATATAGAATTATAATATGATATGAATAATTTACCTGGTGCATTGCAGTGGCAGTGGTTTGTGAGTGTAGGTGTCCTGTCTGTCTTTCCAGCTGCTGTGGAAAGAGAAGACTCCCCCCAACATAATGTTTCCATTCTTAAATAGCTGAGGGTTCTCCAGATCCCCTCTCCATCTGCACACTGACTCCTCAGCCTGAGAGAAAGACACTACCAACAACAGATGTAGAAGTGCCCAACCCTGCTCTGGCCACCTCTGTGTGGACGTCATACTGACAAAGAGAGCAAAGCCACAGAGTGGCATCACATGAACCAAAAGATGCAGTGGTATTTATACATTTTGGAAGAGCATAAAAACAACAATAGTCTTATCTCTGTGGATGTATAAGTTTGGGCAAGAAAAGGGGAGGTGTCAAAGCAGAAAAAGAGTTTAGGGCCTCTATTTTAAATATTTTATCTCACATGGTAGAGCATGTAACATGTATAAAGGCCTTAACACTACTATACACAAATAAATACACTGCTGCATGTCATCCCCTCACTCGTTCCCCTACTCTTCCCTTCTCTATCTCCAGAAATATCACCAAAAACGCAACAACTATACTTCATCAGACAGGAATATACAATCTTCTTAATCACTAATGTATCATTACTGAGACAGAATTGTTACCTAAACTTATAACTGAATTTTAAACATTGAAAAATATTGCAGGATTATTATTAGGCTCACTAAAATGATAAATACAACATACAGTTTGGGTCAGAGATGAACACACCTGCAATGACTAAAATCAAGCAATAATAGTTTCCATGAGAGATTCAAAACAACAAAGTGTTGAAAATAGCATGAATATAGTTCATCTATCCTTGTTTTGTGTTTTTTTCTTCCAGTCTGTTTTGGGGGCCTACCTTTATTTCATTTTAATTTAAATGTCGAAACAACATGGTAAATCAAAAAAGGGAAGAATTACACACGTTCCACTCAAAGGTCCAGTAAGGTTTGCACATTGCAGATCTGCATTTATGCCTCATATGTTTTTGGCCTGTGGCTTTCTGTAGTTCTTAACACCAAATATTAGAAGGCAGAAAGAAATAAAAATGTAGACTAAGTTATAAGAGTGTGGTGGAAAATTAATTCAGGGATGAGGGTCCGTGAACATGAAGCCAACTTTATTTAGTTCATCCTCATGTATTTACACTCACTGTCTAACTCATGTTAGGAGAATTGTTATTCATGGTGCCATGAGTTAATTACATTCCAAAGACGGCTGTCTGGGAGAGAGTTGGGTTTCAGATGTGTTATGACTACTGTTTATCAGACATAACCCATCACCAACAGTGACCCTTGGTATAATAATATTCATTGTGCTTTTATCACCTTAGAATGAACCTTTTTTTAATCAACAGACACCGCGGGTCGCCTTCCATGTTGAACCGACATGTTTCTACAGTAGCCCATAAGGGACACACTAAACACTGGCTCTACATTGGGCTGTTGTAACAAGTTTCATGGCCACCATAGTTTATCCTCTGTGCTTGAAAGATTAGGGTGGATCATAAGTTGTGATCAATTTATGAG
The DNA here is from genome assembly GCF_004916995.1 of Morone saxatilis. NCBI lineage: Eukaryota > Metazoa > Chordata > Actinopteri > Moronidae > Morone > Morone saxatilis. The sequence goes on along the minus strand of NW_023340257.1, from coordinate 17,757,875 downwards.
CAATCTAGAAGATTGTTCTCCATGTGCCAGCTTATCCGGCAGCTTTCTCCAACCTGAAGCTGAATCTCTTGGTGCCAACTACTTTTCCTGGCCTCCAGGCTTGCAAACCTCTAGAGCGATCCAGCATTTGTCGCCAGTACACTGGCCATCTTCCTAAGATCACTGCCTGGATTCTAGAGCTCCCAGGCTACTTGCCCCTGCATTTTATGTATTCATCAGTAAAAACCACAAAACAGATTATATTAAAGTTGGATATAATTAAGATTATATTGGAAATTGAATTATGCTAGCTTGGTGTTAGTTATTCTGCTGCAAACTAACTGGAAATGTATTTACAGCTGCCTTATTACAGTGTAACCAACAAGTGTATTTACTTGAGAATGTGCCCCAAACACTGTTTTACGTTTTACCTGTGAATGCTCTTTTTTCTGTAAAGAGCAATTTAATGTTGTTTTGTTTTGTTTTTTGCCTCACTCTCTAACTAACAATAACACCATGTTAACATTATGTTACCAATATAATCTTTTTTTTGTCAACCTTTAATGCCATCATACTTTGGTTTATATAACTACGATTATTAGACTTTTTTACTTTTCTTCTAGCTAGCAACTGGCTGACTGCTGACTGCTGACTGATCTTATGATTGACTGAACAGCCTAATTGGTTGGATTCACTGTAGCGGCTCCAACCAAGCTAATTGTGGTCAAAAGTTCAAGGTCCAGTCTAACCTTTTTACAAAGCTCAGTCTAAGAGACTCCAAGGACAGCAACCATGTTTTTGCCTCACAGATACAGGTTTACAGGCCTTTAACTAAATGCACAAACTTTCAAAACACAGTTTGCAGGCAGACACCAAAATGTTCAGCCTACAAGTATATATATGCAAGCTTGCAACACAGAGTTTACAGTTAAAAATATGAATGCCCAATTTTCCAAGACTACAGTTAAAGATACAAACCCGTATTTTCATGTACACCTTTTGAATGATATATTCCATATTTCTTGACCCAGAGGTTTGCAAGCTTGAGGCTTCGCAAATGTTCATTCAGTTCTTTGTGAAATATGTAAAACTGGTGGCATTACGTCCACAACATGTGGCAAAGGCAACAAATGGGGAGTTGTCATGGTCGAACTCAAGTCTCATGGGAGAAGAAACCAAACAACTTAAGTCAGTCCATGGATTTTATTCTTTGATTACAATTTGAAAAACTGTATTCATAGAAATAAGATGTAAGTAGTTGGCATATGCATTTATTTGTACTTAATTATACATTGGTTGATATGATTCTATATTGCATTGTATTAAATGCTGTCATCTCAATATGCTGTGTCACAAATTATGCAATATACAGTGGAAAAATATTACAGTAGTACAATGCAGTCTTTTGTCAAGTAAAGATAGGTGTCTATTTAAAAAAATCTGCTTAACAAATTATTATCTAAAAGACAAATTGGCACTAGAATGCCTTTGCAACCATATTATTTGAAGTTTTCAGGATGATTTTTGTGCCCCTTTCCCATCATATTCTTTTTTGTATTCTTCTCTGGTTTCAGTAAGATAATGTAACATTTTGGAATAAAAATACAAATGAGCAGTCC
>NW_023340257.1:17749411-17756252 GCF_004916995.1 Morone saxatilis | reverse complement strand
AAATGTGATATTATTTTGGCCTTCATTGAAATTATGGTCAGCAGGTCCGAGCCAGAAAAGCCAAGAATAAAACATAACATGGCCAGAAGTCCTATGTACCCAAAGTACAGCCCAAAAGCCTACAGCTGAGGCCCAGAGCACACTCTACAGATGATTTTTGTGCTTTGAACTTCTTAAAATTTCTAAAATGGGAATAAGAGGATAAATTTTGTGTAACCCAGAGATACATATTGACAACTGATAAGGGAGTGAACCCCAGAACAGTGGGAGTTTCTGCTGTGCAGCGCCCAAACCGATTTTCATCCAATTTATTTGCCTGGAAGTTTGTGGCGCCCTGGAAGGCCATTTAACCAGCCACTATTTGGTTTTCCCCAGAACACAAGGGGGATTACAGAGGACAAAGGTGATTTGTGCCGAAATGCGTTTGGGTTCGCACGCATTGCAGGGACCACTTTTTCAGAGGGGGGGCCGGACCCGATGGAAGGCTCAGAGAACACCAGGAAACACAAAGTCATGTATGAGAAGGAGCAGCAGGGAAGCTCAGCTCAGAGGGGGTTTTTTGTTTGGCTCTGACAATAGGAGTTCTGTCTGTTTTATCTGAAGAAAATTGAATCGCCACAAACAGCAGTTCATTTACATGTTTCCAAATTAGGAGAGGGCTGCCAAGTAAGGCAGTTGCCGTCCCATAATCTCTTCATATTGATCATAGAGAACTCCTCCTCCTTCTGTTACACAGGGCGATTCTTCTTCAGTTTGACCAGAAGTCAGTGTCGCATCGCAAACACGTTGATTTTAATCGCAAGCACATGTAAGCAGGATTTTAGACTTTCCCTCATTATATTTTTTAGTGTTTTCGTGTGGTGCGTACATTGTATCATTTCGCCACTGTGCTTCCAAGGAGGAGACACTATTTTTAGCTGATAACCAGATAATGAAGATGAATACATGTTATGAGCCAGGCTACACGATTTGCGTCAAGTGTTTAGCTGGTTTTAATGTTGAATGGAGTTATTTTGAGGTTTTTTTGGTTTGGCATGTTTGAACCTGACCTCTAATTTCTTTTGTTTTTGTTCTTGCATTTTAATTTACTCAGCTACACCGTGTAACATGTTGCCTTGATTTTTTCCTACCCTGCTGCCGACATCTTAAGACAGTCCATAGCAGCCAGGGGCATAGGCCTGTTTCCCTGTTTTGGGAGACCCCTTTTGCGACGTTCCTGCGGAGGACATTTCTCACTGCGACCACGCTTCACACTTGGACGCGGCTGGCAGGAGCGAAAACTACTTTATTGGAGAAAAATGTATGGGCACTTCACTGGTTGGGATTACATGTTTTTGTCTTTGCAAGAACTCTGCTTATTAATTTTGAGTTAAATCAAACTAAACATTATGGACACCAGGTGGATCAGGATAAACAACCGTTAACTTAACATACATTCATGACAATTTTCAAACAGACTTCCACAAAATATACAGTGATCACATGGGTATCTTACGCTGTTGTGAGTTCTGTGGCCCAAAATTAAATACTGTATGTTTGGCAGGATTCATATTCAGGTTGGTTTTGCAGTTTTTAAAGATTGCGGATTCATATAAACCACCCAATCTTGTGGACAAAGTCCAGCAATTGCCATTTTCTCTGTTGGGTGCTGGCGCGGGCCCGAGTTTTTTGTTATAAATTTCATGACTTCTGGGCTTGCTGGTCTTTTCCAGTACTTCATTAAAGTAAACCGTCATTTCTCGCCTTCCCTTCCGTTTCCTCTGGAACTCGAATTTCTTTTTACGGTGTGCTGTAGGGAATCTAAGCAAGCATTATTACATGCAATTGTAGATCATTTATCTGGAGCGAGAACATTTTTCTAGTTTGCCTATTGTCTCAACAGCTGTGAAGGTTTTTTTGATCAGACTGCAGCAATTTTATTTTTTTTTTTGTTTCAAAATATAATTATCTTTTTTTCTTAGGTTTAGATATTTTTATTGAAGTGGCTTAAGTAATGATGTTTGCTCAACTACACGCTGGATCAGCCATAACATTACTTACCACCCTTTGGCTTTCCTGCGGGTGTAATAATGTCTGCCAGCGCGCGCGCGCGGCTCATGATGCAAGACCAAACTTCTTCTATCAAAATCGCGCTGAACTTACAGTTGCTCAGTCTGGTGATTTGGGACCCACATGTGCATCAATTTGACCCTCTGGCCTGTCCTTCCACCCTCGTCACGTGCGTCACTGAATTGTTTATTGGCTGTCCCAGTCGTTCCATTCACATACCTCCACACCCGCTACCATCATTTTATTTTTTTTTTTGCCAAGACATGGAGGTGACACAGAAGAACAGCTGTTTAAGTCATACCGTGCCACTTAACTTGGACTACCGAACACAAGGTTCCCGCATGCACCTTTACGTACCCGTTAGATATTATTTTTCCTAACTTGGCCATGAAAGTCTGCCCCTCTTGGTAGTCTGCACCTTCATTCTAACAACCTTAGATTAATTTTCAATCGTTACCTTATTGGGTTGTTCAACCTCACCCCATACACGCATGGCATCTAGCTGCCACACTTGCTGTTACACTGTGTTTTGTTAACCGGCACCGAGGCCCGAACTATTTTTAATGGGAAACGCCGACCGCGCCCCCGCCCCGCCCCCGGTTGTTTGCGGCCCACCGCACTCACACCTCCTTTAACGACATTGCTAAAGATAGCCATTGGAGCGACTATTCGCAGTTGAAGCTGGTTTTTTTGTGCACTCCAATCCAGCATCTTCATTCTCCCAGTACCATTTTTCTCTGGACTCTCCGCCTGGCTGCTGGACTTTTGACTGGATTGTGGAACTTACAGCAAATAATGTCTCCCAAAACCTTCTGGTAAACATTTCATTACTTGATTTTGAATTTGGAGCTCGGCCGTTCACATTCAACATGAACTCTTCATGCCACTTGACATGAAGCTTTTATGGGGGGATAGACAGGCCTATGGCACCATCCAGAATTTGTGATGCCTTATCCACTTTGCCTTGCGGTTTTTTCGGAATTCAAAAGATTTCCAGGCCCAGTTGCCTACCCACTTTGGTACCCCCAGTCAGTGTTGTTTGAGCCAACTTTGTTTTATTATCACATACAACTTCAGTGGTGGGGAGAGGAAAGTTGACAATCACTTTTGTAAGTTGGAATCCTTGATAATTGTTAATTATCTGCTTGTATTGACTGGGGGACTGTTTTCTAAAAGACAGGCGATACAAGTACTCCAGACAGATGCCCAGCTGGGCTGGGCAGTTTTCTGTGAATTGCTCGACATACCATTGATTGCCGTAACTCATCATTTGTTTCTAAATGCTCCAACCAAGTCCAACCAAAGGTGCTTTACAACTGAAGCCAGGGCTTTTGCTGGCTTCTTTGGTAGTTAGTCACCTGGGGGGTTATTTGTCCTGATGAAGGATGGGTACCCCCTTGCGTCTTTACACTGAGACAATGCGGCAAGTTTTTTAGCAAAGTGGCTGATCTAAAAAGAGAAAAAGAAATGATATCTAACGATAAAGATGGTAAATTATAAAACTAACTTGCATTGAGCACACTAAAATCATTTCTAAAACCCTCTCTATGATCACCTGGAAGAATTACAGAATTTTTCAGAATTTTTTTATTTTTTTCACCAATCTTACCCACCATGGGATATTTGAAAGAGGTTCCGATGACTATAGCCATGCAAGGAGAGGAAAAGGTCTCTCCCATAATGGCCTGCACTTGGGCAGGTCTGGTACATGGAGCCTCTGAGGGCACAGATACCACTTCATTACCATTAGCCAAGGCCAGTGCAACCCTCACACCTCTGGCAATGGAGGCACAGGCATCATAGATCTTGTAGCCCAGAGTGATGCCAGGCAGTAGGTCTGTGCTGTTATTAATCTCCTCTATGGCAAAGAGCATAACCTGGGCATACTGGAAACCTCTGAAATTTAAACTTGACGGAAAGGTATACATAGTTGAAAGTACAACCAATTTGTTCTTAAAATAAACACAACCAAATAGGAAATGAAAGCATTTGTTGGTATTAATAAACACAGCTAGGCATATTGCTTAATAAATACTCAGTTTGACAACCTTTTCTTTACCTGTTTTGTATCTGCACTCACTTCCTCTTAGATCTTACATATTTGAAATATGAATAGATTTTAGCAATATAATTTACCTGGTGCATTGCAGTGGCAATGGTTTGTGTATGTAGGTATCCTGTGTGTTTTTCCACTCTAGGTGGAAAGAGAAGATTCCCCCCAACATAATGTCCCCATCCTTAGATAGCTGGGGATTCTCAGGATCCCCTCTCCGCCAGCACACCGACTCCTCAGCCTGAGAGAAAGACGCTACCAACAACAGCTGTAAGAGTATCCAGCCTTCCTCTGGCCAACTCATACTGTCTACGAGAGCTAAACCACACAATTGCATCATGTGTAGCTTAACATAAAAAAAAAGCCTGGACTGATACTTATACATTTTGGAGCAGCATAAAAAAAATTAAATAAATGAACAGTCATGTTTTTTCTCTGTGGACATATCAGGTGGGTTGAGAGGAGGAACGTGCCCAAACAGGAAAAGTGTTTTGGGCCATATCTCTTAACTGTATGTGTTATCAAATTCAAAACATTCATACATCCACTTCTGCTGAAGAAAAGGCTTGCCTAATGCTGAATGAAGTTCCTGTAACGTTTAGAAAACTACACTAACTATTTATTTCTTAAGCACCCGCAGCAAAGTCAAAACTGCCCACTCCCACGAGATAATCCTCTACAGCTAATGGCAGGGCTTTACACACGGAAGCATATGTGATTAAAGGGCAGTGGTGTAGTGAAGGGTATATGAAGGTATACAGAGTATACCCACTTATTTTTCAGATAGTCAGCATTGGATATGCCCACTTCTAAATCCCTTCTCATGCACATTATTCAGTTGTGTTCTGCAAGCTGATTACTTCTTGCCATGACAATGAGGTAATCAGCGTTATTCATGTCAGCTGTCAGTGGTCATAATGTTATGGCTGATAGGTGTGCTGTGCTCTTATTTACCTCAGTCACACAATATCATTCAATAGTGCACCCTTATTGGATCTTTGCTGATTCCTGCTCCCTCCTCCTCCACCCTTTAGCTTTCTTGTTCAGGGCCATGTTCACTTGTTGAGTATTTAAAAAATCTTTTTAATAGGTGGGGTTGCTGTCAAATATTATAAGTTATAATGCTAAAAATAATTTCTGAGTAAACTAGAAGAAAATTATCAAACTATAATGCCAGGGTTGGTTAAAAACGGCCAGCCTTCACAAGAGGCCGACTTACTAAAAACATTCCTAAACTTCCCAATGGCCAGTCCGTGTCTGCCATAGACGCATGAAGATAAGATGAACTGTATGATTCCTCCTATACCCTTCTGTCCATCCAAAGTTTTTGGAAGAGGGCCCCTAGTCAAGATTACAGACAGGTTCCTAATATGGCAGCTCTCCTCTAAGCCTGAATGAGCTAAGGACTTCCTCAACACCAATGACTCCCTGCCTGCTAGCCTCCTGTCTGCACCTCAGCCTGCTAGAATCCAGCCATGAAATTTCAGTCTGCATCTTGGCCTGTTAGCTGTCGTTCAGATGGTGAGATGTATAGCGGTTCTAAGTAATAAAGAGATGAATGCAGTTAGGGAAATACACCTTCCCTTGTTGCCTTAAATTCTGTCCTGGATATCTACATGTTCTGTTTAGCAAAAATGGTACAAATGAGAAGTCAGGGAAATCCTCTGCAATTGAAGATAGACTATTTTACATGTGTCGTGGCAGCCTCCCCACTTTCTATATTATCTTCCTGCCGTGTCACTTTACTCACCCATAAGGCTCTTTGTCTCTGCGGAGCAGTTGGAGTCTTGTGGTGGACTCACGTCTGGCATCGTGAATCATCAGTTCCTGTGCTGCAGTTCCCTGCTGAACCTGAGCAGCAGTCATCGGTTCATGTGCTGCAGCTGTCCTCATTCCTGTGCTTCAACAGTCTCCTGTGGCTGACCCTGAGCAATCTCCTGTTTCCTTGGCTCCACTGACTCACCTTCCTGCTATCCAACTATCGGCCTACGGTCCTGTTATCCAGGTGCCAGGAACTTATCCAACACCTTTCCCCAACCTGAAGCTGAATCTTCTGGTGCCAGCTGCTTTTCCTGACCTTCTGGATTGTCGACCTCTAGAGCGACCTAGCCTTTGTTGCCAGTACCCTGGCCATCTTCCTGAGATCACTGGCTTCATTATAGAGCTCCGACACTACTTGCCACTGAATCTTATGTATACATCAGTAAGAAACACAAAACAAATGATATTAAAGTTGGACTTAATTAAGATTATATTGGGAATTTGATTATGCTAGCATGTTGTTAGTTATTCTGCTGTAAACTAACTGGACCTTAATTTACAGCTGCTTTATTGTAGTGTAACCTGTAATGTATATTTACTTGGGAATGTGTCCTGAACACAATGTTTTACCTGTGAATGCTCTTTTTTTCTGTATAGAGCGATCTTAAATGTATTTTTTCCCTCACTCTCTAACTTGAAGACCATTTTAACATTATGTTACCAATATAATCTTTATTTTGTCAACCTTTAACTTCATAATTCTTGGGTTTATGTAACTACAATTATTAGACTGTCTAATAAGTCCATAATGGTTGTGTGTGGTCCAGTGGGATCTACTAGCTAGCAACTGGCTAACTGTTGACTGATCTTATGATTGACTGAACAGCCTAACCAGTTGAATTCACTGTTGATTGGTCAAATTGCTGATTGCTGATAGCTGATTGGTCAAATGTTGAAGGTCCAGTCTATCATTTTTTA
>NW_023340257.1:17736512-17749311 GCF_004916995.1 Morone saxatilis | reverse complement strand
AAAAGCTCAGTGTTAGAGACTACAAAGAAAGCAAACATGTTTTTTCGTCACAGTCACAGATTTGCAGGCCTGTAACTGAATGCACAAACTTTCAAATCACAATCTGCAGGCAGACACCGAAATGTTCAGCCTGCAAGTTTGTATATGCAAGCTTGCAGCATAATGTACAGTTAAAAACATAAATGCTCAAGTTTCCAAAGCTACGGTTAGAGATACAAACCCATATTTTCAAGTACACATTTTTGAATGATATATTATTTGTGAAATATGTAAAACTGGTGGCATTACGGCCACAACATGTGGCAACAGCAATAAGTGGGAAGATGTCATGGTTGAACTCAAGTCTCAGGAGGGAAGAAACCAAGCTTAAGTCAGTTGATGGATTTTATTCTTTGACTACAATTTTAGGAACTGTATTTATAGAAGTAAGATTTAGGTAGTAGACGTAGGCTTATCTTTATACTTAATTATACATTGCTTGATTCAATATTGCATTGTATTAAATGCTGCCATCTCAATATGCTATTTCACAAATTATGCAATATACAGTGGAAAAATATTACAGTAATACAATGCATGAATGTCTTTAATAAAGTGAAAATATATGTCTATTTGGAAGTCTTGTTAAGATAAATTGGCACTAGAATGCCTTGGCAACCATATTATTTTAAATGTTCAGGAAGATTTTGGTGCCCCCTTCCCCATCATATTCTTTTTTGTGTTCTTCTCTGGTTTGAGTAAGATAATATAACATTTTGGGATAAAAATACAAATGAGCAGTCCATAACTTGAAGCCAGAATAGCAAATATCTGCGGTACAGCGAACAACTGAACTTACCAGGAGAGCTGGACATACGGCTGGGACTAAAAGTGTGATGCCACACTGCCCAGAATATCAGCATCTACTAAAGGGTGATAACCAATTTGGCTATACTGTGACAATCTATCCAGGCAGTGTACCGAGCCAAGAAAAGCATAGAATAAAAGACCGCTGAGCGGACATGCCGAGGAGAGTCCTATGGTACCCAAGTTACAGCCCAAAAGCCTACCAGCTAGCCCAGAGCGGCACTCTAAAATGATATTTGTCCCTTAGACTGCTTAAAATTCTTAAATGTTTAAAGGAGGAGTAAATTGTTAAACCAGAGGAATACCATATGACAACTTGTATAAGATAGAAACCCAGAACACTGAGTTTTCTGCTGTGCAGGCCCAAACCATTTCATCGTATTCACTACCTGGAAGTATGTGGCCCTGAAGGCCATAAGCACGCACTCTACTTGTCATGTCACCCAGAACGCAACAAAGACAGGATACAGAGACAAGGTTGATGCACAATGCGGTGTGTCGCAGCATGCAGGACCACTCAGAGGGCCGGCCGATGAAGGTCAGAGAACACAGGAAACACAGAGTCAAGGAGAAGAGCAGCAGGAAGCTCAGCTCAGAGTTGTTGGCTCTGACAATAGGAGTCTGTCTGTATCTGAAGAAAATGAATGCCACAACAGCAGTCATACATGTTCCAAACAGGGCAGCTGCAGTGAGCAGTGCTCCCATAATCTCTTCATATGATAGAAACTCTGCCTCCTTCTTTACACAGGCATCTCTTCTCTCATTTGACCAGAACTCAAGCTCGCATCTCATACAGGTGATAGAATCTGAAAGATAATATTAAAGCAGATGTTAGATTTGCTACATACATTTCTCTTGATTTTGCATTTATGTAGGATCCTTTCATACTTGGCAGACATTATGCCTACATTATCCTTACCAGATAATAAATGGTTAACTGTATAATAATAAACTTTTTACATAACAGCACTTTCCAAAACAAAGTTGTAAGTGTAGGATTGGTAGAAAAAAAAACAATTATTTAAAACAACATATTTTGAGGTAGTGTTTGGCTCATATCAAGGCAATTCACAAATATAAATTTGAGCTAAACAATTAGACTTTTATGGTAATCAGTAAAAACCTGTTGATTTGCAACTGACTTGTAACCAGTGAAGACAAGTTTATTACTGATTACAATGACTTACAATAATCTCTCCGAAATTAAATAAAAGCATGGATGACCTTCTCGAGATAAGGCCAAGAGAGAAAATACCTGATTTTAGGGTTTCTCCTCAATTGATAAAAATATCACTGACTGACTTTTGTAATTTGTTTTTTAAATTTAAGTTCACTGTCAAATATTATACCCATAGGGATAGACTTTGGATGACCGGAAAGAATAATCTCAGATTTATTTTCATTTTGCTGGTGAAAGTTTAGGGACATCCAGCAATTTGTTTCTGACAGACAAGATAGTAACTGACAAAAACGCCTGCTTCACTGGTTGTTAATGGGACTTAAATTTGAGTGTCATCCACATAACAAGGATATTGAATTTTGTATAGCATATTTCCTTGTGGCAGGATCTATACACAGAACAACATGGAACCAAGGATGGAGCCTTGGGAGACACCCCAGATCAGAGGGGCCACAGAAGAGGAGGCATCAACGACCACACACTGTATCCCTTAATGCCAATCTACTATTGGAACGTTTTTAGTCCACCAATAGATAGTTATAGTAATAGTAATTTTTTATTAGTTGAGATTAAACAACCGTTTTCTGATATTACACCAGTGTCATTAAAGTTTGGTTAGGTTTAGGCACAAAACGATCTTGGTTAGGACAGCTACATGGTATCACAGTATCAGGATTTAGATCTTACAGGTGCAAGTACAAGATACAGTCCACTTTCAATATGTATTATTGATTCATTGATTTATTTTATTAATTTTTCAGATATCAAAAACACCTTAATTTCCCCTCAATGCATTTAGTAGTAAGTAGGATGGGGAGGGAAAATATTGTCTGTTTTGTAATTTCAGTGTGCTAACCATTTAATGATTATTTTAAAAATATTGTATAATATATTATTTTTTTAAATAGTAATATTAATTTAATGAAGGACTTGAGAATTTAATTCATAATTAAAAATGCCTGACCTTATTACTTTTACTGGCTCTAGCAAATAATACCCTGCTGATGACAATGCATGCTAGAATCCAACCTTTCTCCTACCATGGATGTGAAAAGGAATCGACTCAAAACAATTCAGACTGCTCCAATCTTCCCAGATATTTTCTCATATTAACATGACAATGAAACTGGAGTAATTTGAAATACCTTTGTGCATACATATCCAAGACTGTGCACATGAATTTATGTAACCAATTTCATACATATCAGTATTTGTTGAGGACTTATGGTGTAATGATATTTAGTTTTGGTTTGCTTAAAACCTTTTCAATAATGGTGTGTGAACATGACAACTTTTAGATTTCCGTTCTGTCGTGCACTAAATATCACTACACCTGTAATGTTGCTGATTTCTCCCTCTGCACATCTTAAACAATCATAGCAGCAGATAGGCTTTCCTTTTTGTAGAACTTTGCGAGTTCCTGGGGGACATTCATCACTGCAAACTGACACTGGCACCTGCATGAACAAAATGACTATGAGAAAGAAATTATGGGCATTCACTTTGACAAGGTGTTTTTGCAAGCATATATTAATAATGTTGCATAATAATGCATCAAACAAACAAAACATTCATCCAGTAACAATAGCTAATAACATACAGTTAAATTCAGATATATACTTTAAATAACAATTACAGTGATCACATGGTATTTTACCTGTTGTGAGTTCTGTGCCCATATTAAAGACTTATTTTGCAGATTCAACTGTTTGTCTGCAGGTAAAGATGTATCATAAAGACCAACTGTAACAAAGTCCACAAGCCCATCTTTTCTGTTGGCTGCCAGTTTATAATTTCATACCTTTGGCTGCTGGCGTCTCCATTCCATTAAGTAACTTCATCTCCTTCCTTTGTTTTGAAATGAATCTTTTTTACGTGTTGTAAAATCTAAGATAAAATGTAGATCATTATCTTACAAGCAGGTTGAAGTTCTATTGTATCAACAGCATGATAGACAGACTGCAATACATTTTCAAAATATATGCTTGGTTAATGTGACTTATACAAAAACAATAATTTGCACTCACTGTAAATGGATCTAGCTGCACCTCTGGTTTACATGTTTTATTACAGCTGAGCATTACTATGAAGTCCATGGGCACAGATACACTCCTTTGTACACAATTGCTTAAAAGAGGAGGCATGAGCCCGACATATCAGGGCTGAAGATGTTTTGCACTCCACTCAGCTCTTTCATGTTCCAGTAATTCACTGCTGATTTTCTTGCTGATGACTTGACCTGCTGAACTTACAGCCTGCGAATAATGTCTCCCAAAACTCTGATAAACAATCATTACTAGATGAATTGAGCGGCTTCACATTCTAAAATAAACTCTCTCATGCCACTGACATGTGCTTTGGGCGATCGACAGGCCTATGGCACCATCCAGGAATGGTGATGCCTATCCATGCGCTGCCAGTTTGGGAAATCAAAGGATCCAGGCCTCAGTTAACTACCCACTGGTACCCAGTCAAGTTTCTGGTTAGACATCTCCTGTACTTATCACATACAACTCCGTCGGGGAGAGGAAAGTGACAATCACCTTGAAGTGGAAGCCCTTGCATAATAATCAATGACACCTTTTTTGTTTTGTCTGCGGGATCCGACCTAAAGACACGATACAGAGTTATTCAGGACAGATGCCCAGCTTGCTGCGGCCCCCAATTCTGTGAAAGGTGGCCATACCATTATTGCCATAATCCATTCATTCTGTTCTAATTAGCTCCAAACCCAAGTCCAACAAAATGCTTTGACCAAACTGGAGACAGCGGCTCTGCTCTGGTAGGTAGATCACTGGGTATTGTTTCTGGAGGAAAGATGGGTACTTGGTTTTATCACTGAGACAATAGCACAAGTAGCAAGGTGGCTGACCTAAAAGAAAAAAGAAACCTTCAGATAAGCATATAAAATATTAACATTTTCCCAGCACACAACAATTATTTTAAAACCTGTTTCACTATAAACAGGAAGACCTACAGAATGATAATTATTTTTTACAAGAATAATTTCATTTTTACCAATCTTACCTACCAGCGGGATATGAAAGGGTCCGATGACAGTAGCAATAGCCATGCAAGGAGAAGAAAAGGTTCCCCCCATAATAGCCTGCACTTGGGCAGGTCTGGTACATGGTGCTTCAGAGGGTGAAAATACCATCTCATTACCATTAGCCAAGGCCAGTGCGACAGTTACACCTCTGGCAATAAAGAGACAGTCATCATAGATCTGATAGCCCAGAGAGATGTCAGGCAGTAGGTCTGTGCTGTTATTAATCTCCTCTATGGCAAAGAGCATAGCCTGGGCATACTGAAACCCTCTGAAATTCAAACTTGAAACAGACAGTTATAAATAGTTAGAATTGTAAAAGAATTTGTCCTTGAAATATAAACAATAGCATGTCAAATAAACACATTTTACACAATATTTCTTATTTCAATACTTTGTTGAATATCCTTTTTAATAATTAGTTTTGTATCTCTACTCACTTCCTCTTTAGATGTTTGAAACATTAATACATTTTTACAGAATAATTTACCTGGTGCATTCTAGTGGCAGTGGTTTGTGCAGGTAGGTATCCTGTCTGGCTTTCCACCTGTTGTGGAGAGAGAAGATTCCCCCCATAATAATGTCCCCATCCTTAGATAGCTGGGGGTCCTCAAGATGCCCTATCCGCCTGCACACCGACTTCTCAGCCTGAGAGAAAGACACCACCAACAATAGTTGTAAAAGTGCCCAACCAATCCCTGGCCACTTCTGTGTGGACGTCATACTGCCTGAGAGAGATACATTGGGTGGAATCACATGTACCTCAATGTAAATGAAAAGCTTACACTGATATTTATTCATTTTGAAGCAGCATAAAAAAATAATAACTAAACAGTGATGTGTTATCTCTGTGGACATACCACGTGTGTTGAGAGGAGGGAGTTGGTGAATTTTAGGCCATTGTCTATTTTAAATATCTTATCTGATACAAAACATGTAAAAAAAAAATTATAAATTAACATTTGAAAATTATGGTGGCACAATCAATGCATGTAAATCATCATCTTATGGCTATCGTGTGTAATTATTAATGAACTATTATTTAGGTATATTGTATGTTGTAGTAGACCTGTCCACCTGTTTTGTTGTTGCAACACAGACCTCTTTTACGGCTTTATGTAAAGGGAACAGGATAAACAAATGCAATTTGAACATGTGTGCCAAATCTCAATAAAAGTAATTACCCAGGTTCTAAGAAATAAAGAATTTTGCAGTTTATAAAAGAACAGAATTCAACGTGGTGTACTTCATGACTTCATCTTTACTGAGCGCAAAGCCAGCAGTGATTCCGCCAGAAGGGGGAGATGGCTAAGAAGCTATGTAGCCATGCAGTATGAAGAGATTAAAACCACTTGTGCCTGGACTCCAGTAATCTTTTAAGGATGTGAGAGACCTGGCGGGACACGATTGAGGATGAAATAAAAAAAGATCGGGATCATTTTCAGTTATTATCATTTTCACGATCCTTAGTATGAACGCAGAACTTTTTTAAAATGCAAACAAAAACTTCTATGTTTTTAGCAAAACCGCTGTTGTGTAAACAAGGCCTAAATCTTGGGTGTGGCCACAATTATGGGTTGGCCCAACAATATGCTCGGTAAAGTCAAAAGAGTGCAAAAGTTGCATAAAAAACCTTGTAATTAAACTAGATAGCATCTCTTTGACTGCTTATTTGCTTTAATTTTCATCATAAATCATAGTTTAAATATTGAATACATTTCTACCAATGATAACAGTTTCTGTATTATGGACATCGTAATGTGTATGACTATAATGTACACTGATCAGCCATAACATTATGACCACTGACAGGTGAAGTGAATAACACTGATTATCTCGTTTTCCTGGCACCTGTCAGTGGGTGGAATATATCAGGCAGCAAGTGAACATTTTGTCCTCAAAGTTGATGTGTGATGCGACTTTGACAAGGGCCAAATTGTGATGGCTAGACGACTGGGTCAGAGCATTTCTAACTGAGCTCTTGGTGGGTTTCCGATCTGCAGTTGGTCAGTACCTATCAAAGTGAATCCAAGGAAAGAAAAGGCAGTGAACAGCGACAGGGTCATGGGCAGCCAAGGCTTATTGGTACACGTGGAGGGGATCTCAGACGGCCGTATAGCCCTGCAGCCCTGTGTGGTTGCAAGGGTAAAACCTGCTGTGCCCAGGCTGAGACACAGAAGTGCTGGTGGATAGAGTTTTGCCCTCACCAGCCCTTGCCTCGTCTGACTGCGTCACTAGCTCCCACAGCATTCCAGATGGACAAGCTTGTATTTACCCACATCTGTCGCTCCAGTAATGTGTGGAATCTTTAACTCTACTTTGATGTTAATAACTTCAGTTTTGCCAGCTATGGCAGTGTCAGCAACTGGGTCAGCAGCAAGACTGGTGGAAGCAGCATTAACAGCAGTAGTTTCCGGGCTACAGGTAGTAGTGGTAGAAACAGCACTAGCGGAAACAACGGTACCCAGGATAAATGCAGAGACGAAAACAGCATTCGCGTTAGCATTTCCAGTAGCAGAAACAGCAACAGCCTCTTGATCAGCAGTGGCCTTGGGATAGACGGCAGCAGTGGTAATGCCAAGGTGCCTTGACCTAAAAGAAAAAGAAACTTCAGATAAGCATCATAAAATATTAACATTTTCCCAGCATCACAACAATTATTTTAAAACCTGTTTCACTATTTAAAACAGGAAGACCTACAGGGAAATGATAATTATTTTTTTTACAATCAATAATTTCATTTTTACCAATCTTACCTCAGCGGGATATGAAAGGGTACCGATGACAGTAGCAATAGCCATGCAAGGAGAAAGAAAAGTTCCCCCATAATAGGCCTGCACTTGGGGCAGGTCTTGGTACGGCTCTGCTCTGGTAGTAGTCACTGGGTATTGTTCTGAGGAAGGATGGGTACTTGGTTTTATCACTGAGACAAGCACAAGTAGCAAAGTGGCTGATCTAAAATAAAAGAGAAATGATATCCAAAGATAAAGATGTAAAATACAATGACAGTACTTTTGGATAGTCCACCTACACATAGTTTATATACATATGTATTTTTAACATTTCAACAGTTTTGCATTGTAGATGTTTAACACATTATCTTTACAGTATGTGTGGCAATTAATGAATATACCCAACAAAAATGTTTTTGTGCCTAAACCTAACTGAACCTAAAACTACAGTGGTATAGTATCAGAAAAAAAAAAAAACTACCAAGCTGATGAAATGTTACAAATACTTATAATATAAAATACCCATGGGTGGACTATACAAATAAAGATTATAAATTAGTAAAAAATACATATATTTCACAAACATAATAACATTTATTTTCTAATTTTACCCACCAGTGGGATATGAAAGGGTCCGATGACAGTAGCTATAGCCATGCAAGGAGAGGAAGAGCTCTCTCCCATAATGGCTTGTACTTGGACAGGTTTAGTACATTGTTCCTTGGAGGGTGCAAATACCTCTTCGTTACCATTAGCCAAGGCCAGTGTGACCCTCACACTTCTGGCAATGGAGCCACAGACATCATAGATCTTATAGCCTAGAGAGATTCCAGGCAGTAAGTCTGTGCTGTTATTAATCTCCTCTATGGCAAAGAGCATAGCCTGGGCGTACTGGAACTCTCTGAAATTCAAACTTTATGCAGACAGTTACAAATAGTTATTTCACAAACGTAGTTTGTGTAGAAACAATAACACAATAAAAGAAAGCATTTGATGGCATTAAATAAGCAATATTATTATATTTGAAACCGAAATATATTGCTATGTTACAATTTACCTGGTGCATTGTAGTGGCAGTGGTTTGTGAGTGTAGGTGTTCTGTCTGTCTTTCCAGCTGCTGTGGAAAGAGAAGATTCCCCCAAACATTATGTCCCCATCCTTAGATAGCTGAGGGTTCTCAGGTTCCCCTCTCCGCTTGCACACCGGCTCCTCAGCCTGAGAGAAAGACACAACCAACAACAGCTGTAAGAGTGCCCAACCCTGCCCTGGACACCTCTGTGTGAACGACATGCTGTCTAAGAGTGTGAAACCATGATACACATGGCATTGCATGAAAATCGAAAGCTTGCACCGATCTTTATACTACGAAGCCCCCGAGGTACGGAGCCCCCGAGGTGACAAAAAAAGTCACGAGATCTCGAGTTTCAAAGAAACCATGTTGGAGCAGCATAAAAAATAATAATTGAACAGTTTTATCTCTGTGGAAGTACCAGGCGGTGAAAATAATTTTGTGCCACAGCGTATTTTAAACATCTTACAATGTGTAGGATTTATTGACATCTAGCGGTGTAGTTGCTAATTGCAACTCAGTCACTTCATCTACTCTTTTCAAGTGCAAATGCAAGTGAGAAACTACAGTGTTTACATGTAAATGGCTCTTTCTAAGATAACAAAACTTGATTCTAAAGTTCAGGTGAGTGTACGCTAATGAAAACATACCTATAAATATTATATTCCAGTTCTGGCAAAATATCTTCCCAAATGTTAAACGCTGGACCTGTATCTGCATATCAGATAGGGTAGATATCTTTCTTGGGCCAAATTAATCGCATTTTTGCTGGCTTCAACATGCTCCATAACTCATGGAACGGTGCACCCTCGTCAGCCGTGGCGAAAATATACTTCAGCATATGAGTCATGGAGTGGCAAAATGGCTTGATAGCGCCCCCTAAACAGCAGCACCTGTGGCACGTTTCACAATTTTTCATACATATTGGTACACATTTATCACATCCTAACTTACAAAAAAGCCTTTTGGAGCCATACTCCACACCCAACAGTAAGTCATTAATTTAGTGTTCTTTTCTTTTTACAAGCGTGTGTTGTACTTTAACAATCTCCTTCTAGGGAATTGATCTAATCAACTTAAATTTTGCTATTTTTGAGTTTTCGTTGAACAGATTGCTCATGGCGTGGCGACCGATTTCAAAATTTTGCCATAAAACAGTTAGTTGTCGTAACTTCAGCGTACTTTGTCCAATTTGCCCCAAATTTCACGTATGATAACATTCTTGCCCTGAACACATCTACATGCCAACATTCAGTTATAGTCAAAGCGCCCCCTACTGGCAACAGGAAGTGTCTGTGTGTCCAATGTTTTATACTCTCATGTATTACTCCAAGCAGGTTGACCAGGTCCAGCAGCAATTCGGTCATAAGACCCTTAAGACGTCAATTATATGTTATAAATCTTATGAGTTTTTGTTGAACCCTGTTGTTGTCACACTGCCCTTTGTGAACTGAAAAGATGCCTCAAGTAACAAGGTCACCATCTTAGGCCAATTCAACTGGTTGTGCTGAGCCTTGCACACAGTTTCCCCTCGTTAGTAGCAGAACCAAGAATTGCAGCTAATGGCATAGCATGAACCTCATAGACCGGAGGAAACAAGCTCTAGTAAAAATAAGTTGAACAAGGTTTTTGTCTGTGAAACGCATTGCATTTATTGTCGATTGTCAATTACAATTTTATAAACTCATTCTCTGTATATATGTATATATAGCACTTTCCAAAAAAGCAATTCTGAAGTGCTTCACAGTTAACAAAAACAGATAATCAACAATAAAAGCAATAGAAAAAGAATGCATAATGGTACTCATAGACGCATAGTATAAGCGAGTAAGAATGCAATTAAAAAGCAGATACTAATTAAAAGTAGTGTAAACAACAAAACAAAACTTCAACAAGGGCTTTTTTAAAATACAGACTCAGCTTACTTGACAATGAGGGGGAGGCAATTACATAGTGTTGGAGCAAACAGTAAAAGCATTGACCCCCTTTGTTGTGAGCTTAGACAATGGGACATTTAAGATTGGTCTGCAAATCTGAGGAAGTATTGGGTTATAAAATCAGAAATAATAGAAGTGTAAGGCTTTGAATGTGATGAGGAGGATCTTGAACTGAATTCTGAAGCATACAGGGGGCCAGTGTAAGTGTGCCAAAATGTGCTTGCATCGTTTAGTATTAGTCAAAAAGCCTACCAGAAAATTTGGAGTTACAGTAATTCAGGCAGGAGGAAAAAAAGCATGAATGAATTGCTTTATGATATTATTAGGCAAGACTGAGCTGATTTTGGCAATATTTCTGAATATTTCTGAAATATTTCTGTAAAGCATGAATGAATTGCTTTATGATATTATTAGGCAAGACTGAGCTGATTTTGGCAATATTTCTAAGCTGCACAAAACAGGACTGAACTAATTTCTTAATGTGGTCATCAAAATTCCGCTTCATGGTTCAACACCATGATTTCTAGATGGTTTTATATTCTTTGCCTGAGATGAGGACTAATAGTCTTTGGAACTTGGTCTGGTCCAATGACCAAGATTTCTGTTTTGTCTGTATTCAGCTGTAAAATATCCAGTGACGTCCAATATTTGCAGCAAGGCAGTGTATAGTATCAAGATTAATAAAGTTGTCAGAATTAAATGATAAATGAAGCTAGGTGTAATTGGCATAACAATAATATAACTAAGAGGGAGCATATACAAGCTGAACAAGATGGGTACCAGGATTGACCCCTGTAGAACCCCGAACAACAAATGTGCCAACGATGAAGCAGATTCAAAGGGAAATTTAAAGATTGGTCTGTAAAGGGGTGTTGGATCAAGACCAGGTTTCTTGGTCATTCTTGGATGGATACAGGCTTGTTTAAAATTGTCTGTGAACAAACCAGAGGACAGAGACTCATACAATGGAAATAAGACAAGGGGCAGTGACTTCTAGTACCACTTCTAGTGGTAGAATGTCAAGGCCACTGAAAGACAAGTGAAAGTGTGACACAATATCAAGCAGATTTTTCAGGGAGATTGGGGTAAATTCACATAGCAATTTGGAGGAGGCATATGGAGAAGTTACGCATAAGGTAGGAGGCATTATGGAGGCCTTATTACCCTGAACCTTTTCAACAAAATAAGCTTAAAACTTTAAACAGTGAAAGGAGTATGATTTACAAGTCGATCAATGGTGTTAAACAGAACTCATGAGTTATCCTTTTTTGTGCTTGTGAGGTTTGTAAAGTACCTTATTGTCCTTTTTTGACTGATAAACTATAAGCAGATAATTATCTGTCTTTGTGTGTGTCACCATGGCTTTGACTGGTGCCTTGGCCTTGTCCTAATGGGAGCAACATGATAAAAAACTGATAAATATCAAACTGATCAACCAGGTCATTCACATCATAAAAGAGAAAACAAAGGAGAAATCATCAGCAGAGGTCTCATTAAAGATGAAAGAGTTTAGTGTATGTATGGGGAAGGACTAGCTGCTTAAAGGGTAATATCACCCATGACAACTGTGTGGTCAAAGCTGAACTCTTTTGGGTTGAGAATGAATAAATGAACCCATAATAAAACCTAAATCTAGAACGTGTTCTATATTGTGGTAAATGCTGCAATCTCAATATGCTATTTCACTAATCAAATAATATACAGTGGAAAAATATTACAGTAGCACTATGCAAGTCTTCAATAAAATGAAGATAGATGTCTACTTAAAAGTCTGGTCAACAAATTAACATGTAAAATTATGATAGCACTTGAATGCTTTTGCCAACATATTATTGGCAAAATCCATATTGTAGTTTTCACAATGATTTAGGTGTCCCCTTCCCCATCATATTCCTTTTTGTATTCTTCTCTGGTTTCACTAAGATAATATAACATTTTGGAATAAAAATACAAATGAGCAGTCCAAAACTTGAAGCCAGAATAGCAAAT
>NW_023340257.1:17733421-17736412 GCF_004916995.1 Morone saxatilis | reverse complement strand
CACCGATGCACGGCATCGGGAGCAATTCAGGGTTCAGTATCTTGCTCAAGGATACTTCGACATGTGGCACCAGGAGCCGGGGATCAAACCAACAACCTTCCGATTAGGGGACGACGCGCTCTGCCTCTGCGCCACAGCCGCCCACTACTGGATTCCTTACAGATTTTACAAAAATGAATACAGTTTATAAAATTGTAATCAACGAATAAATCCATTGTTACACAGACAGACACACTTGTTTGGTTTCCTCTCTCCTGAGGCTTGAGTATAACCATGACAACTTCCCCTTTGTTGTTGCCCAAGATTTTTCAATTTTTACAGAGTTAACTTTCCCCGAGCCTCCTGCTTACAAAACCTCTGGGTCAAGAAATATGGAATATATGATTCAAAACGGTGTATTTTAAAATAAGGTTTTGTATCTTTAACTATACCTTTGTAAACTTGTACAGTAATTGCTTTGCTGCAAGCTTGCATATACATACTTGTGGGCTAAATATTTTATTTTCTGTCTGAAAACTGTGTTTGTGTATTCAGTTACAGACCTGCAAGTCTTTATTCACAAACTGGGAGGCAAAAACCCTCTTGCTTTCCTTTATTTTTTACATGTTTAATGCATATTGCACTTCTGATATATTGCACTTTAAGAAGGGGCAGGACCTTCAAAACCAATAGGCTTTCTTGGAGTTGCAACAGCGAATCCAATTGGTTTGGCTGTTCAGTCAATCAAAATAT
The DNA here is from genome assembly GCF_004916995.1 of Morone saxatilis. Classification (NCBI taxonomy): domain Eukaryota; kingdom Metazoa; phylum Chordata; class Actinopteri; family Moronidae; genus Morone; species Morone saxatilis. Next base: position 17,735,680 of record NW_023340257.1, on the reverse strand, counting down.
CAGTCAACAACTTGCCAGCTGCTAGACCCCAGAATGAATTACATTGAAGGTGGAAAAAATAAAGAATATATAGGCCACAAAATGTAAGCATTATGTTAGCATAAGCTAGAGTTTCGTAAAACAAACACATTAAAGATCGCTCAATACAGAAAAAAGGAACATTCACAGGTGAAATGTAGTGTTTGGGCCACGATCTCAAGTAAATATAACTGTAGGTTATGCTAGCATAAAGCAGCTATAAATGAAGGTTAAGTTAGTTTACAGGAAAATAGTTGGTTAAACTAACACAATGGTAGCATTATTGGGTTCTTGATATAATCTTAGTTATGTGGATTGCTCTGGAGGTCGCCAATGAGGCTAAAAAGCTGCTGCGACACCAGAAGATTTGGCTGCTGGTTGGGCAAAGTTGCTGCATAAACCACTGGTGTCAGGGCCGTAGGCCGGCGGCTAGATTCTGAAGAGCAGAACCAGAAGCAGGTGGCTCAAATGCAGGACTGGAGACTAGTGCTCTCAAAATTTGACAAAAATGACTTTCGATAATTTGTTCTAAAAAGTCACATAGGTTCAACCTAGGTAATTACCATCTATATGTTTAAACGTACACTAATTATGCTCAAGCACTCATAGCACCTTTTGGTGACCTTGCCGCTAATCCCACAGTTGTTTAAACCCTATTCAGTTCCACTAGCTACCGTACTTTAACAAAGCAGTCAGCAAGGGCTTCTCTCTCTTTCCCTGTCCTCCTCTCTGTGTCAAGCTCTTCCTCTTCCTCCTTTAGTGATAATGGTACATGTAAAAATGTAGTATATCTTGCATGCTGGATGTACGGCATGAAATGGAAGCACTGAATGATTTGGTACCATTTAATTAATTCCAAATGGGGATTACGCTCTCTGCAACCAAGTTGGGTTGGGCACTTTCTGCAATCATCTGCCAGTACGGTAGTGTAATCATTGAATTGTTGCTTGTTTCAGCTTGACCTACGTTTTATTTTCTCCCCCACAACTGATTATTCATTTTCATAATTTTCATATTTTTTGCAAATTTATTATACAATCAAATATAGGATGTTTTTTGGCAGCCCTACTGGAGACCAGTGGCTGGAGAGCAGGAAGATTAGTTTTCTCTCCTTAGCTTCCTCTGTCGTCTCTTAGTCCCTTCGTCTCTGCCATTAACGCCGCTTCATCAGCTTCAGCATCCCCATCACCATTCACCCTATTACAACTCGGTTCAGAATCTCAAAATGACTTTGAAGCTGTTATTTTAAGGTAGAACGGTTACGTAATGTTGCTTTAATGTGCAAATGTTAATGTAAAAAAGTGAAATGAAAAGAAAAAAAATGAATTAATGTTCCTATCTGATAACATATACAGTTATGATGTTTGAAAAAGGGTAAGGCCCAAAACTGTTTTCCTGTTTGGACACCTCCCTCTTCTTAACCCACCTGGTATGTCCACAGAGATGAAACATCATGATTCAATTATTATTTTTTATGGTGCTCCAAAATGTATAAATAGCACTGAAAGTTTTTGACTTGACTCTCTTGGACAGTATGACGTGCACACAGAGGTGGCCAGAGCAGGGCTGGGCACTCTTACAGCTGTTTCTGGTAGTGTCTTTCTCTCAGGCTGAGGAGCCGGTATGCAGGCGGAGAGGGGATCCTGAGAACCCCCAGCTATCAAAGGATGGGGACATTATATTTGGGGGAATCTTCTCATTCCACAGCAGGTGGAAAGACAGGCAGGATACTTACATGCACAAACCACTGCCACTGCAATGCACCAGGTAAATTATACTGAAAAAATCCTTTTATATTTTAAATATCTAGGACAAAACAGACACAGAAAATCTTATTAAACTAAGTATTAAAATCAGAAGTATGCCTTGCTATTTGTATTAACACTAAGTAATACTTTAATTTCTTATGCTATTGTTTATTTTATAAGGACAAATTGGTTACATTTATAACTATTTATAACTGTCTGCATCAAGTTTGAATTTCAGAGGGTTCCAGTATACCCAGGCTATGCTCTTTGCCATAGAGGAAATAAATAACAGCACGGACCTACTGCCTGGCATCTCTCTGGGCTACAAAATCTATGATGCCTGTGCATCCATTGCCAGAGGTGTGAGGGTCGCACTGGCCTTGGCTAATGGTAATGAAGTTGTATCTACACCCTCAGAGGCACCATGTACCAGACCTGCCCAAGTGCAGTCCATTATGGGAGAGACCTTTTCCTCTCCCTGCATGGCTATAGC
>NW_023340257.1:17731406-17733321 GCF_004916995.1 Morone saxatilis | reverse complement strand
ATGAGAAGAGCAGCAAGAAGCTCAGCTCAGAGTTGTTGGCTCTGACAATAGGGGTTTTCCTGTATCTGAAGAAAATGAATGCCACAACAGCAGTCATACATGTTCCAAATAGAGAGGCTGCAGTAAGCAGTGCTCCCATAATCTCTTCATATGATAGAAACTCTGCCTCCTTATTTACACAGGCATCTCTTCTCTCATTTGACCAGAACTCAGGGTCACATCTCACACAGGTGATAGAATCTGAAAAATAATACACAAGCACGTGTTAGGCTTGCTCACTACATTTGTCTTTGTTGTCTCTATGTTGCATCTTTTCTGTGCCTATGAGACAGACATTACATGATTAACAGGTGATAAATTTATAACATAATGACATCTACATTGTATTATCATGAAAGATAACCTTTAACATTATCATGTGAAGATGATAACTTTTCGACTTTTGTTTTGTTTGGCACTTAATATTACTACACCTGTAATGTTGCTTATTTCTCCCTCTGCACATCTGATACAATCATAGCAACAGATAGGCTTTCCTTTCTGGAGAACCTTGCGAGTTCCTGGGCGACATTTCTCACTGCACACTGACACTGGCACCTGCATGAACAAATCTACTATGAGAAAATTTAATTTTTTCACTTTGATTAGGTGTTGTCTGCAAGGATCTATTGTTAATTTTTATGAATCGAACCAAACAGTATAATTATCCAATAACAATAACTAACACCTTATCAATTATTACAATTCAGATAGACTTGCATTAATTTCAATCACTTACAGTGATCACATGGTAGCTTACCTGTTGTGAGTTCTGTGCCCAAATTAAAGACTTATTTTGCAGATTCAGCTGTTTGTCTGCAGGTAAAGATGCATCATAAAGACCAACTGTGACAAAGTCCACAATGCCATTTTCTGTTGGCTGCCAGTTTATAATTTCATACTTTGCTGCTGGGTCTCCATACTCATTGAAGTAAACCTCATCTCCTTCCTTTGTTTTGAATTTAATCTTTTTTATGTGCTGTAAAATCTAAGAAGATATGCATTAATATAGATCATCATCAAACATTTTGTAGTCGTATTGTCTGAACAGCATGAATGACAGACTGCAACAATTTATTTTCCAATAACCATCAACCATTATACTAAACTATTTTCTTTGTTAACATGACTCAATATAAAAAGTATTTTAGTCTTTTAGTTCAACTCACCATAAATGGATCTAGCTGCACCTTCCTGTTACATGTTTTATTACAGCTGAGAATATTATGAAGTGCATGGGCCACAGCATACACTCCTTTATAGACATTGTAAAAGATAGGCATGAGCGACATATCAGTGTAGCTGTTTTGCACTCCAATCAGATCTTCATCTCCAGTACATTCTCTCTGATTTTCTGCTGATGACTTTGACTGCTTGAACTTACAGCTAAATAATGTCTCCCAAAACTCTGTAAACAATTCATTGCTGGATGAATTTAGTGACTTCACATCCAAAATGAACTCTCTCATTCCACTGACATGTGCTTTTGGGATGAACAGGCCTATGGCACCATCCAAAATGTGATGCCTATCCATGGCTGCAGTTTGGAAATCAAAGATCCAGGCCTCAGTGCCTACCCACTGGTACCCAGTCAAGTTGTGGAGAGACATCTCATGTATTAGTATGTCTATATCCATGTGGGAGAGGAAAGTGACAATCACCTTAGAAGTGGAAGCCTTGATAATGTCAATGATTTTTTGTACTTTTTCTGGTGGATCTGTCCTGAAGAAAGATACAGAGTATTCCAGACAAATGCCCAGCTGCTGGGCGGTTTCTGTGAATGTGGCCATACCATTATTGCCGTAATCATCATTTGTTCTAATAGCTCCAACCCAAGTCCAACCAAAGTGCTTGACCAACTGGGCCAGGGCTCTGC
>NW_023340257.1:17730610-17731295 GCF_004916995.1 Morone saxatilis | reverse complement strand
GATAAAGATATAAAATATTAAACATTTACACAGCACATTAAAATTGATTTTAAACCCATTTGCTCTGACTAGCTAGAAGAAATACAGAATAATACTTATTATTCATAAATATAATTTTATTTTTACCAATCTTACCCAACCATGTGGGATAATGAAAGGGTCCGATGAACCAGTAGCTATAGCCCTGCAGGCGGAGGAAAGAAGGGTCTTCCTCCCAATAATAAGCCTGCACTTGGGCAAGGTTGGTACATGGAGCATCAGAGGGTCCAGATACCCCTTCATTACCATTAGCCAAGGTCCAGTGCGACCCTCACACTTCTAGCCAACTGGAGCCACAGCAATCATAGATCTCTTAAATAGCCCAGAGGATGCCAGGCAGTAGGTCCTGTGCTGTTATTAATCTCCTCTATGGCAAAGAGCATAGCCTGGGCATACTGGATACCTCTGAAATTGAAACTTGATGTACACAGTTAAAATAGTTGAAATTACAAAGGTTTTGTCCATAAAATAGAAACAATAGTGAATAAAGCTATTGATTGTATTAATTCATACCACAAACATTATTTCTAATGTTAATACTCAGTTTGATAACAATTTTTACCACTTTTTTATCTGTACCTACTTTCTGTTAGATATTTCAAATCTAAATATATTTTTTTTTATATAATTTACCTGGTGCATTGCA
>NW_023340257.1:17729655-17730421 GCF_004916995.1 Morone saxatilis | reverse complement strand
GGCCACCTCTGTGTGGACGTCATAGAGTCTAAGAGTGTTAAACCACTGGGTGGCATGACATGTACTTTAATGCAAATTAAAATCTTACACGGATATTTATACATTTTGGAGCAGCATGAAAATAGTATTAGAACAGTGATGTTTTATCTCTGTGGACGTACAGTTGGGGTGAGGGGAGGGAGGTACCCAAACAGGAGAATAGAGTTGGTCTTTAGTTTATTTTTTATTTCTTAACTGTGCTAATAAATGTTATCAGATAAAAAAAAAATATTCACTTGTTGTCTCACGCAAAATCTTTCTTTTTTAAGCAACATTTGAGCGTTATAAAGACTCTATTTTTTACTTAGTTTTTCCCGCCTCTTTTATCATGCCAATTTTCCTGTTTTGTACATGCAGTATTTAACATAAGATGGGGCCCAGTTAATCAGCCTTTAGTAATTTGTATACATGGTATACATATATAGATGTATGTGGGTTTCAGTACTGTAGACAGATCAGTATTCAGTTGGATCTCCTGGGGTCTCTTAGGTATTATAAGCACTATTGGAATTGACACAAATTGTTATTTACCATAATATTGGCTTATTTAGGGTGTTCATAAGTAAGGTGAAGCAGTTAAACAAATATAAACAAATGAATAATGATTTAAGCAGATAACAAAGACTGGTCTGCATGAGCATGAGAAAGTTTTATAGCTCACTGAGATTTTCTGAATGGGTCTCTATAAAAAAAGGCTAGGTAGGCTATATCAGAATCAGAATCAGAA
>NW_023340257.1:17704693-17729630 GCF_004916995.1 Morone saxatilis | reverse complement strand
TGATATTTATTTCTCTGGATGCAGATTGGTCCTCTTGATCTACCTATTTTCTTCCGAGCACATATATACGTGGGATGAGGACAATGCCGAGATCTCATCGCTCACCGTTCCCTTGGGAGAAAGTAGTGCCAGACTTGTGTGCGTGCATATAGTTGTACGATATTTTTGATTGCTTATTCTTTGTTGACGTCCTTTCCTAGTCTTGTATGGAATGTGGACTATCTTTGTTACGCTGTATAGGCATAATGCATTTATACACATGCAGCCTATAATGTCACGACACAAATGCCCTTACAGTCTCCAGCTGGGCGGTTATTAAAGCCCTTGATGCACAACAAATGAATAATCATAAATGGGCCATCAACCGAAATACATTTTTGAGATGGTGTTAATGCCCGTGAATCGTGACCTCCAAAGAGCTCCTTATATGAAGGTCGAGTTTGTTAATGATATCTATCAACAACATGCCGTGCTTATATCTCAACGTTCCAAAAGATACCTCCAACCCCCCACCGCTGCTACTAAATAGACAATAATCACCAAATAGATATTTAGTCAACCACCCCACTTACACTACACTTTTAAATCTGGGCCTCAGGTGTGCTCTGCAGAAATCCAGCCAGATTTCCTTGCGTTAAATAAAATAAGTATCAACAGTCAGGCTCTGCACCAAAACATATTTCTGTAATACGAGTCCAACCCAGTCAGATGATTAGATTCAATTTAACGATTGGCATGTATTATTTGAATACCCCCACACGTGTCAGCTGCTCGAGCCAGAGCAAAGTTTTCTTCATGTCTCTTCTTTCAACACACCTCTCAGCGTCTTCACACTCTTATCACTGTCTGTGTCCAGTGTCAAGTTCAATGACCCTCCATGTTGAATTTTTCGTTAACATAGCATTTACAATAAACCATTCAAGCACTTACATGGAAGTGCGTTGTGCTCTTTTATTGTTTGTATTCTCCGCACCTAAAACAACACATATACATCTAGCTAGGTTTCACAGCGTACCACAACCTATGACATATTTCATCCAGCCTAAGACCTTAACTCATTACAAGCGAACCCGCAATTGTTGTACCCCCAGTACACCATTACCACGACGCACTTTTATAACTTTTAGAATGTCTATTCCAGTTCTGCTTTTTTGATGTTGTCATGTATATGTTATCAGCGAAATAAACTCTTAATTAAACATAAAAATGAATTAAAAAGTCTGTCACCCGTTCATGTATAATACTAAAACAAACATAGACACAGGCGAGAGTAAATAAGTCATTAAGTACATTTCCCCCTGGATAAACGTAATTCTCTCCCCCTGGGATTTTACAGTATTTCCCTCTGGCGGATTCTTGGGAAAGTATGCGTTATGATTCTTAGCTTCTGATTCTGATATAGCCTACCTGTAGCCTTCTTTTTTATAGCATCGTACCTCATCTCAGAAAACTCAGTGATGCTATCAAATACTTTCTCTGCTCATGCAGACCAGCTCTGTTGTTATCGTGCTTAAATCATTATTCATTTGTTTTATATTTGTTAACTGCTTACCTTTACTTATATGAACACCCTAACTCAGCGAAATATTATGGTAAAATTAACAATTTTGTGTCCTACATTCCAATAGTGCTTATAATCCTAAGAAGACCCAGGAGATCCAACTGAATAATGATTCTGTCTACCATACTGAAACCCAATACATTCTATATATGGTATACCATTTGACTGTTAGTTCAAGATTTACTAGAAGGTCTGATTAACTGGGCCCCCATCTAACTGTTAATATAACATGGTGGGGTGGGGGCATCCTGGTTTGGGGGGCAGGCGGCAGCCGTCGGTGGTGTTGGCGGTCCGTTGGCGAGCGGGGGGGGGCGGCGCGTCGCATGTACAAAAAGGTAAAATTGGCTATGATTACCAAAGAGGCGGGTGAAAAACTACGTAAAATAATAGAGTCTTTATAACGCTCAAAATGTGCTTAAAACAAGAAAGATTTTGCTGAGAAAACAAGCTGAGATATTCTTTATCTGAATAACATTTGTATTAGCCAGTTCAACGAATAAACATAACTAACGACCACCTTCTATTCTCAAACTGTTTTGGTACCTTCCCCCCCACTTCATCTCCCAACTGTAGCGTCCACGCAGAGATAAAACATCACTGTTCTAATACTATTTTTCTATGGCTGCTTCCAAAATGGTATAAAATCGTGTAAGGATTTTTAATTTGCATTAAAAGTACAATTCTGCGTGCACCAGCGTGGTTTTAACGACTCTTAGTACTTATGACGCTCCACACAGAGGTGCGCCAGCAGATAGGGGTCTTGCGGCCACGTCTATGACAGCCTGTTGGCTCTGTGGCGTCTTTCTCTCAGGGTGAGTGACTGGTGTTGCAGGCGGAGCAGGGGGACTCTGAGAACCCTCAGCTATCTCAAGGCATGGGACACACTTATGTCTGGGGCTAGCCTTCTCTTCCACTAGCAGCTGGCAAAGACAGACAGGATACCCTACACTGCAAAAACCACTGCCACCCATGCAATGCACCCAGGTAAACTTCAATATAGAAAAACAAAATATATTTCTAGCATCTTGAAATATCTAACAGCACGTTAGGTACACGATACAAAAAGCTGGTAAAAATTGTTATCAAACTGAGTTTAACATTAGAAAACCATGTGTTTCTTGGTGGTCATCGACCTTAAACCAATCAAATAGCTTTATTCACTATGCTTCTCTATTTATGAGACACCAAAACCTTGTAATTTCCAACTTATTCTCGCTCACGTCATTTACGTTCTCCAGGTATGCTTTCTGCGCCTCAAAGGCGAAACTTAATACCCACGCCCCGACGGTACTGCCTTTCTCTGGCTGACGTCTATGATGTCTCTGGCCACATTCTCGCTGCACGTAGGCGCGGCTCGGCTGCTTCCGCCGCCGCGCGGGGTATAACTCGGATCCGCAGCACCTCATGTCACGTCGTAGCGCTCATTCTTGCGAGAACCACCCCTCTTCCTCGTTGACGGCCTCAACACTCTGCTCCCGACTCTTCCATATCACCCTGCCTCATGCGCGCTCTCACGTATGAATACCATCGAAGTATTACTCTCTGTATTATCTTTCCCCCCGCGCCGCTCAGCATGCGTTTCATCCTGCGCTTGTCACAATGTTAATATTTTATACCTTCTATCCCTGGGATAATCATTTCTCTTTTACTCTTTTAGATCCAGCCCTGCTCTGCTGTGCCATTGTCTCCGCCCTGATAAAACCAAGTACCCATCGGCCCCCAACATACCCACGTGGACTCTGCCGACCAGCAGCCCAGAGCCTGGCCAGGTCTGGTCAAGACCTCTTGGTTGGACTTGGTTGGCTGAGAGGCGCTCAGGATGGAGAGGGTGGAGTGATTACCCCAATCAATGGTACCCTGCGCCATGAGCATTCACAGAACACCGCCCAGCTGCTGGGCATTTGTCTGGAATACTCGGCTACCGTCATTTCTTCCAGACAAGATCCACCAGAAACAAGTACAAACAATCCTCGTCATCAAAGAGCTTCCTCTCTACACGGCGTGACATTGTCACTTCTCCTCTCCCACACCTCGTCATTGCTAACATACTAATACATGAGATGTCCGCTCCAAACCTTGACTGGGTGACCAGCTGGATAGGACTGAGGCCTGGATCTTCTCTTCACGCTGGATAAGGTTCACTCCATTTTCGTCGCTCACACGGCTCAACGTCAGTGGAGAATGAGCAGACGATGTCATTTTCTCTGGATGTGAAGTCACTAAACCTCATCCCAGCAATAAGATGGTTTTAACCACACCGTGTTTTGGGAGACAATACCTAAGCTTGTAAGTTTACAGTCAACAGTCCATGAGCAGAGGAAATCCACGAGAGACGCAGTGTACTGGCAGGCATGCGTCTGATTGGAGTGCAACCCCACACTAAACTGATTGTCCCATCATGCGGCCTATCGTCTTCTAACAATGTCTAGTAAAGGAGTGTATGCCCTGTGGCCCCGATTCTGCACTTCATCTCACATTCCCCGTCCAGCATGATAACCAGGAAGCGTGCACGCGTTGCATCCCTTTACTGGTCATGAAGCTGACAAGACTAAAATCCACCCTTTGTGTATATTGAGCTCATGTGTCAACACAAGAATAGTTCTAGATAATGTCTGCAATGGTTTCCCGCGTGCGAAATGAAACTTGTTCCATCTGTCATTCATGCCTGTTCCGACCTAACGACCTACAAACATGTATTGATGTCGAATCCCTTATGTTCAACTGCATATCTCTCTCTCTTTACCCCGCCACCCAAACAGATTAAATTTCAAAACAAAGAAGGCGATGAGGTTTACCCTTCCAATGAGTATCGGACGACCCCACCCGGCACAAGTATGAAATTATAACACTGCAACGCCCAACAGAAAATGGCATTGTGATAATTCTGTCCAGCAGTTGTCTTTATGCATGCATCTTTACCTGAAGACAACAGCTGAATCTGCAAATAGAGTCTTTAATTTGGCACGAACTCACAACAGGTACCACATCACTCGTGATCATGTACTGATTGATAATCCCTCCTCGATTCGCAGATCTATCGCTCCACTCTCTTACCTGCATAACTAAACACTACCACTCCCCATCATATTACACCATAATCCTTGCACACCCCCAAAACCCATCACCGCCCCCCATACTCATTAGATAGGATCATGCCGGGGAACGGGTTCACCTGAGGTCCCTGCATACGCACACGCCACAACTTCACTTCTCAACAACAACCAAACAAACCACACACCGGCACAGTCGAAAGTTATCAATCATTCACATCACTCAACAACACCACAAATGATACACAAGAACTACATCACTGAAATACACAACACCATCATAGCAAATAAAACAACATAACAACAAAAACAAAACTTAAGAACACAAGACAAAAAGTTGAGGCAAAAGACAAAACTAAACATCAACCCTTACATATACACACTCACAAAAACAACAACATAGGATATTAACACTGCCCGAGAGAATTGACATATGTAGGGGGAGATTCTATCATTGAGAAATCAAAGACACAGAAAGTCATTCTGCATAAGGAACACATGCACATGGACACAAAACAACAAAACACCTATGTACGAGCAAACCAACCTGAGACTGGAACATAACATCAACACACACTCATACAGACACACACATACCTGGCCGCAATCTATAATATAATCTGCAACTAGCCGACACACACCCGCATTTGGCAATCAACAATTTTGACATGACACAATAGAGATACATAAGAGACAAAAAATGCATAATAACATATACAACAAAGAGACACACATTCAGTACAATAACAATAATATACGCATATTGGCGCTCCAACAACACAAATCAGACATCAATAACACACACACACACACACAATACAAAACATATCATACACAAAACCAGAAACATATATGATATACGACATGACAAACAAATAAAGACATAGAAAATTGGAATACACACACACCCAACATAACGACGCACTGAACGACCATAACATCATATATGTTAAATATATTACACAGGAACACACGAGCCAACAGGACAGAGATGAATAGACACCAAAATAGAGCGAAGCACTCTCGCTCCGCGCACTGCAGGACCACATCCGACCGGGCGAAACACCATCAGAAAAAACAACCAAACACAACAAGACAACAGACACAAACAAGCGACAATGAGCAAAGACGCAAACACCCGCCCTCTCCTGCTTACCAGCGCCGCGCCTTTGATCACCTCTGCGCCAGGCTCGACTCCTCTCCGCCAGCGCCGCCAGTACCCTCGCTGCGTCATCTCTCTTCTCATGCTCCTTGCTCTCGTGCACCCGCTCATCCTTTCTCTCTCTCATTACACGCGCATACCTCGACACTCTACACAGCGTTCACCTTCGCTCTCGCCGTGTTGTCCCTTGTTCGCTCCTCTGCCTTGAACGTTCACTCGCTTCCACGCGCGCTTCTCTCTTTGACTACATACATTGTCCCACTCTAATGATAAACATATATCACCACATATCATCAAGCACAACAAATATAACACACATTTGATTCATTTGAAACTTAATAATACACACACACAAACAATAATACCTTCATATATTATGAATACAACCACTCTATAACACACTCTGCGAGAGATACACAAAATAATGCAAAACACAGATACAGCATTTAATTCATTTTCATAGAGAGCTTGCAGTTCATGAGGAATATAAAATCTACCACTGACACAAAGACTGCAATATAGACATCTACTATGAGAAATTTAAAAAATAAATAATTTACACTTATAATAATGGGGATATTAGGAAATGAATAAGTCTAAACAGGAACTCATATCTTAACTCTCACTTCTATGAATCGAACCAAACCAGTCTCTACATATAATACACTACATCAATAACCTCTTTACCAAAATCATCTATTACAATCTCCATACACTTGCATCTACACTATTCATCACACTTACAAGTCTCGACACGCAGGTAGTTTACTGTTGTGATTCCGAGCTCGCCACACCATACATACACACCCAACACTTAAATTTGGCACATCTATAAGACATTATAGAATCTCAGATCAGCAACAAATACATATAACCAAACACTAGAGAACCACACCAAAATACAATAGAAAATCCTGTCCTGCGCTGCCAGCTACTTATCGCATTTACATACACCTGCCCTCTCTTCCCCTCACCAACCTCTTTCCTTTTTCTCTCTTTCATCATTCTTTTCACTTGCGCTCTAATCAGTACAAATAGCCTATCATCAACACTCTTCTGTAGTCGTATTCGTTGGGCACGCTTCGCACCGAGCACACATTTTTTCACCCTCTCTCTCCCACTCCTCCTCTCTTTCTGCTCCTCCGTTCAACCGCTCTCTTAGTCTTTCTCGCCTCTCACCTTCTATACAACGCCTCCAACGCGGCCACCTCTCTCGTTCACCCGCCCCTCCCTCACTCCAGCCTCGACAGAATCACTCTTCGCCGCACCAGCCACTCACCCCTTTATAAGCACTTGTCACAGATCCACGCCTAGCGCCATACTGTAGCTTCTCACTCTTCCCCGCTCCAGTCACACATCCTCCCTCGGCGTCCTCTTCTGCTCTCTGCTTGCTTTTTTTCTGCACCTCTCTTCACTTTCCAACACCTGGCTTCCATCGCTCGTGACACTTCTCCCTTCTGATCCTCTCTCGCGCCCTCCGTGTTTTCTCGGGCTCAACCCGGCTCATCGCGCACTCACCATCGACCCATCACTGGTCGCTCGGACAAGATCCAGGCTCCAGCTGCTACCTGGCTCACCACTCACGGTGTGGCGAGTTCCTTCTACGCTCTACCACCGACCGGCACGAGTGACCCTCACCCTCAGAAGAGGAGCTGTTGAATAAATGTCAATGGATTTTTTGTATTTTCTGGTGGAGTCTGTCCTGAAGAGAAGAGTACACGAGTATTCAGACAAATGCCCAGTCAGCTGGCGGTTGTTGTCTGTGATGAGTGGCCATGCACCCAATGATATTGCGATATCGCCATCAATAACATAAGAGACATTGACTGTTCTAGATAGCATGCGCGACACAAAGGTCCAACCAAAGTGCGATAGGAGACGAGCGAGGAGAGCACAAGGGCTACTGCATCAGGATACTAGCTCACGAGGTAAATGTTAAATCATGAGGAAAGGGATGAGAGAGATACTTTGTATGTAGTCACATATATGAGACACGCACACCAACATACAGGGCGAATCTAAAGTTCAACGAACCGGACAAAACCCGGCGCGGCGGGCGGCCCCACGAGAGGAAAACCCCTGATATCCCAGAGATGAAGGATATAACCCTGGAAGACATTTACCACACCACATTAAACCCACATTGATCTTTAACCCAGTTTTGTCTGACTAGCTCGCAAGAATACAGAATAATGGACTTATTTGGGTGAGATTAGGACGGATGTTGTGATTTTTACCAGTTTACCCCCATGGGATATGAAGAGGTGTCCGACTGCACAGTGAAGCTATACGCCCTGCAAGGCGAGAAGAGGGTCTCTTCCATAATAGCCCCTCGCACTTGCAGGGTCCTCGTACATGAGCCTCAGAGGGTCCCAGATACCCCTTCATCGGTACTCATTAGCCAAGGGCCAGGTGGGACCTCACACTTCTAGCAAGTGCAGCCACAGACGTTCATGAGGAGTCTTATAGCGCCACACGACGACAGACTGCCAGGCAGTAGGTCTGTGCGTCTATCCTAACTCTCCCTCCTCATGCCGCAAAACAGCCAGCATGAGCCTGCGCCATAACCTGGAAAGCCTCCTGCACGTTTGAAGAGTGTCGCACTGTCCCCGGCAGGTGTGAGCCAGTAGGGTTGACCATCTAACAGTTTTTGTCCCTACCACCAGTAGAACCACAATACGTGCGGAAAGAAGCCTGAGTTGCCTGTATCACAGCTTCATAACCACCCCTTCCTTCTCTAAATGTTAGGATAGCTCAGTTTGATAACAAGCTTCTTCTCCCCACTGTGTTATCTGTACCTACTTTCTGTTGAGATAAATCTTTCAAATTAACACTATATCTTTTTTTATATATTTTACCCTGGTGCGGATTGCAGGTGGCAGTGGTTGTTTTGCATGTAGGTATCCTGTCTGTCTTTCGCAGCTGCTGTGGAAAGCGAAGAGGTGGCCCCAAACAGTAATGGGTTCGTCCATCGCTTAGATAGGCTGGAGGGTTTCTCGAGGATCCGCTGCTCTCGCCTGCGACACCAGGCTCCTCCACTGAGAGAAAGAGGCCGACAACAACAGCGTGTAAGGAGTGCCCAACCTGTTCTCTGGCGACCTCTGTGGTGGGACGTCATTAGGGGGTCTAGAGGTGTTAGAACCACTGGGTGGCACTGCGACATGTACTGTCGGGTAATGGCAGAAATTAAAATCTTACGACGGATATTATACATTTTGGGCAGCATGAAGAGATAGTATTGGAGAACCAGTTGATGGTTTTACAGTCTCTGTGGAGTACAGGTTGGGGGTGAGGGGAGGGAGGTAACCAAACAGGAAGGAGATAGAGTTGTCTTTAGTTTATTTTTTTATTTCTTAACTGGCTAATAAATGTTAATCAGATAAAAATATTCACTGTTGTCTCTACGCAAAATCTTAGTCTTTCTTTTTAAGCGAACATTTGAGCGGTTATAACAGACCGTATTTTTTATTAGTTTTTCCCGCCTCTTGGTTATCATGCAAGATCTTGTCCTGGTGTGGTTGGTATCATGGCAGGTAATCGTGGTGAACATGAAGAGTGGGGCGCCCAGTTAAGTCAGCCACTGTTAGTAGTTTGTATAGCATGGTAAGTAACATATATGAGGGATGTAGCGTGTGGGGTGGCAGTGATGTAGACCGATCAAGTATTCAGTTGGATCTCCTGGGTCTCTTTAGGATTATGAAGCACTATTGAATTGACACAAGAATTGTTATATGTTACCAGTAATAGTTGCGTTATTTAGGGTGTTGCAGTAGGAGGTGGAACAGGTTAAGACAGAATTAAGACAAATGAATGAACCTCCCTCAGCAGAGTAACAAATGCACTGGTCTTGCAGTAGCATGAGGAAAGGTTTTAGTAGCTCGACTGGAGATTGTTCCTGAATGGGGTTCTCTATAAAAGAAGCTAGGTGCTGATATGTCAGAAGTTGCAGATCAGAATCAGAAAGTCCTTTAATAAATCCCAGGGGGAAATTACTTTTAATCCCAAGGGGGAAGATGTAATGTTAATCCCAGGGGGAAATTACTTAATGTCTTTTTACAGTGTCAGGTTCTAGATAAATGAGAGTGACAGACTTTTAATTATTTTTATGTTTAATTAAGAGTTTATTGTTTCCTGATACATTACATACAACATCAACTTAAGCAGACTGATACATTCTAAAATTATAAAGTCTCTGTAATGTGTACTGTACAACAATTCTGTCTTGTTATATAGTTTACTGATGTATGTATGGTTTTGTACTGAAACCTCTATGTATATTTTTTTTATCCGAAATACAACATAAAAAGAGCACACATTTCATGTAAGTTTGAATTTTATTCTAAATTATTTAAAAAAAATTCAACATGGAGGGTCATACTTGACCTTGGGAACACACAGACAGTGATAAAAGTGTAAACTCAAGGTTGAAAAGAGACATGAAAAAACTTTGCTGCCACATTACAGGTTTTGTTTGTATTCATATATATTTAATCGATTAAATTAATTAAATCATCTGACTAGTTGATATACAGATATGTTTTGTGCAGACCTACTGTATACTTTTTTATTTAAGCAAGAGAATCTGCTGCTTTTCTTGAAAACTGAAAAAGTGTAGTTATGGTGTGACTTGAAATCCATTTTTATTTGTTTTTGTGGGGGGGGGGTATTTTACAATACAGCTGTTGCTGTTATTTAACAAATAACTCATAGGGCTCTTGGGGTCACTTTACCCATCAAATGTTTCTTTGTATTGTTCTCAGGCTTTAATAAAATGATGTAGCACTTGGGTAAAAAAATACAAAACAGCATTCCATAACTGGAGGCCAGAATAGCAAAAATCTCCACAGCAACAGTGAATTTCCCAGGAGAGCTGGCATATGCTGGAATAAAAGTGATCCAGACTGCACAGAATATCAGCATGCTGAAGGTGATAAACTTGGCTTCATTGAAATTATCAGGCAGTTTCCGAGCCAGAAAAGCAAGAACAAAACATAGGATAGCAAGGAGTCCTATGTAACCTAACACAGCCCAGAACCCTATAGGTGATCCTAACGCACACTCTAGTATAATCTTGTCTTTATAATGTTTCATATTTTTGAAGGGAAAGGGAGGGTTGATTGTCAGCCAAAGTATGCAAATCAAAACCTGTATTACAGTGAAAGTCAGAACACTGAGCCTCTGCTGTGCAGGCCCAAACCATTTCATCATATTACTACCTGGAAAGTGTGGCCCCTGAAGGCCATTAAAACACTATTGTTTTCCCAACACAAGAATGCAAGGACAAGGGATGCCCGAATGCATGTGTCGCAGCTGCAGGACCCCTCAGAGGCCGACCGATGAAGGTCAGAGAACACAGGAAACACAGAGTCAATGAGAAGAGCAGCAGGAAGCTCAGCTCAGAGTTGTTGGCCCTGACAATAGGAGTCTGTCTGAAGTGAAAAAATATCAAGGCTATAGTCATCGCCAGGCAGGCACCGAAGACAGAAAAGGTGACCAACAGTATACCCATCAGTTCCCTGAAGGTGAGGAACTCCATTGCTTTCAAGTCACAGCTATTCCTCTCTTCGTTGGACTTGTACTCGGGAGGACATTTTTCACATTTCACTGCATCTGAAAGCATAAATATGTTTAGGCTGTACAGCACACACATCTTCAGATAGACCAGTAAAGTGCTGACAGTGATTTTGCCCAACAGAAACACGATGAGAGCTAAAGTAAAGGCTAGGAATCCTGCTGTCTCACTTGTACTGTTGCTGAACTTGCCGTCAGCACAGGTGATGCAGTCAAAACAGCAGATAGGTTTGCCCTTGACAAAAGCCCGTCTGGTCCCTGGTAAACAGCTCTCACTGCAAACAGACCTTGGCACCTACATCCCAGTGACAATATTAAAAAACATATTTATAACAACTTCCAGTCCCATAATGCTGTTAATATGGTAATAAACTCAACAATTTGTGAATTAGTATTTCGAAATATTTACTTAGTGATCAAGAGTGTCAAAGATACATTTTTAAAGATAAAAAGAAAGGAATGTGCAAAATCAGATTTTAAAAAGGCTGTCTACACTTCCTTACCTCAAGATTCTCTCCTGCCCAGATGGCGCTCACACCTCCTTTCATCTGAAACTGCTGACCCTCAGGCCGGGAGGCATCATAGTAGCCAATGGTCTCAAAGAGTATGTAACCTGTCTCATCCATCTGCCAATTTACCAGTGCATAACGCGCCACAGGGTCCCCCAACTCATCAAAGAACACATTTTCATCTATCTTAGTGGTGAAGTTGACCTTTGTTAGGTAATGCAGCACCTGCAGGGGAACAGTGATATTGTTATATATCATTGACATATACAGTGGTTTTAATTTAGGCACAGAATTTTTTATGTTTACCTGCCATGGTTGTACATTCTCCCTATCAGCACAAGTATTGTTCTCAAAAGGCCCCTGTCCATCTTTGCAAGTGAATAGCATGTGCAATGCATGAGCGACAGCATATGTGGCCTTGTAAACATTATTCAGCAGACTGGCATCTGAAACATCT
Organism: Morone saxatilis; assembly: GCF_004916995.1. Lineage (NCBI taxonomy): Eukaryota > Metazoa > Chordata > Actinopteri > Moronidae > Morone > Morone saxatilis. The sequence goes on along the minus strand of NW_023340257.1, from coordinate 17,717,320 downwards.
GTGAAGCGTGTGTTTGTGTCCCACAGAGACTCCTTCCCAGTGCAGGCTGCAACTGAACCCTGAGCTCGGGCCTCTCCTTGGGGAGTCAGGGTGCAGCTGAACACAGTCTCCCACAGCTCCACCAGTCCTTGGTCTCCCGGTGTGGTGGAGGGCCTGCTGTTAGCCAGGAACTCCTGCAGTCCAGGGATGTGTGCATTGAGTGCTGCAAAGCCTACTGCCCCCTGGACCACAGCGTAGTTGACTGGAGAGGCAATATAGCGATATGTGATCCAGCCCTCACTGCCCACCCACTGCAATCCTGTCACATTCTGAGAATGAAGCTCCTTGATAAGTATGTCAAGGTCTGTGCCATCAGCAAATGCCACTATTACTCTAGAGGTGGATTTCTTTATTATGTCCACTACCTCTAAGAACCACTTCCTGGGATCAGTTCTGTAAATAGCCACTGAGTACTCAACACACACACCTTCCCTTTCTGCTGCTTCCAGGAAAGTGGCCATGCCGCCATTCCCATAGTCACTATTAGTTCTGATAGCTCCTACCCATGTCCAGCCAAAGTGTTTCACCAGCTTTGCTAAGGCTTGGCTCTGATAAATGTCACTAGGTATGGTTCTGAAAAAAGAGGGATAGTCTCTTCTGTTGCTAAAACATGCACAAGTGGCTGAATGACTGATCTGAAACACAAGTAAAAGCGAGAAATAGCTCATTTTGAGATGTCCTTGATACCTAATATTAATAACACATAATAAAATATGTTCACATATCATATTACTTCTCATTCAACAACACAAATTTACTTGACAGTTCATGGGTGCAGAGAGTGTGCATGCCCGCAACACTCACCACAGGTATATGGAAGGGTCCCATGGTGCGTGCAATACCTATTGTAGAGGTGGATGTGGTTTCACCTATGACAGCATGCACATTGGAGAGCTTATTACAGCTGTCTTCTCCACTCTCATACCTATTCATCAGGTTTAGCGATGCCCTGATGGACAGAGGGATACTGGGGCAGGAGTCAAAGATCCTGTAACCCAGTGTCACTCCTGGCAGAAGCTCTGAGCTGTTGTTGATCTCCTCAATGGCAAACATCATAGTGTACGCATACTGAAGCTCACCTGGGTCGAGTCTGGAAAAAGGAGAGGGACCAAATTGTACAATTTGTGAAAAGTAAAACATGTAAAAAAATACATAAACTTAAAACAGGAATAAACAACACATATTGGTAACTGTAATACATTTTTTCTATCCCTCTCTTACCCTTCACACTGGATTGTTCCTGGGTTGACCTGAAGAGCTGGATCAACAGTGACTGGATTCTGATGGAAGGAGAAAATGCCTCCAATGTTGATGTCTCCCTCCTTAGAAAACTGAGACTGTTCTTTTGTCCCATATGTTTGACACATAGGCTTCCCTCCTCTGATAACCAGAAGGAAAAGTAGCATATCCGCTATCAGCAGCATAGTTGTTCACCTCAATATTTACCACCCCAGGCCCAAAGATAAAACCTAAAGTCTCACCATTTTATAGGGTTTAAGTATGACGAGGCCATAGGGCACCATATGTACATATTGTGTTTCTCTCCACCAATGACAGTGCTTGTGGTGTGACTGACAGATAGTTGGGCCTATTAGAGGGTTTTTAGCATAACTTATTCCTAATGGTAAGAATTTCAGAAACCCGAGCCTGTCTGTAGTGATATCTGAGATGTTATTGTGTTCTGTATATTATATTTCGGTTTAGAATTTTAATTTCACACTAAATGGTGAAAAATAAATGAGCCAACATGTGAAGGAGAGAATTTTGTTCTCAAATTAGGCAAAACTATTCCATTACTCATTGTTACATTCAACAAGGAGCTGAACTTTATTTTCAGTTATGTCACAAGGAAATCATTCTGTGGAAAATAGCTGGAATTAAACCATATCTCAAACAGAAAGATGCTGATGTTCAATTCATAGCCTTTAATGAAAGAAATAAAAATTAGCAATAATTAATAATTATTAATTAATAAAAATAGCAACAGTTTAGTGTTTAGTGTTGTTACTATTCTGCATACTCATCTATGGCAATTTTCAGTGATTTCTCCCCATCATGTGTTTTTTAGTATTTTTCTCTGGTTTTAATAGTAAAATATAACATTTTGGAGCAAAGATACAGAAAAGTAAACCAAAACTTGATGCCAGAATAGCAAATATCTCTACAGCTACAGTGAACTTCCCAGGAGAGCTGACATACGCTGGGATAAAAGTGATCCAGACTGCACAGAATATCAGCATGCTAAATGTGATGAATTTGGCTTCATTGAAATTATCAGGCAGTTTCCGAGCCAGAAAAGCAAGAATAAAACATAACATGGCCAGAAGTCCTATGTACCCAAGTACAGCCCAGAACCCTATAGGCGAACCTAAATCACACTCTAGAATAATCCTTTCAGTGGCATGAGTAGTGTTTTTGTAAGGGAATGGCGGGGCAAGAGTTAACCAGAGCACACAAACTAAGACCTGCATTAAAGTACAGCTGAGAACACTTGACCTCTGAAGTGGAGCAGAACACTGAGGAACTGTGTTTGCTGGCCTTTTAGCCTTAAAGGCAGTCACCACTGCTACGGTTTTAGCCAAGATACAAGACATGCATAAGGCAAAGGTGATGCCAAAAGCTGTGTGGCGCAGCATGCAGGACCACTCAGTGGGCCGGCCTATGAAGGTCAGAGAACATAAGAAACACAGAGTCAGGGAGAAGAGCAGCAGGAAGCTCAGTTCAGAGTTGTTGGCCCTGACAAGAGGAGTGTGACGAAACCGAAAGAAGACACATGACACCACCAGTGTTAAACATGCTCCAAACAATGAGAAAGCAGTGAGGAGGGCCCCCATGGTTTCTCCATAAGATAGGAACTCGATCACCTTTGGAACACACTGGCTGTGATCTTCATTTGACCAGTACTCCAGTGGACACCGTGAGCACTCTGCAGAATCTGAACAGAAAAACATGAAACACTGAAATGGGTTCATGCTGTAAGCTGCAAGTTATGAGAGCAGAGCTCAGTAAACATTAACAAAATTATCATTGAAATAAACACTGGCTGTATTTAGTGACTTATAGGTGAGACACTGGAAAACACTGATTTGTAGAAATATTACATTATAAATTACAGTTAAACAGTAAAGATTCCACTTACTACTGGAGTTGCTGATGTCTCCAGCAGCACAGGTGATGCAGGAGAAACAGCAGATGGGTTTTCCTTTAATCACAGCCTGCCGGAATCCTGGCAGACAACTCTCACTGCAGACAGACTGTGGCCTCTGTAACAACACCACAACTCATCTGGTACTTGTAGTTTGTTGCTCCCATAATACAAATACTTAATTTAATTGGTTTATTATAATCAGCATTTGGGTGATGTATAAAAAACTATAGTTTAGGCATTATACCTTGATCTTACACATCAGTCTACATCCAAAATAAAATTCCTACTACTATGTACAATATTCACACACACACATGTGTATATATATAGTGTGGTATATAACAATTTGATACCTGTGGGGATTCGGCAGCCCATGTTATGTTTATTCCATTCATGGTAAACTGCTTTCCATTCGGTAGTGAAGCATCGTAGCTCCCTACAGCTACAAACACAGTATCTCCTGCTTGGTTTTTCTGCCAGTTCACCAGCTCATAGGTCGCTGCAGGGTCTCCATTTCTATCAAAATACACTCTTTCTCCTGATGGCAGAGTGAAATTCACATCTTGGAGGTGCTTCACAACCTACAAATAGATAACAGTGGTGAATAACTTAAAGTATTCAAATTATCTACATAATTAATGAACGCAACCTCTTACCTGTTTTGGCTCAAAATCACCTTTCCAGATACATGACTGATTCATCACTTCACCACTTTGTCCACATTTTAACATTTTATGCATGGCATGAGCCACAGCATGCACAGCCTTATACACATTGTTAGATATCCTCAGCTCTGACACATCTGTGAAAGCATTGTTGATGTCCTGTAGTCTCTCAGAGCCAGAGCACTGGGTCTGACCATGCAAGCTGGATTGGAAACTGCAACCAAAGGTGGCTTCCCAGAACTCTCTCAGCAGATTATTTTGAGGGTCCTGACTTGGGTTAACCTGCAACAGAAACTCTTGCAGGCCTGTGATCTTTGTTTTTCTGATGGTGAAGCCCAGAGACCCTGTCAGGATTCCTGAGTACCTCTTAATGGCCAGATGACTTGCTGTAATCCAGGACTCACTGCCCACCCACTGCAGCCCAGTCAAGTTCTGTTTCAGAGCTTCCTCAAGCAAAATGTCCATCTCGCTCTGGGCAAGGAAGGCAACTAAAACCCTTGCACTTCCGCTCTGGATCACTCTGACCACCCTGGCAACTTGTTCACTGGGGTCAGTCCTTGAGATGGCCTCTGAGTATTCAACACAGACTCCCTCCTGACTTGCAGCTGTGATAAATGTTGCCAGGCCATTGTTACCATAGTCATTGTCACTCCTAACAGCCCCAACCCATGTCCAGCCAAAGTGTTTCACAAGTTTTGCCAAGGCTCGGCTCTGATAGTAGTCACTAGGGATGGTTCTGAAGAAGGAGGGGTACTCCTTTCTGTTACTCAGACAGGCACAAGTGGCAAAGTGGCTGATCTAAGAGAAAAGAAAAGGAGAGAAACAAAAACACTTGACAGAATGGGGATCAAATATTGTTTGACTTAAGATATGACTTTTGACTAAATCTGCTGCATCTGTGCAAACTTAATCCTGACCACATAGCCCTAAGAATAACTTTGTTCTAGTATCTTTTCTGTCATTTTATAGCAAACTGATTATTAGTTCTGGAGTGTCCAAATAAAGTGTGATTAAGCCTTTTGGAAAAAGGAACGAAGTGGAATAAATCAAAAAAGAAGCACAAATATGAATCTTTACCACTGGTATCTGGAAAATCCCTGAAATTTGTAGCATCACAATGGTTGAGGAGGACTCAGAGGCTCCAATGATGGCATGAACAGATGACGGGCTGGAGCAGGTTTTTTCCAAAGTCCTTTCCGGTCCATTCATTAGACCCATCACTGCACGCGTTGAAGGCAGTGTTGAACCACAGCTATCAAATACCTTATAACCAATTGAGATATTAGGCAGCAGAGAGCTGCTATTGTTGATCTCCTCAATGGCAAAAATCATTGTTTGGACAAAACGAAATTCTCTGAAATTTATCCTGAAAAGAATAAGTAATGCTTTCAAATTGATGTGTCTTTTTTCCATTTACAAACCATCAATGTCAAAGACAACAAACAGTACCTGGAACATATGAGATGCTCTGGAGTATCTGTAAAGGAGAGCGGAGGCTTTGAAATTTGGCTGTGGATGGAAAAAGCTCCTCCAATACTGATATCTCCTTCCTTAGATAGCAAAGGAAACTCTGAGCTGCCCAGCATCTCACAGAGCGCTGTGTCTTCCTCTGCTCCAAAGGCTCCCATAAAAAGCAAAAACAGTAACATTACATAGATACAGCCACACATCTGGTACAACAGGCACACACAAACCTGTTCTCTGTGATGAGTTCTTCTATGACTAAATGAAACCTGTGTCACCTCTAATGGGCAGCGCTTTATACTTCTGCGAATGATGACGATTGAAGTCCTGTTATCAAATCACTGTCTGATGATGTCACATTTTCTGTTTTTCATTTGAGATGGTATAATCTGATTTTAGATAATTATGTTATTATTACAATAAATTGTAAAAGAAATTGTAGAAAGATGTGATCTGGGGTAGTACAAAGCATTTGGACATATTTTTTATTGCAAATTGAGTTATTAGATGTTTGTGTAGAAGATAGATATTATTCTATTAGCAGTTTAGTTTGTTTGGGGCAGTAAACAGTACACACAATTACGTACAATGCCAATGTTTGGTGTCAGACTTGGAGTGTCGATTCTGTTAACCCTTTATCGGGAAAGGAACCATATATGGTAACTTCCTTTATGATGATTGAAGGTGATTTTATTACACTTCTATGGCCTATTTTGGTGGGGTTTTCTATAGGTGAAATATTAATATACACTTCACTGTTACGGCTTTTTTTCACAAATAACTCAAAGTGGGCTTGATCTTGATTTGCTTATGGCTTATTTATTACATATTTTCATAGTATATTGATGTGGCATATTTCTTTTGCAGTAGCTGTCTGCTCAGTCCTTCTGTGGGAAGAGGAGGCCTGCTGGACCACGGATTGTTGTTGTGCCAGCCCACCTAGACATCATTGACTTTGATTTGCAGCCTAAAACTGAAACTTTTTAAAAAAGAAAAAGAAAAAATGTCTTCTTATATCCACCAATAACACTTAAAATGTCCAAGTATTTCAATGAGTGCCCTATAAAGGGTTAAAGACAGCAAGTGGTTTGTTCTTTTTTAACAGGGGGATGGCCATAACCTTAGCCTAACACCACACAACCATTCCATCAAATATATGCCTATAGTAAAAACTATATCTGTAGTTGTGTCTCCCCTAAAATGTTTGTTACAGAGGTGGAGGCCTACCAGGGGGCCTTTCAAATCTCAGGCTGCACATCAATGCTTACAATTTGAGGGCTTCCGGGCCCCTTAGTGTTTAAAATGTGTGCTCACCACTAAGGCCCCTCAGACCCATTGATGCTTACAATGTGAGGGTTTAAAATGTGAATTAACCACTTGGGCCCTCGTACCTCACAGTGCTTACAGTGCAAGGGCCTCCAGGCTCCTTGGTGTTTAAAGAGTGAGCTGACTACTACAGCCCCTGGGCGACTGGAGTTTCAAGTGTAATTTGACCCCTAGGGCCCCTCGGCTCCTACAGTGTGAAGGTTGACCACTAGGGTCCAGAGGCCATTTGGTGCATACATCGAGAGTAACACCTGGGCCCCTTGGTACAGATTAGGGTTGCATTGGTCTGAAAATTCAATTGTGGGGGTCCACCCAAAAGACATGTTCCCAGGAGCCTCACAGGACCATAATCTGACCCTGGCACAGATGCTACTGAATGATCATCGAAATATGAAAGTGACACTAGTGTATAGAGTATAGCATCCACCCTAAAATGATCTACTGGTTACAGACATTAATGTTTATATTTTTGTTAATATTATTCAGCATATTCTCCAAACCTCAACTAAATGATTTGGTTGCTTAACCGTAACCACAATTTCACCACACTTTATTTTCCTTAACTTTAACCATATAATAGTTTTGTACCTTAATGTGATCAAGATGATCCTGTATGATTTAGGTTCTTCAATGTACATATTAAAGAAGTAGTTTCAGTAGAACAGCTGGAATTAAAGTATGCTAATGTGCTAAATGTTAAAAATCAGCATGCATTGTTAGCATGCATGTTAATGTGTAGGGCTGCTAGCTCAAGGCACAGCTGAGTCTAAGTATATCTGACCTGAATGAAGTACATGAAATAAAGCCTAGACTGCTGTAATTTTAGTTGAGTAGTTCTAAACCAAACAAGCCTGTTCAGAAAACCTAATTAAGCACTGTCCAGAAGATAAATACTTTGATTTAAGTAGAACAAGGCCTTTCCTCTGCTCTTAGACTGCACCCTATTAAAAATATTAAAGTTGTGACTCAAATTTTCAACCAGCCAGCTTTTTTTATTTATTGGTGTGTACATAATATTGCAGACTTAAGTCTAGCTGTGCTATGTTGGAAAGAAACCCTCAATATTTGCTCAGTAAATAATATTATAAAAATATTATGACACATGCTTCTTTGTGAATTGTAGGTCACCAGTTCAATCCAAAGACCACCAGTGTGCCCATGAGAAAGGCCTTTAACTCCCAACTTGCTTCATTGGAGATATGCAGGGGCCAACAGATTAGATTGTTTTTGTAATGGCCAAATTAGAGGTGGGAATGCTAATTCATTAAGTGTGCATGTTAAAATTAAGAGACAGGAAGTCATCGATAGTTTTAAATATTTTTTATTCATATGAAATAAAACAAAGATTAATACTGTGCATCCTCAGTTTAATTATCAACCAAAGTCATTGTAAAAGAAAAGTATTATTGATACCAATATTAAAAGATTTTTGGAATGTAAATGTTTTTTAACTGTATTGTAGACCAGATAGGTAGGATTCAATACATAATGAAATTATCTAAAATGAAAATGTAAGCATTTAACATAACAACAATAACATGTTCAATTGAAAACATTTTGTTGCTTTGTTGTTTTTATCTCAATTTTGAAAGGGGAAAGGTAAAAAAATTCCATATGTAAATGAATAGTATTCACAGCCACAGATTGTGAAATGTAGTAAAATATATACTGTCATTTCCTCAAAATTTTATATATAGATTTATTTGTATTGCATTTTCCCCATCAGATATTTCTTTGTGTTTAGTTCAGGTTTGAGTACAATAATAAAGCATTTTGGTGCAAATATACAGAAAAGTATTCCATAACTGGAGGCTAAAATAGCAAATATCTCCACAGCCACAGTGAACTTCCCAGGAGAGCTGACATATGCTGGGATAAAAGTGATCCACACTGCACAGAAAATCAGCATGCTGAAGGTGATAAATTTAGCTTCATTGAAATTATCGGGTAACTTTCGAGCCAAAAAAGCAAGTATAAAACATAGGACAGCAAGGAGTCCTATGTAACCTAACACAGCCCAGAACCCCACAGGTGAACCCAGGGCACACTCTAGTATAATCCTGTCTTTATAGAGTTTCATATTTTTGAAGGGAAAAGGAGGGTTGATTGTCAGCCAAAGTATGCAAATTATAACCTGTATGAGAGTAAAGCCCAGAACACTGAGTCTCTGCTGTGCAGGCCCAAACCATTTCATCACATTAGTGCCTGGAAGTGTCGCTTTAAAGGCCATTAACACCACTATTGTTTTTCCAAGAATACAAGAGATACAGAGGACAAAGGTGATGCCGAATGCTGTGTGTCGCAGCATGCAGGACCACTCAGAGGGTGCTCCAATGAAAGTTAATGAACATAAGAAACACAGAGTCAATGAGAAGAGCAGCAAGAAGCTCAACTCAGAGTTGTTGGCCTTCACCAAGGGAGTATCCTTATTGATCAAGAATAGAGTGGCCACAGTTAAAGTAAGGAAAACACCAAACAAAGTGAAAAATACAAGTATTATACCCATAACCTCAGTGAAGTAGAGGAACTCGACATTTTTGAGTACACATGCATCTCTGTTTTGATTGGACCAATACTCTTCAGGACATTTACTGCAGTCATTAGAATCTGTAACAGAAATATTGTCAATATTATTGTAATTTAATTAGCTACATCCTAAAAACATGAATAAGAGACAGCAGCATAGCGAACCTTAACATGATACACAGAGCGTGGCAAGCAAACAATGTATGCAAGTTGCCATATCCCTGGTCTGTTGTACATATACCTGTGCTGTTGCTGATTTCTCCCTCTGCACATGGTATGCAGTCAAAGCAGCAGACTGGCTTTCCTTTCTGAAGGACTTTGTGAGTTCCTGGACGACAGCTCTCACTGCACACTGACACAGGCAACTTTAAATAAAAGAAAATGACAGTTAGGGTTAGGGTTTTAAGCCATAATTCAAGATAAAATATTGTCAAACTGCATTGCTGAGGCAAACCGTAGCATTACATAAATGTAGGTTTTATTGTCAATTATATTTGCCTCTGTCTTTCCTCCAGGCCAGATTATGGCTTCTGTCTTGAGAACAAACTTCTGTCCAGGAGGTAGGGAGGCGTCATAGTAGCCAACAGGTTTAAACTGGACTGAGCGATCTGATCCATGCTGCCAGTTCACCACCTCATACCGAGCCACAGCTGCTCCAGTGCTATCAAATGACACCTGGTCCCCATTTTTAATGGTAAAATTCACTTGATTCAAAGATTCCACTACCTAAAATGCATTAAGATAATATCTCAAAATATATATTTACAGAAATAAAAAATGCACATTTTAGTAATCAGTTATTTTTACCTGCCAGGGAGAAACCTTTGCAGTCTTGTCACACCCCTGACTTTTGGAGCACTTTAGGATGCTGTGCAGAGAATGAGCCACAGCATAGATGGCTTTGTAGATGTTGCTGGAGTATCTCAACTCTGCCACATCATCATCATAATCTTTAAGCTCAATTAGATCCTGTTTTTCTCTGCAAGTTTCTGTCATCGTGTCCTGGTTTGTCTCCTTGCACTCAGACTCTGTCTCCCAGAAATCTTTGATCAAAAAATCATCCAGGCCACTGATATTGGCCTTTTGTACAGCAAAGCCCAGTGAACCTCCCAGAACACTAAAGCTGGTGGGAGTCACAAGGCTGTCAGCAGTGATCCAGGCCTCCACACCAATAAACTGCAGGCCTGTGATGTTGTGGTGACTCAACTGCTGTAGAAGGTTGTTCATCTCTACATGGGCCAGGAAACCAACAATGACCCGGGCAGTGCTCTTTCTGATCACTTCTACCACTTTCATGAGTTTTTCTGGTTCTGCCCTGTGAAATTTCTCTGTATACTCAACACACACTCCTTCCTCCTGAGCTGCAGCAAGGAAGATGGCCATGCCATTGTTGCCATAGTCACTGTCGCTGTTGACTGCCCCGACCCAAGTCCAGCCAAAATGCTTGACCAGCTGGGCGAGGGCTCGGCTTTGGTAGAGGTCGCTGGCAATGGTTCGGAAGAAAGAAGGATACTCTTTCCTGTTGCTTAAACACTCACAAGTAGCTGAATGACTTATCTGAGAATACACAACGAGAAAGGCAAAATAAGGAGAGTTTGCATATAATATACACATTGATACACATAGACTGCCCTCTTACCACTGGTATTTTGAATGGTCCAGTAGTGCGTGAAAGCACAATGGTTGAAGAGGATTCAGACTCCCCAATAATAGCATGAACAGCTGATTGACCAGTACAGCTCTTTCCCACACTCCACTCATCACCGTTCATTAGGGCCATCACTGCGCGCATTGACGTTAATGTTGAGCCACAGTTGTCATAAATACGGTATCCGATAGAAACATTGGGAAGAAGAAATTCACTTTTGTTTATTTCCTCAATTGCAAAGATCATGGTCTGGGCAAATCGAAACTCCCTGGGGTTGACACTGACACAAAAAAGGCAAAATTAAAAACTTGCATTTACTGTGACAAAATATATAATATTTTTAAATAGTGGTCAAATTACCTGGAACAAATGAGACGTGTTGGTTTTTCTGTAAAAGAAAGTGGAGGTTGAGTGATTTTGCTGTGGATGGAAAAGGCTCCACCAATCATGACATCTCCCTTTTTAGACAGCAGAGAGAACTCTGAATTCCCCAGTATCTGACAGAAAGCAGCTTCCTCCTCCGCTGCTCCAAATGCTAACAGGAGCCCTATGAAAACCAGCCAGGTTATCACTTGTGACATTTTCGACTGTCATCTGCTAATGGGGCAGAGCCACCCAGTCAGATCAGAACCAATGCAGTCTTAAATGTGACATTTTATAATATTAGTTGATGACAGGGCTCATTTGCATCTTACTGACCAATCAGAGTTAAGTAAAATAGGGCAGTCCTAATGGTATCTTCCCATGAAATTATCCAATAATCCAATATAGTTTAAAATTATAATAACAGCCTGAAAGGGGGCATCCTCGATAATAAATACTTTTACTTCTGTACTTTGAAGCAGCATTATGCAAGAATTTGTATTTTTTGCAGCTTGTTTCAAAGTGCAATTCACTTTTACACCGCTGTATCGAGGGGATTTACATCGGCCATGAATCTGACCTGGATCATGTTTTATGGAGAAAATTGAGTTTCCTGAGAGCTTTACTTGTTGCTTCAGTAACAGCTAATTCCTGCTAGTCTATGTGACCATAGACTGTATAATTAAAAATGAACATCGTCCATAGGTTTCTAAAGAGCCTGTGTGGTCAGCTCTGGCCGTTGCCATCTTGGCAGTCCTGACTCCGCCAGCTCCTTACTAATCAAAAAATGGGCAAATACATGTAGCTGAGGCAGTCTGAATGAAGCCTGAAAACAACCAGCTGTGACGGCACGAACCTGTCACTCAAATCAGCCACGCCATTTAATTAAGCATAACCTAAAGCTTTGTCATAAATGGGGAATTTAGCTATAAAGACTGAAAATGTCATAAACAGGTTGATTTCTGCTATAAAGTTGAGCATTTTATTATGGGGCCTTATGAATATTGACTCACTTCTGTAGCCAACCTCAAGTGGCCGTCTTGTAACTTCCGCGTTGGCTTCATTGGCCAGCCGTGGAGGTTGCCACCTGTGTGTGACATAGTGCTGTAAAGCGCTACGGACTTTCCCGAAGCAAATTGTACTCGCTCAGTCCAAGTTACAAAGTGAAAGAGCAGACGTTGGGGGCCAAGCGTAAATGAATGAGGCACAATTCTCCCAGTTACTATCAGTGTGCCATAAAAATAATTTTGTTATTTTATTAGAAGGTAAACTTATTGCTAAATGTTGCTTTAAAGGACCAGTGAATAGAATTTAGTGGTATTACGCAGTGAAATTGCAAATTGCAGCCAACTAAATACAACTCGCAAAAAATGCAAAAGGCCCTACATAGATGCAGTGTTTTTCCATTCTGGGCTACTGTAGAAACATGGCAGTGCAACATGGTGGAC
>NW_023340257.1:17702353-17704593 GCF_004916995.1 Morone saxatilis | reverse complement strand
CATATCCTCAGCACATCGTCATATTATTTGTCGTTCTCTTTGATGCTTTCATGACAAATCAGGCATTAAAAAGGGGTTATGTTCAAAGAACATTTTACGTGTCAGATCCCACTTCTTTTTTAATTCTGGACTGTTGCGCTCCGTGCCACTGACAGAGTTCACTGCTGCCAGCAACATGTTGCATCACTCTGCTTTTTTTGTTTAGGTGATCCCCAGTCCCGTAACTGCGACAAAACTACTTTTCGGGCCCCCACCACCCACAAGTGTCTCCACTAACCTCCGGTGAAATTTTGCTTTTTTCCTTTATCTCGAGGTCCTTCTGCTATTTTCGCCGACAGACATTAATACTTGCATCTGGAGTCTGTTTTGATATGCAGATCGCATTCATGAGGTCGTTTGCATTGACCATTTATGGTTAAAAAAGGGGCGTGTACAGGGCGGAACGTAAAGCTGATTCAGCTGGCGCACAATTTTGTAGGCCTCTGTGATATTTATAAAGCAAAAGATTGCTTACAGGTGTGAGTAACGCAGGGTTTTATGAAGTTGAATAATTTTGGCGGCACGCAAAACTTGGCTTTTGCGGCGTCACGTGACACTTTTAGTAACGATCCACGCACAGTTTTTATAAATGAGACCCCAAGGTCCTTTTGTGTTTGGTAGATTGTGATGTCTGGACCCGCGGCTTTGCACTGAATGCAAGCATCTGCAGGGACACCTCAATATGTAAAACAACCTGGCAGGGGTCGTTCCCCGAATGCCTGCAGTGGGCAGAGGGTGTGGAAGCACTTTCCTGGAGGGCAGACCCTACAAGCGACAAAGAGGGTGTGAAAGAGGTGGGTCGTCAGGGGGTATTAAATGTTTATATACAATTCTTCATCTCTTGAACCGCTCGTGTGTTGATTGACCTTTTCTTTGCAAGAAAAACTAAAACCTTGTCGGCCGGCAGAAGTTCTCTATTTCATTCTTCACCAGCAGCAGAGAAATTGCCACAACACTGTGTATTAAGGAAAAGAAAAGAAAATGGTTATACTTAAGAGCAAGTGAGGAAGAAGTAGTCAGATCCTTTACTTACTAGTTTAAATACAATGTAAGATACACCATTGCAAGGAAAAGTTTTCCATTAAAAATCCTACTCCAATAAGTATTATCAGCTTCATGTGGTTAAAGTATCAGTAGTAAAGTACACAAGTAATTTTAGCTTTACGAAGTATTGTCAGTAAACAATCATTATCCAATAGAAGAATGCAATTTATTAACAAACTTTTTTGACCATTTCATTGAAAATAGTACATTTATAAACAAATACATGTAAAGCTCACGTTAAATCTCATCAGTCAGACTTGTGTATGACACAACTTGCTGCTCCTCATCTATATTTCATTAGCTGGTTAGTTAGCACCATCTAATGGACAGATAATGGAACTACATATCTGATCAGTGATTTCTCTGACACTGACTGTAGATAGAGGAAAGGTGCGACACTATCTCAATGCCAACAACGTATTCAGAGGATTAAAGCTTTTGTTCTTGCAGCCTTCATCAACTATAATGACAAATGGATCTGAAACAATACAAACACATCCCCAACACTCATAAAAATGCTTCTGGTAGGGTGGAGTCTGACTCTTGTTCTGGTTCTGACGTCCTCAGATCAAATGCACACAGACACCAGGACTGACGAGGAAGAAAGGAGCAGCTTCTTCTCTCCCAGTGTTTCCTCCACACATGAAGGTGGAAAGTGTAAGTTCACCTGAAGTGAGTTCAGCAGGTGAGAATCTTACCAGAGAAATGTGCCAAATTGGACACCTGCCTTCTCTTGACTCTTTCACTGCAGACCAATCAGAATCTCCTACGAGGTCTGCTGACACAGACAGGAAGTAGCTCACAGACCAATAAAGAGAGGAGAAACAGAAATACTTACAAACCTTTATCACTCTGCCATGTGAGAGAGCTGGTCCTGACCTAGTTAGGATAGAAAATCATTCTGACTGTGTTTCTTCCTCCAAGGTGCACCATGGTGGAAAGCAGAGGTTAAAACCTGATGTGAGGAAGTGTAAGTGTGGATTCAGTTTGATTAATGATGGCAAACAGCACACAGTTTCTCTTTAAACACAGAGTTGATAGTTGTTGTATTTATTCATTCAAACTTTACTGAAACAATATCATCATTCAACTTTATAGAAATGAACATCATCAGTAAAGAAACAAAGAATAAACCTTCAGATGTGTCTGATGATAAA
>NW_023340257.1:17701493-17702237 GCF_004916995.1 Morone saxatilis | reverse complement strand
TACAGCTTTGTTCTGAACTGTTGCTGCCAGCCAGACCACCATGTTGGACTGTTGCAGTACCTCGTCTGACATCCTCCCAAAGCCTTTCCTCACCATTTCTCATCTGTAACATCACTAGGTGTGAAACATGTGTCACAACACAGAAGTGCTTTTGTATATTGTTTTCTTATTTATTTTAGATTTGTTTTATTATTGGTGGTATATGTGATTAATGTTAACATATTTACAATCTCATAAATATATATCAAATATATAAATCATCTATAATTGCAAATTTGAGTGTTTGTTAAACTTGAAGTCATGACTTGAGCACCTGACACAGACTGCAGTCATATTGGACAGTGTTTTTTATTTTGTACACCTCCTGTATGTCCAGTAACAAAGAAATTCTCATCCTACAGATAAACAAAGGCGTTTAAAGATGCTGCGCCCTGAGTCTACATTTATGCCACTGCTGGATGGGTGCAGACCAAACTCCAAGAAGACAAAGTGGTTAAGATGAGAAGATGTACATTTATTTTACAGAAAAAAATCAAACTAAACTTAAACTCCTCATTGAGACGTATTAGCAGAATGTGTTTTTTCCTGCCTGTAGCTGATTTTTTAAATAAAAAAAGTACATGCTGTAGATACACAGCGTAGATACAAGGCAGAGATGGGCTCCCGGTCTGCTCAGTCGGTAGAGCTGGCGACCCATATACGGAGTTGCTGCAGCGGCCTGGGTTCGAATCCGACCTGCGGCCC
>NW_023340257.1:17614651-17701393 GCF_004916995.1 Morone saxatilis | reverse complement strand
CCAGTCTCTACACCTCTCTCCTCAGCTTACACTGGAAACTTCCCTTCATGGCTGTTGCATCATGATCCCCTTAAGATCTATACTGGAAAACTGTCAAGACTGTGCCCTGGAGCCTGAAACTTCTTTTTGACCATGATGTTACCCTTGAACTCAACAAACTTCAAGAAAGAAAGTTTTTTAAAGTCCACAAGCTGTGAAATGAAGTAAAATATATACTTAAATTTTCAATAAACAATTAGATTTTCCCAGGAGAGCTGACATATGCTGGGAAGGTGATCCAGTCAGCACAGAATAGCAGCATGCTGAAGATGACAAATTTAGCTTAATTGCAATTGTCAGGTAACTTTCTTGCCAAGAAAGCAAGTACAAGCATACTGTAGCTCAACATAGTAGTCCTATGTATCCTAACACAGCCCAGAAACCGGCGGTAATAAGTGGCACTCAAGAATAATCTTCTTTTCATACAGTTTCATATTGGAAGGGAAAGGGACTATTGATTGTCATTCTAAATATGCACAAACAAAACACATTACACATAAAAGTGAAAGGCCAGGACACTGAGTCTCTGCTGTGCAGGCCTAAACCATTTCATTACATTACAGCCTGGAATTGTCACTTTAAAGGTCTTTAACACCACTATTGTTTTCCCAAGAATTCAAGATGTGTGACATGGCATGCAGGACCTCTCAGAAGGCCGGCCCATGAAGGTCAGAGAACACAGGAAACACAGAGTCCCTCTCACACATCTCGCACTGAAACCCTGAACCTATGAAGACATTGTCCGGAGAAGTTGTAAGACTGCAATTAGTTTGAATAGTGTAATGACCGATTGAGCCCCCATGTGAATAGAGCGGGTCATTGTCCAGAAAATTCATAGCAAGCAAGTGGGTGTGTTGATAATATTGATTACGTTGCAAGGAATGTAGTGTCTATGTACGGTTTCTGCTTGCCAGTATATTGCTTTCCACTCTTTTGTTGATATTGTAGATGAGTCCAAATACATGTATTGATATCAGTGCCAAAACAATCACCTTTATTGATGAGTCCCCCTCCCCCTCGTGCACACATTACTCAGACACCAGGTGAGAAGGCGTCTGATGGAAAATCTCCTGTTGTGTGCTACACGTGCGAAAGGGCAACTCTGGATAATGCCGAGACTTGATTGTCTGGACATTGTCTGAAGATCATATGACAAAGGTGATGAGCAGCAGGAAGCTTAGAGTTGTTGGCCTTCAACATCAAGGATAGTGGCCACAATTAAAGTAAGGAGAACATACCTCTCCTGAAAATAAGGTGCTGATTTGTGCAATCTCTCCTTTACATCGAAAACAAAGCAAATGTGAAGGTTGCGCCGAATAACATATATTATGCACAACACCGTCGTTCCACTTTTAAGGCAATAAGTAGAAATAATGCCATTGCAGATATAAAGACACTAACATCTTCAATCTACTAATGTGGGCTGCTTTTTCTTTTGTTCTGTCATTTTCTTCCATTTTTCAAATATATCTGAATTGGCCAATAAGACTTAACTATTTACATAACAGAAGCCATAAATGTGAGGAAAATATATTTGTGTGTTTCCAAAATCCTCATCCTCATTAATTGTTATATGATTTTGGAACCTTCATGTTTGTGTTATTTTGTCCTACATGTCACATCATTTTTCAGGGAATTCTGTGCTTGGAAAAGGGAGATTAAAGTTACACTTTTGACAACTGATAAAAATAAACAATTCAACACACCTGATTCAGCAAGGCATTGGACCATGTAATATTTAATTTGGTATTATGTTATTTTTCAGCCAGAGGGATGTTTAATAGTCAGCTGATATGCCTCTTAGGCACTTTTTAATTAACAAAGAAATTGTTGTTTGTAGAGATGACCATGACTTACACACCTCAGGCTCTTTCCACCCACAAACATAACAAACTCTAACAAACTAACAAACTCCCTCTAGAGTTCACAGTGTCACAATGGAAACTTCCCTTCATGGCTGTTGCATCATGATCCCCTCAAGATTTTGAGTGCAGAACTTGAGGCCTTTGTCAAGACTGTGCCCTTCTGCTTGACTAGAAGCCTTTTGAACTCAACAAACTTTAAGAAAGAAAAAAAGACATAGAATTTAAGTTTCTGTACTTTTGTTTATAAAATAGTTCCAGGGGAATCAAATATGATGTGCTGAATGGAAGACAGAACACATGCAAATGTCAAGTTAGGTAAATTCCAAAAGTTACACATCTTAGGTGTATGTACTAGGGATGGCTAGCACAAATTAATACTTACAATTAAAAATCACAGTTTATCATGCAAGTCAGCACAATGATTTAATGGTTAGCACTGTTACCAAATCAAGAAGTTCCAACCAACTTTATGCTCTGACCAGGCAGCCACATATCATGCATGCACACATGGCGTTAACACATAAAGGGGAAATCTGCAGTTCTTTTTGCACTGTTCACATCTCCCTATGGCTTGCCACAAAAATGAAAATTCTAAAAACATTTGATTTGATTGAACCTTATCTAGGGCTTTGCATAACTGTCAAATGCTGATATTCTTGTTAATTGATAGAGTTGTGAATGTATACACTATATAGTATATACATGTTAAAGCAGTAGTTTCATTTGAATACATTTATCCCAGTTACAATATATTGATTGTCCAGCAGGTGGCACTAAAGAGCAGCATAAATCTAAGCATGCCTAAATGTCACTGTATGCTAAACATGTTAGGATTCAGTGGTTCTTTCCATGCAATGTGCAAGGCTTGAGTCTCAGGCCCTAATTGTCTAAATAAAATGAGGAAACATTTAGTCATTAACAATATCAAATATTTGTATATATATAAAACAAAGTTTAATACTGTATATCCTCAGTTTAATTGCAAACAAAATGTATTCTAAAATACAAATTACAGGTTTTTTAAAAACTGTTTCTATTGAAGTACCAGATAGGTAGGATTCAATACATAATGAGATTATCGAACCTACAAAATATGAGTTTAATAATACAATCCATTCAACAATGTTGACTTAGATAGATTTTCATGCAGAAAAAGGAAAGATAAATAACATATATTCATATTTACGTGAATAGTATTCACAGCCACAGGTTGTAAAAAAAAAAGTTAAAAAACTGTAATTTCCTTTAAACTGATGTCTAAATATAATTGGATTATATTTTCCCCATCAGAAGTTTATTTGTGTTCACTTTAGGTTTGAGTACAATAATGAAGCATTTTGGTGCTGACATATGCTGGAATAATGTGATCCAGATGGTACAGAAGCATGCTGAAGGGGATACATTTAGCTTCATTGAAACTAGCAGGTAACTTTCTAGTTGACTACAAAGCATAGGACAGCCAGTCAGCAAGAGGAATGATTGTCAGCCCAAGTATGCAAACTACAACCTATATGACAGTGAAGGCCCAAACGCTGTGGCCCCGTTCACACCTGGCATTACTATTTAATCGTGAGCAATCCGATCACAAGTGGGCAGCTCTAAGTACGTCTGTTCACATCTGGCATTAGAATGTGTTTCCACATACATCTTGAGTGACCACTTGTGATGCAAATAAACACATACATAATTTCCGTTTCCATAGACGAAATGCGTTGTTGCAATGCACTTCTTGTGCCTTGTCTGTTGCAATCTAGAAGTTTAATATGAATCACCCTGACTCTTTAGCACAGATGGAAATCCGACAGTATGTTCCTAGTGTATTCCACAAGAATCAATTTTGCCTGTTATTGTTGCTTCTTCTTGTTGGCTTGTAAATGAGAATGTAGCCTACTTGCAGTTAAGTAGAAAACATAATGTGAGTTGGCGGACCTTGAGTGTGGCCCAGGACACATTCACATACAGTCTGCCAATAGAAGAGGCAGCACACTCTGGTTGCCTCTGCCATCAAAAACATGTATATTAAGTTTTCCTGTCAATGCCCTTGACCAAGGCAGATGCTTAGAACTAGATTAGAGCCGTCTACTTGTGATTTGATCACCTAAGACACATGTTAATGCCAGGTTTCAACTGGGCCTGAGTCTCTCCTGTGCAGGCCAAAATCATTTAATCACATCACTGCCCAAATGTTTTTGAAGGCCAATAACACTACAATTGTTTACCCAAGAGATACAGAGGACAAAGGTGATGCTAAATGCTGTGTGTTGCAGCATGCTGGACCACTTACAGGGCTGGCCTATGAAGGTCAGAGAACACAGGAAACACAAGGAGAAGAAGAGCAGGAAGTGTACTTACTGATAAAGAATAGTGGCCACAATTATTTTTACATTATACAAAATGGGTTTAATGGTTGCACAACACCATAGTCAGTGCAGGCAATCCACTTTTAAGACAGTAAGTGGATATTTCAAATAATACCTAATCTTTTAACGTGGGACTATTCTTTCATTTTGTTATTTTTATTCCTTTTTTTCTCAAATATATATGTACTGGCCAGTAAGATTTAACTATGTTACTAATATAAAAGTGTAAAAAAAAATATATTTGTTTCTACAATGATCACCCATCATGTGATTTTGGCACATTTGCATTTTATTTTCTATTATTTTGTCCTACATGTCACATAATCTTTAGTGAATTCTGTGCTTGGAAAAGGGAGATTAAAGTTACACTTCTGACAACTGATCAAAATAAACAATTCAACACACCTGATTTAGCAACGCATTGGACCATGTAATATTTAATTTGATGTTATTGTTATTTTTCAGCCAAAGGGATGTTTAATAGTCAGCTGATATGCCTCTTAGGGTATCTTTAAATAAAAAGAAAATGTTGTTTGTGTGTTTTTAGATGTACCAGTTTATGAAACACTTTTTAAACTCTTCAGAGAGTATGTCTTTTGGGGGCTGATTTAGTAGGGACACATGTGGTGAAGTACAGGTGCCTTAAGCATGACTATGACTCGACAAACATAACACACTCTGATGAACTAACAAACTCCCTCTAGAGTTCACAGTGTCTCCAGCCTGCCTCTACACCTCTCCTTTGAGCTTACACTTGAAACTTCCCTTTAGGACTGTTGCATCATGATCCCTACTGGAAAACTTGAGGCCTTTTAAACAAACTTCAATAATGAAAGAAAGAAAGGCATAAAGTTTAAGTTTATATGCTTTTATTTTTAAAATGGGAATCAAATCTTAATGTGATGTGCTGAATGATAGACATGACCTATCCGGTTAGATGTCAATTAGACTGATAGATCAAATTCCAAAAATAGACCATACAGTTTAGGTTTGACAATGACTCTACAATGAATAACAAATCAAAATGTTATAGCACTTTTTACAATGTTAAAAATAGTAACATAATAGAGTCAATATTCAAAGAAATTACATTTAATTGCATTCTGAGGATTGGGAAGAACATATTACTACTGATAAGCACAAGGCTGCAATTGCTGTGTCTGCATATGTGCATGCCTCCATGCGTTCAAGCATTCAGACACACAACCTTACATACACTTGACCTCCATGCCAAATTAAAGCCTCCCAGGGACAAAACTGTGGCCACACCATAGGTTGTGGAAAAAAATGGAACGACTAGCCGACTGACCAACAGAGCAAGATATTAGAGCTGCTAGTTGCAGCTAAAAAGCACCATTTATCGCGTGGGTCAGTACATGGCTGAGTGGTTAGCAACAGCGGCGTAGGACTGGTGGGAAAAGGACTGAGTATACTGGGCCCTCATGTGAGGAGTGGTCAGTACAGTACCTTCTGCTCTGAGTGTTGATGCCAAGGGCTGCTAGGTGTGTGTGCACTTTTACAAAGTTATACAGAATAGTGCACAATAGCGGACTTACATTATAGCTGTAATAGTATATCTCTAGTATAAAAGTTTGTGGGCTAAAGTGGACTGGTCTGAGGCAGGAAATTCCCGGGCTAAAAATGAGGCCCACTCCGGCCATGGCCATGAACCGAGTTAGAACGCGACTGCACAGGACACATCTGAGTCAGCTGTAACATCTTACTGTTAAGATTGAAAGTGCGTGCAAAGTACTTATCAAGGAAGTAAAAAGATAAAAGTGATGGATAAATGGTTAAAGTCCAGTTTCTGCCAGCCCTAGTGATAGTTCCCTCAATAGAATGAATGCAAACATACACACACAAACACACAATGAAACAATAGTCTTTGCTTTGTAAAGCCATACCATGGACAATGTTGCCATCTCCTGGCAATATTGCGCAATTGCTGAAAAGTTGTAATAATGATAGAGATGATGATGATGCAGCTGCTTCTTCTGATAGTTATTATTATTATTATTATTATTGAAGAAACAGTTTAGAAAGTGCTCTTGCTAACAAAAAGAAAATACAGTGCTCAAAGTAATAAGGTCAAATAAAAATATAAAATACATTTTAAAAAAGGCCATGACATTGGTGTCCTCAATGGTAGGTATGTGCCTGGCCTTCCTTCTCCATTATGAACTACTTGATCTCGATCAGTAGAACTGATCACAATGCAATGTTAGAATGCTGTTAATGCAAACTCAGCTCGATCAACAGATCCTTATACATTAAGTCAAAACAATCCAGAGGTCCAAGTTCGTTTTCACTCAAGGTAGTTTAGCTTTAGTCAGTAAGGTTATAATGAAGGATACAAGTTTGTCTGACTCTATATTTCGACTTTTGTCTCCTGTGAGGTACCACCAGAGCCTTGTGTTGTTCAGTGATCAAAAAGATTCAAAATACTTTAAAACCTTGACATGACCTTGATGCTAACCCAGGTGTTAAGACAGTTAATTAGGCATGGTATAGTGTTAATGGCTGCACTTATTAAAAATTATCGTAGACTGAAAGTTTTCCCCAATAAGATGCTGAAATAAAGGTCACTGTATACCAGAGGACAGCTTCTGCACTGTGCACTGCCTTTCAATTACATTTAAAAATGTTAAGACATATGGCATTGCTTCAGGAATCAAAGGATGACATTATGTGACCTTAAAAACACAGACAAACATCATCTGATGTGAAGTAGGCTACCACTACAAACTCCCACAAGTGCTTTGCTTGACAACGACCAGCAGAACCATAAGGACTGTGGTTAAGGTCACCTTTTGTGATGAGTCTTTTCACTCTGACTAAAAGCTGGCTGTCTGCTGACACCTGGAGAGGCCCACAAGTCTGAGTGTCTCTTGCCAAATGTGACATTTGGCAGAGGATTTCTGATGATTTGAGGGCTTTTGCAAAGGGTGTAACAAAGCAGACTCATCTCTCTGAAGGGTGAATGGGTTTAACATACAAAAGGTGCTTGTAGAGGGAAAGCTTTCCGAACCATGCTTCCCAAGTCTAGTGACCAGGTGTCACAGCAGGGCAAAAATGTATGCTGTACATTCAAATAAAATTACATCCAAAGTATGGATGAAGGACCTATGTGGTCAGCTCCAAGCCTATAGCTACCATTGGGGACACCAAGGTCATGTCCTATGTATTTTTTCTGGCTCTTTTTAATTTATTAATATATATATATTTGCAGCTGGCCTCATTAACAAGGCCCGGAACCCCCACTGACTGTATATACACCCTGTATATACATTACATATATATATATACATATACTTACATTAATGCACTCCTGTTGGTTTCTGTCCTGCACATTGTAAATATCATTCTTGTACAGTTTTAGATCTTTCTATCTTTATCTTTGTCTATCTTTATTTACATTTAAAAAGTACTTGCAATAAACCTGATTCTGATTCTGATTCCAATTTCATAAAACATTAAATTAAGGAGATAAATTACTACTTGACGGACTACTAAGTTGTATGGTTGTTTGTTGTAAACAAAGGTTAGCATCATACGGCCAGGGAAGCTGAAGATCTCTATGATGTAAGGTACATATGTAATATATGTACAATACACATACACAATACACATATAGACAATGTCAGTTGTTTTTTAAAGAAATAAGTTTGAATCAAACTGTAATTTTCCATGTCGAACATTTGACAGCATCGCTTCGTTCCCCTGTATTGATCACGCCATTTTCGGTCGGTGTAGCAACAATAAGTAGCAACAAGAAACTGAACTGGAAAAGAGCAAGTTGATTTTATTTCCAGAGTGATTATCGTTTCTCTTAAAATGCATTAAAATGTATAGATTTATGCTATAGTCTTCAAAGTTTTCTTTCTATTTGCCCCCCGAAACCCTATCTGATGAGGCTAGGACTCATGACCTCAGTATTTTTAAAATCCTGGTTACGGCCCTGGTCAGCCCAAATGTATTATAAAACCAATTGAAATGTAATAATAATCCAAGGCAATAGAGTTATAACTCATTGAACAAAGACAAGTTGTCTTGAGTCAGAAATGTAAGAAAGTCAGTCAGAAGGATCTGTAAGGGGTAGTTGGAGAGCAGGCCAAGATGCAAAATATAACACTGAACCTGTGTTATGCCAATGAATTGTAATGTATATAATTAATTTTCTGGATATGGGCTTAAACTTTTTTTTATTTGGTGTTATTATCACCATTATGACACACTGTATACATTCTATATGTAAAACATGTTTTGTCTTTTAGGTTTATTACACTTAAAATATATGAGTGTGATATTCTAAAGCTAATTGATACTTGATATATCACTGATGAACCATTTTAAAATCGTGTTTTAATTTTTCACTGAAGAAATAATTTTTTGAATTTGATAAGCACCGTGCGATTGTACTGAGAATCATACAAAAAGAATAAATGAGAAACCCAAATATTTTATATTAAATTTATTACACTGAGAGTGTGTTAAACCTGCTTTGACAGGGCAGATTTGTCACATTTGACATAGAGATGATATTTTATTTTCTCCAATATCAAACTAATTAGTGTAGCTGGTACTGGGTAATGATTAAGCTGTAGTCTTGTTAATTAATGTGAGCGGCTTGTTTTGAAAGCGGTGAGATCACCTTTCATTAAAGCTCAAAATTAATTAATTTCCAACCCAACACCTGGTGAGCTCCTGTTTCACTGCCTCAGGCCAGATGTCATCAGTTTTGTTGGAAACACTTGCTTGTCTTTGCTTGCCCAGCTGGCCCCTTGCTCCCCCCTCAGCCCCCTGGGTAAAAGGTAAATTGGCAGGTTTAGAATGATGTCATTATGCCACCTCCCTTCCAGAGTATACACAAGAACAAGTTTTCCCAAGAGTGTGTCATGCTTCATTGCATGTTGTTATTCAAGACTGATTAAAATTAAAACAACACTTGCTCATAGGTTATTCCCAATGTACAAGTTCACAAACAAGTCCCCCCTCCCTCCACCTGCCCAAAACCACACACACACACACACCTCCTCTCCACATGGTGCACATCCCAAACATTTAATCAAGTCTTTTTTATGTTTTTATCTGTAGTTACTCCAATAAGAAAATATGATTAAAGTAGGCCTAAATTATGATGTGACCATAATTTATGCTGTTGCAGATATCTATTTTATAATAGATAATTGATAACAAATCTGGTCCTCTCAGTGATGGTTAAACTACCTGCTAGGTTAGCCATGGAAGTCCACTTTTGCCATTGAAATGACAGGGTGGATTTTTTCCTTGTTTCTCTTTGATATCCTTAAATTGATTTCTGAACGTAAAACTAAAGTAATATAAGCCTTAGACGGCAATTAAAGTATTATGGTCAACTGCATGTGAAATGGTCATGATACTCTCATTTAAAAAACTAGACGAAGGGCGCCCGGTTGGCTCAGTCGGTAGAGCTGGCGACCCATATACGGAGTTGCTGCAGCGGCCTGGGTTCGAATCCGACCTGTGGCCCTTTGCTGCGTGTCATCCCCTCTCTCTCTACCCACCTTTCCTGTCTCTCTAGTCCTATCCAACAAAGCCATGGAAAGGCCAAAAAAATAAACCTAAATAATAAACCAACATTTCTGATGAAGTTGCTTAAAGAGTCCAGTGTGAAAGCATTTAGGAGGGCTCTATTGCAGATATTTAACTTATAACATTGTATAGGGGTTTCATTAGTGTATAATTGACCTGAAAATAAGAATTTGTATCTTTTTGTTAACCCTTTATTAATCTTTAAAGATGCACATCATTCACATAGTCCAATCATTGCGAGCTACTGCAATTTTTTACCAGTGTAGCCCAGAAAAGAACAAACCAAACACTGGGCTTATAGACATTATTACATTTTTCCTTGCATTCACAGCAACTGCAATTTCTCCTCGTGTTCTAGGAAGGAGTACAGAAAGCGAGGAGTGCAAACTGCAAGCAACACCCAGAGGGCTTACATTAAAAGCTTACACAGTTGGTTCTCAATCTAGCGTATTTGTCTGGCACACTTAGTGAACCTCCAAAGCAGAAGTATCTGTTGAATGGTGCAGCTTCAAACATCGTAGGTGCGTAGCATAGGCATCACTGTTTGGTTTTAGAGCCACCAACGTTATTTTGTGTTATACCATGCCAAAGTTTTTAAAACGTAGAATTAATATGAACACATGAACAATGTGACATCCACTCAATACGTGAGTAAGTAATGATGATGACAAGTTTAAACATTGGTCTTTTTAATACATATTAATGTATTTAAAGCATGAGAAAAATACAGTTTAGATTTGCAATGTCAGTTCCATCAAGGAACTTGTGCCCATTGCGAATTTTGGATAACTATTTTTCCACAGATGATACAAAGCAATGAAACTGAATTAATAAATAAATAATGAGTAATGGCTGAAACAAATGCACACAACCTATGTGGCAAGCTGGGAACCCCCGATATCACAGGCCAGTATAATGTCGTTCTCTTGCCAACAATTTTTGGTTGAAAGGCAAGTAAAGGATGGAGGCCGGAAATGAAGGAGTGCAGTGCAAAACGGTCCCCTCGCGAAAATGCGTGTCCTGAGACTTCTGTGTTCATTTTCTTTTTAAAAACATAAATACCACATTCGAAAGCACGATCTACCCATGTTCTGTGGCATACTGTTATATACTGCTCATATGTCACCTACCTCTGGTACATAAAGCGAACCTGCGCACTTATTGTTTTGTTTGTGTTTATATATACATATATTAATTGTACATAGTAGTTTATGTCTATTTTGTTGAGCTTGCTTCACTTACTTCTGTGTGTGATACATTGAGGAGCAAAAAAAACAGGTGAGTCTAATTCCTTGTAAGTGTGCACATACCTGGGCCAATAAAGGTGCTACTGATTCTATATAGTCTATCAATTTTAAATTGCCCTTGACTTATACATCCTTCTGTTGTCTGATAAAAAAAATTCCCTGGATGATTGAGAAGCATCTCTTTGAGGTATTTTTTTAAGCGATTGTCGTTATTTGTATATAGCAGTGGACACATGGAAGAAAAAACCTGGGGAGAGGTTATATGATTACAACGAAGTCGCTGCCCAGAATGGGTTTCTTGGATGTTAAATGTTGTGTGAGTTAAGCAGTAGGCCACAAAACTCTGCTTTAAAGGCAGTCTTGTATGGAGAAAGTTAATATGTAAGATTGTTCTTAAAGCATCACAATGGAGAACAATGAATGTTGTTTGACCATTCAAAGGGACAGCATTCCAGATCAGCCAGCATACAGTTTGCACCAAAGATACTATATGAGCATGTCGGACAGGCTCCTCTGCTTGTCATTCATCAGTGCACTGTAAAGACTCTGAAAGTGTCTGTGCCCCCCTCTATTTGTTTGGCTGAATCAGCACAACCAGTGGTGAATACGGCTTCTTACTCTAATCTGCCATAGATTCACAGGTGTTCATGAAAGAGATGCACAATACCAAACCACTTAAAACTGTAAGCCATGTGTGGAAGGCATTGACAGTTAAAGAAGAACAGACACATATTTCACACAACAAAATGTGTGTGCCCCACGTTGAATCTGGTTAAAGCCACTTAACATTTTCTATTTGGCTATGTGGAGACATGGATAGAAGACCCATAAACATCCAACAAGAAAAATGACAAAAGGAGGCAGAAACAGGACTGAGAGCACTGAACCATACTCATAGGAGATGAGCTGAAATAGCTTTTGGAGGATCATGCACAATGTCATCACATAGTAATTTTCATTTCAACTATTGTGAATTGCTAAAGTCACAACAGTTATAATCCTGAGGTGCTGTTCTGATAGGGGATGTACCCAAATTCAAAGTATGTTGTTCAGGAAAGCACAAATAATGCAATGATAAATGACAAATAATGATAATGAACTAACATATAAGGCATGTGTCATGTATAGTAATACTAGTATTATATGTAGTGATATAGTATATTATGAGTATTATATATAGTAGTTACATTATGATATATATATATATTCATTATTTAGAAACACATTAAATAAGTACTTTTATAAAATAATAAAATAAAACAATTATACTTTATTTGAACAAATCGTGTAAAGTATGTCTTAAATGAATATAAAAGCATCTAACATGTAGAATGGTTATGAATACAATGAATTACAAAGCTGGTATACAAAAACAAGCTTTACATTATCTGCTCACATATTTCATTTGTCAAGGTCACATCTATAAAAGTGTAGGGATTTCCTCCATACACACACACACACACACAAACACCCAAACAATAAAATAAAGGATCAGGTCTTCTTTTTATAGCAAAGGTTAATTTCTCTATAAAGGCAAGACACTGAAATTCAACCACTGGCCTGAGCCTTGGCATATCAGAGGAAAGACCAAGAATACACAGTTTTGGACAATCTGGAAGTTTGAAATTATTTGTGAGAACATATTTCCAAAACCCTTGAGCAATCCCATAAAAAGTAAAACAGTAAGACCTTATAAACATTGCATTTCACAAATGATGTAATAGGGACAATGATGCTGGAAGTTGGGAGTGTTGAGAGAAATGAAATGGGCAGGATAATTTATAGTCTTTTTAATTTATTAACATTTTACACAAATTGCATAACTTTCTAGCAGATAAAACTAATAAAAAACAAGGGACAACTTATTTCCTTCCATAAATACCTAATGTATGCATGTAAATCCCAATAAAAAATGAGAATGTCATGAGTTTAAACATTTTCATGAACTAATGGTTTTCATTAAGCAAGATTTTAAGGGGGTGCTGTAGCCCCCTCAGCACCCCTACTTCCATTTCCCATGAATATAGAGGGAGGGAATTACATAAGCACACATGATCTATTTGTAGTGCAGGAGTCTCAATGTGTCGTTAATAGTACTTTCTAATACATCAAGGAAGTCTCTTATTCTCTGGGGACTCCTCTGAGTTAGACATAAGTAGGTTATAGATTAAAGATACTTGACCATGACCACCAGAGTGATGTACTGTGCAAATCAGTAAACATAATACTGATTGATTTTGTGCCTAAATGTGGAAATGGAATATTATGTTTATTCTTTATACGCTCAAACGTCTGCTGTTACTGTATACATCACTGATCTTGTTGAAGCCTTTGTCAGGCCATCATTTAAGCCCAGGATCACGTACTGCAGCAATACTCTCAAGGAAAAAAATGCTTGTTGAATAATAAGTTAACTACGGGGTAAAGAACCACTGTCTTATTTTTCTTTTGACTTTTACCAACTATTTTAAAGTGTGTGCTGCTTAATGTCTGCAACAAATGTTACAACAATTTGCAAATTAGTCATATTTTATTACAGTTGACTCCTCAGTGCATTATTAAATACCCACCACATACTGTGTTTTTTAATTGGAAATGTTGGTATTGATATGAACAGGTGTAGCAGAATCACAACAACCAGAATAAAAGCTATGTGGCAAGCAGGTTATTTCATTTTTTTTAATGAAAAACTAAGACTTAAAGTAACACATTGTCCATTATAAGTTTGAGACAGAGTCATCCAGTTATCTACATACATAAATCTCTTGTGAATACTGAATCAGAGATTAGTTTTTTCAGATATTTTTATTTTTACAATTCTCTGTATTATATATTCTCCCTGACGCCTGGGGTATTGTTCTTTGCTCTGTAAATCCAAGCACTTTCAATGTCTGGATTTTCTATTTATTTTTTCATCCACCAGATAAATTGACAAGGCTTCTTCTGCTCCTCTAAGCTCTACCTTTTCCACTTCACTCCAGGTCTTTAGTACAGGTTCAGAAGCTCTTCTGGCCTCCCAATAGCTGTCCAGTGAGGGTCACCTGGGCCCACCAAGCCATAAATGACTCCTTCTTCAGCTCGATAACTTTCTTGACCACAGTGTGCACTATAGTGGGTTCTGTGCTTGCCATCACAACAAGCACAGATGACCTTCTGCCCATGACTCCAAGCAGTCACCTTTGAACTTTGCCTACTCCCATGTGCTCAGCCTAACCCCATGGAAACATGTTTCCGATTCAAAGCTCTGTTGCAATTCTGGCTGAAAATATATATGCATTACACATTTCCAAACAACTTTCAGAAACTGAGGAATTTGAGCAGACTGGACAATAACTTCTTTCACGAAATTTCCATTACCGAAAGTATTGAACTGAAATGACTCATAATATTATTTCTTTGATCGATTCTATTTGTCCTATGCCTATTCCTATGCCTATTTCTGTTGTTCCTTCCAGCTGTCCTCTGTCTGTCAGACTGCATTTTCTCTCATTCATCGTCTATCAATCTACCTGTCTCGCTGTTTGTATGTCTCTATCGCTAATTAACATACTTAAACTCGTCATACTCATCATTGTCCTGAGTCTCTTTTTAAATTGTAGCTCACAATGGCTTGTATCTCTATCAGAATAGAATCTGCTATTCTCACTGCTCTGTATGACTGTTTTTTTTTTCTGTCTGTCAGTCTGTCTTTTGCCATCTGCACATTCAAGGGCTTAATAGAATATAGTGAAACATCCAATACTCAGGGGCTTTAATTATCTTGAATCACATATCCCCATGAGGAAACTGTGATACAATTGCAATCTCCTTATTGTTCACTTTTATACAGCTTGTTTTCAGAAACACTAGGGCTGACCCCTTTCCCCCGAGAGCATAAGATACTTTGAGTCTAATATCTTGTTAAAGGCTTACTTGCAAGAAAAAGGAAACTTTATCATAATCCTGAGTGTTCTGTTTTAGGGCACCTTTGTCCTTCCTCTAATGAGTGTCACACAGGGACATATTAAATGAATTAAAAAACCTATATGACCTGAGGCAGCACAACATACAGCTTGCAAAATTTCCTTTGCTACACACTCTGTGGTGCTCTGTTTTGTAGCCTGCGGGTATTGTCCTGATAAAGTTCACAACATCCTAATGACTCATTAATTTTACCATATTAACCCCACGCAAGAATAAAAAAGACAGAGTAGAAAAGACATTTAATAGAAAATTAAGCCAGAACTTTTTAAAAAAACCAAATTACCATTTAACAATATGTCAGTAACACTGCAATGCAATTAATATGCTCACAGTAAATGTACATTTAACAATAATGGGCCTTATGTACCGCTTTCTGTTTTTCTAGTTATCCTCTTATTCATAGTTCACTGTGTGTGTGTGTGTGTGTGTGTGTGTGCGCGCTCACAGGTGGGTGTGTGTGTGTGTTTGAAAGGTATGTAACTTAGTTTAGCAGCCCCTTGTGACATGGGTCTACTGCCTGCCTCTTCACATCACTGAAGGATGAGTTAGCCTTAGTCAGGCATGACATTGTGAAATGACACAGCTCATGTCTTTCTCCATTATGGTCAAGTTTTCATTCCAGTTCCTTGTTATTGTTGTTACTGTGAAACTGGGGGTTCTTTTTCCATTGATCAGAGGCCCCGGGGAAATGAATTAAATCTGACAGTTGTGATATGAGGCATGTAACATATATAGGCTTCAGTGCAGCATTTCTTTCTTGACAGTAAAGACTAGATAGCTTGTCTGTGCAGTATAACCGCAATAAAGATGCCCAGATGATTTTCCTATTCTGACTTTACTAGAAATTTTGCACAACATTTCTTTACATACTGTGTCTGAATGGGGTCATCATGTATTCTTTTCTGTATACTAGCTCTTGTTTTTTGCTAACCTTCGACAAACTGCTTTTTGCTTTGTCAGCTTACAGGGTTCTTGTTTCGAGCAGTTTTTATTGGTTATCCAAGTATCTATTACTTGATCTTTTGCTATAAACGTTATGTGGTGACTTAGCGTAAAGGATGAAACATTTTTGGATGAGGTCAGTAGAGCCCCTGTTTTTGAGTCTCCTATGGTGTGTTATTTTTCCCTACAACTGCCACCAAGACCAGAGCCAGCATTGCAAGATAATCCCAGGTTCTATGTCCCTGCCTGCGCTGGAGAAAAAGGGGGACATCATCTTGGGGGGACTCTTCTCCCTTCATGACATGGTGATGGAGCCCAGTCTGTCCTTCACCTCTACACCTCCGCCCACACAGTGCACCAGGTAAGTCCTCAAATTTCAAAGTTGCGATTAAACAACTACAATCTCTACTCACATGGCTGAATATGGCATAAATCTTGCTTCTAGTTTCTATGTGTCAGTGTTTCGTGAACATTGTTTAATAAAATAAAGTTGTTGGGTTTTTTTACTTGTAATTTTGTTGAAAATTATAATTGCTTCAAACTTGGCCACAAAACCTCTCTTCTTCTAGATTTAACTTTCGGACATTTCGTTGGATGCAAACTATGATCTTTGCCATTGAGGAGATCAACAGAAATGGCAAACTTCTTCCCAACATCACACTGGGATATAAGATCTATGATTCATGCAGTACACCCCATCAGGCTCTAAAGGCTGCCATGGAATTAATGGGTGAGAAGGATTCAGGGGTCGAAGGAGAGATACAGAGTAAGAGCACCTGTCAAGGGACCGTACCTGCAGTGATAGGTGACGGAGGCTCTACTCAGTCTCTCGTAGTGGCCCGATTCCTGGGAGTCTTCCATGTGCCACAGGTTGGTTAGTCATACCAATTTAACAAACGTGTACCAGTGATTTACTGTGTAATAAAGTCAGGCAGGGTGGAGATAGGGGTGTTTATTGCTTTTGGGACACTATTTTGTTGTTTGTTACTGCCACTGGGGAGGGTCAAACACTGTAACCTTTGCATACTGTGATTTAAGTCTGATTTAAGAATGTTTTAATGCTGAAAATGGTTTCTTTCAGTAGTTCATTGCAAATTTCAAATGCTACTTTTTCATTCTTTCAGGTCAGTTATTTCTCCAGCTGTGCCTGTTTAAGTGACAAAAAAGAATTCCCTGCCTTTTTAAGGACCATGCCCAGTGACTTCTTCCAGGTTAATCTCTATAACACAAACAAAACCATGCCCACATTTTCATTTCTGAAACAACATAAATCACTCTCTCCATCTCTTTCTGTTTCCTCCTCTTACTATCTCTAGGTGGATGCACTTGTGCAACTTGTCAAGCACTTTGGCTGGACTTGGGTGGGTGTGATTGCAGGGGATGATGCGTATGGCCGTGGTGGTGCTAACATATTTGCAGATGAGGTGGGTCGCACACCGATAGATTAAGAATTTTATTATACTAAATTGCCATTTTGTAATTTTCTCTGTATAACTTACAAAGTAAGTTGTCATGTATCACCCCTGTTGCTCTCTTAGGTTAGAAAGTTAGGCGCTTGTGTTGCCCTCCATGAGATCATCCCTAAGAACCGAGCACAGACTGCCATTGCATCTATCGTCTCCAAGATTCGCTCCTCTGGGGCTCGGGTGATTCTACTGTTTGCTGTGGAACAAGATGCAGCTGCATTGTTTGATGAAGGACTCAGGCATGATGCTTATGTTTAGAACCTTACATTTTGTAATTTTACAGGTTTGCTTAGTTTGAGTTTCTGATGTGTTTGTCATTGCAAAAAATGCCCTCTACATATCTTTTGAATTTAGAGAGGGGCTAACTGGGATACAGTGGCTGGCCAGTGAGGCTTGGAGCACAGCTGCTGTCCTCTCCACCCCCAAAAAGTACCACCCCATCCTCCAGGGTTCTATGGGATTTGCCATTCGACGAGCGCACATCCCTGGATTGCAAGAGTTTCTGCTTCGCTTGCATCCCTTGAGCCCAGATGCCCTTGAAAATCCCTTCCTGATACCCTTCTGGGAAGAAGTGTTTCAGTGTAGCCTGGGTGTGCAGGCTGAAGGTCAGGATCATAATGTTGAGGGTAAACCTCCATGCTCTGGAGCAGAAGAGCTGGGAAGTGTGAAGAACATCTATTCAGATGTGTCACAGCTAAGGATTTCCTACAATGTCTACAAGGCTGTGTATGCCATTGCCCATGCACTGAAAGCTATGAGAAGTTGTGTGAAAGGAAAAGGCCCATTTCCTTTGCAGGCTTGTCCAGACACAGACAAAATAGAGCCATGGCAGGTACCATACCATATATTCACTAATTCAGTCTACATTAACAAACGTTATAGTGATGTAGAAAACATTAGTTATAGATTTTGGTGATACTATAAGATGATTATATGCATGTTATTCCCTTAGCTACTTCATTACATAACACAAGTGGAATACTTAAACTCATTTGGAGATGAGATCAAGTTTGATGAGAATGGTGACCCAGCAGCTATATATGACCTGGTTAACTGGCAACTGACACCAAATGGAGAAATTGAGTTTGCCACTATTGGTAAATTTGATGAGACAATCACAGTTGGAAAGCAAAAACTCCAGCTACAGGAACAGAACATTGTATGGAATGGCAACCAAACCAAAGTAGGGATCTCAATAGAATGAAATAATGTTTTGTGAATTGCATTTTGTGCAAAAATATTATCATTATGTGACTGTGTTGTGACCAGTGTAGTATGCATATCTCCTTTTACTCAGGTTCCCTTGTCAGTATGCAGCAGCATTTGTCCCCCAGGTACCCGGAAGGCAATCAGACCTCACTTCCCTATCTGCTGCCATGATTGTGTGGTTTGTAAAGCTGGGGAGATTAGCAATCAGACTGGTGAGGAAAGGCTAACTGCCCACATTATGTTTGAGAATCTGATTTAAAGATGCAGTGGAAAAGCCACAGTATACCGGCTAAAGGCTTCTTGTCTTTCCTTTAGATGCCATAGAGTGTGTACGCTGCCTGCCAGAGTTCTGGTCCAATGCTCAGAGGACAGCCTGTATCCCTAAACAGGTGGAGTTCCTGTCCTATAGTGACACCATGGGCATCACCCTGATGGCTATTTCCATCATTGGCTCCTTCTGCACTTGTATTGTGGTCTTAATATTCTCCTTTCACAGAACATCCCCGATTGTCAGGGCCAACAACTCTGAACTGAGCTTCCTGCTGCTGTTCTCCCTGACTCTGTGTTTCTTATGTTCATTAACTTTCATTGGAGCACCCTCTGAGTGGTCCTGCATGCTGCGCCACACAGCGTTTGGGATCACCTTTGTCCTCTGCATCTCTTGCATCCTTGGGAAAACTATTGTGGTGCTAATGGCCTTCAAGGCTACACTTCCAGGCACTAATGTCATGAAATGGTTTGGAGCTACACAGCAAAAGGCAATCATTATTCTTTGTACACTGGTTCAGGTGAGGTCTTATTTGTATGTACTTTAAATTGTTAGATGTTCATTAATTTATATGTATATGTATGAAAAATATTATTTTCTTATTATGCAGGTAATCATCTGTACAGTGTGGCTGGTTGTTGCTCCCCCAACTCCACGCCAACTGATGCCACGCGAGAGCGCTATTGTCATTCTCTTGTGTGACGAAGGTTCACCCATAGCATTCGCTCTTGTCCTGGGCTACATTGGCCTGCTGGCCTGCCTCTGCCTCTTCTTGGCTTTCCTAGCAAGGAAGCTTCCAGACAACTTCAACGAGGCCAAACTCATCACCTTCAGCATGCTTATTTTCTGTGCAGTGTGGGTAGCCTTTGTTCCTGCCTACATCAGCTCTCCGGGGAAGTACGCCACAGTCACTGAGGTGTTTGCTATCTTGGCGTCCAGTTATGGACTGCTGGGTTGCATCTTTGCACCAAAGTGCTACATAATCCTACTAAGGCCAGAAAAGAACACAAGGAAACACCTGATGTCCAAAGTTGCCACTGACAAATTTTAGCAGATCATATTTATTCCATGCACATTTTATGGACTTGCCTTTTTCCCAGATAAATAAAAGATATATATTGAACTCACTTCACTTAAAATGATGAAAAGATTCAAGTAAGTAGTATGTGGTGGCAGATTTACAAGGTAAACCTCCTGTCCTTGAACAGTTATATTTCACCACCAGATGGTACTAGTGGGCTGTCAATGCTGTCTTCTGTCATTCATCATGTCCTATCAGGAAATGCACAACCATGCTGTCACTTATTCTTACCAATAACTTTTCCCAATGTCTTTTTCCTCTATACATTTTCACTCCATTACTACAGTAAATTCATTGGGTCAGTTGTAAAAATAACGACAATCACTGAAACAATGCAAACAACAGTGCATCATCCAAAAGAGGAGATTTGATCCTGGTCAACAGTTTACAAAAACATGAACAACTATTCTTTGAATCAGATTTATTTTTCCGGCTACATGACACGCCATGACGTGGTGAGTGGGGATGTGAAGGACAACTCATTGCTAAATCTCAATGGGATTTGTCAGCATTGTCCATGCTGATTTGACCTGAGATAGAATGATGAGGCCCAGGGTCTCAGAGGTATGCTCTTTGGAAATCCCAGCTGTCATTAGTTAATTAAATCCTCATACTCCAGAGGCCTTTACATATAAACATCACGCCTGGCTGTTCCCTACAATAACAAACTAAAGCGTCAGACATTTTTCCTGCTCTGCACAGCTGCTCTCAGGCTAACATTGATTATCCTCCACTGATTGATCTGTTGTTCCTCCCAGGTCAGAGGAATGAATTGAAAGATGGAGAAACATCGACGTCCATCAGGGACAGACAGGAGGAAAAGGTGTCAGGAGGAGCAGATGGACCGCAGTGTTTTATTGACACTGTATTACTCGATTTACATTCATTTCTAACCTTCACTCTTCTTACTCTTTGCATTTTCAAGTCTTGTCTGTCCTCTCTTCTGACAGAGAGAACTATAAGACAGTAGATTTCTCTTCATAGTGTGAACCCTGTCTTTTTTTCATTTCAAAGAGTAATTCTTCAGATGGTGGCACTATTTGCTTGATTTAATTAAGAGAAGAGAATAGATCATCTCCATTCGAGGGTTAAATAATTTGAAGGAGAAAACACTGTGCTGTAATTTCTTCGATAAAATGAATAGGCCATCAAATTACAGGCACACGGTCGTAAAATAAAGTGCGCCATGGCTGTGAAAAATATATTAAAGAGTGGGTGTAGAGAATAAGTCCGGATTCACAGAAATCCATTCCTAGAAACATTGCAAAAAGATAAGTTGAGATGTGACGACAAAGGTTTGCTGACAGTGTAGAGGTAAACGGGAGGGCATACTTGTTGATGCAGTAAGGTCATACTATTTACTCAATCTTATTAGTAGTTATTTTTAGGGGGGCAAATGCTGACCAGATCTGTTTATTTCATGACAAAAGCATGCCCAGAGACACACAGGTTTACCTCACTAAAGACAGAGGTTAGATAAGTAATACAAATTACGGTGTAATGAATATAAAGTTTTCTTGGGGTGAAAGGAACTGTTAGCAGTGATTGGGGTAGAGATACAGGGATAGATAAAACAGGACATCCTCCAATCCCGAATCCAGCACTCCCAAAGTAAATATCAGTTTGGTGCAGACTGCAGCGTTTAGTTTGTTTTGACAATGTCAAAAGTATTGCTTAATGGTCTGTTTTGAGAAAGTATTTTGTAAGAAAATATTCTGTTAAGTGTATTTCAGTTGGAGTAGTTAATGATCCACTTGTGACTTCTACTTGACAATTATACTATTTGAGACTTTTTCTCCCATTCAAGTTTGAAGAGTTTGCAACTGACACCAGCAATTCAGGAGGTAAATCACAATTACAAAAGCAGCAATTAGCATTATGTGTTGGTTGCAGACTGACAAACACCATTTTTTGAAGTACATAACTGGCTGAGATCAGGTAGTCCTTGCCTGGATTGCTGATGAATTGGTCATAAACACTGAAAATGTATGTAATATGACAAGGGGAAGGGTCTAAAAAAATATGACAACATATATATATATATATTGGTGAACACATAAACAAAAGAGAGAAAGTATTCACAACTAGATTATTACCATATAGGCAAAATATGTTGTTGTAAAACTACGAACTATCTACAAATGACCATTAAGTTGAATCAATAGCCCCCCAGTGAAATAATACTGCTAGTATTATGTGTATTTTATGATTAAATCAAATAAGGTTACATATCATGTTACTTTGCATAATCATTATGTAAGTGGAGTGAATGATACATGTCTTCCAAATATTAAGACCATGACCTGAATTCTCTTTTCATGATGATGACATCTCTTTCACCCTAATCCTGGCTGTCAGTATTTTTTCTTTCTTAAAACCAGTTCTTTTCAGATAGCTTTTTTCCCAAACTTACTTTCACCTATTATGTTAGTGAGGGCGAGTGTCACAAAGGAGATGGGCACCATAGAAACTGCAGCCGATACTAATGGTCTCTGCCATAATAGCACCATTCACTGGGGCCCATGAGGTTGCCTACATTATATAAGGCAGTGAATGATCTGAAGGTTTCAAAAATCTCCCAAAATTGAAGTGGTGGTAGTAATGATTTTTTTATTTGTATGAGTCACTATGCTGATCTAATTAGGCAATAGGCACCAGATACATGTTTGGATGTTCTAAAATGGGAGGACAGATAAGAAATGTGTTGACAGAATGCAATCGAGAGACAGCAATACAGAGTTTCTCACTTTGAATAATATGTGTCAGGGCAAACAATTTTCACAGTGCACAACGCAAACACACTCCAACACATATCTGTCCGATGAGTGAATGTTTATGATGGGCTGTCAGGGTAACTCATGAGATGATTTGAGATGATTGTTTCCATTTATGTATGCTGATATTTTGTTACAGTAGATTCAACAGCAGCAGTTAAATAAACGTTTAACTGAGCATAGAAGGAAAGTGAATATTTGAATATAACGAAAATCCAATATATATATTCTGTTGTTGTGTTTTCATTTGTCATGATGGACACCACTTGGTTCGCAAAAGTCTATACTTTTTTATGCCTTTGCCTATTGACCATGAGGTGTTGATATTTCCCACTATCGGGCCATCAAGTGTTTTCTTTCAGGCCTCAGAAGAATGAAACACTTTGGCACAAAGATACAGAACAGAAGGCATAACTTGAGGCCAGAATGGCAAAAATCTCCTCTGCAACTGTGTACTTCCCAGGAAAGCTGTAGGCGGGTACCCAGACAGTACAGAAGAGCAGCATGCTGAAGATGGTCAATTTGGCTTTATTAAAGTTGTCAGGGATTTTCCTTGCAAGAAGGAGGCAGAGACAGGCCAACAGGCCAGTGTAGCCCACAACCAATGAGAAGTCCTGTACAGAGCCAACAGAATTTCAAATATTATCTTGATTTTTGTATAACTGACCCTGTCCTCATATGGAGTGGTTGTGAAAAATACAACATTATACATGAGGTGTTGAACACAGAATCTCCTGTACAGTGCAGATGGAGATGCCCAACTTCGGAAGCTGAGCACCAAGCAACTGTCGAATAAAATAATACAAAGCACAACTTGAGTGACAGGAGGAGCATGAAGCTCACCTCTGAGTCGTTGGCTCGCACCTCAAAGCAGAGGAGGGATTTGTGGTAAGGAGACACAGGGATAAATTACAGCAGATGGCCTCTTTTTTTTAATTTTGACGAAAATGGATCTGGAAACTGTAATATCATTACACCATTATTCTCTTAGCATGATGAAACTACAATGTAATACTTATAAAATGTGGGATAGTGCTATACTTTACCAAAGGTGTGTGTTGGTAGTAAAGGAAGTTGACAAATGTGGTTGCTGTTTGATAGATGAGATGACAGACAGGACAATTCCCATGGATTCATTGTGAAAAAGGAAATCCACCTGCCGGGTGTGTGGTTTGAGGTGGACCAAAACCTCTCAGGACACTGAATACACTCCAGTGATCCTAAGACAGGGATGCAGAGAAAGCAGATTTATCATTGTTGTTTTCCACACACAAATCTGAAAGTGTTGTTATTCTCTTTATTAATGTTAAAGCGTTCACTGCAGTTAAAACCCTAAAGTCACAGCTTTTACCAGCAGCCTATTCTCATAACATTTTATATTATGACTCCTCAATCATAAGTGCAAATCTGTAGCCTTTGAAAGTAATTTTATTCTTTAAACTACACGGACACACATTTAATATATCCCCATTTGCAATGAAAACTATGTTTATGTGATAAATGTTGTGTCACACAAAGACAAAAAACTTTTAGTTAAAAAAATACTGTTATATATCAAATTATTTGTAAATTTGGTATTTCAACTAACATAACAAAGCAAAAATAATTTTAAAAAGCTCTCCGGGGATTTTAAAATCATTATATTGTGTCTACTGTCTCCTCACCATACCACTCCCTCCACATTTACGTGAAACTAGCCATCTGACCCAGAGGACGCAAAATAGCCATTTTGACATGAAATAGTAGAGTACCAATGATACTAATTAACCTTCTGTTTCATTCAGGCTAAACAGAATCAGGGTGCTGCTATTGTGCATGTTGGCTCACTGGAAAGGCTCTGCTGGAATGGAGGCTTAATTATTATTGAGTATGTTATGAGGGACTGAGACAGTATACGTAACCAAAGCCTTGTTCACAATCCACTGCTTATCTTTTACGTTCTGGTGGACCACTTCCTTAATCAAAGCCTGGCAAAGAGATGAGAAGCAGAGGTGTATCATGTGGTTGCGTCTAGTCTTCATAATATTTGTATGTCTAATGTGAAAATTAAAGCACTAAATAGGGATGGCTGATTTTTGCAGATATCCGATAGGCCAACATTTTCCAATATTTTTATTTTGGCCGATTGCCAATGCTGATACTAATATATGCATTTTTTTCCACTTAATTGTAGAGAACATCAAGTCTCTCCTGTAATGGAATTAACATATTATCACGCCTCCTCTTATCATAATGCTCCACTGACAGATATATAAAGAAAATACAATGCTTTTTTTAAATGCAGACATTCACTAGACAAAATGAGAGAACTACT
Organism: Morone saxatilis; assembly: GCF_004916995.1. Lineage (NCBI taxonomy): Eukaryota > Metazoa > Chordata > Actinopteri > Moronidae > Morone > Morone saxatilis. Next base: position 17,676,294 of record NW_023340257.1, on the reverse strand, counting down.
GCTGGCAGATTTTTTAACTGGTGCTTGTTTCTCTTTGTTCCTCACAAATTTGTTGTAATGATCGATTTGGATGACGCAAGTCTTCAGATGGGCAAGTAAATTTGTAGTGTTGAAAGAATGCGATTTGGTTCCTCCTTATACTGAGCAATAAATAGCAACTTTGCTATCCATTTGTTATCACTGCTCTAAGTGGATTTCTGTATGGTTTTAACAACCCTTTGCATTGTCATCTCTGGATAGTTCTTGGAATGAAAAAGGGAGATATTATAAAGAGAGAACTGCAGGTGGTAAGAAAGAGACAAAATGGTACGGGAGAGAATGAGAAAGAAATAGAAGCAATATGTAGTGACACTTTTAAAATGACCCATTACAGTACCTTTGCAATCACTTCATGGTAGGCAACACATATTTCGGTTCCCCTGACTGCCTCCATTACCATCTAAACCCCAAATCTGCCAAAATCATCATCGGCAGACACCAACCCCACCCCATCAAGTACAGCTGCTCAGCCCTGACCAACACTTATGCAGCATCGCTTGGGATTGTGTAGAAGAACAGCGGGTACCTCCTGTTATCACTCAAACACACTCAGGAGGCAAACTAGCTCTCCTGTGAAGAATAAGAATGGTTATTAGACAATTAGAGATAGAGGCAGTTTAAAAAATTAGTGACAGTGAGTATGTAAAACAGAAATAGACACATTCATTAATTTATACTTAAATAGTCCCAGAGACAAACTGTATCCTCTGCATTTGACACATCTTAACTATTTAGGAGTGGTAATCAACTACAGCTATAATTTTTGAGGCTGTTGCTTTTGTCAGGGGTAATTGCGGGAGCATCTGTAATACCTAACATTTATGTCTTTGATATGGAAGCTGAGAAGCCGCAAGAAATCCACATGAATACAGAAATAACTTACAAACTGAATGCAGACAGCTGAGGTTAGACCTACTGGGGTTTGAGCCCACGAGCTTTTACTTGTGAAGCTGCGGGATAACATTTTGCAGCCCAAACACAAATGTGCAAGAAGAGAAGAGAGACATATGGTACCGCAATACAGTATTAGAAATACTTTGTAACAAAAGCAACACATGAATCATTATTATGTTTGCAACACATCAATTATCCTCACAATGGGTATATCAAACACCCAAAGGGTGTTTGCAACAACAACGGAGGCTGCATCACTAACAATAATTGGTATCACAGGCACAAATCCACATTCTGAGTTTGCCAAACAAACTTCCTGTCCAGTGACAATAGCCATGGCTGCTAAGAGGGTGCTGCTGGGTAGGCAAGTATCAGCTGTCAGATAGCCGAGGGTGAAGTTGAGCAGGTCGGCAGGAGGTCTGGGTCATTGTTAATTTCCTCCACTGCAAAGATCACAGCCTGAAGCCAGCGATAAGCTCATTGGTTAAAACCGCAGTGGAACACAAGACAATAATAGCTGCATGGATGAACATCAGAAATCGAGACATATGATGACAGAGGATGTTAAACATTTGCTTAGTTCAGCTGAACATGTTCAAGAAAATAAAATATTTCACAGGAAGCATTAACCTTCCCACTCCAAAATTCCATCTCAGCCTGTGGTGCCTTGACATGAACAGGGAATAGCCCCTTGATCACTACATCTCCTGCCTGATAAACACTACCTGGAATAGACTTTACCATCAGCTGGCAGGGATCCCTTCCACAAAACCCTCTGGATCCACCCAGCGAGGCAGCGGAGGAGCAGAGCACAGATAGGCATCACTGGGAAGATAGGAATGCAGCAAGAAAAAATCCAAATGAAGGACAAAGTATAAACAGCTTCGATTAGCTAACACATGAGAGATCCTATCCAAATACAGTGAGATAAAAGTGATGAATGTAGCAAGAGCCAAAATATTTTGCAAATGAAGAGTTATTATTTGATTTTCTGCTCAAAACACAAACCCATACCTCTGCCCGGTTACAAGGATGGATTTGAGCAACAGTGATTGTGGGTAATCTCTCGCCACACCAAAGGAAGGAAGCAGCCACATGGGAGGGAAATCAGATTGTGGCTTAGCAGGAGGAGAAAGTCAGTTTGTTACTGAAGGGAGAGAATAGAAGGTACAATTATTTGGAGTTAATACAGTAAAGGAGCGAAACCCAGGTGCGTTCATTCAGATCGCCAGGGACACAAAGTAAAATTTGGGTCTTTGATGGACATCGACAACCACACTCTTCAGTGATAGCGGGGGTGCTGTAATTCCATGTAATTATGCAATCAATTTGAACCCATATCTCTCAGTTCTCACCATACTGATTATGGGTTATATGTGGGCATGTTAGTGTGCTTGTGTAGATGTACAAATAGATTAGAGAGGCCTATTAAAGATGAAAGGGGTTAGAGGGAGAAAGAGAGAGCTGTCATTTTCAGGAGCAGGCCCTGTCAGTGACAAGTGTTCATCCAATTAAACCATGAGTGTCCTCTCTTTTCCATTCTCTCTTTCTTCCCTTCCTCTCATTCTTCCTGTGCTCTCCACTTTCTAGACCACCTGATCTCTCTCTTCCTGTGCTCTTCTCCTTCAGCCTTTATGGTTCCTTAAATAGTCTCCAGTAATTACTGCTCCTCTCCTCTCCTTTCCTCTCCTGTCCTCATGCCTGTCCTCTCCCTATAGCCTTTAAAGGAATAGTTTGACATTTTTGAAAATATACTTATTCACTTTTTTGCCAAGAGTTATACATTTGATACCAATCTCATATCTTTATTGTTTAATATGAATCTGCAGCGAGAGAGAGAGAGAGTGAGCGAGCGAGAGAGAGATAAAGAGAGAGAGAGACAGAGAGAGAGAGAGAGAGAGAGAAGATACTGTCCTTCAACTGGTTCACTTCTGTAAATTCTTTCACAAGGGAAGTCCTGTTAAATAAAAGATTTCTCACACTGGTAATGTGACTGCTGTAATCTGTTAACGTGGGCACTGAAAATAAAAATTAAGCCTTTCTACCACACGCACGTACAGCAGATTCGGGTGGTGTCAACCACGGGTCACCCTGAAGTTAACACATTTAAAAAAAATAAAAATAAAAATCTAAAAGTCACTAATCAAGAAGTATTATGTCTAATTTGTTTAATTTACACAAAGAGTAAAAAGGACAAGAAATGTGATTGTGCTTAACGCCTTGACATTTTAAGACTTTTGTACAAATAAGACAAACAGGTGCTGGTAGGCAGACTTTGTTATCAGAGCCAGCTTAGCTGTATCCTCCTGTTTTCGACCTGTCTTTAAGGTTAACTGACTGCTGGATGTAGCTTCATATTTATCTTACAGACAGCACAGTGTTATTAATCTCATCTAACTCTTGGCAAGAAAGCAAATTTCCCAAAATGCCAAACTATTCCTAGCTTGTGAACAGTCTTGTACACAGCTACTAGAGGCCCAGCTCAAATAGAGACAGGTCAAAATTCACAGTAGACACATTCAGCCATGCCCTTGTGAAACTTAATTTTAATCAAATGCTGTTCACTAAAGTTGGTTTTATTTGTTTTCCTGTAGCTCTGATATTGACCAATAGTGACCTAACTGAAGAAGACCCAGTATACCCTCTAGAGACCAAGTTGCCAACCCCAGCTGCAGCAGCTCCTCCAGGGAGACACAGGGCCTAGCACAGCTGGGACCAGGTCCACAGAGAAAATGATGTGATGTGAATGAAAAGAATTTCTGTCAGTAATATACAGCTTTTTGTGAATGCAAACCGGCTAAGGTTAGATGGGACCGATGAAGGGATAAGGATGAATTTAATTCCAAGTCCACCAGATTTGTTCCACCCAGCCCTGCCGGATGCCAATGTCAACTCTTCACAGCATGGAGCCTGGCGTTGCACCCATCACAACAAGAAGATTAGCGCAGGGAGAGATGCCATGTCCAAGAGAGGTAAGAAACCCACATTCCACACAGAAGATTGAGGCAAAGAAATGATCCAGAGTTTAATTCAATAAATCTTTCCACATCCTCCCAACACTTTTATTGTTTCTATATTTGTCTCTCTAGATGTGGGTCCAACAGCTTCGTCCAACAAACTCTTCCCTTTTCTGCTGATCGTAGGATGGATTTCTGGCTGCACAGCAGTTGTCTACTTTGTCTTTGTGTTTGCTTGGGTACATACAGTAATTCCATCTTTAAAGTATAAGAAAAGCTTGTATATATATATATATATATATATATATGTGTGTGTGTGTGTGTGTGTGGTGTGTGTGTATCAGATACATACAGCATACCACAGCATTAATGTATTTTTATTCATTTTTAAGCCATTAGCAGCTTCTGGGCTATATGTTAGGGATGGCCATTTTGGTCCAATCAGGTAGCTGTTAGCTCACTTCCATTCAACTTATGAATGTAGAGTGAAATATCTCAATAACTATTGGATGGATTGCCATGCAATGTTGTATAGATATTAATGAGTAAATGTTACCATGCTAACACAATAAACTAAGATGGAGAAAAAGGTAAAAATTAACAAAATGTATACACTGCAGCCTCAGCCAGTGTGTTTGTTCTACTAATGGATTTTGATTTATTTCTTTTTTTAGCAGAAAGGAGGTGTGCGGGGAAGAAATTGAATTCAACAGAGAAATTAAGTTCTCCTTCCATGGGACAGGAGGAAGAAAATATCAACATTCAGTTTTGATCATATTTTTCTATTAGATGCATACTGTCAATTATTTCAGACATCAGACGTTGAGATGCTGGTATATAAGTGAGCAATGGATATCTGCCATGGTCCAGTGGTAATGCTGTTTAGCTCTGAAGAAAGTTTCCTTTAACATTAAGAATTGTCTGTCCTGATATATATGAAACAAATAAATATGTCTCTGTTTTCTCCTCTTGATTTATCTTCTCTACACTGTGAATTATAAGTCTTTTAGGCATCATGGATTGAATTCCATTGCCATTAAATAGATGTCATAATGGGAACACCCAGATGTTTCTCTGAACAATGTCAGACCTGATACATTTCAGTTTTTTGTGTATTTAGCCTGCTGCACTTTGCACAGCAGAGCTCTTCAGAGGTAAAGTAGAAACCGACAGTGTTTTGTAACTGAGAGGTAATAAAATGAGGAATGGATATACCTTAGTGTATGAGTGTGTGTGTCCTCTGTGTATTCATGTCACACAATTGGGCATCAAAAATATTGGGTGTTAGGTCTAGCAATGTCGTTGCCATGGTTACCACACGTCTTTCTTTCTTTTTATTGTGAGTGCACCCGCACTCTCATAGGATGTGAAAACAAAAACAATGGAAAGAAAATTGGGTGGGGAGCTGCACTTTCTTAAACACTTTTAATTGTTATGTGCAGAGATGGCCCGGGGGATGGGGGGAGGGGGAGTTATCAAACTTGAGCACTGTTTTACTTTTGGCACATTCAACTCAAGATTAAAGCTGAATTTAGCACAAACACAAAGATTTCAGCCAATATTTGGATTTCAGCTAGAAGCAATCAAACAACTAATGTTTTCCTGACATGTCAGCTCATAACTTGCCATTATAGCTGAGCCTCCAAATCTGTAATAGTACCGCTGTCAGCTTTAAAGAGCATTTTGAAGTCTGCATTTAATAACAGGGAATTAGATTGTCTGGTTGTTACTGCAGGTTGTGCCACATCCACTTTCCCGTAAAGAGGAGGTGTAAGCCTTATAAGCCTGCACAGGCCAAATAAGCCCATACACTTGGTGTCATGTTGAACATGTGCACAAGATGCAAACATCCACAGGGTAATGAGGTTGAGATGGAAACTTTCTGCACCACAGCAATGCAATAGGATTACCAGAAACACATGTGATCCAACAAACACTTGCACACATATGTTCATGCAGGCAAACATGGTAATATCACTCTCACTCAGACACATGCACATGCAAGCTTGTATTAAAAAGATACACTTCTTAATAGTAATTCAGTAGTATCAAGTCATTTGTAACTGGTAGATAATTATGTGTTTAGGCTGTTAACATACCCAGTCTGTTTACGTCAATAACAGCAAGACAGTGCCTCTTACTGCCACTCACACACCCCTCCCAACCCTCGCATTCAGCCTCAATTTGGTATTCTGTCCTCAAATAGATCATTATGCAGGTACACCACATGGTGCTGTGTAATAAGATGTCTTCCAGGTGTGGTATACCTTGTGCGTCTCATATTTAGATTTCATGTTTATTGCTGTGCTGCTTGCACAGTGGAATGCACTCATTCGGTGAAAACATGGAAAATACATGATTAGGACCCAAAGGTGACAGATGTTCCATCCTAAGATGAGGCTAATGGGTGCCAAAAAATATTTAAACCATGCTTAACAACAACATTAAGGGTAGAAATAATAATGCATGTAATGTCTGCACAATTGCAGTTTGTTTAATCATTTTCAAATTGATTGTTATAGATATACTGTTATATTTTCATATTACAATAGTGGTAGCATTAATACAGTAGCAGTAGTAGCATCAGCATTAATACAGTAGCAGTAGTAGCATCAGCAGTAATACTAGTGGTTTTTATAGGCATGGCTTTTAAACTACTTGGCCTAAGGCAGGCTGTTTCAAAGCCAAGGACTGTTGAGGGCAAAGCCTGGTCTCAGTTGGTATTAAACTTGTTTTTGGGACCACAGAAAGGGTCCTGCGTGTGAATGCTCTTCCCTGACTCAAAGGGAATTCTAAAGTTGGTTATAACAGTAGCTTTAGGCCTGATCCAACTGTGCTGTAAAATAAATCAATAAAACCTTAAAATAAATTCAGATACCGAAAGCCACAATTGGAGTAATGTGATTTAGTTGTGTAACTACAGAGCTGCTACATTTTGAGGTTGTAAGCATTACAACCTCCCCAGAGTGAGAAGATTAAAATTCTTTCTTCGGATGATTAAAAACTGGAGAAGAAAGATTGCATGTCTTTCTTATAAAAAGTGTGGGGATGCTATGATACTCTTTCAGAGTGACTCATCATTTCAGTGGATGTATCTGTGTGCCAGCCTTGTGTAACAATGCAAGAAACTACTGAACTACTATTGTTATGGATTATTTGGCCTAACGAGAGCATTGAAATGAAAAGCAAAACGATTCTGCAAGAGAAGCCCCACGGAGTATTGCATATCAAAGAAGTGACATTTCCCATTGTGACAGAAAGTGTGTTACATTAGCTGAACCAATTAAGTGCTGTGACCTTCACGCCAGTCCCAAACTTGAAGCAGTTAATTAGGATTGCATAGTCTACATTGTCACTGGCTGCACTAAGATGTAAAAGTAATGAAACAGATTTTTCACCTGTCTGCCGCTGCTAAAAGAAGATCCGTGGTTACTTTAATGGCGGCAGTCTCTGCAACTGCACAATACCCTCAATCAAGAGAGTTTAGATAAATGTTGTTTTCATTCATTGAAGCTCTTTGCTGTTTTGAACCAAAAAAACAACTAAAATTCTTGGATAAAAGCTGTAATTATTGGGATTTGAGTGATTAATGCTCCGATTTGTGGGGGTGTGGTTGAACTACTGCATGATTACAGCAGAAAGGAAAAAAGCAAGCGCGCTCCAGTGGCTTGGTCACAACATGAGGGAGAAAAATGCATGAATAACTTTCTCCAGATTTCTATTCAAATGGCATTAGTGAGCTGCCAGTTCCATGACCTGTGTCTTGCAGTGCAATAGAGGAAGAAATAATTTAGCAATTAACCTGTGAAGAAGAAATTAGATCTAATGCAAGGAATCAACATATGGTTTATATTTGCTCTACAAAAATTATTTTTGAGCCATTGCAGTTAGGGCCCCGAAACTGTGGAATTACCTGCCTGAGATGATCAGGGCTGCAAACTTTCTCTCGTCTTTAAATTTTCCACTTTTAAAGGGAGCTTTTCGTTGATTTAATGTATGTTTTATGACATTTTAAGTTCTTTGCGTTTTATATTGTATTACGTTTTATGGGCTTTATCTTATTTTATTCTCTTTTTGTTCTTCCCTTTTTATTGTAAAGCACTTTGTAACTGTCTTCTGAAAGATGCTGTATAAATAAAGTGTATTATTATATTATTATTATATTATTGTTATTAATAATATTTGTAAGGGACAAAGTAATCTGTTATCATATTGGATCTTATACATTTGATGTCATTTAACTTTTGTATTACACTACAGGCTCAACTGAACAGCAAAGATCAACCACATGATGTCACTGTTTTACATTAATTATAGAGTGAGCACATATACCTAAGGGCTTAAGTAGGAGAAGTTAACATTCTGAAATAGATTCAGTGAAACCTGCAGTTCTTAGATTTCCACAAAAAAATACAGGTTGGCCTTTAATGTAAAACACTTCTGTACTGTTTATATTTGAATAGGTGTTTGTTTTAAATCTTTACAGGTACATTTTCATTATCATTACATTATTGTGATCAACATTTGTAATGTATGTGACAGGTACCAGGTGTACAGTGTGTCACTTACTTAATGCTTGTAAAAATAGACACATTAAAAGGTGTACTGTTTTTTTTTGCTGCCTGTAGCACTCACTAATAGTAACAGCAATGTGTTTTTAAAAGGTAGAAGTCACTTAATGCATGTATTAAATGAAGAGCACCAATAACAGAGACTTTCAAATGGGCATAGGACAGAAGCTTTAAAGCCATGGCAATGAAAACTTTGAATATCAGAATATTTTGCCTCTTTAAAACCAAAATGGGCGATTATCAGTGGCCTTTAACAATGAGAGCACAGTGAGAGTGCACTTCACAATAAGAGCTTCTTTCAAATCAAGTGTGCAATAGCACTGTGCCCACTCTAATTGCCTACCTGAAACACTTTCTCACTTATGATCCTAATACATAATTTGCACGTGTGTATGCGTATATGTATGTGAGCTTTTGTGCACGTTCTTTGCGGTGTGCATGTGGTGAGTGTGCACAATCTGTGTTATGCTCCCCTCAGTCACCACATATCGCCCTGAGCACTGCCGCACACATACACTGACAGGCATTCCAGAGGCCGCATGCCTGCCCTCCACACACACATACCACTGGACCCACTGTTAGGGTCGCTCAAAGGGCACATGAAGGAAAACTAAGTAGTTTTTTTTTTTTACTAGAGGGCAACAGAGGGGAGCAGAAATTTCTATTATGAGCATTAACAAAAGAAGGTCTAGCATGGGTGACTTTCTAAAAACAGCCTTAAAGGGTTTAAAGTGCAGAGGTGTTAATTTTGTTTGTTACACGGACGGATATATTTTAAATCAAGTCATGCTTCTCATTCTTATTATATTATATATTATATATTATATATTATATTATATTATTATATTATATATAAGTTTAAAGGCTCCAAACATCCCACATGCTCTGTGTTACTTTAGGATAAAACCTCAGCCTTCTATAGTGTGCAAAGTGCAAAGCAGCTCCCAGGAACATGCTGAGGTGCTGTAATGTTAGCTGTGATGTTAGCAAGCATAGTTGCTAATGACAGGGAGGGTGAGAGCACGAGGAAGGTGGGTGGTGTGAACCTTCAGTTATCTGCCAGAGTGCTACCAGCCAATGAGAGCAAAAGGGGAAGCCACGCAGTAAATAAACAATTGCAACTGATATTCAGCTGAAAACAATGCTTGAATGAGTCTCAGAGAGGTGGAAATGCATTCCCACGCAATCACACAGGCTTGTTTTTATACTTTTACCGTACATTAAATGAAGTAGAACAAATAAATAAGGCAAATGAACATTTGGAAAAGGTGTAAGAAATGCAGTCTGTAGTTGATTTTTAAAGCCAACCTACTTGACATTTGGTGGAATGTGGAGTAAAACCTCAAAAATGCTGTTGTTCTGCTCCACCAGAGGAAGTGTATTTACATTGGAGTTGTACAATTGAAACAATGTGGTGAAAACCACTAATAGGTTGAACTGTATATATTGTGACAAAATGTTTTTAAAAATGAAGAAATAAATTGAAAGTCATGAACTTCCCAACTTCACTTGTGTGTATTTGCACAAGTGTGGATTAGTTCTGGCCCCTGTTGAACTACCTTATTCCTAAAGATATTTTTGACACCTGGCTTCAAAGTTTGGCCATATTTCTGGTGCTCCTACTTGGCACCCCTGTCCTATACATCCTGTGCGCTATAATTCCCTTTGGCTCTCTCTTTTACCTCTGAACTCCTTGAAGTGTTTTTTTCTTATTCCCTGTACATCCCGGACTGTTTGCCTCTCCAGTTACAGCCAGGGTACAAGCCATTCCCGTGCCAGGAAATGTGCTTGCTGGTTCATTGCAGCATGGAGTATATTTACTAGTAGGCAGCTTAAGAGCTGTCACAAAGATATTGCAGGTTCATTTGTTTGCATCATGCAACACATTAGCCCCCTACTCCCCCAATGCTTATAGGTCCAATTAGTGGGAAAAGAGTTCAGGCTAATGCTGCTTTTAAATTAACTTATTCTTTTTCTTTTTTTCCCCTGTCTCTGTGGAAATTATTACATGAAACTATACCCCATATTCCTAATACTCCCCTCAAGTCAATAATTCTGTATGAGTGAAACAGAATGTATGAAATATATGTCTATAGTTTAACCTTCTTTAAGAACACTGCAGAGTGCACTGAGGGGCAAAAGAACATTTCTGCAGAATTTCTGCTTTTTGATGTAGAACATTATATCCAGAAAAAAAAAAAAAATACATTTAAGGCAAGTCAGCACGACCAAGATATTATGTGGACTCACATTCTTATGCAGTGCACAATTTAAGTTCAACATTAAAAGATGTTTCTCATTTTGAGGCCTTGCCAAAAATAACCACCAACGATTAAGATGTAATGTAACATGTCTTTGTATCAGATTTAAGAGCTTGAATTTATATGTGTATATATATTACTATATATATATATATATTAAGGCCTGATTCAGATGCACACACGGAAATTACACGACACAAACCTTTAGGAACTACTCAGCCTGCGAGGCTCAGCGGTGTTTATTTAAAGATTTATTTTGAAAGGGGAGAAAAAAAAAATTCTCCTCAAGGTCCCAAAAAAAAAAAAAAAAAAAAAAAAAAAAAAAAAAAAAAAAAAAACAAAAAAAGTGGGAATGATTATCAGTCATTGATTATTAAGGTATTGCTAAACTACAGGCCAACTGAGTATTCTGTCTTTTCTACAGGGTTGAGTGTGTGTGCTGTGTGTGTGTGGTGTGTGTGTGTGTTGTGTGTGAGAGGAGAGAGAGGAGAGTGGAGAGAGAGACGGAAGAGAGAGGAGAAACGAACCAGAAGAAAGAAAGCGCTGAGCGAGGCTGAGCCCAACAGGTGGGACAGGAGAGACAGAAAGCTTGCCACAAAACAATACGAAAAAAACATGGGGTAAAAGAAGACACTAAACTGGACATGAAGGTGTTGCGTATTGACAGTCTGGAAGAAGTGCTCTGACATGGATCATTGATTCATTCATTGCAACTAAATCTGTATATAAAAGGCAAGGCAAACTCCACAAATAACTATCTTTGCTATCAGTATCCTCAGTTAACATTTTACGTAGAAAATAACAGCCATACAAAATGATGAATCCCTAAACTGGGATCCACTGAGCTTCACTTTGGGAAATATTTCCATTAGCATTTCGCCAAGACTTGGCCTGGCAGTTTTAAAAAGTAGATAAGGATTAACATTCCTTTTCAAAGGCCTAAATCTATATCGGGGTCTGGGCGCAATTGACTTTTTGTGTTCAATTGCTACAAGGATCATTTTTTTTTAAAAACGGGGGTAGAGTGTTTATGGCAGAGTCTTAGTATGCTGGTCTAAAACAGAGGTCAAACTGATACAATCACAAACACCTGTCTTAAAGGAATTCGGTTCAACATTTGGTAAATATACACTATATGCCTTCAAGTTTGAGTTGAAGAAGATTAAGATTGATACCACTCTCATATCATTCTATTAAATATAAAGCTACAGCCAGGACATGGTTAGCTTAGCTTAGCATAACAACTGGAAACACCACATTTAAATTTCACCAATTACCAAGCTATATTTTCTTTGATAATCCATAGAAAAGTTGAAGGGTAAAGACTCCTTGTCTCCAGTCTTGTCGCTATAAGGTTACCAGGCAGTCGTCAAAGACTCTAGAAAGTCGTTGTTTTTGTTAGCTGTAGAGGTATTTCAAGTCTTTATGCTAAGCAAAACTAACTGGCTGCTGGCTCTAGCGTACAGACATCAAATAGCACATTTGTGAAAAAGTCTATTCCTTTTATGTTACATTTTCTTATTCTCGGTTCTCCCGTGAATTATACACATACACACTCTCACACTGTAGCACAACAGATCATGTAAGGCATACCAGTTTGCTTGACAAACAGTAGGCAGCGATCATCATGACTTACAAAGACTGGAAAACACATAGAGACATACATCCACATAGAAACACACAGGAGGCTCAGTGAAAGTATAAAAATGGTTGGGTGTCTGTCGATTGTCAGCTCAATGATTCATGACCAACTGTCATCTTAAAGGCGAAAAACGTCATTTTGGTTTATTTGACATACTGCTAATGAACAGCAGCCGCCTGTCAACTGCAGTTAAGTCATTAATATTAAATATAGAACAGTATTATGTAATATGTGATTATGGTTAAATATTTACTGGTCTATTCAACAAAATAAATTCAGATTTTCTGTAATAATTTACCTAATATAGTCCTACATATTAACAAAGAGTACATTACGAGTACATTGTAGAGTGTATCAGCATGTAGATAAAGGCTGAAACCAGCTGAGGTTTTATGAGAGGCATACAGCTCAATCCCACATACAGTACAGTGGTTCTGTTACATGTATATAAGTGTGAGTGGGTGTGTGGTGTATTCATATGCCACTGGGTTTGAGCACATTTGTCTGTCTGCCCATCTCTTGCCAACTACTTGTACAGTATTTTGACTGAAACACACTCACGCTCACATACACATTGGCAGACTCACAAATGATGAATAAAACAAGATAAAAATGGAGAGAAGAAAAATAAAAACAAGGAGTGATTGTATCCAGTGAGTAGAAGAATAATCAGGCTGATTGAATGAACTACAGTATTAGAGTCGGAGAGACAGTGCCCCGCCTGTCCGTGAGGGTACAGTCCACTGCTTTCCTCAGAGGAAGTGCATACTGCAGTGTCAGTCCACCAGCCCTGGTCCATCCAGTAAAGAGCTAAGGGGAGCTTCCACTTCCCTGTAGCCCCCGACGAGTGCTCAGTCAGAGGGGAGAGGTACTGTAGAGGGACAGGGATGACCCACGTCAGAACAGTCCCCATCCCAGAGGTCTATGGATCACCACACACGGCAGGTGTTGTCAGGGACCATGTAGCTGCTCTTGTTGCAGCTGAATGCTTTGGCAAATTCTGGGAAATTCTGAAGGGAGCCCAGTACCCTGTAATTACATACAGAGGAGATTGTTGGTTGCTTGAGTTCAGAAAGTTGCTGCTTTAGGAGGTTACTTGAAATTGAAATGTACATAGCATGGCCACCTGGCAGATTGATGTGAATTTACCTGAATTTCCCTGGACTGTGTACGTCTACTTTGATGGAATTAACAGCTTGCTCTGGTCGGTGTGTTCCACACCACACCTGAAAAAGACAGCAATAAGGACATACTGCATTAGACCAATCAACCTGTCACCAAATCCTTCAATCAGTCTTTCATTAAAATCCATCTGTCAATATATCATCCACCCATCTATATATCCACCAAATTATCAACCAGTTTATCATTTATGTATCTATCCATTATCTATGAATAACTGTAATCCATCAGCCAATCAATCTAACCATCCATCCATTCATCCATCAACTACCTGAGCAAAGTTAAGGAAGAAGAGTTGATTGTGGGAAAGGTCAATGCCAGGCAGTAGGGGCTCCTCTCCATGTTCCTTCACGTAGTTCTTATAGGCCTGAAGTATTAATAGAAAACAAATGTTCTCATCTTATATGACAACTGTTGAGTGAAAAAATATGAAAATTGCTCAAAATGTCCTAATTGTTACTGATTATAAAAACCTAGCCAAAAAACATAATAAAAATCCATATTATATGCCTGCTAATTTAATGTGGATGTTCCTATTAGTAAATCTATTTTGTGTGCCTCATGATACCATTTCTGGCTCATTACTATTCAATTTTGAGCATTTGGCATTAGCATTTAAATTATAACACTTTGTGTTTAAGGCAGAAAAAAATAAATTTCATCACATTTCCTGTAAAATTGTAATTATAGAATACAGGTATTGCACAAGATCTAGTTATTCATATATAACAACAAAGCGTTCGCCTTGAAAAAAAGCAACAAAACTGACAATGTTAATGCAAATAAATATAAGCAGATACTGTGCGGTTGATCTAAAATAAGAATATTTGTTATTTTGTATAGCATTAAAATCTGTAAATGCCCTTTCTCTGTTCACCTCTGGTCAAAACTGAAAAAATCCGCAGCAACACCATGTCCTTCATTGTTGTGTTTATAATAGCTAATGAGCCAGTCAGTGACCTGGCAAAATGACACATCTATTAATGTTAGCGAGCAGACGACAATAACAAACCACAGACTGAATGCCATCTTCTGTCATCTTTAAACCAGGGCTCCTAAGCCGAGTTTCCTTTTTTGTTTTCAGGCTCATTACCTGATATGCCTGCCGTATCCCTCCATTGTCAGCAATGTTTTCCCCGAGGGTGTTGTTACCATTTAACTAGAGAGGGGACATAAGGAGAGAGAACACAAAGATTGGCAGGGGAAAGGGGGGAAATGGTAATTTTTCCTACATATTTCAGCAAATCACAGATATCACTCTTTGGGATACAAGAAATCATTTTCCCAGGGGATAAAAGAAGCTTGTTCAATGCAATAGGACCGACGAGGGGAGACAAAGAGAGGGAGAGGGATTGATATGTCAACACAAAATATTAAAGACACCTGAAGCAGAGAAGAGATGAGCCTGCAAAACTGGAAAAAAAAAGATGGAAAAAGGTAGGCTGGCAAAGGTAACAGGAAGGCAAATAAATGAGACAAAAAGCTAGATTTGGGGTAATATTGGAGAAAATGTTGTAAATTCTAAAAAAAGCTTGAAAGAGTGGAGGTTTTACCATCTGATCGGAGTTTAAAGGCAAAGCTTCTATTTACATTATAAATATTTAACTGAATTAATATATTTAATTTAATTTTTTAATTGTCTGATAACCTTTTATTACATCATGTCAGTTTCTTCTAATTACTAGTTTTGTCCGTCCAACAGTCTACAACCACAAAACACTGAATTTAAGATGATATATAAGCAACAAATTCTCACATTTTCTGAAGCAGCAAACAGATGTCGAAATACTTTAACTGTTTTTCGTCACCTGTTGCACAGGATTTTAAGTCTTACGGTTCCCCCACCCACCTGCCAAATCCCACCTTAACCCCTGATTAGTTCTACCAGGACATACATGAAGTCCATTGGCCAGGTCCCAGGAGAAGTTGCCATACTGATTGACAATGCATTTTGACAGCTCCAGGAACCTCTGAGTGGAGTCTGGTGTCCACCAGTCCTTCAGGTCACCGTCCTTATCATAGTTACGACCTAAAACAAGAAGCCAAATGCATGAAAGGTTGGCTGGTTGAATTTAACCAACAACAGGAAAAAGGATTGTGATGCTTTTCAATGCCCAAACAGCCATTATCGTGTTATCTGAGACCACTGAAACGCACCAAGTGATGTCAATTACAAGTTACCATACATTTAATTCATTTATATTGTGTTTCTGGGTGGCTCACAGTTGTGGTTATCAGTACAAAAGAATCCTGACATCTTTGAGATTGAACATAATAACTTGACATAACCCAATAGAAATGACTGCGGTGAAAAACATCTGAGGTGGCACACAGAAATGGCTTTCCAACACTTTCTGAAGTGGTACTAGTTACAGCAAGGGAAATATTTCTATCCAAATACCATAATCTGCCAAAAATGCCTCTGGGAGGAACAAAGAGCAACAGTGCAGAAAATCATACCATTGTCATCAAAGCCATGTGTGATCTCGTGACCGATTACCATGCCGATGCCACCATAGTTGAGAGATTTAGCCTGGCCTTTGCTGAAGAAAGGCGGCTGGAGGATGCCTGCAGGGAACACTGCCACAAGGGAAAAACAAAAAGACTTAAATAAAATGTAGTGTAGTGTAGTGTGTCATGAGATGTATCTGAATGGGTTTGCATGTGCATATGTGAAAATACCTATTTGGTTTTTGCTGGATGAGTAGAAGGCGTTGACAACAGCAGCTCCAGTTACCCACCTGGATAAAACAAGGAGGGTGGAATTAAATAATGGTACAGTAAATGACACTATAGTGCAGTACAACTCATGTTAAATGAAAGATATTAAAATTAACCTGTGGTTAATAACAACAGGCTAGTACTAGCATTTCTGCTGTGTTTAGTGAAAGGGTGAACTGTATCTGTGAGTAGGAGTTTGTGTGGGAGAATGTGAATGCACTGTGCTAAATGCAAGATAGTGTGTCACACCAAAGCCCCATAAGCGAATAAGTCATTTATTATTAGTGATTATACTTAAAATTGTAATTTTAAATTACTACATATCTGGAATAAGCCTGTTTGCCGAGTATTGATTGAATTCGACCCCCACAGGGAATCTTACTCCTCTTTGTTGACTTTGACTCTGAGTTTCCGCAGGCGTTTCTTCTGCACATACTCCAGGTTCTGTAAGATGTTTTCAAAGTACTCCTCTGCACTGTAGCCCAGCTAACACCGACACACAGCCAGAAAAACAAGAGGATTAGCCGTGATGAAAGCTATCAGCACTTGGTCATATATTCTCCAGCAAAACTCATAAAAGCCAAGAATTTACAGAGACTGATATGCGGCTTCAATGAACCCACCCTGTATTCTTTTACGCTAATTCAGTGAAAGAAGGAAAACATTCATTATTGCATCTTTTTAGACACTCACATCTTTGTACTCATTGTTAAGGTATTCATCATCCATAATGTTGTCAGAATAGCCGATCCGTTCCCGGATAGCTCGGGCCTACGGAAAAGTAGAAGAGAAAATTTGACAAACAAGTATTGTAGTCATCACATATCCTAAAGGACAAAATATAATACAACACAACACAATAGACAGGTTATTATAACCAATACCTTCTCCTCAGCTGCTTTCTTCGTCTCTGCATCCATCCAGGTCAGGTCATCAAGGTTACTAATAAACACTTGCCGAATGTCTTTAATCATCTCTTGCATCTGATGCCCCCCGAACACACACACACACACACACACACAATGAGAGAAAGAGACAACAGTCACAAATGTGTTACTGATATATGACAATCACATCTATATATTGAAAAGCCCTCAACACTATCGGTCAGTACAAACTGTCCATAGTGTGGGAGTTTTCTCACAAGGCCTGCAGAGAGGATCAAGTAGGAAGCACACAATCTTGCAACATATTGTGCAACACAGTCATAAAAACACATCCCTGAATCAGGCCTCATTATTACACAGTCACATATCAATGTAGAAGCACTTGGGGTTACACTCCCTCTGTGTCTGTGTCAGGAGTCTGATGACCTTGAGTAATATTACCAGTTTAATCATGTTTAACTGATCAGTATGACAGATGGAGTAATAACAAAAAGATCATTGACTATTTTAATGTATGAGTAAAAGGAAGTGAGGCCATGGCAGTCAGAATTACAACATGTTTAGTGACTAAAAGTGACAATTAAAATGATGGCATGCAAAAAAGTTATGAGGACATTTCTACTTCTTTATGGAAGTCTCATTTAGTTGTCTCAAAATTCTCTAAAGTGGATGTCTGTACTGGCTGCAAATTTGCAGATGCATTATTGATAATGCTACCAATTTACATTCTGCATCTTAAGACCTTTAAATATTTAAATTTACTTATAGACGCACTCAGTATTTTTGGGTTGATTTTTGTGTTACTGAAATAATGCAGAGACATATAACTCTACATTATATAAGAGTTATTTGAGTTTAATGTTTCCCCATCACTACAGTTTAATGTTTCCCCATCACTACAATAGATTAAACAAAGAAGAATGCTATTCTTATTAAGCAAATAAACATGTAACTAAGCAAATATTTCTGTCAGCTTGTCCTCACATAACACATTGGTACAACTGTAGTGGTGTCAAGATAATGAGATGTTCTATTTTTATATGCAAAATCACACAGCAAGGTGCTTCAAAATCTACATCCAAAAGCTCAATTTTCAATGGGAACCTGTGGTGTAAGTTTAACCTTTCTATAATGTATTGCTCTTGAGTTACAGTATTTACAAGCACGCGCCTACACGCAGAGAGACTGACTGACGCCACCACGATGGCATAATGCTGTGTAAACCATGTATATCACCATGAGCATCAGACAGTAAAAAGACAAATTTTGTCCACAAACAAAATGAAAACAAGATTAGAATAATTCACAAAAAATACCTGAACCAATTAAAATAATGAATGCAAGTAGGAAGAGAAAAATGCAAAAATGGCAGTGACAGCGAAGGTCACCCTCCCATATCCCTCTAACCACAGTTGTGCTCTGAGACCACAGTGAGCTGACAGAGGCATTCCTGTGTCTCATCATATCAGCAGACCCCTCGCTAACACTCTGCATGACCACTCGGACAACACGCTGTGGTTAGCCACAAACCAGCAGGGACCACTACTGATGAGGCTGTTCCGAAAACCTTTTAGCATACAGCATGTGTGTGCGCAAGTAGGTTTGTGTTGTGTGCATGTATAGCTGTCTGTGGTTGCATGCATGCGTGTCTGTTTGCATTTGAAATAATTTACATGGGTCAAATGCAGGCTTTATATACAATGGTATGTCTACTAAATCTATATGTATCATGATAGTTGCATTAGAAATGTAATGGTTTGCCATTATGGGCACTTATCCACTGTGTCATTTGATTTAATTTACCCTGTCTCCAAATAATAAACAAATACAAGTCTTGCATACAAAATCCTTGAGTAAACATGTTATAGTTGGTCATTGGTCTAACTTTAATTATTTTATGTACTGTTGGGTAGTGTAATCTATAAGAAAAGTTGATCATATTTATATGTAAAACCTTTATTAGTAACTAGTAACTTTAGCTGTCATTTAAATGTAATGGACTAAAACATGGTACTGAAACTTAAAATAAAGTAGTGTAAGTATTAAGTAGCAAGTGCACAAGTAGATTATAAGTACCTCTAGACTTTAATCAAATACAGTACTGGTGTAAATGTAATCAGTTGCAAGCCACTGATGACCATATCTGAAATACATCTCTGTGGCTAAGAGTAGGTTGGTATGTTAGGAGTGCAGTATGTGTGCCAGCTGCAGGTTAACTCAGCACTGTTGATATATTGATATATCATGCAGAAAAACATGCACGCAGACACATTTGCCCACACACACATCCACATGCTAAAATGGGCAAAAATCCAGAAGATGACAGAGATTTACAACGTGTGAGACACTCAGCATTACGACAGATGTACACTGTCACACACACAATCTGACTCACATACACACATTACAGTGTGGGTGTTGTAGGCATGATAACAAGGACACCTTGTTCAGCTGCTTTCAATGGGTGCATGCAAAAAAATACAGTACTGTGGTGGAAACACGCAAAGGTGACAAAAACATAGGTGAGAAACAAAAATACACTTGCCTAAAAAACCTCATGTTGTCATACTGTATGTATGTATAACTGAATATATAAACACTGTTTTTGTGAAAACACATGTCATGCAGATTCATTTGTGTGATTCAGTACCAGGTCCAAGTGTCAATAAACAAGCAAACATAGAATTCAATAATGTATTACACAGAATGTACTATGTTTAATAATGAATTCCTCTCAATTATATTTATAATTGTTTTTTTCACTGCATTAAAACAAATGTAATCTAATAATAGAAACTACTGACCAGTTCTTTGCTCTTTTCAGAGAAGGCCTCCTGCACATACAGTCGTCCTACAGCATTGTCCAAGTTGTTGTTGACGTAAAGCGCACACTGTCGCCACACAGCTGCCTCTGATGTTGTACCAGACAGAGCCTGCAGGGAAAGTAATGGGGCACCGATCAATTAGAGATGCAGAATAAACCACTCAGCACATTGGGTAAAGAGGCTCAGGGCAATTATTTATTTGCGCCTCTATTATGCATTATCATTACACTAAGGACTATGAGAAATAGGGCAGAGGGGAAATGATTAGATTAAGAAGTGGGTTAGGATTAGAAAGAATATGAATGCAGTGTGAACATCTAGTGTTTATTAGAGCCCAGTGGATACCTTGTTTCAGTATATTGGCCAATAATGTAAGTAGCAAGAAACTTCAAATCATTTAGAAACAGTCTTACAAAGTTTTTTCATCAAGGCACCAACAAGTTTATTTTATCCATGCTAGCAGCATGGCTCTAGGGATGGCAACAACATTCCACCTCTTTGGTCCAGATTAAAATATCTTGACTATTTGATGGATTGCCATGGGATTTTGTGCAGACATTCCTGGTCCCCAGAAGATGAATCCAACTGATATTGGTGATACCTTGAGTTTTCATCTAGCATCACAACAAGGTTAACATTTTTGTTTTACTGTCTTCTATAACTGAAAAATGTCTTGCTTGGTGTTTATGTTAAAAACCATATATTATCCCATACATCTTTCTCTGTAACATTTTGATTGGTATCCACCTTAAAAAATTCAGGATTAATTGGCACCTTATCTACAGACAGATTCAGTGTGAGGGTCCTGGTACCTTGCGGAAGGCTTTCCTGGTGTCCCTGTAAGCTCTGCTCAGGCCCACTACCATGTTCATAGCAAAACGCCACACCATGTAGTTCTGCAGATCCCTGTGAGGAGAGGAAGAATGTTAAAAACAAACTCTTACACGCAAAGCTATGATATATCAGTAACGCGCTGTTTTGCATGCAGTGCACTCCTGCCTCCACAAACTCACAAACATGCAACTATACACAAACACAACTACAGACTCATACAAACAGACCTCTTGGTGTATCTGGCCAAGATAAGGTTGAGTCTTCTGTAATAGTTGGGGGAGTAGTTTATGACCTTCTCTGTGTCAGGAACACCGATGTTGACTGTGTCCATTATCTTAGCTGTGAAGTAACTCCAGTCAAATACCTTCAGGAAGAGAAAAGGAACATGAGAAAGAGGAAGGACGGTGAAAAAGAAACAACAAATTCTGACAGATGAGGAGTCTATTTTTACCTGTGATTCCACCTCAAGGGTGAAGTTCGCGTTCAGATCA
The DNA here is from genome assembly GCF_004916995.1 of Morone saxatilis. Taxonomy (NCBI): domain Eukaryota; kingdom Metazoa; phylum Chordata; class Actinopteri; family Moronidae; genus Morone; species Morone saxatilis. The sequence goes on along the minus strand of NW_023340257.1, from coordinate 17,654,990 downwards.
CCAAGTTCCATCTTGTTGTAAAGCAATACTGGGTTGTTACGGTCCTCTGGAGTATCAGTAGCCTTGGAGAATACAAGACAGAGAAGTTGAAAATCAAGAATGCTGTCACAACATAGCTCTCCAGAATCCTGACACATGCATAAAATTGCAGTGCAGGTCCAGCAACAACAAACATATTTGGAGTCCCAGGAGGCTTCAGGTCTGTAAATGTCGAACGGTGACTGCCTTGTAAAAGCCAGCAGCCGAGTGGAGGGGAAGTGAAGCATGGCAGTGAGCAGAGTGGACCAGCACAGAATGACAAGCGTGGATTGTGGAAACCTGTTGATGTCTGAGAAAAGTTGTTGTGTTCAGATCAGGCTGGTTAACGGCTTGTTTTACACAGCAGCTGCTCCCAACTGGAGCCACAAGCACACAGAGAGGAGAGAGGTCTGGGCTACAAACGGAGGAGTGGAAGGTCATACTGTCAGAAGTCGTTTGCTCACAAAATCCTCCTGTTGTGTGAAGCTGTGACAGGAGATAAGGTATGCATGGCTGCTAAGAAAACATAGTTGTATTCCTTCAGTTTCTCAAAAAATGAAGGAGCGCTCCTTTAGGGAACTATTTAGGCTTCTGCTGGGATAATGAAAAGCGTGAATGCATGCTTACGTTGGCAATGTCCCTCTCCAGGTCCATAACTCGTGTCACCTCCTCTCTGATGCGCGTTTCATTGATGGGCAGTTTTCGGTCAATGCGGATTAGCTTAGCCAGGTCAATCATGAACTGCTCGTAGGCCCGACATGCCTGTAAAACAAACACTCATTCATGACATTCATATCTTGACCTTACTTTAACAGGAAGGAAAGGAGGTGACTGGTTTGAATTTAACCAATGACCAAAAACCAGAGGCGACAGTGTGTACTTATGCACAGAGACACACAAACACACACACACACACACACACACACACTCAGCCTGCCTCAAGCTAAGTGTGGTTGAGTGCTGTTTCTGCATATCAATCAAGAGCCCATGGTAAACTGTAAAGTAAAACCAGAGCAGAGGATGTCTGCTCTAGTCATACACATCTGGTCTGAATTGAGACACAACCAAATCTGTTCTGTTTTGCCTCTTTGATTTTAATCATCACATACTGCCTCATAGTGCAGTTTTATTTATCGTGTACACACATGCTTGCAAACGCATATAACCGTGCAAACAAAGTTAATTAAGGTACTGATGTTTCAACTGATGCCCTCATCATTTGTTGGGCATCATGTTTCCTGGAACAAACTCCAGGGGACATGAAACCCAGACTCAGTGGCACTGGCCCAAATGAACACATGGAGCTGTTTTCATTGCATCGGTTGAAAGCCGTAATTATATTACAAGTGTGCGTGCATCTGCATGTGTGTACATGTGCAATTATAAGTCTACTGTACCTCTGCATAAGGTCCGGTGCAAGCGTAGTAATCTCTGGACAAGAGGCCAAGGCTTGTCTGCTGGTCAAACTGGCAAAGAGGAGAAGAAGAATTTATTTATATAAGCCAAAGAAATCAGATTTGAAGAAATTCGTGGGTGGTTATTTTCAAGCTGGATGGATATCCTGTGGGAGTGTCTGTATGAATGTGGGTCTATGAAACAGAGGACATACAAGGGTTTTCTAGCTACAGTTGCACACCTACATGAATGATGTGTGAATTGGAGTCCCTGTCATCGGTGCCGACAAAAAAGTTAACCAAAAGTTGAGTTCCATATTTCTCATTCAGCTTGGCAATGACGTCCTCCAACCTCCACACTTTGCCTGACGAACGGAGAAGGAGGATAAGGTAAGAAAGAAACAACTGCCTGTACATGGAATCTGCTGTGTGTGACAGAGGAAAAGAATAGTTTACCATAGTTGGTCTCCCAGTTGTCCACAGCTATGGGCCACTCAAACACATCAGGCAGCATGTCTAGCAAAGGAGCCCCTCCTCTAAGCTCAATTAAACCTTAAATGAAGCAGAAATACAAACAAGCAACAACATCCTTTAATAGTGGATACATTTATTCTATACCAATCAAAATTCAAAAAATTCATTTAAAAAAAAAAAGAAAAGAAACCTTGTTATTATTTATATATTGTCCTTCTTATCAAGCATAATTAATCTATGCAAATTTGGAATGCATTTGAGAAGTTTATTGATGTGAGTTCTAAGCCAAAATGCTTTTGAAGAAAGCATTTATTTGCATCGCATAATGCTGTAAATCTGAAAGACAGTAATTTTTCCTTTTAAAACTAATTATTGGAAATAAATAAGTACGTAAGTTGTTAAAAAAAATGTATGATAGCTTGGCAATGCAATCAACTGAATGAGGGACACATAACCTTTGATGACAGTAAGACAAATTTTGACTTTAGGACAACAGAAGATACAAAAAGGAATAGTCTGTGTTGACATCTGATGCCTGGTGACGCACTCTCATTGGTACAGGACTTGTAAAGGGTCTTAGCCTTGGTGAGAGCAGCGGCTTCCCCCTCCACTGTTTTTTCAAGGACACCTACAAACAGAGCAGAGAAACAGAGCAAGCATGAAGGACAGAAACACAGACTTAAAAGAATGAGTGTACAAAGAAAAGGCAGAAGGAGGAGTGTAAATAACCTCAGGTACAATTCAGAGGTTTTTTTTCATCTTTGTGGATTCAAAATAGAATCCAGCTGTCGTCCAGATGCATTTAATCATGTTAATTAAGGCATGTTGTCTGTCCCTGTGTCAGGAGGCGCCAACAAAAATAAAGTGATGACTTCAAAACATGGCAATACATAGCAACCAGTGACAAAAGACAGAGTATGACATTATTCATAGGGAGACAAAGAAAACATGGTATGAATGCATTTAAAGGGAAATGCACAAACAAATGTCAATTTAATACTATATTTTTACAACATGTACAGTAGCTAACTAATTAAGAATTTCAGATTACATCTTTTGTTAGTATGACAAAAGTGCCCAATATGCAAATGAAATAATTTATTCAGAGAACAAATAAAGCTTTAATGTTGATTTTCTGCTATAGACTTTTCTTTATTCTAACAATTCTTCAACATCATATTCAAGTCCACTTGCCAATGCATAACAATAGCTAGTAAACCAATACATGATCACAAAATGTTCCCTTGTTGTGCATGGCCAATCTTTGCTTTAAATGACTGAATAAATAATTAAACACAAACTATTTATTAGTTGCAGTGCAATTAATCATTTCATTTTGGTGATTGCAGTTATTTGGGTCATTTGTTGTAGAGGTCAACCCTGTCATATAAACCACAAATTGAAGTGGCAATATGCAATGCATATTTTAATTCCTGGTTGTTGTAAATTATATTCTCAGCATGGCAACGGTAATCAAGGTAAAGCTAGTGACCTTAGAGCAGAGAAGTCACAGTGCAAAAAAGGTGGAAATAAATTGAGGAGCAGCAAAGCTGAAGGTGTGGCAGGAAAGGGCCATTTGAAAACAAGAGTGAACAGCATTGCTTGCTTTATTGCCTGTGTTCATTGCCTCTTCAACACCTGTTGTGGGCATATGGACGCCAGTTAGCTCACCCTGAGGCTAGATAGCATTTCTAGGTAGACAGCTAATCAAAATGAGTGATAAGTGTCGGGGCATAAACTTGCTCAACTGAGTCGGAAGAGAATGGGACCAACAATACACTTTCCCTGCGCTGCCTCAAGGCACAAAGTGGCATATTGTAGATTTAAAGTGTAACCATTCCCTCCAGATTCTCTGTCGCTTTTCAGCAACATTGAACATGAGAATGAGCTTAAATAAATGTTCAGATCATCAGGGTTTCTACCTAACACCCACATGGATATTTTGGTGTTTTTCTGAAAACCACCATGGTGAATGCAAGTGTTTTGTTGTGATAGTGTTAGAAACTCTGTGCCCTCTGTCCTACTCAAACGAAAGAAAGAAAACCTCACACCTACTCAACAGTCATCTCAAACTTTAGCTCAATTTCATTTGATGATTTGTCATTCAGTGCCAAGCATGTAAAAACTGTATCTGCACAATTGCACTCTATAGCTACAAAGACCTCATGTATGTATGAGTTAGTATGTCGGGGCTCCTGGGTGGCACAGTTCTTTTTAAAGAAATCTTTAGAAAGGACTTGTCCCGTCAAAGATTGGGAGCTCAAATCCTCACTGAATCACTTCAGCAAGTTAGTTCTTGATTTACAGCACACAGTCTGTAGTTTCTGTCTGGAGAGATTTGGAAAGGTTTTGATCTGATCCCCTGAAATCCACACCTGGTCATGGCTCAGTAGCACAGCACTACCTTCTTAAAGTAAACTGAAAAACAAACAAAAAAAGGCCATAATTATTATTTAAGAGACACTATTTTTTCTTTGGGACAGACAGTTTGCTCTTGGCCCCTGGAGAATTAGTTTCTGGTTTTGTGTTCAACATATTTTTCCTTTTAGAAATGTCACAATGTCTGTGGTTTGTTTTGTAAAGTGCTTAGGATCTACACTGTATCTTTTTGGTGTATAAGGACTATATGATGAATAATGAATGATGTAAATCTCTTTAGAGCACATGTGATAAACCTCAAGTACATGCAAAATGTATGTAAATGGTTGACTTCCTGATTGCTTTTGCTATTGTTTATGGTAATTTAGAAGAAAGGAATAAACGGGGTGTTGAAATTGCATGAAGGCAGTCAGAAGCATTTATGAATTTCACAAGTAAATATGTTTGTCATTTGAAATCCATGTACATTTCCATTTATATCACACATTATTGCATTTGTATGCAAGAAGTGCCGCTGATTCATTCTAAGTACTCCATTCCTCAGGTTTTTGAAGTTTGAAACTGTTATAATTCATCAGCTAGCTTAGCATTTCAGAATGTTTCTCTTTTGTACAATCGCAAAGCTGCCACTTGCTGATATCCACCTTTTCTAGCCAAGCTGCGCAAACAGTGTGTGCTTCAGTACAATGTCAGCCACAATGACTGTATCAATTGCTCAAGCTCCTTTGTTCTTTAAAGAATACAAAAACTTGGATTAAGTTAAGTTTGCACATGGTTTTTAGTTTGCCAGTAAAAAACCATGAAGCAAGCATGTCTCACCCAACCTGCCTGAAACTAATCCTGCTTCTTTGGCAACATGATGAGCCATAATAAATTATACCATTTAAAATTATGTTCTGTAAAACAAAGGGATTTGTATTCAGATAAGAGAAGAACACCAGTTCACATTATTGAAACTACATTAAATGAATATAAATTAACTAAGAATGTGATTTAAGCTTAGTTCAACATTTTAGAAAATAGACTCATTGACTTTCTTTCCGAGAGTGTGATGAATAGATTGATACCACTCTCATATCTCTACGTTCAATCCAGCAGCCAATTAGCTTTGCTTAGCACAAAGACTGGACCAAGGATAACACCTACCAGCACCTCTAAAGTTCACTTTTTAACACATTCTGTCACATTTGTTTAATCTGTACAAAAAACAAGCGTTAAATCAACAATTCACTGTTTTACAGTTATTTGCTGGACTATTTCTTGCCAAGCAACCAAAGGAGACTCCAGGAAGTTACTGCCAAGAAATTATCCAGCACATAAACCCAATAAAATGGCAAATTGTCTTTTTGACACACGTTTTCTTTACAGTTATGTTTTTGTTCAGATTAAGATAATAAGAAACAATGTGGTAATTAGAGAGCTAGCTAACTCTTGGCAAAAAAGTGAATAAGCTAAAATTGTGAAATAAAAATATCATTACTAAATTAAAAGGAAACCCTCTAAACGTGGCTTCAGTATTCCCTGCAACTTAGTTATATTTTATAAATGTTGCATCTGGATGAACAAATATGCACAAACAAACTGCACATCTCAATGCAACTCCAGGATCAATACAGGAAAGAGGATGGATCTTAAATTACGCAGTCATCTGACAGGAAATTCTCCCCTGAGTCCAGCAAGACATCACTCATGTCACTGTGAGTTGGTTGGGATCAAAAGATAAAGATGAAGAAAAATTAGATTTTTCTTTCTTCCTTCTTTTTAATTTTCAGGACTTACTGGCAGACCAATCACAACAGAGTAAGATAAAGCAGTTAGCATATGAAGACAAGGTCTATCCCCTTTTTTAATCTCTAATTTCATATAATGTCACATCAGATCATCTTAAAAAAACACCTGTTCTGTTATTGCATAATTTAAAGAAGATCAATTCGGGTGTCATTCAACCAAAATATAGAATTTAATTCAAAATAATTTTCATTTGAGTCATTTCTTTCCCTAATTTCTACTTGTTTCACTCGTTGCATGACTGCGTTTCATTTCAGCCTATTTCTACCCTTTCATTTTTCTAATCCTGCCATTTTCTCATTACCATGTGTGCACTATTTATGTGCTCATTTAATCTTAATGAAGTCCTGAGATAGGGACCCTTCACAGGGCGCTTCCTGCAAAAGGGCACAGATCATGTGTGTGTGATTGGATTACTGACTGCCTGGTGCTAATGTTTAACCACAGCAAAGGCTTACCCTCTCACTCTCTCTCTCACACACATACAGAAACACACACACACTCTCACCCCGTGTGTGCGTGTTTGGATTTATTTGAGAATGGATTTTGTGCCACCTGATGTTTGTTTGAGACATCACGTCAATTTGAACCAAACCTCTCAGCGTGATACAGAATCTGAATTTTGAGTTTCTCCTTTCTGAATTGCCATTTTATCCTTGACTGCCTCTCATTCCAGAAGGCATTTCACTTGCAGTGTTTTCAGTAAGAGTTTTGCTTCCAATTTATCATTATGAAGCATTTCTTTAGGGTATATTACACACAGAAGATGTAAAACAAGTTGAAACAAAAAGAGTTGACACATCATAAGAGTGACGAGTCTCAATTAGAAACAAAATGTTTACTGTTCTGGGTGTAATAAAAACCTAAAAGACTCCCTGGTACTACGCTCTCTGGTTTAAGCAGTGGTAATAAAGACATTTGACAAAAGGGCAGGGGTCTCTAACTCAAATATGGTACTGCCATCTCATAGGAGGGTCACTTCAATGTTCAAGTACAACAGAAAATGCAATATTCTAAAAATATTTAATAAAATAAAATGTATAATAGGTCCAATGAGTAAGATTTATTGGCATTTAGCAGTGTAGTTGCAGATTGAAACTACCTTGCTTCACCCTCTCATGCCAAGCATAAAGGAGAAACTATGGTGGCCGCGAAATGCCCAAAGAAAACAAACTGCCCTATCTACAGCCAGTCTTTGGAGCTACTGTAGAAACAAGGTGGTTTAACATGGCAGTATCTACGGAAGGCAGCAATTTGAGATCCATGATTTAGGGCGTCCACAGCAAATGTCATGTTTATTTTCCGCATACACAGTGCTAGGATCTAATGCTGACTAAAGCACCAGAAGCTACAGTTTACTATTTTCGCTTCACTTTAAGATTCTGGGTCAATTTTAGACGGATATCGCAACAATGGCATTGAGTTTTGTTCCCAATGGCAATGAAAAATCAGTCTGAATTTGCTACAGCTTTCATCCACACACCTGACTGGCTTCGGCTCAATTGCAATGGCCCATGGGTATTTTAGAGCCATTTGCCATACCAAATGGCCAAATTTCCATACCATGGTCGTAACATAACCCTGTCGTCGATGACTCCTGGGTTTCTCGGCTCAGGAAAATTGAGAATAATATTAAAAGAAGAAGATGACAGGTCATCTCAACTATGGTGTCAGCTAAAATCACAGCTGTTTTTTCTTGAAACATGAAACTCAACAGTGTCCTTTAATGTAGCATACGGTATATACATATACACTTTTCACTATCCCAGCCTTCAAGCCAAACTTTATCCATATAGCAATCCCGTAATTTACTCAGCACCATGTTGTCAGTCCCTTGGCTAGTCTTACTGTAGATAAAAGTGCTGTCAATAACCCAGTACTGTGTTGGCTTTGAGACAGCTAACGGAAGATTATTACCTTAGTGGAGGTCTAAACGCTTTCCTGTTATTCATCAGCATCTTAGCTGGGAAAAACATGTTCAATTCAGGAGTTTTATTAAATATATTTTTCTTGGCCAAGAATTACTGCATTAATATTCCTATTATTTTACTTGGCCACAAACCTCTGGTCTGCTATCTTTATTTGATATGTTTATGAGAAATACAGTATTTATGATGTTGTGCAATGGTTTTGACTGGAATTTTGATATCAGGGAGGTCATATGAACAAATCATTTATTTCTAAAGTCTCATTGTAAGCCAGTATTGTTTGCTGACATAAGGTTGGTTTCAATTATTATTACAGGAAAAACACATTCAGTCTCTTAGGTACATATGTTAGCAGCATGCCTGACAAACATCTCACAATCTTTGACACTCTGGCTGATGACAAATTCTACAAAAAACATGAGCTGGTTTGTGTGTTGCATGCCTCTGGGTAGAATTATCTCAATGAGTGCAATGTGCATTGAGCTTTAGACCTGGAGTCATGTGAGAAACACCTCATATAATACAGAAGAGCAGCAGTTTGCTCACACTCATAAAAGTCAGTACCCGTGCACAGATGGATGTACGCAGACAGTTTGGAGATGACGACCACATGCTGTTTCACATTTCCTGACCTACCCTCAAAGCTTTTCTCAATACACCATCATCCTCTGGTTACAGTGCTCTTCCTCACTTAACCCTCCCCCACCTCCGATCATATGTATCTCACCTATCTTTTCCTCTATATCACTTTTTTCTTTCATTTCACCTCAGTATTCTTTTTTTGAATGAAAACCCATTCTTTTAGCCTCCTCTGCCTGTTATACTTTTCCCCTTCCTCTTCCTGACACAAACTAGTTAGTAATTAAAACGCTCATGGTCAATTGGGCAAATTATTGCACAGTATGCCCCACCTGAGTAGAGGGAGATGGAAAAAACACTCACACAACCGTGCACACATGTACACACAAAGCTGTGGTCACAATCAGCATGCAGATCCTCATTATGAATCATTTATGGCCTTTTACAGCAGTAGAGAACAATCCAAGGCATTTACAAGCAACCACAAATTCACACACATACACATGCACGCAGTCTTTTTTTATTGCTGTCATGCAGCCTAGAGCGCTGCAGTGTCCAGGTGTTTCCAGGCCCCTAAAGCTGTTGACAGGAAAAGGATCTGTCCATCAGCGGGCGGTGGTATCCAAGCCGGCAGCAGCAATCAGACCCGGGATCAGAGGTTGCATGTTTGATGTCACCTCTAGAGTAGAGGTCACATCTCTGCTGAGGCTTCACACTGCCGAGGCCTACATCTCGATATGCATAAGTCATTTAGAAAAAATGAAACTCTACCTAGCAGGTTACTACTGTAAATCCTGAAGAAAGCAGATTGCCGACAGGCCTGAGATATAATCTTAAATACACTGCGTTCTCTTTTTATTCCTCTCTAAAACACGCACAGATCTACACACAAAGTAAACCTGAACATGCGTACAGTCTGATACATTCCAGCTCTGACTGGTAAGCCAGCCACCCTGAAGGAATGAGCACAACATTGACGGTTGGAGGGGATTTAAGCTGTTGAGTGATTAGGACACGTTCTTTGGCTGCTCCATTCCTTTCTGTGGCAACTGCAGCATAACAATGAAACAGCAAACAAAATAATGATTCTAAAATATAAACTTTTTGCAGTATTTCATCATCAGTTGCAGACATGTATTTTTGGGGACTTTTTTTCCTCCCTCTCTCTCTCCCTCTGTTTTCTGACAGGCAACAAATATCACCATAAGACCTCTGACAAATCTGCTCAATCGCAGTAAAAATACAACAAAGTGTGAAATGACGCCACACGCTCAAACAGAGACATGCTATGTACGTAAGTGCACATACAGTAACAAAATGCCTAAAATGAGCCCTTGTCAGGCAATGTTTATTTTCCTTTTTCCCCCCTGTGTGTGATTTTTATGGGTGTTAAGACTGCCATGGGGAAGAGAGGAGAAGACAGCAGAGCAGAACAGAACAGATGGGCTATACGTTGTTATAAAGCAATGTACAATGCAACTAAAAGTTAATATTTTCTGACAGTTTCTACAGCTGCCTACATGCATTTTCCTACAATCCTATACCAATATCCTGTTTGTTAGAAATCTAATTTGAAATCTCTGCAGTACTCATCTCATGGTCAAGCAAATCATTCTGACGGACTAAGAGCCAGAATTTCAATAACACTGTTATAATTACACTACACAGAGTGAATAAAGATGTACTTTTACCACTACAAGCTCCCTGGAATGAAAAGGTATAGAAATGAATGCTGACTACATTACAGCCAACCTCTAAACCCTAATGAATATTATATTGATCCGTAAAAAGTCGTTTATCGAAAGGTAAAAGGACAGTGAGGACAGTGAGAGTGGTTAGTACACAAAAAGATAAAGGTTTCAAAAAAAGTTACCATTTAGTTGGTGGTCCCATATCCTGTTGTGAGCAATTATTGTGAAAAAGTAAATATCATGAATATTTCATTTTGGGTTGAATAAACAAATCTATCCATTACCACCCACGTTCAGGTTTATCTTAATGAAAAATAATCAGCATGTCATCCATGGACAACACAAGGGCAGATAGCAAAGGATAAAAAAATCAAAAACAAAAAAAAAGTTCCCAAACACACGAGACTGCGTGTTTTTCCATCTAGATCGGACAGATAAAGTGCTTGAGGCTGGTGCAAATTATCCGGGTCCACAAGACAGGCTGCACTTTAAACCCTGGTTTTCCTTTCCCACTAAGGATCAATCTTTCTTGCCCCTCTGAATCACTCTGTTTCTCCTGCAGCCAATCTGCACTGTCTTTATTATAGTAGAAGGGACTGGCAAATAAATTGTAAATTTATGGTAGATGAAGAGTTTCGGTTGTCCGTGCAAAGTTTGTGCCCCTTGAAGATTTAGCACTCAGGATCCGACTGGCCTTCTCACAGACAACTTGAGGTGAAGTATGGACCCTCACACACACGCACACACAATCCATAAGTGCTCACACATACACAGCGTAACTTTTCCCTCTCTATATCAACCATGCCACAAGGACACTAACAAGACTCTAATGCTTGCTAAAAGCTGGCAAAACACCTGAGATGCACAAACTATTAAAAATGTTCTTGCTACTGTGTGGTGACGTCTTCAGAAAATAGCCTGAAAGCAATGTCCACACATGCACACACGCACACACACATTGATAACGCCAGCTCTGTTGACAAACTCTCAGCTCACATGGTAGTACTGAAGCCAAACTCCCATGGCATCTGTGATATCTATAGAGCTGCAGTCCCTGAAGCACAGTCCTCATATTCTCGAGCAACTGAATCAAGCTGTTCTCTCTCTTACAGAGCAAGTGGACTGAAAAAGACATACTGTTCTAGGTTGCTTTACAACTCTTAATCATGGGCTAAATACAGTGTTATTACTCTAATGAAAACAGGCAACACAGGTCTCCACGTCTTTCACAATTTAGTCCCTCTGCCTGTCTGTGTTGTGGTCTTTCTGTATGTGGATCTTTGTTTGTGTGCATTGGTGTGTGTGTGTGTGTAGGTGTCTGACCTTTGAGAATGACCTCCAGTTCGTCTCGTAAGATGTCAAAGGTGCTGTATCTAGAGCTGGTCTCAGGGATGATGTTCTTTTTCAGCCAGCCTCCACAGGCGTACTGGTAGAAGTTGTCACAAGGGTCCACACTAGCATCCATGTTCTCAATGAGACGAGACGCTGCTCGGACAGAGAAGAAACAAAGCTCTGAGACCTGGAGGAAAATTTTACCTGAAGAAACTGTAATACACTGCAGGATGTAGGGAGTATGATATGAAATCAACCTGAATTGCGCTCTAACTAATTACACAGATATCTGTACAACGTGTTCAACAAGTAAAGAAGGTCAGAGATGCCTACCATTTCACCATAGCTTTACATTTTGGGAAATGTGCTTATTTGCTTCCTTCCTAAGACATAAATAAGAATATCAATACCACTCAGATATGCATCTTTTCAGTATAAGGCTACAGCCAACACCCAGTTGGCCTAGCTTAGCATAAACACTGGAAACAGCTTACAGGCTTTAGACAAAGGTAACAAAATCCACCTACCAGCTTCTCTAAAGCCCAGTTTTTGTATTCCAAACATCATAGGTTATTTAATCTGTACAAAAACTGAAATGTAAAACTGACACGGGATATTACTGGAGGTTATGTGCTGGACTATTTCTTGACCAGTGTTGTAATCGCTTTGAGGTCACTAGGCAATCAGCAAAGACTCCAGGAAGTCACTGCACCAGCAGTCACTGGCCAAGAAATAGTCCGTCACATAACCCGCGTAACACGACAGTGTGTCTATTTCATACTTCCACTAATACGCATTACACAAACTAGATGTGTTACATTAAAAGACCAGTGTGTAGGATTTGGTGGCATCTAGTGGTGAAGTTTCAGATTGCAACTAACTAAACACCAGTATTTTTCAACCTGGGAATGGTAACAGGCTGTGCACTGTGTAGGAGAAACCACCAAAATTGGTGAGCTTGAGAGGTTTTGTTACTTTCAGTAAGGGCCAGACTAGCTGTGATCATGGACAGATACGGGTGTGAATAGATCATTATCATTTAACTATTTGCAAGCGCAGTCTTTTATGGACCAGCTTGGATGCTTGCCAAAATATTTCATGCTTGTTTAGTAGCGGGGGTGGAAATATACTGTACCCCAAAAACACATTTTTAAAATGCAATTAAATATTCATTAAAATATCATTCAAAGACCTGTGAATAAAAAAAGTATAAAAGCATAATGGCAGTAATTGGGTTCTGTTCAGCACCAGTGCTGGAAATGTGCTCAGTTTTTTTGAGCTGCAATTAAATTACATGAGGCAGCTGAAAGATCTCTTGTGACAAGGCTGTCTGTCAAATCTGACTGAATTGGGACATTGGTTCCCCAAAAATGCATCGGAAATGAATTGGCGTCTGTTGCTGGAAACTAGAGGTAGAGTTATAAATCTTTAATCTACTATGTCCGTGTTTTTCATGAAAAATAAACTGTTCTCCTATGAACAGTTTTTACTGAAGTAAAGTGAGAAAATAAAGTGATAATGAATAATGTTATATTTAAGAGGCTGTGGGAATGGGGGATGTTTATAGATAAAAATAGAAAGTGAAAAGGCTGGAATTATAGCAATAGACTTTAAAATGATCCAAAAATGCCTTTGTGTGATACAAAAAGGTCTCAGATCATTACTGCAGTGTCATGTGGTCTGGAGCACTTACAGTGAAATACAAAAAAAACTCAACAACAAAACTCGGATATGTTGAAATACTTCGGCTTTGGACACATACTAGACCCAAATGGATTTGCTTAAGCTGTATATGCATGCTTATACCCCTTGCCAGTTTTTCAAAATCTCTTGTACAGTTGTTCGGAGGTGATCCGAGAACAATAACCCTTTGCAACATGTTTCTGCTGATCAGGACTGTTTCTGTTTGTCTGATCACGGTTTGGACTTAGAGGCAACATATTCACAGTTGAAGAAGCCATTTTCTCTAAGTATGTCTGAAATCCCTGGGCTTCTGCAGCAGTCTAAATTTTTCTTTTCTGTCCGCCTCTATGAAAAATCAAAGCCTTTAGAATGAGACAAAGATACACAAACACACAGTTCTTACCTGACTGTGTGCAGTCAGCTGTGGTGCAGATTTCATCTACAGGAAAATGCAAAACAAATCATCACTCAGTGGGATTTTTGCAGTCATCAGTCATTATGTCAAATGCTCATTCTCTCCTTCCACTTTCCTTCCTTTTCTTCATTTCTTTTATCTCTATCTCATCCACACATATAACCTTAAACAGCTTAGAAGTGTTGCTTTCACTCTGTCAGGAATAATTTAGGTGCAAACCTGTTAATCAAACTCAGTATGACATATACTGACACAAGCACACACACACAAACCAGTGACTTGTCACATAACCTTAAATACACTGCTTTCTGCAATGTGTAAGAATGCACGTGATATGCACACAGGTGAGAGCACACATAGACATAGTCATTAATTATTACTTCTCGTTTTCCTGACATGGCAGTTTACACATTTATCAATCACAAGACTGCAAAAGATAATAATAGCTCAACACACAGGCATATGTCAACGCAACCAGTTTTGTATGTATCATTAGTTTTAATTACATTGGCTTTTTTGGCAGATTTCTGAATTATTGACCTGCTAAACTTCACAGTTGCTCCAGTCGTCAATAATTAACCTGGATATTAATAAAAAAAGCTGTTTGTTATCCATGTTACTGTCATACTTGGGATTAATACAACTCCTTATCATCTTAAGTAACAAAGACTTTGTGTCAACTTTATGTACCAGTTTAATACATTCATAAGAAAGTATAAAAATTCAAGCAAAGCAATAGTCAGGATATTAATGATTATGATAACCCATGTGACACTCATATTGTGATGTAGATCTGAAGGTTCAATTTGATTGCTTTCCAATGGTGTGGAGGGGGCTGTGCAGGTGTCTATACAATTTCACTGTGTCCTTTTTAAATGATCCATTTCTCATAATATGAGATATGATATCTCATATTATGTAAATGATTTACAGCAACACACAATTCTTCATCATTTACACTAAAGTCTGACATGTGAAATAGCACAGTGTTTGAACTGAACAAAATACCTGAGAATATAAAAGAAACTCTAAAAAGGACCTTTGCACACTGACTTCTTCTTTCTGGCTCAGTGGTTGTACTTTTGCACTCTGCTTTGAAGGCACACAGCTCGAATGTCTTCTATTCACCTGCACAAAATGCTCTTCTTCAGCACGCTCCTTTATATGCTTACCATTAACCATGAACTCAGCATGAAGAACGGGTCAATCCATGAACGTAGTTTAAAGACGGTGAGCTTTAAAAAGTCCTGAAAGTTTCACTTAATATTGTGGTTGCAAAAAAAAGTATGTGCTCTATGCTAAATGGCTCCCAAAAATAGTTTTTAATTACGTGACACATTTTTTGACCAGTCTGGCGAAGATTTAAAAAATGATTTTTTTTCCGGGAGCCACTCAGGTTCTCAGATATTTCTCACTTTTTCTGATGAGCATGAGTCATCTGTCCTTTCTTCAGCACTCACCAGTCTTCTGTGTAGCAAAGAGAATGATGAGGGCGACAATGACGATGAAGAGCAAGGAGACAATAGTAATGAGGCCGATCTCCAAGGAGGTCCAGCGGGGCTTTTTAGCCGACTTGGGGGGGTTGGTCTCTGTCATTCTCAGGTCTCCTCCTTCAGCTGCCAGCTGTATCAACTCACCTGAGGAGAGAGGGAGAACCACAGAGGAACACAGACGTAGAGCTGCAATCAACTGACATGAAATTAATAAGCAAAAATTTCAATGCATGCCAAACATTTGCTGTTTGAATATAAAATGTACAGCTTTTCTCTAGTTTATACCTAAATTGAATATTTTTATCTTTGTGAAAAACAAGCTATTTTAATCTGGGCTGTCAGAAATTGTGGTGGACATTTTACATACATACACATTTCATTGAAGGGAGACTACCAAAAATGTAATCTGAATTTGTGCATATGGAATTTGTCCACAAAATATGACTTGAACACATTTTCATTCTGTAAGAAGTATGCAAAAATGCCAAACACTTGCTGTAGCTTCTCAAATGTGAGGATTTTGGCAAAATACCAGTTTCAATCTAAATATATTGATTTTTATGTTAACAAAGCAAACATTTTGTTAAGTCTCCAGACTTTTTAGGTAGAAGCCAAAGAAAGAAAATACAACGAGTGAAAGGGAGATAAAAGACACATGAAAGTGATAAGAAAACAAATGAGAATAAAAGACAAACAGTATTTCTTTTTAACCAGTCCTGGAGCAAAAGGTGAGAACAATGGAAGTTCTTACCCTCTGGTGGCAGTACACTCCAGACAAAAACAACAAAAACAAACAAGAAACACACACACTTCTGAAGAACGGAAAACAAGAGAGACCTTTCCTCTGCTCCTCACTATACAGTGTTGTTTTCCTCTCGGGGGCCAAGTGAGAACTTTACAAAGTTCATGTAACAAGCAGTTAAGTCTATCTCTGAAGGCAATTAATCCTTAATCCCTTACTGATGGCACACACACGCTCATGCAATCAAGGCACACACACACGCACACAAGTCCACAGCAATGCTCTCACATACACTTAAACTACAAGCTGGTGTCATGAAGCGCCTGTGCAGATGGGTGGGTCTCTCTGGCTGAGATGAGAGCGCAGCTCGACTAAAGGACAAAGTCTCTTAGCTTCCTTTGAACAAGTAGACAGCCTCCGACACACAACATCACCTACTATACACACACATCCACATGCATCACTCTCGCACATAACCACAGTCCTGCTGAATGTCAAATCCCCTATCATTCTTCTTCATGACTAAACAATAGCCCAATGTATAGTAAACTTCCCTGGTTACAGTCATTATCCAGCCTGGTAATTGGCCATTACTTTATAAAGCTAACCAACAAGCTGCTCGTCCAACTTATTTGCAGGGTTTGTGTTTGAAGGATGTGATTTTACAACGATTTAACAATCTTAAAGGCAACTAAAATACGGGAAATGGGAAATTAATGATTGACGGCAGTTTTATGACATGAGTTGATGTGTTAATCATTGCTTCCTGTCAACCTCTCTCTGGCTGCAGCAGGGGGCAGAAACTTTCAACCTTTTTTTTTTTTGTTCTGCGAACAAACACATCACCGTGACAGCAGTCCCACAGCTCTAATAAAACCATGCGTGCATGTCAGCGTTGGAGAGGCTGTACATTATATTCATTCGCTCTAATCCTGGCACAATGCATGCCAAGAAATGGAACGCCTGCTAAATGTATGAAAAGGGAAAGGGACCTAAAAATGGAGTGAAGGAATGTGCAAAAAGTGTGTGGGGGGGGGGGGGAGCAGTAAAAACAGAGCGGGACACCGGTTTTTTTTGTTTTTCCCGCTCAGGTCCTAAATCATGTTTAAGTGACTCCCTCTCAGTGTGCTGAGACATGTTAGGTATGAATCTTAAGGACTGCTTACTGTATGTCCCTTTTGTGGATTATCACTCATACAAAATGCTTACGGCTGTGTTTCTTTACACGGCTCAGTAGGAATTAGTCATTGGACATGTTTAAAGTCAGGTAATTCTCATTAAATGATCCTCAGTGCTTCTGGTTTCATTTAGGAGTAGTACATGTATGACACTGATACCTTTAAGGTTTGCTCTGTGAGGGAGGATGTGTCCTAGTCTAATTCTAATCTGTGCGTGAGTTATTTGGAAGGTGGGCTGTCATTTCTGCTGCTGATGTTCCTGCTCTTGTTACAGGACGCAGTCACTGTTTTTACTTTTTATAATGTGGCTCTGATGTCTCTTTTCCTGAGCGTGTTTTGAAAGGAATATGCTGCCTTGTCTGCATTTTTAAGATAAGGAGCACCAAAAGTCAAAACTCTCTCTATTTCTCCGCTCCCTGTCTGTCTGTCATGATATATATAAAACATAAAACGTTCCCATGTCTTGTGAGACCTCACAAACCCCTTCAAAATTAAACCCATCATTCACTGAGACACCTGAAAACACCCATGTGTCTGGACACACACATACACACACATGCACACACAAGTCAACAGGAGGCTGCTTGCACAAAGTCACTTTTTTACAACCTACATCAATGTGAGCCATGAACATGTCATGTACCTAATTGAGTTTGAATAAGTACAGGAATGTGGCCTACTTTAACTTAAAATAACACCTTCCTGGGATATGATTTGCAGCACTGGGCCTATAGCAGCTCACTGAACACTAAAATCACTTTAAAATCATTTTTTGAGAGAGGAGACTTGATGCCCAAAGGTGCTGTGATCTAGGTGAAATGAAGCCAACCTCTTAAATTGCTTGCCTAATGTTTTTTTTCTTTTTTCTGATATCAGTATAAATGGAAAAGGAAAAATAACTTTTAAAGGGATAAAACAACTTAAAAATATCACCAGTGCCAACATAGCTACAGTGAACCAAAACCACAAAGTAAGCTTACCTACCTGGATAATAATATTTAAAGTATTTTGTTGATAAGACCAAATACCTAGGTGTCAAAACTCCAGTGATAAAAATATTCAGCTGCAGCACACATAGTGATTTGCAACTGAGAAGACGCATGATAGATGCGTGCCAGCTCCTCATCTCCTGTTGCACGTCGGGAATTCCAAGGGGGGTGGCATGATCAACTGGTGCACGCTGCCCCGTGTCACCCGGACGGCACACGCGCACGCACACACGCAATAATAATGCACTCACCCGCGCGCGCGCACACACACACACAGACAGACGCACACAGATGGCACGGCGTTATAAGAAGCGCTCGGGGTGCGTGAGCGACTTACCAGATGTGTCGGGAAATTTTCGGTCGATGATATATATGGGCATCACATCCACTGATCAAACATCCATCAAATCCACAAAGGGAGCGCGAAGTGCTGATCGATCTGTTACAGACTGTGTATTTGCTTCACCCTGGATTTCAACAAGGCACAAACCGATCCCGCCTCTCTTCTTCTTCTTCTTCTTCTCCTTTTTCTTCCTTTGGATTTCTATTCTAGGAGTGCACATTCACATAAACACACACACACACACACTCACGCACAGACCCTTCACTACCTACTACTGTATACTGTCTGTACCACATCTAGCCTCAGAGGATCGCTGAATTCAAATGAGCCATCAGACTCTTGCGCGGCGCAATTGGTCAAGTGTGTGATCCACAGGGGGGAGATCCCATATTTATACAGCCTATGACATATAGTGAGGCAATGAAGCAGCCTTGTGAAGTTCCCTGTCAAACAAGTCGTCGCCTCCTCCGTCAGGGCGGCGTTTAGAAGTGACCCTGTCAGCGGCACTTGCTGTCAGTGGCGCCTAAATAGCTCCAGGGCGCAGGTTCAGGTGAACACTGTGGTGAAGTGATGTGTACTATATTTCAGTGTGCTTACTCTTATGGTTGTCAACAGCTTTTAATCCAAAGCACTTTGTGGTTAGAAAGAGCTTATAAAATCCTTGTTGTAATAATACTGTTTTTACTATAGTGAGTGCCCTTCTGCTTTTTAGTATAATTATTTTCTACAGTAATTTAATAATTTACAGTAATTTACATTTAGAATGATAAATAGTTTCTTTCTAAAACAAAATTTTATAATATGACCAATTCCTTAATATCAGTAGTGTAAATGCACTTAAAGGTCATGACTTTTTTGCTACACACTGCAAGATAGTTTTGGGGGTGATGTCCCCTGAAGGTCCCTGAACCTTTCTTTGGGAACCACTCAAATCACAAAGAACTAAACAATTTAAACCCCTGATTTAAACACATATTTGACTGTCAGGTCTGACTGTGCTGTGGTTATGACACTAAACGAGATCAGGGAGTTTGAATAAATTGTCACATGGACTGACAGTAACTACATACAGCTGCATACAGCATGACAATTAATCCCTATCCAAATGGTTGGGAAGGTTACATGGTTATATAAAATATTAGGATACATTGGCAGAATCCAATATAATATAAATAGTTATGTTTTCATTCAAGTATAATCACCTGAAAATAAGGATCGTTTTTTTTTTACCTTAGAATGAGCCGCTTTTAACTACAGAGGAAGCGGGTCCTCTTCCATGGAGGCCGCCATGTTGAACCATGATGTTTCTACAGTAGCCCAGAACGGACAAACCAAAGATCGGCTGAAGATAGGGCTTTTTGAGGCCTCTGTTGTTTCTCCTACATATTTGGGAGGTTGAGCTGTATTCAAATGGTTGCAATCTGAAACTTCACCGCTAAATGCCACTGAGTCCTACGCACTGGTCCTTTAAGCCAATTTGAAAATGGAATTTCACAGTATGCCTATAGCAGTGGTGCATTAGTGAGTTTTTTAGACATCTAGGTTAAAAATAACTTTAATTTAAATTATATTTTAGTGTGTAGATTTGTAGACAAAAAAAGTGCTTATACATGTTAAAAGTTTCAAATGTAGCCTAGTTTAAATCTACAGACACCTTTATTTCCACTATTTTGATATGCAAATCACCATTCTCATGGGTTTCTTTACTGTTATACACAGCTGTCCTCACACAGCAATGTATGTCAATCACAGAAGCAGTTAAGTGCACCATATAAGTAGGGTTGAACCAAGACAATTGCCACTGTGCTTCTATACTGAGGATTAAGTCTGTCAGGAGGACCTTATAATGTATTTGATCCTAAAACCCTGCTTTCTCTGTTACTCTAAACCACTAGAGGGTCATTGGCTTCTATACATTTTTACAATATTGTGACATGGCTTACTATCTATCCTCATAAAACATTTACTTTGATCTATTTGCTCTGAATTGTCGCTGCTTAGTTATATAGTTACGTGACCTTTTGCTCATGCCTCCTTTAATGTTGAACCCCAAAGTTCACCAGAGGGTCACCTCTGTAAGAGCAATTAACTCTGCAAACACATAAGGATGTTGGGTCTAAAAGGGAAAGTTAGCATCACAGTGAGAGGAAAGCAAATAAAATAAAAAAGTATGTCACTGCAGAGAATAAATGACCTAATTTCAGAGGGAGCGAGGGAGTTTAGCAGATGAGAAATTATCATTGTTATCAGTGGCTCATCATTTTAATGTGATCAGAATTAAGCTACAGTTGCTTGTGCACATTTGTATGTTGTATGTAGTAGTGTATGCAGTGTAGTGTATGTCAGTACAGAACATTTTACTATATGGTTATGTTGTAAGTGAGATGGCATACCCATCTACCAAAAGAGACATTTTTTGATGACACATACATATGCTACGATTGGAAAACTGGACTTTTTTTTCTAAACTATCTTTCACTACAGCCAAACCATGTCATGAGGCCCTTCGATTTCATCTCTGCATATGCTCTGATTATAGCTCTACTGCCAATTATCTACTCTAAACTGAAAAGATAAATGCTTATGCAAGCCTATTATAGTGTCATCCCATCATACCATCCATTTTTCATTGCTTCTGATAATGAACAGCTTGATTCCCCTCTAAGGGATTTCCATCTGTGTATATATCTTTTGAATATCTGTGAAGCTGAACTGACAGTTTTCACAGTAGCTGCCTGTCAATGCATCTAAAGGATGTTCACATTTGCCGGCAGTGCAACCTCTGTGATCATATTTTCCATCATTTTGTTGCTGCGCTCTTCAAATAAAACCCTTCGCCCCTTCTCTGTTGGCCATTTGAGCTCTGTTCACTGTCAGTAAACCCAGCATGTTATGGACTCCTGGAGAGTATTGGATTTTAATTGCGCTGTGCCCAGGGTGACACAGGTATTAAGCAGTCTTTTGTTGCAAAAATAGCCGCATGTGTGCAAACACAGGCACAGATACAGATACACAGACTCACATGCACTCTGCATTACTCTTTAGGTTTCAAGTATTTCTCAATGAAACCAGTGCCAGAAACTGTTACACAGATCAGATCGTCACTAAACAAGTAGCAACATGTGCATTACGTCAGTACCATTTAGATGCAAGCCATGTGGTTTTAATTGTACCCTATTAGAAGAATTTATTTATTTCAAACAACAAACATATTCCTGCCTACTTTTATGAATTATGATCAGAGTTTTGAGTGACAGGTTTCGCTATCAATTAACATGAACTGTTCACTGCCACTGTATAAAACATGAATAATGTGTTCCAGAGAACTGGTACTGCAAGGAAGCAAACACCATGACTAATAAGCAGTTCTGCATTTGGTCCACATATGCTTGTGAATCACACAGAACAGCAAGTTTGTCACAATTTCAAGAAGTAATTTTTTTTTTTTTAAAGGCATTCTACGGATGTATAATCTTTTGAAGGTTCTTTGATTGGCTCAAGGTCACTCAGATGGGGTGGCCTATCAGCACTCCCCTTCAGGAACTGTCAGGGGAGTGATTCTCCTATCAGCAACAGACGGCCTGTCCAGTTATGCTCAAAGTCTGCTGTCAGTGCATATAAACACACACATACACACACAACCTAGCACTAAAGTACAGAACCACACAAACACACCCACACGGGCAAGGACTCACACATATTAATAACTTCACGACTGTCACTCAGAGAGAGGGGCTTTCAGACTGAGGTTTGTGCCGGTCATAAGGCAGCAAGAAGAGGAACAGAGAAGACAGACAGATAGATAAGAAGAGGAAAATGGTTAAAAGTGGCAACTTACCCAATATTTCCAGCCTGACAGAGAGTTTAGAAGTTTTTTATTTGGTTTTGTAATGTGTTAGGAATTGGATTGGGGGAAATATTGTTTTGAGTGTGTCCAAACACAGAATTCTACTATAATAAAAAGTTTTACTGTTGAGCTTTTGTTGACTTCACAACTCCATGTTACTGTTCTTTGCAGTCACTCCAGTGATTTCGGTATGAAATATAATGTGTCATAAAACATTAGTTAAGTGTACACATGGGAAGCAGCTGCAATATTGAAGCAAAGCTGGATGATGTTCTCTTTTTACACACATACACACACAAATTTGCTTTCATCAACAAGATTTAACCTTTTTGTCCCCACATAGGACGTGAGTCCCGATATTGTGACTCTGTAGTTTTTTGTCCCCACTATGTATGTATGTATGTATGTATGTTTCTACTCACACACGCTCACACATATAAATACATAAAATTTTTCCTGATACACATTATTTGTGGGCAGATTGTTTTTGTAGTGACATTCAAGGTTTTTCCAATTTTATTTAAAATGCAAGTGGGAAAAATATCTCTTATCTTTCTCTCTTTTTTGCATCATCCTGTGTGTTCACCTGCGTCATTGCTTTTATGATTATCAGTTTAGGAGCCGACATGAACAAAGTCACAATTGAAGAGACATTTCCTTTCATCGGTTAGTATCCTCTTCACTTGCCCACACTTGCTTTGCCATAGTGAGTTGGTATCTGGAAGAATCTGCTTATGTGAAAAGGAATGACAGGTGACTCAGAAAGCCTGTTTCAAGAAACTCCCATGTAAATCATATTACTAAAGTATTTGCAATTTTACTTTGAGAAAAAATCTGACAGGCATTATTTTGAGACACACTAAACACAAATGTGTGGCTATATCACACATTTTTTTTATTGTTTCTCCTAACAGTCTCTTAACAGTCCTCTTCTCTGCCCTCTCCTTTTATCTTATGCATGCCAGTACCTGTTGAATTCATTCAGATGCCAATGACAACAGAGTTATTGAGTCATTATAAAGCTTTCATGTCATGCGTATCCGCCCAGCAAAGGAAGCTTTACACTTGGTAGTTGCACCTTAACTATTACCATTTTAGTTTATTTAAAACTGCACACATGGATGTTGTACATTAACAATAGATCAAATTAATTAATTAATTAATGTGTAATGTAAAAGGGCTCACCTGATGAATGCACAGAGAATTGTCACCCACAAAGAGTTTCCTCATTTAGGTCTACAGACATCAGTCTTGACTTTTTCAACAGCCTGATATCTAGCCTCAGCAGGCCGCTGTTTTCAGTGTAAAAGTCCAGATGAATACTGTATGCTACTTAGGACAAGGTTAGCAATTAGCTGGTGAACGTAGTCAAGCAATTAGCAGCTGAAACCTAGATATTTTTGCTGGATGTGTAA
Source organism: Morone saxatilis (assembly GCF_004916995.1). Taxonomy (NCBI): domain Eukaryota; kingdom Metazoa; phylum Chordata; class Actinopteri; family Moronidae; genus Morone; species Morone saxatilis. The sequence continues at coordinate 17,631,302 of NW_023340257.1, read as the reverse complement.
ATAGGCAGCTGTTTGCTAACTCTTCAAACATAGCAGCTTTATACGGTGAAAATATATTTCTTTGCCTCTAAGTGGGCAGAAACTCAATTAGTGCAAATTTAAAGCCACTTTGTGTAAAATTTCAAAACACAGGCAGACAACAATGCATGTCCCTACCCTTTAGTCCCTGAATGGGTTCAACCCAAAGATTACTGAGAGGAATGGGCTTAAAGCAACATATCTCGTACCAGTTATCAACAGGATTGTCTCATTTTTCCACCACCAAAAACATATGAAATCACAATAATTTTAAAGATACGATAATCACATAAACTGCTAAATAACTCCTCTTTATTTTTGGGATGAGAAACATTTCATGGTCTTGTAACTCACTAACAAACTCATACATAGACATGTAGCAGACTGCAGAATCTCCACAGCTGCTGTTGTTACCTTTCATTCCAATAAGTGGCACAGGTGGGACGGGAATTCCAGGCCCAAAAGTGCAGTTCAGTAATTGCTGCTCTGTAGTTGGAAGATATTGGGTGGGCAAGTGCTTCACATTAATGACAGTGTGTGTCCTTGTTTAGTCCAGTGTTTACATTTTTCACTTTCATACACTATCTATGGACATGCACACACACGATTACGCATATATTGTCCTTCCAGTAGATGTCTTTGATCTCAGACATAAAGTGATAATTTATTTTGGACTGGTCTACTAGTTTCCAAAGTCCAGGACAGTACGTGTAGTTCTCTTTGGGTTCCAAACTGTACCAGGGACAAGACTGCTCTGCTATGAAGAATTTGTCAGTTGCAGCATTTATGTGTAATTGGTCCTAAATCTGGCCCTGGTCATGTTTGTGGTGAAATCTGAAACCCTCTGAATTGCTCTCTTGCCCTTAATTGTTTCCCATAGGACACTTTAAACAACATAATATGCATTATTTGACAAATTAGCATTCATTTATTCATCAGTGTGTGTGAGAGAGTGTATCTTCTTGTGTGCTGCTACGTTCATGTATGTGTACACTGTTCTGAATGGGTCTGAACTAGACCCAGAAGATAGCTGATAGCTGTCATGGCCACTTAGCATGCCTTCTCCTGAGTGTGTTCTCTTAGCCCCTTGCACTTTTGTGCCAAGACTGATAAACCATGACACTGTGTCTGGCTGCTGTACAATTATTCTTAGTGCAAAAATGACATGACAAAGGTTGGTGTATGTATGCGAGTGACTTTCCCCACATCTTGGTGGAAATGAGTACTAGACCATCCTAATCAAGTATAAATACTGAAATAATTGACTCAATTAAAGAAAACTGCTTATGTTGATATGGCACCCATTATAAAGCATTTATAAGTTGTAACCATAGACAATATTTAACTAATAGAATCATAAATGGTTAATAGAACAACTTTTGGGTTGGCAAATTGTGAGAAATCCCTTTGACTGATTGGACCGTATGACTACTGACCATCCAGAAAAGAACATTAATTAAGAATTTATTAAAGATCGAGTGTGTAAGATTTAGTAAATTGTTGTTTTTTATTATTGCCTTTAATTGACAGCTGAAGAGTGACAGGAAAGGGGGGAGAGAGAGAGGGGATGACACGCAGCAAAGGGCCACAGGTCGGAACTGAACCCATGGGTGCTGCAGCAAGGACAAAGCCTTGGTAAATCAAGCACTGGCACTACCAGGTGAGTTATCCGGTAACAAATTACAAACCTGTTAAAATGTGTTGCTAAATAGTAATACCAAACCTTGTAGTTATTCTATATATGGGCATTGTGAATGGGGCCAATGTGTCACTGTACTCATTTTACAATGAATTTCCACTTTACAATGACTTTCCAATTCAGTAATGCTGTCTAAAATTATTCATGTTTTCCACACCTCTTTTTCTACATCCTATTCTAGGAAAAGGGACACAAGCAAGCTGAAATGCAAAAACTTCCTAATTTAGACATACCAGCAACGCAGCATCTAAGCTATACAATAATCCTTGTCCCTCCAAGTATGACTGATTTTAGAATGAGCTCAAAGTACAAATTAAAAAATCGATTCATTTGCAGCAATGAGAATACTTGTTTTACCCTAGCACTTCCCTTGATGTACAAGATGTTCTGTATATGGTAGCAATAATCTGATTTTAACACAGATTCAGTTCTTTTGTACCCTTTATTTTCATTGTCATCATGCCACATGTTTCAGCAGGAATCTGGGCATGGCATACTGTGGGCACATAACAATGCAGATGCAATGGTGGGATTCATCCTAATCCTGATACTGAAGACGGATTTGACTGAAAGCAGGCAGTGATCAAAATGTAGGCTAAGGCATGTCTAGACGGATTCCCGAGACAGTTTTTTTGTCCACAGAGAAACACCAGGATTCCTTGAATTAATGCTGTGGTATTTCGGTTTGGGCTATGTGACTAACTGATGTACTTTGTGACAAACATTCTTTTGAACAACAGAATTGTCTCATGCGGTCACCTTTGTGTGGTGTTCTGTTTTCTGTGAACGGACATCGTACTGTTTCAAGCAATATTTGTCTTAACACGCCAACACGATCTGTCGACCACCGCTGACATTCCTACACCTCTATTTGGATTTACACACTCCGTTTCCTCTCCCTCTCTTGTCTTCCCCTCTGTCCTAAATTCTCTGACAGGAAATGTTTTACTCTGTTTGACTTTGAACAGTCAGCACAGACAGACAAATTGTCCATCTTTCCTTTTCGCAATGCACCAGGGAACTATACTACTATTTGTATTTTCCATCTTTCTCAAAGTTTCAGCAGAAAGAGAGCATATGATGAGAAGGGAAAATTATGCAGCAAATAAGGTCAAGGCAGCATGAAGGTGAAACACACAGCAGAGAGACAGAGACTTGTTAACACTAACTACTGAGAGCTGTCTACCTCTCCCATGTATTTTAAAGAGGTTCTGGTTGATCTGGAAGCCGCTTTGGCGCTTTATGTAAAGCCACTGCCCTCTAATGTTTTGTAATGAAAGCACAGCAACATCCACTAGAAGCTGTAAACCCCTGTGGTGAAACACACTTGTTATTTTTAGTGATGTTCAAAAGAAAGATTTTTTACGCCAGCCAAATTTTTCAAACTCATTTCTCTCTGAGATGCGCACTGGATTGGAAAGACCAAGATTGAAAACATACTTCCCCAAGATAAAATCTGCTGCCAGTTGACTTGCTGGGGAGTTGTTACACTTCCAGTGTTTTGAAGAGCGCTCTAGTTTGATAGCATGCCTGCTTGAAAGGTTTTTAAAAGTTTGCCCAGCCATGCTTGTCAGCAGTGTTTGGATGATAGCCAAGCTAGTGCACAGACGTCAGTCAAGAAAACCTTTAGACCAGGGCTCGATCCCATATGATCTGTTTGTTTTGGATAATTCAGACTCTTAACTTAAAATGCCTAATGCACAAATGTTTATTTAATGAAGAATCATATTTCATAATTTACATCTCACCACTTTGCCTTTCTGCCTCATTTCAAGCTGATGTCTTTTTCTGAAAACCCCATTTGATAGTTGAGTTCAAAAGGGTCCGTTTATTTCTCAAAGTGGTGCCAGACATATTGCAGTTTACTTAATTCCTGTGACAGTGAGTATGCTGCCACTCTCTGTCTGCCTCTCTATGGATATTGCATCAGAGGAATGAATGAGAGTGCAGTAGTGAGATGGGGCCCAGAGGGAAAAAGAGGTACTAATGGGGCCTTAATGAAAATCTCTAGTCTGCTCATTAATGTAGAAATATACACACATCATGCACATGAGCAGGAAAGGGAAACAAAACTCAGTGCTTACACACACACACACGCACACACACACACACACACACACACAAGCACAGAAAAACAGATGGGTTTGTCACATCATCTCCTTATTATGCTCCCCTTTTATCTCCTCTCACTTCTGCATTTAATGCTGTGTTCTACTCTAATAACAAAGAAACATTTTTTTTGTTTATCATTATCTGTTTCTCTGCATTAATACTCAGACAAGCTACATAGGTTTGCCTTAATATTCGCTCTATAACCATCCAGGTAAATTACTCAGGGCTGGTTGTTTTCTTGCCAGAGCTTTTCTACTACAACAAGTAATTGATTCCATTAAGCCCAGGCATGCTGGAGGAATTCATTATGCTGATTAGTGTGGCACAGGTTGTTGGGATGGAGGTTTAGAAATCATGGAGAGAAGAGGTAAAAAAAAATAAAACAGAGTGCTAATTTGTCACATTTCTTCACAGTCAGATGCCTTGATGATTTCTGCCCCTGTAGGACTGTAGCAGTGACCCACCTGAAGCCGCTCTGGATCCTCTGCAGTCAGGATTTGCCAAGCAGCACCAGCGTTACCAAATAACACTAACAGACTTACAAACCTGCAAGAAAGCAGATATGAGTTTAGAAGATAAATATTGTGTTGTCTAGCTCTGGTTAGGTTAAGCTTATAGTGGCTTTAGGCAATATGTTGGACACCTGCGTCTTCCTCAGTGATCCATTATCCAGGGCTATGTTTGATCCTGGTCCGTTACACAGGCCAGCTTTTCCACAGTGTAATAGGTCCATCTGGTGGACAAACCAGAAACTATGTGTGACCTGGAAAAACATAAAGGATAGGTTTACAATTTGTTCAAGTCTGTCTTAAAACAATAGTCAGATACATCCCACTAGCACACAGAAACGTTTTGCTTGATGTAATTATTCTTCCTGTGCAATGGGGCACAAGATCCACAGTCCTAATTCTGTGCAAAAATATGTTCCAAGGTTTATCTGAAAAAGAAAAAGATGTTTGCCTAAAGGATAAAGAGGATTTGCAAAGGGGCACCTTACAGCTCCCCATAGCATGCTGGGATGGGTGACAAATTAAAGGCAAAGCCAACTTAAAGTGCCCAAATAAGGTATTGGGCTACTCATTCATATGGATTCTACTACTCCAAAAAATATCGCCTCAGTTTTTCTTTTGTACTTTTTTAAAAGTTTGTGGATAGTCATGGGTTCATGGCTCACAAATGACATGTTGACTTCTTCCTTGTTTTCAGCTCCATCTGTAACAGCTGCATGACAGTTATTCCAGTTCAATGACAAGGCAAAGGCTTTGCAAATGCAAATCAGCTAAACTCCACACGAAACTAAATCTCTTTGAAAAACTTTGAAAAACTAGAGATGTCATTCCTTACTTAGTGTTACCTGTTATAACTTCACCACAGTTAAATTTGCATACAAGAATTTATGGGAGGAAAACATTGAATGGTTGTTTCCGTGGGTACTGTTAGGATACTTCTTCCTCATTTCACAGAAATATCATCGTTACCAGTAGGGATGTGTGATGCAGTTTGGTCCACAGATGAGGATGCCACCTTCTCTGAACCCTCTCATAGTACAGCATTAGTCACTTTTGATGCTCTTTTGGAAAAGATATAAAATAAATATTCAAACTGAACCTTATTATGTGTGTGTATTACTGTGTGTGTGTGTGAGAGAGAAAGAGAATGGAAGGCAAAAGGTGTTTGTGTATGACCACAAACTCAGTCAGTGTTTCCGTGGAAACAGGTGCTGTGAATTATATGTGGTCTGACATGACTTTCCAATAGTCAACTTGGTTTGGCTCGGAATACCACAGACACACACAAAGAAACAAATTCTTACATGCAACATAATTTTGTTGACTTTTTCTGCAAAATGCTGTTTTTATTCTATTCTATTATATAATGAAAACATCAGTAGGTAAGGAAAATATGCTCAAAGGTATGGCCTTCAAACACTCTGCCTCATGTATTATAGATGACAGTTTTTGATGTGCACACTGATGTGTATCAACTCACACGCACACACAGACACACACTTTTACAGACGTCATCAGTTACTAACAGGTGCATGCACACACACACACATTTGTGGCCACACACACCTGTGCATTGAAGTATTCACACCCAAATGTATGACCAAATTTGAATTATGGATTTAGAATTTTATGTACATCTGTTAAAATAAATGTTTTTATTTATGTCTGTTTTTTTTTGTTTTTTTTACAGATTTTAATACTTATTTATTGGAAATGTAACACAAGGGTGTCCTGGTGGTTCACTTAGTTAGATGCATCTGACTGCAGCATCCCCATTGGACTTCTGGCAGAGACCTATGTTGCATGTCTCACCTCCCCCATTGCATGTCCTTCTTTTATCTCCACTGTCTATATCAAATAAATTCAATAAAAGTCAAAGTAATACCTCTAAATACGAGTGTCAATCAGTGCATCAATCTTGAACTGCCTGTTTAGTGGGAGATCATTGTTATTTGTCTGAATTTTCATTTACAGAACTGTTTTTACGTACTTTATGCACATAATATTTGAAAACATCCTGCAAGAACCTTTACAAAATTGACACACTGCAAAGAGTAATTTAAGTCGCTTGTTTATGTTTCTCAGAACATACAATAAGCTGTATAACCCAACACAGACCAAATATAGACAGAATAATACATATAACACAATATACAGTCCCTGTCCCTGAGAGAGAATATAGGAACTTGAAGCTGCATGGATCAACGCTAATGCCACTAGGGGGCAGAAAACATCTTGCATCTTAGACACACAGCCACCATATCAATGGCTTACAGATAAAGTTGGACTGATGCTTTTGCAAACAGCTGTTTCCTTTCACATCCAGCAGACCCAGAGGCACATTAGCATTCACAGTGAGTTTTATGTTCACCATATGAATTTAAGTCCAATATTCACTCTCTTTTCAGCTCTGTTTTGGTCTCCGCCAACTCCTTTATTTGTATAGCAATTTTTAAACAATATTTACAAAATGCTTTACATACACACAAGAAATATCAGCAATTAAGAATAAAGGTAAGAGGGTTGAGATGAGATTCAACCACAATAGGGTGAAGTGGTGATTTTCTGTCATTTCAGCACTATAAGAGATAATGTTTTTGATTCAATGTTTTTTTAGCACCATGCTTTTCCCCCCCAACAGCATGAAGTATATTTTGATTCTCAAAGTCAATCTAATCCTAAAAGCAGCAATTCAACAACTGTAAGATGTGCTGTCTATATTTCGACATGCACCCCCAAAGAGCACCTCAGCAGAGAGCTAAGGGTTGAGTCATTATGAATTCATGGCACTAACTATTCCTCCACCTTTCACCATTCAGTTTTACTTCTCTCTTATATGCAAATATAATCTTCCATTCTGCGTCTGTCTCTGTATCTCTGTGTCAAGTGCTGCTTCATTAATATTTGATGTGACTTAGGATAATGATGCACTTAGTCTCTGTGTCTAGTGTGTGTGTTTTTGTGAGTGTGTTCGTGCAGGTGTGGGTGGATTCGTGTTTGATGGGAGAAAAAGAGTTAGAGGAGGGGTGGGAGATACTCCAGCAGTTCTACCGTTTATTTAAAGTTACAAACTGTGATGTGCTTAATATGGGATACACCACTAGAGGCCAGTAAGCAGCAGAGTAATGGCAGTGTGATTTGTACAAACATGTATCTGGATATATGAGCTTATGTACAACACAGTACATTATTAATGTTCTTGAAGGGTATTTATACAACATATTACAGTCATCTATCATTGATTAGCTGCTTCCATTTCATGGTCCAGATGAATTGCTGCAGAGACACAATGAGGTTTTACTTCATAGCATTCCCATGGTTTCATTTTCATTTCCAAGCCAATATTACGGATGAATGATTTATTAGATGTTGTAAGATGGCTGTTATTCTCAAATCAAACTCCTGCTTCATTAGTTTGAATATAATTCTGTTTGGCTTTGTGAGAGTCCATTAAATGTTTATTGAAGTAGACGCAGCAATGAAAGTAGACACTGTGATGAAAATGTCAGGTTTTAGTAAACACCTTTGTAACAGAAGAACAATATCGGTCATCATAACGGGCCTCATTTCACAGATTTAATGTACCATAGCTTTCTACAAAGAACCCCACAATCTAAAAGGAATGTAAAATGATGAGGGTAAATACTGTTTATTGTTAGAGCACCATGTATCAGCAGGCTGAAACATCTGGATGTGTGTCAGTCTGCAGACAGATAGACAGAATATATTTGTCTGATCTAATTTTACACAGTAGAACGTGGATATTACAGCTAGAACATCATGCTGCAGTGCCTCTGTTTGGGATTCTGCTGTTGAAATGTGATTTAAATAAGACAGGTCTCGTCTCTTAATTTTTGCATTTGGCTCACAGCTATGGATAACTATGGCAGCTTTGGCAAATTTGCCATAACTGTAACAAAATGAAATGCATATTTTATGTAATAATTACAGGTCTTGCTCAATCTGCTTCACTGTTTATACTACAAGAAATATCAGATATTTAGTTAGATGTGTTTTGTTTTGACAGGGTACATCTACAGTAACATGAGGATTTTAATAACTTACACCTACCTCATTTTTCATATTCTTTCAGTGATTTTGGGTCCATTTCCATCTCTTCTACCTTGATATAAAATTTATTTTCAGTCTTTCCTCCATGAATAGATGATGGGATGTATTTTGACAGAATGTTAGCTTGTCATATTTTCAAACAGATCCTGTTTCATTACACTTACAGTATTCCTTGCCAATGCACAAACCTTCATAGAGCTGCACTCTCACCTTGCGCTGTTTCACATGCACATATGAACAAACTATTGCATGCAGTATGCACACACAAAGTAGGTCACCTTGATGTGTGATGCTGAGCTCAGCTGGTGTATCTGTGTGTCTGTGTGTGTGTTTTGTGTCTATGCACCCTTGTGGATTGTGTTTTGTCCTCTTATGTCCCTCTCTGTGTCCTCATGGCCCCCGGAGAGAGTCTAGTCATTAGACAAGCTGTAAGTCACTTAGCCCAAACTCTAATTCAATTGCAAGACCTAAAGTCAGATGCACTTACAGTCATGTTTGCATATGTTACACAAGGCTGAAAGAGCTGAGCATCCATTGATACCATATAGTGATATCATACAGTAAGTGAGAACATGAAGGGTTTGGTGGGGGGGAGATAAATAAGCATGCTGTCATCATGTCATTATGCAGATCCTTGTTTTAATTAACATAAAGAGCATGAGTCCCAACATCTATTACCAGTGATAAACAGAGCACTATGTAGTATTATCTATGGACTACTGATAGGATAAATGAACTCCCATGAACCATCTAAACAAACTGTGGAGTCCTTCAGCCTGAAAATCCTTGAACACCACAGGGAAGGACGAGACAAGGCCAATTCCACACCAGGGTATAGGATTTACGCACAGATAAAGATATGGACACACATACAGGCTCCACTTGCACACAAACTAATCTGCCTCTGTCCACAGGGTCAAATACTGTTTAGTTGAAGTTTTTTTCTAGCTGGTTTCATCTGCCAATGTTGTCCCTATAACCTGCTTTAATGTTGTATCTAATAAAACGATCAGACTGTTTTAATTACAACTTAATCATTCATTAAATGATCATTTAAAGTGCATGCCTCTGGTGACAAAAATGATTATGTTTTCTAACAACACAGTGTCCATTTGGATGAGTCCAGCAGAATAACTTTCTGACTTGTAAGTACTTCATTACCTTGAATGTGTCCTTTGCCCTTATGTCTCATGGGGGCTGCTCTGCTCTGACAGTAGTATGGCACACAGGACAAAATACAAAGAGACACCATGCACATACAGTAAACTGGCCTTACTCTGTTTTCAGTCTGGCTCAGAGAGCAACCAGTCTACATGGTCACAAGATACCACTCAAACCTTTTCTAATTTATGTTTCCCTTATTATTTTAGGCCTGGCATTTAGTTTCCTGACTCCATTAAGTCAAAAAGGGTTTAAAAATTGAACAATGAAAGCCAATCTGCTGAAACTGTCTCTCACAGACACAGCCTGTCTGTGGGTGGTTATTTTGGCTTCCAAATGAAATTAACCGCAAAGTGATGGGCCCCAATTACACACAAACACAAATCTGCATTTGCAGGAAAAATCTTTAGAACCTTATTTTTTACTCATTTGTGGTTAAGTTTCCCCCTCAGTCGGAGAGAGGTGGGGGGAGGGGCGGGGGCAGTGGGAGAAAGGATGGGGGAGGGGTGTTAGTGTTTGGCATGACCTAAGGAAAGGGTCGAGCCAAGCCACAAATGAAAACGCAACCTGATGCATCGGACCAGGCTGCGTTTGGCCCAACCCGAACTGCTACCGTGACAGGAAACGATGATGACGACAGCGCGTAAATCGGCAGCTGGAACCGGGAGGTGCTCCGGTTGCGCGGTTTGAACGGTGAACACAAGCGGTTGCCCGCACGGTACCCGGAGACTCCACATCCAAGGGACCGGAAGGCTTCGGTTACGCGTGCGCTCCCACTTGGACCGGAGAAAGGATGTTGCCCTGTGTCTCTCTCATCCTCTCCACTGACTGATATTTTTTTTTTGTGTGTGTGTGTAGATGTTGTGTGCCATCCTCACATTTTTTCCAGCGCGGTAAACTTTACAGGTAATGAGTCAGATTTGACCAATTAAAAGTGCCAAAAGAGACGGAGAAGTTAATTCACTGAAAATGTCCACGACGCACCTCAGCTCCCCGGCGCCCAACCAGAGCTACCTTTCCACGGCCACCTACGAGAATTCAGACCCCGCGGGGGTGGAGAGGCAAATCCGCCTTCTGCTTTTCGGCTTGTGCGTAACCATCGCCGCTGCAACCTTTGCCGGAGGTGTGTATTCGCTGCTGTCTCTCCTCCGGATGAGGAGAAAAACCTCCCTGTGTCTCATTGTGGCTTCCATGTCGGTGGACGACCTTCTCAGTGTGGTCCCTCTCTCCTTGTTCATGCTCCTACAGTGGGAGACGGATGGAGGTGGAGGGTCGACCAGTCTGTGCACTTTGTCCGGACTTCTGTACGTGTTCCAGGGGGTTTCAAGCAATATGAAGGCTTGCCTTATAGCAGCCTACACTTTTTATGTCACCAAGAGATTTGGAGTGCTCCAATCTGTCCGCCGGCCCCTGAGAGTGATGTGGGCCATTGCCGGTGTGTGGGCGGTCAGTCTGGCCGTCAGTGTGTTACCTTTGTGCGGATGGGGCAGCTTTACGCCGGCTTCTCTCGGGTGTTTCCCAGAGATCGACAGCTTTTACATCCTGCTGCTTTTCTCCTTATATTCCCTGTGTTTCTGCGGCTTGTTGTTTTTCTTTATCCCTCTCACCTACCAGCTGCTGTGCTCCAGAGAGCCCCAGAGGACTTTAATGTACCCAAGCTATTTGGAGATGGCGAGGGGACTGAGTGGCTCCGCTCCCCTCTGTGATCTCCAGTCATTTTCCCGGGACAGCCTGAACAAAAGTTTCGGTGCCTACAACGAGCTGAGCCCAAGTTCATGCGGGACAGAGCTCAGGGAGAAAGAGGACAGCTGTCTGTCCCCAGTGTCTGTCAACGGACAGAGGACAGCTGCTGTCGAGGACACACCAGTGGTGTTCGCACAAAAGCGCTTCTCCATGATCCTGGCGGTTGTCCGAGTTATTTTATGGATGCCAATGATGGTAAGTAGCGTGATGCAAGTAAATGCTACAGTAGTTGAAGCCAAATTAAACAACATAATAACGTTTGGAAAATGCCTTGCCAAACCACTTACTGTAATAGGCTTGAAATTATTAACTTTTTTTTTTTTAGTTATGCTTATTTCCAACTTCTTTTAATGTTGGATTTATTTTAATGCATTTAATTGGAATGATATGCCCTATGGTGCAATGACAGATGTTTATAGAAGATTCCTGAATGCACAATCCAAATACCTGGAACTGTCTCATTATATTGGAAAAACTTCTCCGGTTTCAAGAAAAATAGGACAAATAAGCTATCATCTTATGGGGGCAACAACTGGATGTCAAACAGTCAGTTAGAAACTCATGTGTAGGCCTCTGATGTAGCACAAGATTGCTAAACATTTTAATGCCATACATCGCTAAGTTAAACCACCATTTGTTTTGTATTTTGTGTATAGGCTATGAGCTGTAAGAGTTTATTATGTGAAAATGGGATTTTATCTTTACAGTTTTGAAACAATTTAGACATTGCGTCTTGGTGGTTGAACATACAAATGATAATGATATTTTTTTTTAAAGCAATTGTTTAGTCGCAGCTGGTCCCAACATTCCCTAAAGGCCTTGAGAACAGTAGTTGGCATGTTTTAGTCAACACCTAAAGGGCAGCATTCATTGTGTTGCATTGTAAAATCCTGTACATGATTGCCACACAGTGAGTGCTGCTGTTACAACATTTGTTCTTGTTCAAACAAAAAAAAGAATTTTAGGTGATAAATGCTGTGCAGCCAGCTGAGCTGACAATGAAACAGAATTGACATTCAAAACTTGCAACACTGAAAATGAGCAAAAGCACTGGATATGATTAAAACAGAAAATGCCAAAATATCACTGATCAGAAATACGACAAAACTAACAATTCACAATGAGTTTATCTTTCTGTGGGTGTGATTTTTTCATTTTTTTAGTAAGATACAAACAAGTCTAAACATAGCTTGCCTAAGATAGTTTCTCTGTAGATATTTACCATTGTATCTGTGTTTGCATTAATCATTTTCTAGAAAGCTGTAGAGGTCAATATCAGCACAATGTTGAACCTGTCGCTGGGCCACAATGGCTAATGGCTAGTCATTTCTAATTTTAATGTTTAATATTTCTAATATTTTTAATTTAGTACTCCCATACGCATCATACTGCGTTTCGCCTCAAACTACCAAACTGACATATTTGAATAACAAAAGAAAATGAAAATCAAGAAAGCCCAGTATGGGTAAGGGATCTTTGTAATTTCTTTCCATTCATGTGTCTCCCTCGAGTCTTCCCCCCCACTTCCTCATGCATATTGAATGACTGACTCCTCAGTGAATTAATTTCCCCTTCCCCTTCATTCACAGACTTTGGTGCTGGTGCGCCACGCACTGAATGCACGCAGCTCATCCCTGGAGACTTTGAGCTTCTTTCTCACTCTGCTCGCACCTGCGGTCACTCCGTTATTCGTGCTGTCTGAGCGCTGGATCCACATGCCGTGTGGCTGCTTCATTAACTGCAAACGGGATCCAACACAGGAACCCTCAGGTAAACCATCACTTTATACAAATTTACCAACAATGCACCATCAAGTGTTCTACATAATGAACCCCTGAACAAGTTCCCCAATGCGATATTGGGCATACTTTTGTCTTTTTTGGCATAAGGTGTAATACAGTTACTCTCAATTACTTTGTTCACAGTAATGAAAAGAAGATTTGAGTTCAACCTTTCCTTCCAACAAGGCTATGGAGTGTACAAGTTGTCACATGCCACGATATCTAATAACAGTCTGCCCCTTGAGAAGCCTGCCTATCACAGCCTCTTTAACTGCGACTTCCCTAGCAACCGCCTTGATGCACTAGAAAGTGGCGGGTTCTCCAGCCTGGGCCCCAGTTTTGATTTCAGCACCACCTGCCCTGTGGACAGTTCCTCTCATGCAGACCTTATGTTGGAAGTGGTGGCCGGTGGAGGAGAGGCGCTGGCTGATGGTCCTTCTCTCCCTCATGAGAACCACGGAGATGATGGTGACTTCCGCTGCGTACCCTCACTGCCCTCTCATCACCGGGAGCAGGGCCACAATCTCACTGACACATCGTCTGTGTTCGAGGGGACAGAGAGGAGGCTGTCGCATGAGGAGTGTCGGAAGATCGAGCTGACAGACTGGGAGTGGTGCAGGAGCAAATCAGAGAGGACACCCAGACAGGTACACCACTGTCCAGAGTAGTCCATTTATTAGCCTGATCTTGAAACATCAAATTGAGTCATTTGTATCTGTCATTCTGTGGTTTATGGCTGGCATTAATTGATTTTCCACACTCACACTCTGTTGCGTAACTAGTCAAACAACTGCTGCATTTGCACGCAACATATGGTGATATACCGTAGAGATGATCGTTTAGCAGTGATTAATGTCTCAGGCTCATAAAATGGATGGATTTTCAATCTCCCTTTCTGTGTTTACATATTGTTTTCGAAACGGAAATTAACTGCGTTCTTATTGCAGTGCACCTGTACCGAGATACAGAGACACAGCTGGTAGACTAGGATGCAGTCTTTACATAACCAGGCTTGAAAGTGTGTGCATATTTGTGCATTTTATGACTGTCTGAGTGACTTTCTGTTTGTGTCTTTTTTTCCACATCCGTCTATCTCAAGTTGATAGACTGGGAGCTGTGCATGTGATTTAGATAAAATGGTTAAAATCCCCCTCTCCTCTACTCTCTCTGCATATATTTATTTGCGCTAAGCCTGGATGGATTCTGATTAATAGAGCAATTGATCAAGATACTATCAGCAGCATATCATTTAAGTAACAAATGTCATATTCGTTCACTGCTGCTACCCAGACCCTCTAAAATCAGAGCAGCTCTCAAGGCTCAGCTCCATTCATTGATTTAGTTTTGTGTTTTTTTTGGTGTTTTAAAGGCAGTGTTTAAAGTTTCAAGACCAGTTTTAATGAGATTTATCCACTGAAGGTTAGCTGCTGTATGTGTGCTGAATGTTTTGGTTGTAGATAGCTGTGATTTGGTATTCAGCAAAATCCATTTTAAATCATAGTTTTAGTTCAAGTTCAATCATAGACATACCGTTTCTACAGTGCAGCATTGTCTGTCTGCCAAGATCAGAAGCTCTGCTTTTATTGTTTGCTCAGAAACTCGATAGTTTCTCTATCCAGTAGATGCAAAGTCAAAGAGCACTAAACAATGCAGCTCAAGACAGTTTGCTACAGGCACATAAACCACTGTCCACTAATCCATTTTTAATCCATTTCTTTCTTTGTTGTTGACATCCTGTGCTCTTGTAATACCAGAAGCTTAATTCTGTCAGTGTTTTGTTGGACCCAATTGAAGGACAAAACAGTAAAGGCTTAATGATTAATGTATCCCCTGCCTTAGAGATACCAGGCACAGATGAGAGGACAGCCTCAGCCAGAGGCATCACCTTTGAAACTGACAGCACAGTAAATGTGACTTTTAGAGCGATAACACCATGAGCTCGTTTTAAAACTCAAAACTGAGACATTAACAGATGCAGAAGCATGTGTGCATACATGTGCGCGAACACCCAAGCACATGCACACACTTTATCTCTTTCTCTCTTCCTCTCTGTCTCTGCTCTACTTATGAGTCTGAAATGTTTTGGTTTGAAAATCACCAGAGGGTGGAAAATCCATGGAGCATGCATCTACAGCTTGGCTTTGGCACTCACTTTGCATCATGTATAAGTCTGAGATGCTCACTGTTGGCTTGTGTATATGTGTGTGTGTGTGTGTCCTACTTCTCAGTTTCTTAGTAGCAAACTCTGTATATTATGCTTCCTTAGGCTCTATTCATTGATTGGGGTCAGTATATAAAAGTATACAAAGTACAATAACAGTATGTATGTGCAGTCACACGCAAACAAATAGCAAAGTCAAAAATAAGCTACACAAAGCCAGCCACTTTCCCCCTCCCAAACACAGTAAGATATAAAGATCAAAATTAGCTAATATACATACACATATGTATAGTACATACTGTATATACACACAAAGCCAAACAACAGAAGAAAGCCAAGCCTATAATAATTTGTGATTAATAGCATTTCCTGGCTGTGTTTTGTTCCTCGTTAGCAGGCTAGATGTCATTACCCAGTGTCTGTCCTCCTTACTGTCAGCCCTTCTGGCCTTCAACATCCACAGGGAGCGGTGGAATTAGCGCTTAAAGACATCTTTACCCTCTCTGTGACTTTATACTCTCTGTTAGCAAGCACAGAGCTGGAGGCGAGTTCACAAGCCTTCTCCCTGAGGGGAAATTGAGATCTAATGTGCATTCAGATGTAGGGAACTAAAACACGTTCACCCTCCTGAGAAACACAGCCGACACTGTAAATAAATGTTGTTCTTACCAATATGGCTACCAGATGGAGAATGAAAAATCAATTGATTTTGAATGGACAGGAAAACAACAACTAGAATCAATATACTGCAAACATGTCAGGACTTATAGGCATCCATAACAGATGCCTGACAGTGCTGTTGCTTATATAAAGTAGGTGGTATATGATATGTTGACACAAATTTAGCATGTTCACCATCTTTGTTTAGTTAGGCTGCTAGCATTTGGTAATTCGCACTGAACATAAAGTATAGCTGAGGCTGACAGAAATGTCATCAGTTTTGCAGGTATACAAATCAGTAGGATTCATCCTTTGGAGAACACATATAACATTTCATGGCAGTGCAATGCAAACTGTGTTGAGATATTGTGGTCTGGACCAAAGTAGTCAACCGGCTCACCGACATTGCTATTTATAGAGCCATGACGCCAAAGTACTGTTCTAAAAGCAATGCACAATGCAGATGTTTGCATTTATGTCATACAGGTTTATATACTGTACATCAAAATCATTTAGTGACACTGCAAGTAGGGTGATATGGCCTCAAAATATTTTTGTTTCTTAAAAACAAACTACAAATGACACCATATATTTGGGAATGTGAAATGCCACATTATCTAATGTCTTAACAATGGTGGCCTTCTTCTCACATGGGGTATTATGGGAAAATTATTCTACATATTCTTTGTAGATAAGTACTTGAGGAGTTTGCTTATTTTAAGTCATAAGCTGTATA
>NW_023340257.1:17603764-17614600 GCF_004916995.1 Morone saxatilis | reverse complement strand
AAAACTACATAGTTTAAATCTAGATTTCACAATTCAGCCATTTTTTCCATTGTTTTAATGTAATAATAATAATGTAATAAAGACAAGCAAGTCATAGAAGATACACACACTCATCCATCAGTGTACTTCCCACATTGATGGCTTCTGAGCCTTATTTGAATTACTTGACAATGTGTTTTCAGCTCAACATCTCAGTCTCTCTCTCTCACAATGATGCAAAGACAATGACAGGAAAACAGACAGAGTCAGGGAGGACAAGAGATTGACATCCTCTTTGTTTCTATTGTGCGTCATATTCACAATCAGATCATTACATTGAACTAATCTAAATAATTTAGAAGGCTTAATGAGACCTGCCACAGTCTCCCCACTGTCGCACGGCAGGATGCTTCTCCTTTCCCTTGCCAGCAATATGCATTTTCTCAAACTTATCATGTTGACAGAGGCTTACTTTGATGTACTGTGTGGTAAATTAATCTCAATGATAACAATATGAAAATATGACTGGAAAAACATGAAATATGATTTAAAATGTGAGTGATATAAATGAGCCCAGTAATTGAAAAAAGATGGCAAACTGATATGAAACCCAGAAGAAATTTAATTGATGCTGAGATTATATTATTCAGATTAAATTAGTTAATAAAACATTCTGATAACAGCGAAATATCTTATAGATCATGCTTCCATCTTTTTTACTGTGAACCTGAAAGGTCCCCTGTTGATTTTATACGCACGAAGCCCCAACATCTCATTTCATCAGCAGAGTGCTGTTGACAGGGCTCTTACATGTAAGCCTCATTAACTTGGGTTAGAAATGGTTGGTCAACACATTCATCTCCCTGCCCTTGACATCATGGACACAATCTAAGCTCAATTAGTTTGAACAAAGGGAGTGAGATGCAAATAGATCCTGTAGGCTTTGTATCATGCCAATAACATGATGAGCAGCCACGATGGAAATAACTAATATGTATAATAGTATTCTCAAGCAATAAGACCTGCCAAGTTGATACATAAATGAAGATGTTGTCCTAGATGTTGACTGATTTTGTTTTATTTTTTGCTGTTTTGCAGCGGTCATCAGGTGGTCTGTCAATCCCCCTGTGCGCCTTTCAGGGCACCGTATCCCTGCAGGCACCCACAGGGAAGACCCTCTCTCTCTCCACCTATGAGGTCAGCAGTGACGGACTCAAAATCTCCCCCAACAATGCCAAGAAGGTAAAAAGTCTTAGCCAGGAGACAGTTACTCTATCTTGGCTTGAAATGGCTGGAAGTAGGAGAACATGTTTATAAATAACTTATAAATCTCCCTCTGTTTCAAAGGTGGAAGTGTATCGCTCCAAATCAGTTGGCCATGAGCCCAGTGCAGACGACCCAGCGTCAGGAGACCAGGCTGGAGACGTGAATGTCAGCAGCGTAGGAATGGGCATGGAGATTGGAATGGGCATGGGTATAGGAGCCGGCGTGGGAGACACCAACGTCAAGATCCACCTTGAGGTTCTGGAGATCTGTGACAACGAGGAGGCCATGGACAGCGTCTCCATCATCTCCAACATCAGCCAGTCCTCCACCCACGCCCGCTCGCCATCGCTGCGTTACTCGCGAAGGGAGAACCGCTTTGTCTCCTGCGACCTGGGAGAGACGGCTTCCTACTCTCTGCTCATCCCCAGCGGAGGCAACCCCGATGCAGAGACCATCAATATCACTATACCTGACACTGTGGAAGCTCACCGGCAGAACAGCCGGCGGCAGACGCAAGAGAGTACGGGGTATCGTGAGGAGATACAGCTGCTCAATGAGGCCTACAGAAAGCAAGCTGGGGAGACGGATGAGTGACATACATACAGGATCACAAGAAGGTGTCTCAGAGGAGAAGGTTGAGAGAGCACTTCTGGCAGCGCAATATGGAAGAATATTTTCTAATCATTCCACATTTACTTCTTTCTGATTATCACTCTAATAGAACTGACAGTTGTCCCAAATAGAGATTTAGACTGTTATAATAGTCTGTTTGCCTACTCTTGTACTTCCTCTTCATATAGCATCATGAGAGCACATGCATCACGTCTGTAGCGTTCATACAGATAGATTAGTCTGTAAAGGAAGAGGGATAGGAGTACATTGGGAGAGATAGAGAGAGCCAAAAGAAGGGGAGGGAAGGAGAGAGAAACAGTATTCTAGCAGAACATCTGTATTCCTTGCAAGACTTTCACCATATGGCAGCCTGTCATCATAAAATAGATACAGGAAGAGAGATATTCACTTCGACGTGGAAAAGGAGGGGCCAAGGTCTAGTCACATGTCTGATATGAAGCTGCTCCAGTAGACTACGTCACTGGTGACTCAGCTGTGAAGGGAGGGGGTCACCTGACCCATGTGTCTGACTCATCTCGGTGTGTGTTGTTGTGCATTTTTGTGTGTGAGAAGCCTTGCCCATAAAGATGAGGGTATATGTTTGTGATGTCCGCTACCAAACGTATTCATATGTTTCCCTTATACAATGTGTTTTTACATATATTTATTTATAAAAATTACGGTGTATTTTCATTCACGTCCAGCTGCTACATCCCATCACGTATTAACACACAATTAACGTTGCTACTATTAAATTTGAGCCAGGACCAATATCCACGCTGAAAACAGATGGAGAGAAAAAGGAAAGGAGAAGCAGGTATTTGAGGGAGAGTGCAAGTGATCATTGAAGAGGAGGTTGAGGGGATACTTATGCAGAGCAGTTTTCTGCCCCGCGCACATTCAGTGCAATTTAAATGAGTGACAGTGTGCATATTTTACTACAGTATAGGCAGCATATGAATGTACATTCCAGAGATACTTTGGGGGAGCATCTCTCTGCCTGCTCAGTTCGCTGCCCATCCAATCAATGAGCCACCGGGCCCTCTCACTTTTTATCGAATACATGCATAAATTCAGGACTGGAATAAAATTTACATAGATAGTATTATGTATTTTAGCACTGGTTTTTTAAGGCTTTTTTGCCTGTATTTTGATAGGACAGGTGAAAATAGACAGGAAAGAGGGGAGAGGGGGGTGGGGGTGACATGCAGCAAAGGGTCCGCAGGTTGGAATCGAACCCAGGCCACTGCGGACTCAACCTCAGTTTATGGGTTAACGGTCACATGGTCTTTGAACATATTCTCTTTCACAGATAACATCAGTACATCCATTCCTTATATGCACATTTACATGTACATGTGTATACAATATCAGTAACATAGTATAATAGGTATTTCAGAGTACCTTTAGAATATATATTTATTTTAAGTTTGTTTTATGATGGTGTCTTTTATATGTCAGCTTGATTTCCAACACAGCACTTCGTCGGCACTTAGTGGACTTCATTTGCAGGCTTTTGAATTGTCCTTTAGCAAGCCCACTTCATCAGCTGCGACATGTTCCTTCTCCCTAAAGAATGTTGTCATTAAAGATTCATACCAGAAAATTGCTTCCAACAGGATTGCAATGCATTTCTATTTCTACTGCTCCTGGGCAAACTGTAAAAAAAAAAAACATTGTACAGACATGAATCATAATGAATGTAAACTTGTATTCACTGTCAACCATTTCAGCTGTTAATAGTGCCAAAGATTTTCAGCTGAGCACAGCTCCGTCTTTGCAGCCTAACAGAGTGGAAGTAATTTGATCATCTGCTTGTTCTCACTTTTAAACTAGCGTTCAGCCTCTGGTCAAGCGCTCTCATAAACTATTGTGATCAATAAACTGCTATTTGCTTTCTTTGTGAGAAATTGGGAATTGCACATTAGCTGTACAAGTGTTTGCACGTTTACTCATTGACGTCAGCCATCTGGACTGATTCGGTAACACGCAAACTACTCAAAGGGGATTCTCTATTACAGAATAAAAGCAAATTAAGCACAATAATTAACTACTTAAAGAGACTGCCCTAGATATTTAGCCACTATCATTGGTTGTTGTGCCCCTAGGATGACAGTAATGTGACTAATCCACAAAAGCTGTACAATATTGTTATTGTGGTCTTAACAGTGTTTGAGCTGACATAAAATCAGAAGTAAAGACGTTACATATTCTTGTGTTTTAGAAAGGTTTCACAAATTGTTTATTGTATTTTATCTGTGTGTATGTGCAGACATTTACAGATGTAGTCTTTGTGGGAGGAGAGTAGAGGCAGAGAGACTGGAAAGCAAATAGTAGGAAAGCAGGAGAAAATGGCATATGGCAGCAAAACAAAAAGTAAAATAATATAAAAACTGTAATTATCAAAGGCCTTGGCCAGCAGCTATTCCTCATGTTTTATCTTCTCTCTCTGATCCAAGGACTTTTACCTCCCACTCACAACCTCTGATTATGCTGAAGCAATACGGTGCAGGTAAGCCTTCCTGCATCAAAATGTAGTATCAGTGGCACTGCTTGAGACTTGTAGTTCAACGTATGCAACATCATTGAGTACAGCAGGTATTATTGAGACCGTAAGCCAATAGAGGAGTAAACACAGTCATGTTAATACATGATGCTTTTCATCTGAGGGTTTTCATCTTGGTTAAATGATTCATTAAGGTCAGGGATCATTTGTATGCATCACAGGTAGCCCTAAGGGAATAAAAACAAGGCATGCAGAAGAATAGTACATCCGCAACAGTACTGAGAGGAATAGGGGGAGGGGACTCAGAACATACGAAACAGTCCTTTCTCCCCTCATATCCTATTGTTTGCACAACCCCTCGACTCCTCAAAATGCTTTCTCACATTACTCCCTCTCCTCACACATCTCAGCTTCATTCTCAACATGTTTTTTTTATACCTTTCCTCACTATTCTCCTGCATTGCTTGCTCTCTGACTCCTGTTCATTTTCAATCCCTCACCTGTTCCCTTCAGAGCTGCCTGCTGAGTTATTGGTAGTGCTCACATATTTCAAAATAATGACACAGATAAAATGAATGGCAGCAGAGGCGAAATCCTGTGAGGCACTCCTAATTCAAACAATGTTTAGCTGATCACATTTCATTTCTTCTTATTTTTCAAACTGAGCCCTGCTTGAAGATAAGACTGAATACATTTCTGTCAAAGCTGAATATAGAACAGTTTTAAAAACAGAGCCAGAGATGGATTTAATGTGAGAAAGCAAGCCTTTCAACACAACATGACAATAATTCATTTCATCCAGATGAATACATTTCCAAGTGGTGGAATGCTATGAAATTCATTTACTCAAGTACCATACTTGAGAATACAAAGACTTGTATTTCTATTTCATGCAACTTTAATCTACTCCACTATATTTTAGAGTCAAATATTGTACGTTTTACAGTCACTAGTTACTTTTCAACTTTGGTGAATTTATATTTGTTTTTTTTCTGATAAACTGAAGGAGTCATTTAGAGAAAAGTCTCCTACTTCTTGAGATAAATAAACTATTTATAACCCTTATGGATGAGCTGGAAAATTCATCATCACAAAGCTGAAAATTGCTTTTCTGAGCACCAGAATAGCATATGATAATAGAATATTATCCACTGCTGTAGCTGTCAGTATAAAGTAGTTAAAATGAGCACAACCTTAAACATCCACAGCAGTAAAATGTAACATACACATTAATGCAGCAGTCATTTTAATGCTAAAAAAACCAATATATAATAACACTGACAGGAACCATTTCTCTGCAGAATGAGTATGTTTCTGATCTGTACTGATGGTACAGGGATGTTGATGGATGTCACTGTGTCTGTTTTGCGTGTGTTTGTGGGACTGTAGCTATCGGTGTAGGTGCATGCATGTTTCAAACATTTGTCGAAACATTTGATGAAAAATTAGAACATCAACTGTGTAGACTCTGTGTAACAGTGTGTGTGTGTGTGTGTCAAAAATTTCGACATTTGCACACAAATTGCAACAAAGCCTGTTAAAACATTGTTCATAAACGATTTGCTTTGTTGGTAAGATGACTTGTAATTGCTTCATCACCCTTAATAATGATGAGTGAAATTTGCTTCTCCATGCTCAGTTAACATAGGATTCTAACATACTTCATGTAACACTCTGCCCCTCCCACCTTAGCAACCTCAGACCATTCAAAACTATTGTTACATGTCAATTAGTGTTGTAGAAACAATGCAAGATTGGTTATCTGGCCCATTTTAGCTGACTCCACCCTAGTTGAATATTTTCACAGTGTGGTATTGGTACTTTTACTTTAAAGGATCTGAATAGTTCTACCACCACTGGAATTTTTTTAATCTTTTACTGTATCTGTGAGGTTGTCTTTGTGGACAGCTGCATTTCCTCAATTACAAAATGGCTGATGGCACCATCAATGTGGACACGCTGCACACATTTTGATTTCACAGTTTGTAAAATGAAACACATCACCTCCTCAAGTGTATGATCGCTCTGATGACGACAGAGCAGGAGAGTGTGTGGATAGAAGAAGTTCATTTAAAAGTGCAGATGTGTGACATTTCATGACAGAGACACAGAGCTTGAGGGTGGGATCTATACTCTACACCCTCTCATGAGCATCATGCAAAAACCCCATGAATGACTCCCTCACACCTTTCATCTCTCTTTCTATTCTCTTGACTCTGCCATGTGCTTCGTGGCACGAGTTGGGAGTATATTGCTTTTATTTTGTAAGACAAAGGGAAAAGGAGAGAGAGAGAGAGAGAGAGAGAGGGAGGGGGAAACAGAGAGAGAAGAGGAACCAACACATATTTTTCACATTCGATATTCAAGCTAATTTAAAACAAAAGCATGTTAAGTACAATCCAATTAGACATTTGATGTAAGTGTGAACATTCCACAACAAAACCGAATCCGTGAAGGGTGAAGAACAGAAATAAGAATACAGAGTAATTGGAAACCATCACATAATTCAGAAATAAGAACAAAGCAGGACCAGTTATTGAATGAAAATAATCTCTTACCTGTCTCTTACAAAAGAGAACAGAGCAGTGTTTTACTGTTACTAATTAATCCAGTATTTTCAGTTAGTGGATGATAGATTGCTATTGTGTCTAAACTTGATTGGATGTTTTAGAACAGAATTTGACTTAAAAGCTGCAGACTTTTATTTATAAATGTGAGGTAAATGCTTTAAATCTGCCGATAGTTGATATTCACCACAATGCCCACAATACAGCAGAGCCAGAACCCTTACAGTGATACTGTGTATAGCAGTCATGGTAGATCTTTTTCATTTGGCTGTAACCTTTAAGGCCCAGACAACAGGTGATGATGTTCCGTTGAGCTGGAAGCAGAATAAGCTGCTTGACGGCACAGACCTCCGTCTGTGCATATATTAGAGCTTAGGGATGTTGTGTTTTGCCCAATCGTTGTTTCTTCAGGGACTTAAAATATACCTACACCTAACTATTGACATGTGCAGAAACGGTAAAGAGGAATGTCAGAGGTTAGAGTTTGGCGATGAAAAGCCAGAGTCATTTTTTGTTTTCTTTTTTGCCTGATGAACTATGTCCAGAAATAAAACATGCACCACAATGTAATGGAATAAAAAAATCAATCAGAACAACATGACCATCCACCACACCAATCCATGCTGAATGAGGAGAAAATTAAACATGAAAATAAAATATAACAAATTGGGTGTCCCAGAAAAAAAACATGTTTCTAGGAAATACATATTTAATCACTTTAAATGCAGGAGATGATTTATACAATTTATATTTTAGTAAATTATAGGACCAGACCTTACAAGATATTCAACCTGGCCTGCACAAAGAATTACATAAGGATTCCATACATATGACCTTTTTTGGTTGTTGTTGGGCAAAGTCACAAAGAAGGAGTCAAAATAAAAAAGCGTCACAATAATAATAATAATGAGAAAATAAGAATAATAGAAGAAAATAAAGAAAAAGGAAATAAAAAAATAAACCTAAAACGACACGCCCACATCACGTTCCTAACGCCAACCAACAACCAATCAGAGATCCCTAACGTTGTGACGTCGATACTGTGCGACGTGCCGGATGAAAACGACACAGCTTAGCGAGTGGTGCGTTTGGACAGCAGCGTCTGAATGTTGTCGCTGCTTTTGGAGTTCATTTCTATCATTTAAAGTGTGTCCGTCATCGCTGCCCGTTGCTGCGTGGGCGTGGTCCTCGTCCTTTAAACTTCACTCTCCACAAAGTCTTCACTCAGCGGGGCTAGCGTTAGCGAGTAGCTGCATATTGTAGCAGCGTCGTCTGTTTGTGTGTAACGGCGCTATGAGTTATGGATATGGAGGTGGAGGTGGGAGGAGAGGGAGAAGAGGAGGTCGAGGGCATAGAGATGGAAGCAGAGAAAGATGGGACAGAGGAGGAGGAGGGGGCTCGAGAGGACACAGTTCCGACTTCGACCAGGACGGAGGAGGAGGAGGAGGAGGAGGTGGAGGTGGACAACGGGATCGTCCTCCTCCGCACCTGAAGGGCCGTGAGATTGGTCTATGGTACGCAAGATACGGAGCCGTGAGGAGGAAACAGGCTGACCGGAGATCGGTAAGGGTTGTGTGTGTTGAAGTGTGCAGGCAGTCTGCAGGGAGTCAGTCTCAGAGGTCAGTACAGACCTGAGAGACACTAAAGTTACCAAAGCAGGTGACAGTCCCTTCTTTTACTGAGTTAATAACTTCTGCTGTATATGGGTCTGCTGTCTGAACCCAAGAGCGATAAGAGTGTGGAGCCAGTGATCCATCAGCTGTCACTAACATGCAAAAACAGAAGCAATGTCTATATAGCTGTCACATGGATTTGGGGGGGCTTTAAACCAAAGCCCGGTGTCACATTTGTTTTTGCGAGGTTACAACTGAAAATGTTCCTTTCCACGTCCTTGTGCAGCGGGCGGTGGTCCAGATGGATGAGGCCAGAGAGCAGCACATTACCAAGCTGCTTAACTCCGTCCAGAGTGATCACCCTGGTCCAGGGAGAGACGGCTGGGATGGAGGGGCCTCTACATCCGGCAGCTGGCGGAAACCTGCAAATAAAGGTGGTCATTGGTAAGAACTTTTTGCATAGCTTTTTTTTGGCACAGTGTACATTCTAGCTTACAATAAAGAAGCTTGGGATGTCAGTTCTTTTTCCACAAATGACTCTATTAAACATGTTTATGGGCCTGTGTATGCAGTTTCTTTGATGGGGATGAGCCTGAAGAGGATAAACTGAAGCGTGAGATCAAATCAGAGGAAGAGGAGGAGGCAGTTGCTAAAGATGAGCCCCCAGACACCTGGGATGAAGAAGAACAGCAGGTGGAGGAGAAAGAGAAACCGAGATGGAAAGACAAGGACGTGGAGTTCTTATTCCAGGAAGTAGTCAGAGACAGCTCACTGGACGACCGCTTGAAGAGAGACCTGCAGAGCAAGAAATCAGACCCAAAATACAAAGAAATGCTGGTGAGCATAATGATTAGTATCAAGTGTTATGTATACAGCGGTAAAAGTTAAATAGGCCTTACCTTGACAGTTCATTACCCCTCATTAATGGAATAATTGTATAATGTGCCTACAGATATCAAATTGTCCTCAGTGCTGGACATTTATTGCTGTTTCAATGTCCACTTGATATGATCATTGTTGACTTAAGTGGGGATGTTTAGTTCCAGTACAGTACAACAAAAGGACAACTGGAAATGAGGCAGGGCCGATCATCTGCGTCCCAATAATTACTAACACATAACAATTTGTTGCTATGTTGGCTACTGTGACAGTTTAATACAAGAGCCTAATACAAAATATGGTTTAGAAATATAGAATTATTATTTATTGCTAAACCACTGCACATTATCCGTAATTATCTGTGATTTTTAGAATTAAATAGGCGATGTTTTGGTATGTAGAAACCGGTTTAAGATAGAACATCCTATTCAGTGTTTAAAAATGTCTTCTCATTTTTTTTGTACTCAGAAATTCAGGGAAAAACTGCCGTCCTACGGGAAAAGAGAGGTAAGTTTTGGATTTCATACACTCTTGTTGTTTGAAATTTTCCTATCCTCTGTCATCACCCTTTTTTTCTCCTCCTCATCTCATAATTCTTCCTCTCCCTCCTAACTGCTTCCATCTTTCCGTCCTCAGGAGCTGGTGGAGCTGATCAACTCGAGCCGTGTCCTGGTGGTGAGTGGAGAAACGGGGTGCGGAAAGACCACTCAGGTCACCCAGTTCATCCTAGACGACTATATCAACAGAGGCATGGGCTCGCTGTGTCGTGTGGTCTGCACGCAACCTCGCCGCATCAGTGCCATCTCGGTACGTACTCCTTTGGTTTTTGGGTTCTGACTGTGTTGGATGGTGTGTTGCTGTGTGTGTCTGTCTTTTCCCGCAGCAGTCGTGTACATTTGATGGCAATTTTCTCCACCGTGCTGATTTGTTTGTGTGCTTCCTCTCAGGTAGCAGAGCGTGTAGCGGCAGAGAGAGCAGAGAGTGTAGGGAATGGGAATTCTTGTGGTTACCAAATCCGCCTGCAGAGGTAAGGAAGGCTCTTCATACATATGTTGCATAAAATGAAAACCACAGTGTGTTTAGATAGTGTTCAGCAATTGGTTTAGTGGTTAAAGAACCAACAGAATTGATTGGATGTGCCAACATTTTCTCCATTTAAAGAAATTAAATAAGACAAAAACTTCTTTCAACCTAAATAAGAAGAAATACTATGATGGTGTCCATGACTACACCATCTAGGTGTAGTTATGGATTATAACAAATATACATTAAGACAATTAACAAGAATATTGTCACCTTATAAATATATCAGAAATGAAATGATATTTAGCCGGAGTTAGAAAAACTCGCCCATGTCTTTATCTTAAGTAGGCTTGACTACCATATCGCTGTCTTTAAGGCCTCCGCACACCAA
>NW_023340257.1:17572568-17603664 GCF_004916995.1 Morone saxatilis | reverse complement strand
GGTGTGCAGAGGCCTTTACAGGTCTTTCTAAAAGGTCGATCCGCCAGCTGCAGCTGATTCAGAACGCTGCTAGAGTCCTGAGGGAGAGAATCAAATAATTGATTTTACTGTTGGTTTATAGCACTGAATGGTTTAGGGCCAAAATACATTTCTGATCTTCTGCTCCATTATTTAACCAGGTCTGCTTACTGTTCCCAGAGTTAAAACTGAACAAGGAGAAGCAGCATATTTTTTAGTTTTTATGCAACTCATATCTGAAACGAACTGCCAGAAAACTTGAGATCTGCTCCAACTTTCAGTTTCTTACATCAGGGACTTTCTTTTCTGTTTGCCACTGCGTTTTATTAAAATAGACTATTTATTCTCATCTTGGACTGCACTGTGATTTTTATTCTACTTCGTTTGTCTAATTTTCATCTTCTGTTTTGTTTTACTCTTTTTAAAATTATATTTATGTTGGTCTTTAATACTGTATTTTTAGATTGCCTTGACTTTAAATTGCCTCAGTGTTAAGGTAGTATGGTAGTAAACTTCTTCTCGTCTTGCAAGCGTTAAAAATCTGATTTTAGCCTTAGGAAAGTACCATCTGACCTTGTAAAGACAAAGAGTAGAGTCACCATTGTTTGGGTTGCTTATGGGCTCCTTTTTCTAAAGGAAGGTTGTTGCAGCTAGCACGGAGACTATTCTTTCCCATCCCTGAATCTGTTTTTCGACTCTTTCCAGACCTCTGAATTTCTGCCACAATCTCAGATGTTTACTAGTGATTCAGAAACGTCTGTTGATTTGCTTTGATGCATGGCTGTTTACAAGGTTGGAGTAAACAACTGAGCTGAGATCCTTTGTGGGTTAAACTGAAGTTGGTGATGTTACTTAGCTTATTAAAGATATATTTAGTTATAGTCAACTGTTTAATTAATGTTCCTAGGCACTGCTCTTGATATAATAGCTAAACCGCATCTATTCCACAGAATGAGCCCTGATACTCTGTAGAAGCTATGGTTTTTCATTGAAAAAGTATGAATGGTCTTTTTCATTCGGTGGCATTCATACATGGCAACGACATTGGCCCGATCCATCTATTGAAATATATGGGATGAATAAACACCACAGGAAATTGGATAAATTAATACCACAGGAAATTCATTTTTTTGAAGGACATGAGATATAGGGATCAGTAGATTGGAATGAGCATCTAAGACCACGCACATCGAAAGAGAAAGCTGGGGAGAAAGGCACTTGAGTGTTACGCAGGCCGAACGAGCGGAGAGTTATGGGCGACAAGAGGGTGCAGCAATCTAAAGTGAATTATATAGAACAGAGTGTGGAGTGTGATACAGGGGAGGACGAGAGGCATCTCAGGTGCGATATGAAGGGAGGCTGATGCAGGGGATGAGCAGTAAAAAGGATGGACGGACAAATGATTCTTCACTGTCGAAGGAATGTTACCAATAACAAGGTGCTGGACTGAATTGAAGACCATATTTCACATTTTTAAAATCTTTTCATGTGGTGCTGTTTTTTCCTTCAGTTTCATGAAGGTAATGCAGTTGTGAATCATGGGAGAAAAACAAGTAAAACAGAGTTTTGTGTCAAAGACCTTCGATAGTCTAGACATTTAAAAAAAGACATCTTTTTAAGATGGTTGCTTTGCTGTCACTGCACACTGTCACTGGTGGAGGCCATGGGTGTCTGTCAGTGGGTATATGCAAAAGCTGGCAATTTGTTCCTCAAGATTTGTTAAAGTTCTATTGATGTGACAGCTCCCCCACATAGCAACCAATATAAAACAAAAGTACACATTTCTGCACTCTTTACTTTTCTTATGTTGCTCTCTCGGTGAGTAATCAACTTAAAAAATAATCAACAGTGTATTGGTCTAGACTACAAAAGTCCCTGCAGACACTGAATGGATAAATGTGTTCTCTTTGGTGCTGTTTTAGTGCAGCAAATGATGGCTGGTTATAATCAACATAAAGAAACAGTTTAGAGTAAATAAAATGAATCTGATTTATAACAATCTTTCTCAGCTATTAGATGTCCAAACTGTCATAAACCACCAGAGATGGTGGAGAACTTGTGTGTGGTTGTTTGGAGAACATCACTTTATAGATGACAGTAGCCCCCTTTTAGCTTCTCTACTCTGGTTGAATGAATTCATTGTTCACTGGTTAGTATTGCGCTGAATTAACACCCACCTACACCTTTTAATCTCCTAAAAGCTAACACAGCCTGAATTTCTCTTAATTATTGCTAAATTATCTGCTTGAACAACTGTTTTGTTTGCCATTTTATTCAAACCGAGTTTTGGAGAAATGCACCATTAAAGTACAATAAGAACTGACCTGCTAAATACCCTTAAGTGCTGCTTTATTACCTTACCTTGAGGCTGTTTGAAAGAGAATTCCTGTTATAAAACGTAGTTGTAAGTTTGTGCTTAGTTTATGTTTACTAAATTATTTGTGATTAATCAGATAATCGCACAGCAAACCCGTCCTCAGGTCGTATTGAAAAACTGTAGACATTGTAGACATTGCACACAGAGTGTGAGTAATGGAGGTTCAAAGACGCCCAGCAGCTCCTGTTTGCCCTGAGGCCCCTCAGCAGGTTAATCGAACCATAGCGCCTGGCCTCTGGCAAGCTTCTCCTTCAGCACTTTGTTTTAGTTTTATAATAAAAATGCATGGTATATTTATTCATTTTTAAATACTGTTGCTGTTATCACTATATTTACTGTAATTTATTATATATATATATGGTGTTTTATCATGGCTATTGGTGATCTGTAATGTTTTTATCAATACGGTTTAATTAGGCCTACTGTTAACTGTTTACATTGTGCGTTGTTAATGTTGTAAAATACTTTGTAACCCTGTTACAGTGCTAAAGGGCTTCATAAAGCTTTCATTTTATTGTTGTTTGTGACATTTCCAGAGAAATAACACTTTCATTAAATATCACCCTGGCATCAATTATACAGTAAAGCCTTTAATGTGGTTCACTTGTCGGTGAAATGCATTTTTCAGACGTGTCATAAGAGAGGCAGGTACTGTTTTGTTTGGGATTAAAATAAATGAGAAGTCTTTTCTATGCAGAAACTTTTCATCACTGACTAATGCAGCCAGTTACTTATGAGATAGCATTTTCTGTATCGGCAACATCAGTCTGAGCTTTGCACTTCTGTGTACAGGTGTCTCAGCATTAAGATATTACTACTATGAAATACTATTTGAACAAAAAAGAGAAAGTGTTTGTGGAATCCTGAAATGTCAAAGGAGTGTAGATACTAGAAGTCTTTAACATTTGCACAAGAATGTAGGGAAATGAACAGGGAAAGCTGAGATTGTGGCAACCTTTTGTTTTCACTCTATACTGTATTGGTCTTAATTTGTTTCATTTAGTAAATGTAAAGTCTTTTTTTCTCCTCCCATTTTTCAGCCGGTTACCACGGAGACAAGGTTCGGTCCTATACTGTACAACAGGAATTATTCTTCAGTGGCTTCGCTCAGACCCGTGAGTCCTCCATCCTCCAATCCCTGCATCCTCATCCTCATAACATCTTCTCCCAGCATTTCTTCTTCTCTGCTTTCCCCCTCTGTGTCTCTGATCCGGCTGCCTTTCCTCCACTCTCTTGGTGCCCCTGTGTCACTCTGTTTTATCCCATTGATTTGTGGTTGACTGTGGAAGAAGCATTAGTATGTGTCCCCATTCTCATGGGCAGAGAAATGAAGACACACACAGACACACACACACACACTCACACACACAGAGCTTCTGTTGACTCATCCCTGCGTGATCATCCTTGCATTCTGAGTGTCTTCAGAAAAAATACAGAGACTAAGTGAGGGTGCCATCTTTTCCGTTGTCTTGCTCTTTCAGAATTGGCACGACTCCAGTCAGAGTCATTTTAGGACTACAGTTGTCTGACTAAATGCTACAACTTTTTTGGCATTAAAGGTATATTTACACAGTAGCTGGCATGCCAACTGCCAGTCTGTATGGACTGCAGCTATGTTTGCACTTGTCAACTTTGGTGTGACTATTTGTCACCAGCCACCACATTAGTAATACATTAACCTTTTCAGTCTCACAGACACTTTTGACTCATCATCCCAGACTATAAGTATTTTTGTAAAATTTGAGTTTAGAAAATATCAAATATGTCAGACTGAACAACTGGGCTTGTCTGAATATCTAATACACCAACTTTAAGTATTTAAGATTAGATGACATTGTTTGAAAAGTGAGGAAAAGCATTTCTTTGCCAAAAATTTAAATTAGTGGCGAATCTCTGTCCGTGAAAATGGCTGTGGGCTCTAATTATAGCTACGACTTAAACCAAAGACTGTAAAAATAAAGAAAGAAAGCATCAACCATTCATGGTTGAAGAATTATGCAGCAAAATGTTAAGGAAACAAGCTATTCATGTTTCATGTTTTTTTTGTGTCAGATTGTTGTCCAGTATCAGCCACCTGGTGCTGGACGAGATCCATGAGAGGAACCTGCAATCTGACGTTTTGCTCGTCATTGTGAAGGACCTACTCAACCTCCGAGACGACCTCAAGATCATTCTCATGAGTGCCACGCTCAACGCAGAGAAGTTTTCTAGATATTTTGGTATGCAACCCACCAAATGACATACCAGACTGTGTTCGGCTTTAATCTTGCAGTTTAAGGTTTGGATTGGTCCTCCCTCTCATCTACCCCTTTCCCTGTGTTTAGACAACTGTCCAATGATCCACATCCCTGGTTTGACGTTTCCAGTGGAAGAGTTCCTCCTTGAGGACATTTTGGAGATGACTAGGTACAACGACACACACGCACACACATACACAAAGACACGCACTAACATGCACAGACACAAATGGTACCACTATATCCCTTTCGTTCTAATGGGGTCTTACATAAACTGGTTGGTGGTGTGCCTGCCAGATATCATCCCCAGAATCAGGACCGTCGCCCCACATGGAAGAGAGGATTCTGGCAGGGGCGCAACTCCAGACCTGAGAAAGAGGAGAAAGAGGCTGAATACAAGGAGAGCTGGCCTTGCTATGCACGCACACTCCAGGGCAGGTGAGTTACTGAGAACAGCAGGGTAGATAAATCGGCAGAGCAGCTGCCAGGTTGATAGATGAGTTGTTTAGGTGGGAAATGGGAAGAGTTGACTTTGTGACATTCACATTTTGAAATAAATAACTCCATTTTCTCTGTGAATTTGAACTTCAAGTTGAATCCTGCGTGTATAAAAGCTGAATACAGAGTGCTTTGGAACACTTGACCATTTGATAGATTTATCACATAACGACTGATTTATACATCTGCAATGAAGTGTTGCAGTGTCAAAAAAGGCGATGTTATTGCTTATTTGCCACTCTTAAAAAATATAACTGCGGGGCGCCCGGTCTGAATCTTTTCGGTGCAGATTTCCCTCCTTCATCTGCCTCAATATTCTTCAGGAGACCAGCTCCACTTAAGATGTCATCCTCTTTTCAATAACACCCGACAAACATTCGTCTTCATTTTATTTTCATTTAGTACAGCTATTTGCAGTGCAGTCCCTTGTCTTTGCCACCATTATTACTGCTTTTTGTCTCAAAGTGAATGCAATAGAATATAAACAATACTGTAGAAAGTGTATCTGACCACAGCACCACCTGGAACACAAAGCACGTGTATTAATAGTGTAGAAAGATCTACAGTTTTGCCTAGAACTGTAGATCTTCCTACACTGCTTGCACCCACACCGCCTTCCTTCGCTGTATGCCGGTACAATTTGTCCTTGATGTCAGGCTTAAGTGGAAAGTGTAAGGTTAGGGCCCATTTAGCGTTGACTTTAAGGCATATGTTCATCATTTTTAAAACAACAGTCAGGTGCCTATATGAACACTGAAACAGGTTTGTCTTCCTGTGTTCCTGGCTTCTTTTCATACTGAGATTTTTGCAGTCTGAATTAGACAAACCAAGTTGGTATCTTGCAGAATTATCTTTTGTTTTTTTTAGTCCAAAATTCCCTGTTTGTGTTTCCTTTGATAGTGCTTCGTTGCTGAGCTGCAGTGGAGGGATAGTAGCAAGACTGGTGCTTTGGAAGCCATATGCACTCGATATGTCTAACATGGACAGCTGAAACAAAGCCTCATATTAGCTTCAGATAAACTTTTGAATAGATTTATTCACAGAATGAGGGCTGTGGATTTTGTGTCCTATAACTTACATTGAAATCGTGTTAGGAATGGATCTCTTAATGGCTGGTATGAACAGGAGAAATGATTACAGTAAGAAAAAGCTGTTTCATTGTTCATATGGACACATGCCTATTGGTTTAAGAGAGACTTAAGAGAGAGAAAACTGTAAAACTATCCTTGAAAAAAAAAAAAAGCACGTGTATATATAGTCCTTGTGCTTCTCAGCACCACACAGACATCAACAAGTCGCCCATTCTTCTCTTCTGATGTGCCCAATAATGACCTGTCAGTTCCAAATCAAGGACAAGGAAGACAAAATATGGAAACTGTGACATATCTGTGACAAAATAATTTGCAGCTTCATAACCTGGCATTAAAGCCAGGACATAAAGACATTACATTTAAGTAAAAAAAACAAAACAAAAAAAAACAAAAACAAAGGATTTCCTTAGTAGGAGTAGATGTCAAGATTACCAATACAATTCATAATAAGTATTGGTCCAAACTGTTTTTGTGGAAAAACATATTCAGCATCAAAGATAATTTGCCATACATCCCTTTATGCAACATCCAGAGAAAAACATTATGTTCTGGCAGCCATTACACAGATGTGACAGCCAAAGCAATTAGTAAGGCAGCAGTTTTGTTTCCATGTTAAAGCACGGAAGAAGGGGATTATTTATTGTCTGTGTCACGTGTTTTACAGATACTCTGACAACACCATTGAGGCAGTGGAGATGTTGGACAATGATGAGAAGATTGATCTGGAGCTGATAGTTTCACTGATTCGCCATATTGTGCTGAATGATGAGGTGAGTGTAACCTTGTATGTCTGGTTTCAGGGCAGCCGTCTGAAAGTGGCAAAAAAAAATTAATCAAGTTTTGTTAGGAACTTGTTCTCTGGGTCTTAGAAGTGTAAAAACCCAGAGTGCTTGTGTCACTGAAACTTGTCTTATATATTTTAAGATTTGTGTTTACGGACTTGAAAATCCCGCATGATTTTGCTCATTGACAGCCCCACGGAGCAGTGGTCCACGCTGAAGATGGTTTCAGATAAAATAAGACGCAGAAACTGACAAAAGGAGGGAAGTGCAGTGCATTCGTAGGTAGAGCAGATGGAAGGAACAGGAGGGCTAGCTTCCAAACACAGAGTGACATTAGATCAGAGGAAATAACACAGATCCTGGCAGCAGATCTGTGCTAATGAGTGATTGAACAGATGCTCTCCCAACGCACGTCTATTCCCTTTTTTCTCATTCCAGTTCTTGTTAAATTTCCTCGTTTTTATGTCATTTCTGTGCTCAATTCCGACTTTGGTTATGTGGAGTATAATGACAGCTAAGTGAGACTAAACTTGCCTTTTTTTGTCAATGTTTTACTTTTTCAGTTGACCCAGTAACACATGGCCGAACTTTACTCCTATTAGGAGTTATTAGTGCAGACGAAGTGAAGATAGAGCCAAAAATGATTTCAGTAACTTTCAGTCAAAGTTGTATTTTCAATATGTTTCTTCTATTTCTCAACTGTTTCTAGTCGGAGAGCAATGTAGGCCAGTGCCAACATGTGTGATACAGAGCTCCACAATGGAATAGAATATCACAATAAATACCATTCAGTCACTGTTAAAAGGAGAATAATGAGGGTGAGGATAATCAGTGCTAGAATTGATGGAAGGAAAAAAAACTGACGCACTCACTTTCTCAGCCATTTTCCAAGTCAAGCGGAGCTAGTTTAATTTATCTGTTTGTGGCAGTGTTTGTGAAAAAATGTATACGAGAGAGGAAGAAAGACGGGCCCAAAATGAGGAGTGACTAACGCAGATAGACAGAATAATTATCCCTTCCCGTATGAAGCCGTATGTCTATCAGTCACGGCCACCCTGAGCCAGTCGACCAGCTGATTCGCCGTGGCATTGTCAAACGGACGAGAGGGAACTGGCTGATTTGCCACGACGGCGTTCTGAACCGAGGATGCCGGCCGTCTGCCAGGATTTCGACTGTGATGATTGGTTAATTATGTTGCAGGGGTCTGTGATTTGACACCTAGGGGGTTGACATGCAGGCATTAATGAACGCCTGCTGGGTGCAACTGCGTGTGTGTGTGTGTGGGTGGTTTGTGCGCGTGCTAAATAGTATGCCAACACTACAGAGCTCTCTGTGCTGTTACTTGATTTTTAGTTGGAATTAATCAGAGCCCCTCTGTCTGTACTGCATGCGTGTGAACATGTGTTTCTGTCAGGTTGTAACTAGGCACACTGCCTGCATTTCTCTCTTCCTCTTCACTCTTTCTCACACACACACACAGACATTAACACACAAATGCAGTCCCATGTGGGTGCCA
Organism: Morone saxatilis; assembly: GCF_004916995.1. Classification (NCBI taxonomy): domain Eukaryota; kingdom Metazoa; phylum Chordata; class Actinopteri; family Moronidae; genus Morone; species Morone saxatilis. Next base: position 17,595,145 of record NW_023340257.1, on the reverse strand, counting down.
ATGGTTGAGCACTGGTAATAATAATTAGCTTTAATTAAAAGGCAGGGATGCTCAGGGCCCAGAAGCTACTTTTTTTTGTATGTCTCATCTCCCCTTCATTCCTCTCAGGAAATGAATAGCTAGAAGACTCCTTTTTAAAGAATGGGTTATTTTAGAGCAGCTTAATATTATCCTGAGAGTAATTTTTGTTTAAATTTAGGTCTTTGATGAGATGAAGTAGCATTTCAGAAACGTTTCCCTCTTGATGATAGCATACGTTGGATTATACTCAGGTTTGCAATGTTTAGAGCTTCTTAAATTATTATTGGTCTTTATATTCCTGACCTTTGACAGCATGGTGCATACAACATTGTCTTTAGAAGCTGCCCTGGACTGCTTTGTACAATCTAATCCGCATGTGTGACTCATAAATTGCTTCATATTTGTGTCAAACATTAGTCACATATCCTTTAACACCTTTCAAGACCCGCTATTGTTTTTGTTTATGACTTTGATTATGTGAGTAGTTCACAATCATAGAGCTGGATATTTCCTATTTCCTGTCCTGAATCAGGAGGTGAGGAGACTTGTGTTGTGTTACAATAAACACTGATGCATTGAGAAGTGAAAGATGGTATTGCAACCTAAGGATTGGTAAACTGAGGCACTATAAAATGGTACCCAGCCCTAAGTATTTGTTTTGTACATCTGTTCTGTATATCTCATAATGCAGATGCCTGTTCTGGTGCTTAGAATTAAACAAAACCACAAGCATCTTTTGTAACCTTTAAATCTCTTTTAACTATCCTATCCTTTGCCGCCACAATAACAGAGTTACTCCTCATCAGTTCTCTTTAGCTCATTTGTATGTGATGTTGTTTTTATGGCTGAAGGGCTGTCACCTACTGTACGTTAAGCAGTCAGCCATTCGAAGCCATTGTCAGACAGCTGATTTGCTCACACTGGAATACCTCCAACTCCATTAGCCACCATCATCTGTTATCCTGCTGATGTTTTCTCAGCTTGTATTTGTGGGTCTCTATATTTTCCAGGTGACTAATTGGTTTTCTTTTTTTTTTTTTGCTGCTTTAAGTGAATCAAGTCTTACCCTGTGGTAGTGTGAGGCAGAGGCTGTGCTGTAGTGGTAAGATGTTGTCATAATGATGTTGGCAGGCAGTGTCAGAGCCTTTTGTGAGGCTGATTGTGGAGGTTGGGAGCTCAGGGCAAGTCAGCTCCATCTGCTTTGGCTCAGCTCCTCCGAGGACACAGCCACCCTGTTCACTTGGCTCAGTTGTTGCAAAGCCTTCTCCGGCTAATGGCTGTTTGTTTCTGTTGGCAGTTTGTTTTTGTTTTTCTCTTCTGCTGGTTTTTTGTATGTGTCTTTCAGCTGCTAAGTGCCATATATTTGTCTGACCGACAGGAAGGAGCAATCTTGGTGTTTCTGCCAGGCTGGGACAACATCAGCAGCCTCAATGACCTGCTCATGGCTCAGCAGATGTTCCGATCAGGTACACACACGGCAACACACATACAGTGTTTATTGTATGTGTGACATGGAAGTGCATACCACTGACTTGAAGATTAATTAACCATAGAGAGATCATTATTTCTGATTTGTGATTTCATGTCCTTCCTAAAAAATGTGTTTTGCTTAGTGTTACCTTACTTGGATGTCTGAGCTTCACTGTACAGAATGATAATAAGTGACAAATTTTACAGTAAAATTCAGCTGCTGAAGGGAGCAAGTTTATCTGCGCTCAACTTAACACATACATATACAAGCATGATTTTCTGACATGCACGCACAAAATATGCAACTTGTATAAAGCTAAAAACAGTCGCTCAATTAGCTGATAGAAAATGTATTGGATTTTAGGAAACTGAGATTGGCAATGTCAATATTGTCTGACATTTTAAATGAACAATATTTGCATGCTCGTAGATTCAGGATTTTTAGACGATGGGGAAGGACTATTTTAGTTGAAACACAAATCAAACAGAAATTATTATTCCAAGCAGAGTATTTGTATAAAGTCAAAGAACATGACTGGAGGGAATCTTTAAATTTAATGGGTTTTTAAAGAAAAATGAATTGTAAGTGTTTGGTTTGCGGTCACGTATTATGTCAAAGTAGAGTCCATTTTCTGTACATAGTGCATGGCATTGTAACAATATGAAAAACTAATTATTATAAATTATTTCATTCCCGATATTTACGAGGATATTCAAGGTCATATTTTTAGAAATGATCGTGCAGCCTCAAGCAATAGCAGTAGAATCTCATGTTGCCAAACTGTGCTTTGTTTGAGTTTTTTCTTTTGTGTCCTGTTTGTGTTTCAGACCGATTCGTTATCATCCCTTTGCACTCCCTCATGCCTACTGTTAATCAGACGCAGGTCAGCACTCTTCTGTCTCTCGGACTGTGTCTGTCTGTGTCTTTGTTCCCTTTTCAATATCAGAAAAGTCAAATCTCATCTTTCTCTCGCACTCTTCTCAGGTGTTCAAAAGGCCTCCTCCTGGAGTTAGAAAGATTGTGATTGCTACCAATATAGCTGAGACCAGGTATATGTGTGAATGTGTATTTGTTTGAGTTGTCCAGCTTTTGTACTTTTACTCACTATGGCTGTTACTTTCTGGTAAGTTCAGAAAAAGCACCAAAAAAAGCGATTACACTTTCAGTTGTGTGTGAGTGTGTTTGTGTAATGCAGTAGGTCCCAGTCATTAATACAAACATTGGATTGGAAGCTAATTAGCATACATTTCTTGGATTGATTATGAACACTGTCATATTGGCTTGGATGGAACAGACTGAGTCTCTGACAGGCAATTTGTAAATGCATTCACAGAGCCTTGCACACACACAAACTGAGCAAATTAAGAAGCCGCCTGCACTCCCCTCACGTCACTCCACTAAATATAGACTCTAAACCTTCTGAAGGGCTGAATTTTATTTTTACCTCTGAATGACTGTGTGTGTGCGAGTCTTAGCTAAGCATTCTTGACAGACTGCTTTGAAGTGTTTTTTCTGTCTGATTTGGTCTTTATTCCAGCCCTCTTTTTTTCTCTCCCTCTCTCTCTCTCGTTCCCTCATTTTGTCTCTCTCGTTTTCCCCACAGCATCACCATAGATGACGTTGTTTATGTGATAGATGGAGGCAAGATTAAGGAGACCAACTTTGACACCAACAACAACATCAGCACCATGACAGCCGAGTGGGTTAGCCTGGCCAATGCCAAACAGAGGAAAGGGCGTGCCGGCAGGTTTGTCTGCACACAGGGGGATTTGTGCACTTTTTTTTTTAATAATACGGGCGTGCTGTATAGTAGTGCCTTTGGGTATGCAGTACTTAATCTGGGAGGATTATTTTTTTCCTCCAGTTTGTCATCTCAGACCTCTGTCAGTCTTCCCCATCAGCGCACTCCTTTCTGCCTTCCCATCTGTAAACACTGAGAAAGGCAAAGTGCAGTCACTCCCAGGTTGTTTCCAGTCTGTGACTCTAGCCCTGACATCAAAGTGGAGCAAGGCCCAATTAGCAGGAGCTGCTTACTGAGTGTAGTTTCATCCCATTGATTTTATCTTAAGCTCTTGTCACTGGACTGATATAAGACATAACCTTTTTTTTTTTTTCTTCCCCTCTCTACCACACACTTTTCTGTGCATATGTCCAGAGTGTGCCCAGGGAAATGCTATCATCTGTACAATGGTCTCAGGGCCAGCCTGCTCGATGCCTATCAGTTACCCGAAATCATGAGGACACCGCTGGAGGAGCTGTGCCTGCAGATCAAGGTTGTGTATGCACAGAGAAAGAGGGAGACAGAGTGACAGAGCGAGACAAATAGGTGTTGGCTTGGGAGTTGAGATGAGGACAAGATTGCTGTGAATGAGTTTTGTGAGTGCAGGGGAGGGGAGGAAGTGGTGGTGGGGGTGCACTGGGACACTGCTGCTGTTTTTGGTCTTTGCCGTTGAATTACAGCTTCTCCCGCCTAATGAGAACTAGGGATGAACATTCTGGGCTGACTCATGCCCCCTTGCTCTACAGCGCTTCCTCTCTCTCTCCTTCTTTTTGCCGACAACATAATCACTCCTCTTCTGGGCCTTGTTCTCTAACATGAACAGCCGCTTTCTTCTTCGGTTGCTTACTATTTCCCCCTCCCCCCGTCTCTTCTGTTTTTGCTTTCTCTTTTTAAATCCTCATACTCCACTCAGACATATTTCAACCAATGCTAATGGAACATTAAGCCAAAGTTCACTCAGATCTAGTGTTTGCGATGATTGTTCTCACCAGTGGCTTTATTGGATATGTGTGTGAGTGTGTGTCTTCCACTTGTTCAGTAGGATGTATTTGAGTATGTGTGTAATGCGGTTTTTGAAGCTAGTGGGTGAGAGGCGGACTAATGCATCAGTCTGTCCTTAAAGTGAGAGGAACACCAACAACATGCTAAACCTGAGCAGACTCTCTAATGCACAAACAATCCAACACCAGCCTATTAGTCAGAGATAGAAATGTGGTTGCTTCCTTACTTTTTGTCACCGGTACATGTTTGGTGCATTTAGAAATCTCTTTTTGATGTGGCATTGAATGCACATTTAGATATTGTGGATATCACATTACTTCTGTGCTTCTGTAGTTAACTCTACACAGTGTTGGTTGCTTGGTCACATACATCTTGTAAACAGCAATATGAGCTAACCATGAGAAGGCACATCAAGCTAATTGCAGTAGACCTCATTATAGTTATGTATTTCCCACAATTCAGTGTTTGCCAGACATGAAAAGCACTTAGACAAAGAGAGGGGAAGGGGAATGTATTCATAATGAGATCATTTTGCTTATTTATGTGTAATTTAATGTGATGTGTGCTGCCTAGATATTGAAGCTCGGGTCTATAGTTCGATTCCTTGAGAAAGCACTGGACCCGCCCACTGAAAAGGCCGTCAACCTAGCCATCAAGAACCTCGTAGACCTGGTAAGAAAGAATAAATATGATATGATATGAAAATTTAAATACAGGCTAAGAACAAACCAGGAACAACAATTACTTTTCGCTGTGCAGCTAACAATTAGTGTCCTTATTGATTATTTGGACGATTATTTTGTGGATTAGGGGATAAATTCTTTGCTCCATAAAATTTTAAGATTCTAAGATTTTAAGAAACCCCCCAATTTAGTTAATTTCTGCAAATAGCTTGTTACTATCTCATAAGACTGAGAATAAACAGCAAATCCTCACAACTGGGGAGCTGGAATTTGGGTCTTTTTGCTTGAAATATTTAAAAATTATGAAATGATGAATCAATGAAGTGGTTAATTGATTATTATTATTATTATTATTATTATTATTATTTGATAATTATTATCATAATAATTGGGTATTAATTTTCTGCTCATCAACCAGTTAATTAATTGATTTTGAATTGTTTCAGCTTTAGCTAATTAACTATTTCTATCCACAGTGCCAAGCAACAAAAGTACAATATGGAATGGTATCATTTTAGAAAGATGATTTGATTAATGATGATTTCTTAACCTGAACATGCTGTTTCAAGGTCTCCTGTCTGGAAGCATTATATACGCATCTGCTGGTTCCCAGGATGCTATTTTGTAGCTTTCTTTCTAGTGGAGAAGGGAGATTGGGGGGGAAAAACTGGGGGCCAACAGAAAACTCAGTACTTATTAGAAGGGTTAATAAGAATATGAGAAATATTTCATGCTAACAAGATCAAAAGACAGTGAAAGCCAAAGGAGGAAACTGCATTTTAAATCTGAGAGTAATGAAACTCACCTTTGTGAACGTGGCTACATGACTGAAAGCAAGACCAACCAATTTTTTGCACTTTATTGGGGCGTCGCTGCTCGAACTTTGGATGGATTCATTGTGTCTTTTATTAACACCCCGTCTTGAGCTCAAAGATGTGTGCATGTTGTCTGCTAGAACGCCCTGGACCGTGCAGAGAATCTGACAGCGCTGGGTTTCCACCTGGCTCGTCTGCCTGTGGAGCCTCACATTGGCAAACTCATCCTGTTCGGGGCTCTGTTGGGCTGCCTCGACCCCATACTCACCATTGCTGCTTCACTCAGCTTCAAAGACCCTTTCTTCATACCCCTGGTAGGGCGCTGAGGTCGCAGACATGAAAGCTTATGTCTGCAGCGACACATATGCACACTTCCAACACATTGCTGCACTCTACCTTCTGACTTTTTTCATTACAAAGTCAGTCTTAAATATTATTTTATGCATGTGCCTCTCTCAGGGTAAAGAGAAGATGGCAGACATGAGGAGAAAGATCCTGTCCAGAAACTCCAAGAGTGACCACCTCACTATTGTCAATGCCTTCCAGGTATAATGGGCCACATCTGTCAATTTTCTTTTGATCTCTGTCTGCTGTATAAATTGATCCTGTCTTAATTTATCATCCATTGATTGGCTAGGGCTGGGAGGAAGCGAAACAGCACGGTTCCAGGTATGAGAGGGAGTACTGCTGGGACAACTTCCTGTCTGCCAATACACTCCAGGTGAGCCAGGGCTGATTGTGAGTGCTGCGCTGAAGTGCTTTGAAAATAAAACCAGAGGAAAGTCCATGATTACATTTTTAAGTTGATTTCTGTCAGAGCAGATGAGGACATGCAGCCTCTGTAGAAGTAATTTGTCCTTTTATCATTCAGATGCTGCACAACATGAAGGGTCAGTTTGCTGAGCATCTAATGCATGCAGGCTTTGTCAGCAGCAAAGACCCCAAAGACCCCAAATCTAACGTCAACTCAGGTAAGTAAGAGCAGTTTTTTGTCTGTGTTTCAGCAGTCAGAATATGTTCAATCTTAAGAATCCTGACACCAAACTGTGGAGCAGTAATAGTAATATTATGTGCGACATGTACATCTTGCAGAGCTCATTTTTTCTTTTTCTAACTAAAACTTCCTTCCTCAGACAATGAGAAGTTAATCAAGGCGGTGATTGTAGCTGGCCTGTACCCTAAGGTGGCAATGATCAGACCATCTCACAGCAAAAAGAGGCCGGGGTGAGTCTGCCAATTCAAAGATGGAGATGAACAAAGACAGACGGGAAAGGGCTGCACAGCATAAGATAGAGAAGCGCACAATCATTCTTATTGATCTTAAGACAGAAAAATGGCCTTCACACTGCAATATCTCATCAGACCTCTCAGGTAAGAGTTCTGTAAGGGTCCTGTGACAATTACCTGAGGCTGTGCAGAGACCATGTTAGGAAAATTGTCAAAAACAGAGGTGCTTGTGCAGCTGAAGATCAATGCAGTCATCATAAAACTGCCCTCAGGCAGCTGTCATAGACAGTGGCTGTGACCTGTGTGCAAAAGACAGATGCACGCAGCAGGGAGACAGACGAACGCTCTCACAGTAGGGCTGTCACTTTGTTTGTCTGTCTCAGTGACAGCTTTAGACCCAGTTGCACAGTGAAATCGCCAGGGTCATTTCCTCTGCATAAGTAATTCTCACAGTTGTGATGCTAAGCCAGTTGTAAGTTTTCACATGTCCACACCACAGCTTGGCAGTATTTAATGAATTTGTTGCTCACTGCACTTTTTTGTTTGTTTTGCTGCTAAATCAGACTGCTGTCTGGTACAAGCAGTTTGTTCCCTCCAGTCGGTTTTGTCTGGCTGACTCGCAGGAGTTTGGAACACGATGTTACTTTCATGTTAGAGATAATTTGTCGACTGCATGACAATTTGTCTGTGGTACCCCCTGTGCCAAAATGGCAGGAGGTATCGTATTCACAAGCCAAAAGCACCTGATGGGTTCTTTCTAGAGCTACTTTCAGATTCATTTTAACAAAATTTAATTGGGTAATGATCAATTTTAACACATCGTCTGCAACAACATGTGCATACAAACGCACACGTGTATTGTAGTAGGCCTGTGGAAATTGTGCAATTATTTTGACTTTTGATTTAGAATACTAGAAAGTACTTTTACATTGAACACTTGCAGCAGAACCAGAGTTGTCTTTTTTTTATTCCAGGCATTCATTTTCGTCAAAGCTTAGCACTGAAATTACCCACAATGCAACTTGACTATTGACTATTGAAAATTCTCTCAAGTCCCTTCAATGACTAGATGTCATCTCCATGTTCTGCAGTGCACTGTGGCGGTCGAGGAGATCTGTGATTTAAATTTGTCACTAGTCTACCATCACTTTTTTTTTCAATTAGCAATTGCAAATAACTTTTTATTTTTAATATTTTTTTTCCTGATGAATTGTCGAAGGTGTCAACTTTAAATTCCGTCTTTTGTTTTAGATGAATGTAGAGGTCTTTTGATTTGCTTGATAAATGACTTAAATAATTAAGAATTAAGTGGTTATCAAAATGGTTTAATTAATTTTCTGTCAACCAATTAATCACCTTTATTTTTAACTGATTCTAAATCAACGTATCATGTCTTCCCTTTCTTTAGGGAAAACGTTTTTTTTGTCTGCTGACAAAACATTACTTTTTCCACCTTTAGCTATCTTTAGCTATTTAGTCATCAAGATAATGATAATGAAGATAAACTATAATGCTTCTGTTTAAGTCTTTGTTTAAGTGTTTAAGGATGTGACCTGACATTTTATCTTTCTCAGACCCAAGGTGTACACCCAGGCTGATGGAAAGGTGTGTATCCACCCGAAATCCGTCAACGCTGAAGAGACGGAGTTCAACTACACATGGCTCATCTACCACCTCAAAATGAGAACAAGCAGTGTGAGTAGGCTAGAGACAATGCATTATGCTGTTTCAGTGCTGTCGTTAATATACGTTGTTGGCTTTTACATTTGCGTGTTGTGTTGCTGTCTCTTTTTGTATTTTGTATTTTGTATACGAGTGGAAAGAGGGACCAGTGGTTAAAGGTTGGTAGTGGTGCCACACCAGCTTTACACTGAATGAATATTTGATTAAAACGCAGCCTTTCAACTTCCCTCTCAAAGGCTCTTGTGCTTCAAAGCTTCCAGACACAATGTAAGAGGTGGTGTTGGGGGGACAAAACGGTCAATGCTGCTCCCTGACTGCCGCCCTCTCTCCTCTTTCTATCTTTTTCTCTTTCGCTCTTTTTTCTTTCTCTTTTTTTGGCCCTCTTCAGACTCCCATTTTCCCCTCCCTTCCATCTGTCTGTCTTTGTTCTTTCTGTGCCGTCTCTCTTTGTGAATGTTACCATTCTGTAGAAAAACACCTTTCATGTCCTCTCTGATTGCTGCCTGTGCCTTTGTCTCTCATTTTGCTGCTTTCGTCTTTATGGAGAAAAATGTTTTGCTGGATGATTTCACCTTCATTATTGCCACCATTAAATGTTTGTTTTTTTTTCTTTTTAGTGTGTCAGTAAAAGTGAGGTATTCTGAGAGTGTTAGATCATCAAGGTCATTTGTTTACTGAGAGAAAAGGAAGCCGAAGACCAGGGCCGTAGAAAGGAAAAAAAAAAACAAAAGGAAAAGAGGGATGACGCTAAACTTCATCTCCTCTGACGCACTTGCCCCTGGTGGTCCATCACGTTACACATTCATGGGGCAAATGCAGGTGTCCCTGCCGTCTCCTTGCTTCTCTTGTCTCGTACCCACTCCCACGCTCTGTTTCTACCTCTCTCTGACGCTCACTTTCAAATCTTCCGTCTGTTACCTTCAAAGCTGAAATAGGTTTTGTTTGACAGTCTGCTGCTTATGTACTCTCTGTGGCTTAGCTGTAAGCGGTTTTTGTGAGTGTGTGCATACAGATGAGTGCATTACATAGAGTATCACTTTTATTTTCTCTATGCAATATTCAGAATGTTCAGTTATTGCAAAAAATATTTACTTTGTCTTTTGTTTAGGGGCTTTGCTGTGTTTCATTTTGGGTATCAATAGTTGAGCCACTCTACATAAGCAGCTGTCAGTTTAACACAGGGTGGGAAATGGATGGAAAACAGTGTAGCACATTCGATTCACAGACAGGGCAAGATGACATTTCTCCTAACACTGGAGGCACTGAAACACATTTCAAACTCTCCTCACTAATGGGACACTTTCAGCCCACACTGCAGAATAGCTGTCGGGCACGGTGTGTCATAACGATGCCGCTCCCTGTCACTGAGTGTGTTAGCGTTTTTTTTGTTAATACTCCTGTCGTCGCGCGTTTGTGAACGTGTGTCCTCAGATCTTCCTGTACGACTGCACGGAGGTGTCCCCGTTCTCGCTGCTGTTCTTCGGAGGAGACATCACAATCCAGAAAGACGACGGCCAGGAGACTGTCGCGGTGGACCAGTGGATCGTCTTCAGATCCCCGGCACGCATCGCTCACCTCGTCAAGGCAAGTGAAGTATGCACACAAATCATCAAAGCTCTATTTGCTGACAGTCTAATTTTACTAACCTCCCTTTTCCTTTTTTCTCTACAGAGTTTAAAGAAAGAGCTAGATTCTCTGTTGGAGGAGAAAATTCGTAAACCTGCTCCTGTGGACTGGCAAAACCGTCAGTCCAAAGACTGCGCTGTCATCACAGCCATCATAGACCTGATCACCACCCAGGAGAAGCCTACAGGCGGCACTAAGGGCTACGGCAAAACGTGGGCGTCTGCCCCAAGAGGACAGCACATTCACTTCAATGACGACGATGACGATGATGATGATGATTAGGAACTGGCTGTGTTTTTGGCAGGCTATGAAGAGAAGGGCCTGGGAAATGACTATGGCTACATCTTTGGACACAGAGGTTAGTTGGGATATTTATGATAACCAGCTGGCCTACTTGATGGTGCCTCTTGCTTGAAATTCTAGTGCTCCCTGGGTGCTCCTGAAAGCCAAAACTAGGGCGCAAAAGTACTGAACATGTTACGCACTTGAATTATTATTTTTAGATTATTCAATCATTATTTTGCAAGGACCAATCCATGTTAAAATACACTCAGTAGCTGTTTATTGTTTAGTTTGTACATTTCTGGTTTGGATAAATCTTGCTCTTGTATTTGAGGAGTGTCACTTAATGGACTGCGCAATAATAATAAAAAAAAGTACCATTAAATGACTTGTTTCATCTCCCATACTAGGCTGAAATTCAAAATGTTACCGGAGGGATAAGTGTGGAGTAATTTTCTTTGGTCTATCTAGCAGGGGTCCTAAGGGAAAAGAAATGTCATCTTCATCACTGAGAATACATGACAGTCCCCAAGCAATTAAGCTTTTATTCAAAGTGGCTGATTAAACTACATAAAAAGGTTGACTTTCTGTAATATAAATCTGTATTTTGGAAAACATACATGTTACAATTCAGGCTGTTTTACATATTTACATGTACACAGAAGATTTACAATAGTTACAGGTACAGAAAGTGATTGAAATAAACGTCAGTTCATGCTTAAAATGTGTGCTACCACAGAACTAATTTTTCCCTGAGTGCAAATGCAAAGCTTTGTCTGGATACTCATGTCCTTCCTGCTGGGTGCTCTGCCCGCTACAGTCATACCTCACTTTGTGTAACTCAACAATTGTGGTCATCATTTGGTCTGGGGCCAGAGCAGTGGGCTTGATAGATGGGGTTATCACCACTCTCTGACCAAGCCATTTATTGCCTTTGGCTGGGCATGGCAACACTAAAAAGATGACTCAAACTGGACAATCACATTAAAAGCAGGGGCTGCTCCTCCCTTCCGGTCTGACCATCAGCAGCGCACACAAATTAATTTTGGCTCGCCTCTGTAACATCACAGATATAAATCCTGAGGGGGATATTTATATGTATACACACACCTCTGGCGGCATCAAGTGCCTGTGATATTTCAGGCTGTCCAAATCATTGAGTAGATAGAGAGAAAAATGGCATTTGGGACACAAATATAGACTCTGATTCATGGTGTTGACATTAACCAGTGACAAACGGCAAGGTAGAGAAGAGACACTTGGCCCTTCTGCTTAGCCCATGGATGACATATGAGATTATACCTCCCAGATGACTAATTCTTTATATTTTCCAATTAATTATGACTTATTCTATTTACACAAAGTGCCACAGGTTTCAGACAATTTTCTTTGGCAGCTCAGCCCGATTGTATTTTCTTGTAAATATCATTGTAATAGTTAGACTTGCCATCGGATTCTACTCAAACAAGTTTCTATACTAACCCACACACTGTAAAGAAGCTGCCAATCCCACCCTCTTGCCTTATTATCACTTTCACAATCAGCATCTTCATAGTTGCACTGTTGCTGGCAAAAGCTCCTGATCATGTTGCCTGAGCCTCATTAACAGAGCGCACATCAGGCTGTGTTAATTTTCTCAACATTCTTTCTACTTTACCTCCTATAGCGGCACTGTAGTCTCAATTATTACATTGCACATCACTTACACTCAAAAAATATGTTTGAAAAAGTAACAAGAATTTACAAATTTCACACCAACAGTTGTTATGTAGCAGGGTGTCGAAAGCAGTGACTCTGGGTGTGAAGTTTTCTAGCCAGCCGGAGAATTAATGAATGTGACAGATCCCACTGTCAAGCCATCCCACCCACACAGGGACCGATCAGTAATTAAGGAAATCTCTGTTCTTCCACTGTGTTTGTTCTGTCTTTGCTTGAAATTCAGACAGCATGCCTGATATTTAGCGGACGCCGAGCAGAAGTCTGAATATTTATCACACTGTACGGACTCCAGCAGCCACACAGCTCCCATAACTGGTCCCTGAAGGCAGGTCACTGATGCTGTTACTGAACTCATTTCTCTGGGTTCAGTGCTTAAAAAGACAGGTCACTGGCGTGTCGACGGGTCACTTAACAGATGAGAAGAGCCCTCTGGTTTACACATTAGTCTCCAACCCCTGCAGTCGGTCCATCCTCTGCATGTTGCGCTCAATGGTGGCCTGGCACGTGATTTGTTGGGCGCACTCGGCTTGGAACCACCCCCTCTCTCCGTCGCGCAGTCGCTCACCTTCATGCCAGCCTAAGAGGGAGAAAATGGATCGACACATAAACTGAAGCACGTGTTTCCTTACGCATTTACTGTCTGTCTGTATTTCATGCTCAGTGCCGTCTGTTCTTTAACGTGAAAGCCAGTTGCCATGGTCACCAAAAGGGAAGTGACCTTTGGCCTTTGTGTGTTTGTGTAATTTAAAATTTCCATCTTCAAACAGGTATAAAAGGACCATTATGTGAGACAGACAGGTATTGAAATGGAGAGAGTGAATAAAAGTGCACCATGGAAAGGATGAATTTAAAACAGGAAGGTGGGAAATGAGAGGAATACTAAAGAAGGTGAGTGGAAAGACAAGAGAGGCGTTTAGAGCTAACATACCGTCTTCTACAGTCTGCGAGACCAGCACCACATCAGCCACCTGCAGGGACAATTCATCCGGCTGCTTGGCTGTGTAAGTTCTGATCACCTCCACCTGCATGAAGCCTAAAAGAACGCATAAAGACAAGTCAAATAAAACACTGCGGATAAGTCGCACTGGCCTTATTTCAACATATCTGAATTAACAAGCCAATTGTTTTAAAACCATCTGAGAAAAAAAAACAATTTCATCAAATCACCACACGGTGGTGCAATAGGCTAAAAGTAGAGGTCAGAGTTTGTGTGGGAACTTACTGGTTCGGTCCTGACACTTATTGTTGTTGACGCTCCGGCCCAGAGCGCTGATCCATCGAGCACGCTCATTCCTAAAAAAAAAAAAAAAAAACACACAACAGCACACAGACGGGTTATTAAACCGTTCAGGCACAAAGAGAGTTTTTTTAACTTCACAACTCCAGTGCTGTGGGGAGTTGCTAATTGTTGTGACTTTGTGCTACAGATGTGGCACATGCCGTGTCACAGCTGTTTTTGAGAACATATGCAGCTACAACAGGACAGCCGGAAAAGACTTTACCAAGCAGCGTCAGATATAAGCAGGCCTGCATGCACACAGGCTATCAGATTATTGAGGCAAATGGATACCTTAGTTGCCCAGCAGGTTTTGCCATCCCTCCCTCCTCTGTCCCCCATCAATGGGAGAACAGAGGTATGTTTTCAGTGGGAGAGAACAAGCACAAAGGCTGATACTCAGGAGAGAACAGATCTGCTTTTGCTTTCTCTCTTTCGTGTGCGTTTCATGGGAAAAAAAACAAAACAGTGGGTGGAGTCGCACAGGTCAGATTCCAAGAAGCTATCTCTCATTTCACCTGGCCTCCAGGTTCTGCTGAAGGGAGGCGAGGATTTAGAAAGAGCAAGACGGGGGGAGATAAATGGGGGTTCAGGAAATGAACCAGAGGGGGTTATTGAGGCCCTCTGTGACTCACCACCGTCGGCCTACATCATGCTGATGGGTACAACATGCACAGACAATCACAAACCCAGAGCAGTATGTGTGTGGACACTCTTCACAAAGGCCTCACATGGACCTCAAACAGGCAAGTCCCATGAGTCAGACCTCATTATAGTGTTCCCATTGTACACATGCTGTTTTGATCTTTTTCAGGACACACAAGCTGTAAAATACAAGGTCACGTCATCCCTAAGCAACTTATTGGACCGTATGAAATCACCTTAAACTTTTATAACCCTAAATCTGAATACAATCATTAACTTAGAGGCAATCAATGTGCACCCACAATGCAACTGGTGTGTAGTGTGACCTTTGGAGTTGAACGATAGATTTATATAGTGTCAATCGACAGCTATCAGACTTATCACCTCTCCTCTGGTACTTTGCAATATGTTCAGTAACACCACTGCCATTTTAAATACTTGCTGGGCTAAAAGTCCAAGTGGAAAATAATCACTCACTAGTAAAGAGACGTCAATCATTTTCTCGGTTTCATATTCATATTTTCTGTTTGTTTCGAGATTTCCATCTCTACTGCTGACTTTGGAGGTTAACTTAACTTTTCATTTTGGCATTCATATTCTTCTGATTCCTTTTGTGAGCCACTACTTTCAATACTGCAGCTATATTTGCTATTTAAACGAAAAAACACAAAGTACAGCTAAGGCTGATGGGAATGTCAAGTATTTGGTCAAAAAACGAAGCATTGGAGAAACGTTGACCTGATTATGTTAGATGAGAAGTCAAGGGATCACAAAGGTTATTGGAATTCATCCTAAGGGGGACATTAATGTCTCTAATGTACCGTGAGGGGATTAACAAAGTCATAAGGATTCATCCTCCTCAAAACCATTAATGTGTGTACAAAATGTCCTAAGAAAAAAAGGGATATTTCAGTTTGAACCAAAGTAGTTGACTGATGGACCAACATTGCTATTCATAGAATCATGTCACTAGCATGGCAAAAAATTATTGTTGCCAGGCGCATCTACATTAATCATTGATGACTACACATTTTTATGTAGATCTACATATTAAAGCTTATAATGGTCCATGAATGACAAAGCTTACAACAAGAACAAAAAATGGGAAAGAGTGAGGTGGAGGAGACATATCAGCCACTAATGTCACTACTGAAACAAATACAGTATATTATTTAACCTGTATTTTATAGAGATATTTAGTTATATAAAATAATATTTTGTGAGAATCAGTGAGAGTCACTGATCAGTTTGGGGATCCATCTGTCACTGTGACTTTTCTAATCTTTCCTGCCTGCTTTACAAAGTCCTGTAAGACTGGGCATCCCATGAGAACAAACAAAAGTGAATATGTGCTTCTCTGTGCTGAATGTGCAAGTTCTTCTAATGTCCAAGCTGCTCTGTGGGAAGGGCAGCTGCTAGTCGTCGCTTCTGACAGCTGGACACACATGCCGACAGTCAGATACATGTGCACATACATGACACGCCATTATGACAGGTCGCTGTCTCGTGCTTAAACAGCTGAAATACCTTATCGAAGCTATGAATGTACGTGTATTCAATATACCGAGCACACAGGCGTGAATGGGAAACCACATGTGTTAGAGAGGCACTTCAGGAATGTGAGGCACGTACCGAAAAGAGGTTCAGGTAAAAAAAAAAAGTGTTTACATGCTGGCATGTGAATACTGCATATGGACAAATGGCAGGTGCTTGCCCTCTTCTCCTCTAGAGGGTTACGTGCCTGTGCAGGATCAGTCTATTCATGGTAGTAAAGCTTCCCTCTGCCTTTAACCATTCATCCCAATGTGCAAGAGAATGCCAAGTATCATAAATCTATTGTCGGAGGTTCTAACCCCTAAAAAGAAAAGAGGCCTCGCTGCTGCACTGTAAAACCTCTTTCACAAAAGCAGATAAGGAGCGATGACAGCCTCTTTCTAACCTCCCCTCCTCTGCCAACTTAAAATCAGCGCCAGACCATTGTTTCATCATTTCATTCCTTCTCCTCCTAACCTTTCTGCTCACTCCTATCAATTTGTTGACTCTCAACCAAGTCCCTCCCTTGTTTCCACTTAACCACAGGTCAGAACGGTATTCGGGTACACTTCCTAATCTGACAACAAAAACACTGACATCTCTATGCCTGGAGCTGACCAGCCAGGGAAACTCCCAGCAGGCAGTGGGGAACGCTTCCCTTCAGCAAGCTTCCCGTTATTATAAACCCTAAACGAAAGCAGACATAGTGAGAAAATCAAAAACAATAACATAAACGAAAGCAGATAGAGTAAAAATAAAAAATGTTTAAGTGCGCAACAGAAGTGCAGACTCCCTCCTCCGGTTTGGGGTTGTTACGTAACCGGTGCTGCTTTGTGTTATAGCTGCATATCTGACTAACAGAACTGTTTTGCTGCAGACTTCTGTAGCTGCTCTGTTCCACTAATAGAGAAGCACTATTCACTGACTCTGGACAGGACACGACATCAGGGTCATGGGGAAGGCGCGCTGGCATGCGCACACCAAACAAAAGGATACAGAGAAAAGGAAGAAGACAAGACAGAGAAAAAGAAGAGCATCACAAGCGATGGGAGGGCGACTGTCAAGAGAGCAGCTACAGTGGCGTCCTTGTGCTATCTCCAATCCAGCTGTCTGTCTGAATTCCTGACATGTTATGTCACTGCTGTGGTCAAAGATCAGTCTACTGCATGTGTGCTTCTTAAGACCTCACACACTGATACACGGACGCAGGTAAGGCATCGGCTTACAGGGTCAGCAGGTAGAGAGAAAAAGTGGAAGTGAAAGCAGAAACAAACCACACCGACCAACATGAGAAAAAGTCCAATTCTACAGTTTCATTTCCACAGAAAACAGAGACCCGCCTGCGGTCAGAATGTGTGGAATTTCACATTGGAACCCAACTTGAGCTGCACTTAAATTCAGTGGTGTAGTGAACAATATAGGCAAAGGTATGCAGTACAGTCGCCTGTTTTTCTCTACTTATTTCTGTCCCTGCTCCAGCACTCGTCAACAGATAAGAAATCAGGCACAAAGTAGGCCTGCATTTCTGTGGTCTTTTCCTTTTGAGGTGTGACATCAAGAATAAATCAGCTGACTATCTCGCCTTTTAATCATTTTTGCACATAACACATAATATAACTTAATCATTTATTACTTTTAGTAGGTCGCACAATCTTGAAATGACAGGACTGTTTTGTTGTACGTAAGTATAATGACAATAAGGATGAATTGAATAAATCACCTGGTTTCATGAAATTCTATCAATACAGGTCATACTCATTCCACCACCTTAACCTCTCTACTACTAATTAATAGCTGAAGATAGAATTAAATGATGGCTGAAGTTGGTTGATTAAGTCGTTCAGTCATTTATCAAGCAAAAAATTTATTTCAGCTTCTCAAAGTGACTATTTCCTGCTTTTTACATAGATTTGAATCATTAAATTTAATATCTTAAATGAGGTAACTTTGACACCTACAGCTCTGAAAAACATTTTTCATAAGGTTCTGGCATTTTAATGATACAAAAATTAATTTATGTATAAAATAATTATGAAAATAATTAGTTGCAGCCCTGCCATCAAAAAAAGAAATTTGAAGATGTCACCCTGGGCTCTGGAACCTTGTGATAGGCATTATCTGACATTTTATATATTTAATGAGTAATCACAATAATAATCAAAAGTTGCATGCCCTACTCTCCACTCATAGTAATTTCTGAGAAAGCCTCAATACTCCTAACTGTCCTTTGTACTTAACTTTACTCTGTTAGAGGACCAAAATAGGCTGACTAATGTAACACCACTTCCATTTGTCATGTTGGGTTAGATCACTAAATTGGGATGAATGGCCGGAGGAAAAGGAAGTAATTCTCTGGTCATCGCAAACAAAGAGCTGACACTGGCTGCTGTCTAAAAGATGAGACGCGGGACTGTGAAGGAGAGTCGGAGGGGGAGTGGAAAAACAGGCGCGGGGAGGGATAGTCGTGGGAAACAGTCCACTTAACAATGGGCCGCTGCTAGGCAACAGCTTAAACAATGCCTAGCAACCACTGTAACAATGGACAGTTGCCAACGTCTCCTCTCCTCAGCTCATTCAGTACTTACAGCGAGTGGAGCGCTGCAGCCTTCACACACACACACACAAATCATTACAACTAAGCCGAGGGCCCCAAACCCAGGATATCAAAAGGAGGGAATCTAGGGGCTTTCCACAACAACACACACACTAGATAGAGGGGGCAGTTAGACAGGAGAACCATGTGTACATTGGCAGTGTATAAAGCTCAACGGGTAGCGTATTAAGTCATGTCACTAACATTCCCTCATACACAAGCACATAGCAGTCACACTTAACACTATTACTGCAGTCGCTTTGTCAGTGTTTCACTTAGCAACAGCGTGGGGGCTAATAACAGTGGTTCACACTACTATTTAGCAAGAAGACTAGATTTAATTTACAGTAGCAACAAGCACAAAATTGTGCAGTGGAGATGCACAGTAGTTCAGTGGATCCCAGGTTGAACTGAAGGAGTCAAAAGACAATTTCCTGGCTATGAAATAATAAAACATTTTACTTCTGCTACATATAATTATGTTTTATTTTTTCTTGTGAAATTCTTCTATAGTTTTACACATTCAGGCCTCTAGAAAATATTCAAATGAACAAATAACACAATGCTTTTTATAAACAGTTGCAAGAGGACATAGCCTGGATAAGTAGATTACAGGCAGAAAAGGTTGGGACCACCACTGCAGTTCGCTGATGTGGCAGAGAAAGTTCCAATCAATTTCTAACACATTAAGGGGTGTCTTTTTATTAAGACAGAGCCGACTACTGTCCATTTGATTTTCTGTTCAGCTGTCACTCTGTATGCACCTGTACCATCTACTGAGCTGTTGTTAGGAGACTTACTTTATGTTCTCCCTCAAAAATGACTTATTCTTTGAAGTGGTACCTTGCAGTAAGGTTACCAGGTTCAATTTTGCTTGACTGAACGCCTTCTATTACCTTTAACAATTAACATTAAAAAGCTGTAGTAAAATCTAAAATGTTCTAGATTATAACTTTACACATGTAGTCACAAAATAACACAATATGTACTCAAAATCAAACAAAATAAAAGCTAGAAAAGAGCTACAATCAATTTAAAGGCAGTGTTTTTACTCTATAATGAGAATACAGAAGGAGGTTCTCTAACTACACAGGAATGAGGAGGAACGGGCCCTGTGCATAAGAAAACACTCCCTAACAAAGCCTTGAACCACAGCAAATAATTACAGTGAAAACTGAGTGTGTGTATGTGTGTGCACATGGACTGCAATTCCTAATGCTAACCAGAACAAATAAACCCTGTATGAAGCCCGATATATGACAGATCCCCTTTGTTTGTGCGGGTTATATAATCTATCTAAACAACCTCGCTTTTCACTGTATTTGCTGTACAAAGGGGGGTGGAATCCGGGCAGCGGGTTTGGGGTTTGGTGAGAACTTTGCCAACACTACTACAGGCATGAATTTCAAGGAACTTCTATTTCTAGCTCAGATGTGTGAGTAATCATTCACGTTGCACATGCAACAGATTTCTGCTACAGTCAGCCTACTTTAAACAAAGACTAAAAGAAAGCTTTTCTGAGAATAGATGGTTGGGCTGGAAGACGCTCCGTCAACAAAACAATTATCTGGTATAGCCGGTCTGTGTTACAGTACGACTGCAGACTGTATGACTGTATAACGGACTAATAAACTTCCTTTCCTAGGTCACATAAACAACAAGCAGCTTGGCTCAGGCCATGTCTTCAGAATAGATGTAACCAAATATCCCTGTGACCTGTAATGGTCCAAAAAGAGACTAAGAAATAAGAGCTAAGGAGAGGGGTAAGTGAATTTTCTTATCTCGAGTTTAAAAGCATATTAAAGCACATAAAGGAAAGATAAAGCACTATGAGTCGGGTTCAGGGAGAAAGAAAGTGTTTTTTTATTATAGAGGAGAGCATTCAGCCACAGAAAAAATACAAATTAATTGAGACTCTGCTTGTAAACTAAAAAGTTAAACCCAATGTCTACTCCAGCTTATGTAAAAAGGTGCAGGTGTAATGTTATTCAGTGGACAAAATGATTCACCAGTTGCTTAACAGCAAGATCTCGTAAATAATTAACTAAAATGCAAGTCATAAACAAAAACAGCACAAGTGGGACGAAGGTCACAAAAGATAATTGCACTTACAGTAACTCCGTCCCCAGGATCATGGGCACCTTTTCACCGGAGTGGTTGCTACGAAAACGCAGACGGAAAAGATGGTTGGCGCCGGCTTGCCGTGAGCTCAGCATGCTGGCAGTGCTTCTGACGGGTGACAGGTTGAGATCCTCGGGCTGGCAGGAGCCCACCCAGATCTGGTCCCTGAGAGCGTAGTCTATCACCGCGTAACTCTCCTCGCTGAAAGACAGATAGAGACAGAAAGCTTTAATAAGAGTTCACTTACTGTAGTGTGTTCGAAAAATGTGTAACTGCTTGGCATCCCATCATGCATCATTAAAGGGTTAGGGTTAGGGTTAGTGGCATCTAACGGTATAGTTGCACATTACAAACCCCTCACCTCACCCTCCCATTCCAAGTGTGAAGGAGAAACTACGGTGGCCACAAAACAAAGCCTAAATCTAAAGCCAGTGTGGGGACCCACTCCCTCTGTATATTCTAAGGTAACGAAAACACAACAATTTTTATTTTCAGGTGATTATACACCAATGACAACATACGTATGAATGTTATATTTCATTTATTCCAAAGTGTTACACACTGGACCTTCAACAAGCTAGCCAGTAAACTGCAATTAGATTCATATATGTATTTGAGATAAAACAACAGTAGTAATGTTACACACATGCACACACAAAGCTGTGCAGTTATATCAGTGTACTGTAATGGCTTCTCATATACACAAACATACTCACACAAACATTGCTGCTTCAGTGAAAGACTGATGTAAACTAAATATGACAGTCAAATAAACTTATTCAGAAACATTTTTTCTGGAACTGTATCCTACTATCTGCCAAAACTAAACAAAAATGTCAAGATAAAACTGTAATTTGGTTTACTCTGACTAACATATAAATATCATGAGGGCTAGTCTAAACATCCAGATATTTAGATAGACCTTTGGCAGGTTGATTTTAAAAGTAAAAGTGGATTCAGCTGCTTTTCTTCCACTTTTTTCAAGTTTTCTAACAAACACTTAAACATTAGTAGCATTCAACAGAGGGTTGCTCCTCATTTTGAATTTCTGGAAGGACTTATTTGTGCTTCTGTTGTTTTAAATGGTTCCTGTCTGTCTGTCGTCTGTTGAAAGCCCAAATCCACAATTGGTATAATGTGCCCTTCAGCCCCTAATGTTACAGTCTGCATTCTTGTTTCTGTCCCAACATGGACATTTTACAACAGTCACCAACTGGAGCTTAAATAAAAATATACTATGTTGTTACTTTGTTTTTCCAGTATTATATTAAATCATAATGTTTATATACAGATTAAAGTGTTTAAAAATAAATGTCTCTCATGGCAAAACAAATTTTTTCCCATTGGCTAATTAATTTAGATTTAAATATAATATAAATATATACAAAGCTTGAAAAACAAATTAAAATCTTGCTGCAATAGAGAACTGAGTGCAAAATTACATTTTAAATATTACAATATTTACTGATTACTGTGTACTACGTACTTCATCGATTGACTCTCTCACACACATTAAATTTCATCTCACTGCTTTTAGTAGAGATCTGGTTTCATGGCACCTTAGCTTTTCAACCCCTGAGAGGCTACACGGCTGTGTTAGTTACTCAAATTCACCTGGATTAATAAATCACATTATGACATTTTGTGCCAGTAAAAAAGTCTTAACATTCAGCCGTCTAAACGTCCTCACACTAAATCAGCTGC
The DNA here is from genome assembly GCF_004916995.1 of Morone saxatilis. NCBI lineage: Eukaryota > Metazoa > Chordata > Actinopteri > Moronidae > Morone > Morone saxatilis. The sequence continues at coordinate 17,572,964 of NW_023340257.1, read as the reverse complement.
CCTGTAGTTTCTTTAGTACATGCCTACATTTCCCATGAGTTTACCTGAGCTTGACCCCGTGTCTGGCAGTACAGAGTTAGTTAGAAACATCTGGAACTGATTATGAAACATGGCACATCTAATGCAGCTGAACCTGGAGAAAAAGTGTTTTCATCGTGCTCTGAAGAACTGGAGCTTAAGTCCAGTCCACATGTGTTTTATCAACCCGAGACTGAGACAGCAGTCAGGCTGAGAAGCTACTGGAGCTTCTTTTAAGCCAGCATGTCCATTAGTGTTCACATCCATACTAAACACACACACACACACACACGCAGGGACAAAGGTAGCAGTTAAACAAACAGTAGTGACAGTGTCTCTTCCTGTCTTACGGTCTTCCATTAACACACACACACACAC
>NW_023340257.1:17572143-17572526 GCF_004916995.1 Morone saxatilis | reverse complement strand
CACACACAAACACAAGCACACACATCCTCTGGACTCTGGGGTTGTGACTGGTTGGAGGATCTACAGTCATGGTTGGGAGGTTCTCAACAAGGTTCAACTGTTACCCATCAACCCCAAATGCTCACCAATCAAGTTAAAGCATGTTGCCCACAACCACTTGGAAGAGGAGAAAGAAAGTCCAGGGAGACACAAGTCAGATAAGAACAGAGAGAGTGGACAGCAAAGGGAGCACAGTCTGGAAGACATAGACAATGCAAGAAAAGAGAGTATTTGCACTAAAGAAGTTGCATCCAACTCTAACCACAAGCTGCTCTATGTGCATCAGCCTAACCAGACTGACCTTAAGGTTAACAGAAAAGTTTGCTTTCTTGCTGAGAGGTAGA
>NW_023340257.1:17571388-17572076 GCF_004916995.1 Morone saxatilis | reverse complement strand
AAATGTATTAATAAATGGTTTGTAATATGTTTTGGCATTTTGAACAGATTATGTGTTTAGGGGTTAAACAATCGACCAAAACAGCTGAAAACGTTTTTGGTCATTTAGGTTGAACTTTTTACCACTTAAAATCCCCTTTCACCATTCATATAATCCTAATTATGTAATAATCCATTCATTTACCCATTACTTAACCCCAATTTGAGGCATAAATATTCAAATCCTTTAAAATATTATAAATTTTCACCTTCAAACATTTCAGACCTTCATGTAAATCCAAATCCTAATGATCCCAAATGGTTTCTAAAATAAAATACTGGATAATACGGAATAGTGTTCAGAGGTAAAATAGCTGGAATTAGGGTCAGCATTTTGTCTCTTGACAGGCCTTCAGGTAAAATGCCTGGAATGCCATTGACACAACGCTGTGGAATGGGATGGGTGGGGAATGACATGGGTGGGGAATCTGCATGTTCACGGGGTGAGTTTTGTCATGTGTGCAGGCGGGTAGGCGGATATACAGTGTTGGATAATTGTTAAACAGAGGAATGAGGGTGAGAAATAGTTTAGATATCCTATGTCAAAATGTGAGAGGGGTATTAAAAAACTCAAACAATTGGAAAAAGAAATCCAATCTAATGTCTGACCATCTCTCAAGGAACTCACACAGAAGAAGAAAAAAAAAAAA
>NW_023340257.1:17571120-17571326 GCF_004916995.1 Morone saxatilis | reverse complement strand
AAAAAAAAAAAACACAACCTCGCTGCAATGAAGATCACTGTCGGTAGAGATAGCGCAGGCATTTACATCATCACAACTGTGCCTGCTGCCACATTAGTGTACAACCAGTTCTTCAACACACAAGAGTTAAGATTTAACTCTTTGAACCTTCTAAGAGATGTTGAGATAAGTCTCTAAAGATGGACATGCACGCACACATAAACACA
>NW_023340257.1:17570733-17571075 GCF_004916995.1 Morone saxatilis | reverse complement strand
ACACACAGAGACAGACACACACAAAGTAAGAACATAATGGCCTGGTGCAGAGTAGGAGTGTTGAAACTATGGCATAGTCAAACAAACAGAGGGAGGGAAAAATACTAGAACAGAAAGTGTCAGGATTATAGACCTGCACGCACACTCGCACAAAGATAGGACCGACAAAAAACGCCACAAGGTCATGACTACCAAAAGTAAAAGGAAAAGAACAGAAGGGAAAAAAATAGAGAAGAGACAGAGATGGAAATCTCAAACTCAACAATACCAAATGTTTAGATGATGCCCAACATCACACGGGAAAAAGGGGGGAAGTGAAGATGAGAGAGGAGCCAGCTGGTG
>NW_023340257.1:17570408-17570708 GCF_004916995.1 Morone saxatilis | reverse complement strand
GTTCCTGTGAGCAAGAGTGCAGCAGATAAACACTTTCCCCGCTGCGTGACAAAAGCCCAGTCTGACATGGGGTTGGTTTCAAATAACCAGTTCCATTATTGGATCCAGTCCAAAGTTGATAAAATAAGCAGATTTGTTCAACTGAGAGTCAAACAAATCTCGTATTGACATTATATTTACAATTTTATCTATTTTATCTATAATTTTGTCTATTAGATGTCAGAAAATAATATAAATTGTTTCCCAGAGTCTAAAGCGAAGTCTTAAAATGTGATGGTTCTGTCCGACCAACAGTCCAAA
>NW_023340257.1:17552330-17570308 GCF_004916995.1 Morone saxatilis | reverse complement strand
CACACACACACACAATGAGACACATGAAGACGAGGAAAGAAAGAGCTATTCCCAGTTTGTCTCTCCCAGTTGGCCGCGTGACCTAAATTCACCTAAATTCATTATTCATTACATACCTCACATTTACTACTCCACACACACACACACAGACAAACATGCTGACATGCTACTGCCTGGGCAAATACCAACTATAGGTATTTCATCTATTGTAGTGTGTGTGTTGTGTGTGTGTGTGTGTGTGACACTCTTAGATAACACTGCTGATGTTTCACATTCAGGACTCATGGAATATGTAAATGTCATTTTATAAGCACGCACTTACATGTCTGGAATGAGTGTGTTGCGTGTGTGTGTGTGTGTGTGCGTGTGTGTGTGTGTGTCAACCCTGTCACCTTTACATTACATTCATATACCACTATTTTGGAAAAGCAAATAGGTTTTAAAAGAATATGTAAATATTAACACGTAGTGTAACTAATTCCATTTACAGTTACTTTAGTTAAAACATGACTCCTGTTGTCACGTCCTACTGATTTGAAATCCAACAGTCCAATCACATCCTTGGATTTATGTTGCGATCGTGGAGGAAACTAACATTACTTTGATTTTAACAAACAAACCTGGATTGTAATGGAGGACAGCAGCATATGATATATGGTGGATGAAATGTGACAGATCCTTGGGGGAAATAGCGGTCAGGGGCAACAGAAGACCCTCAGATAAAAAAATATTTCTCTAAATGACAAAAGATTTAGTTTTATTAATTTGAGCCATGTGTGCATTATATTTAGTATGTAACTCTTATAGATTAGGCTGCAGAGAAAACCCTGTTAGACTGAAGCCCAGCTGTGATTACCCTGACATCCACACAGAACATGTGAAGTCGGATATTTGGGGAGAAAAGACGCAATTACCAATTTTGTGGGAGAGTAGCAGAAAAGTAACTACTACAACTACTATGAAAATGTAGTATCTGGGTGGCTGAGCTGGTGTGTGTATGTGTGTGTGTGTGTGTGTCTGTGAGAGCTTTGGCACATGCAGCTTTATCTCTGTCAGTATGTAACTAACCCTGTCTCCTAGAAATTACATTTGTATATCACTGAATTGTATTACATTGTAGTGACAACCTACCAGGATTATATTTATGTAACACGGTGGATGGCGGGCGTACACAGTGCAGGACTGTCACACCAGGGTCTGAGGTTTGCAGCCAGAGTACAAAGGCACATTGGTTAACTTAATGTTTATAAAAGAATCTTATGTCTCGAGTCACTGCTTGAACAATGCTGTAGTCACTACGAGTGGATTGTATCCCAAGATAATTTTGGCATAAAACCAATGAAATACGTTGTCAACATTTTATTTCAGATTAGTTTGTATATAAACATAATTCCTAGGTGACAGGGCTGCTATAACAGTTATGCATCATTGAATCATGTGCTGCAGAGTCTTGAATAATGTAACAGGATTTTTGTTCTATGTGCAACCATCAGCGTAAGGGACTTATGAGAGACAGACAAAAGCAATTGTGCAACATCTGTGCAGCAGATGAAGGAGAGGCAAATATGTAATATATGTAATTTCAACATATCCAGTTCCCAGCACTCTTCTTCTTTCTGGGAACTGACACACTGTGTTGTTTCCTGCTTTATGATGGTCACCCCTCTGATGTCATCGTCGTGTCACCACCACCTCCACACACTCAGATACTCTGAGCCACGTGTCTGTGTTGAGCTGCCTTTGTGTCCGAGTCTAACTAGACTGTGAATCCCCATGGAGGAGAGGAGATGGATAACTCAATAAACACAAGGAGGTATCTGACCCTGGAACAAAGCACATCAACTGACAGGCATCCAACCACCCGCCGTTTTCCCTCTCTTCCTTTCTGTTTGTGTCTGTTCCTCCATCATTACCCACTTTTCTGCCGTTCTGTTGGCGTGTGCAGCTCCTCTCTCTGGCTCTACACCAGTGATATGTCTGTGAAACTGCTCTAGGCAAGGCTTAAACATGAAAACTGGCCTGTCTTATCAGCTTCAACCATAAAAGAAATGCTGTAATAACGAGAAAAGCATCCAACCCCCATTAACTGAGACACTGTAGATTGGTACGATCACCAGACAGTTGGTCGGCCCACTACTTTGGTCCAGACTGAAATAGCTCAACAACAATTGGATGGATTGCCATGAAATTTGGCTCAAACATGCATGTTCCCATCAGCTCGAATGAACTTTACTGAATATAATTGGTTTGATAATTTCTGTAACTTTCCCAAAACGACAATCCGACTTTCACACCAGGGTTTAAACTTCTCTCTCTAGCTCTCTTTATTCATTCTTTTAAACTCTTTCTGTCATTTTACACGTGAACAACATTGTGAAACACTATGAAGGAAGCAATCCACTTTTGATCAAGCAGGAAACATCACTTGAAACCTGGTTGTGCTCAACAACAGATTGATTCAAATCAAACATCAGATAAAGAAAAAGACGTGAAAAATGTGTGAGCAGCAAGAGACAAATAACCCAGTTAAGCATGATCTGTGATATGTACCCTGAGATACACTTGCTTTTAACTACACGTTCGAGTATGCATGATGGCTCCATTACGTATCCTGCATCCATTTGGGCGGTTGGTTGAGCACAACCTAAGAAATAAACACAACGCATCCGCAACACAGATGTGTGGTTAAGCAGCAAGTATATGTCGGGCTTTAGGGCTGCAACTAACAAGCTTGTTCTGTCCGACCAACAGTCCAAAACTCAAAGATATACGATTTACAGAACTATAAAAACACAGATTAGCAATAAATCCTCACATTGGAGAAAAATTGCCAATTAATTTTGTAGATCACTCAGATTTATAACCTTTATTCCTAAAAAATTTCCAAAGCCGAACCAACACAGATCTGACGTGAGATTTAAACTGAAGACATTCTGAAGTCATAGGTATGTTTTCTCTTTACTGTGTAAGTGCTGTGGCTTTTTGACCTTCTTACCCCCTTCCTTCTGGTGTTCATGGTATTCCTAGAAACGTAAGCTCATGAAAAATGAAGCCAGAAGGATTCAAGCACACAGAATTATTGCATTTGGCAACAAAGTGCAGTTAGCTGCTTGTAAGCTGTCCCCCCACACTCTCCAAGTCATAATGGCAGGGAAAAAGCTATTATACCATTATGTCTAGGAGGGTTTGTGACCTGGCTGTGCCTGGCTAGCCTTGTGTACCCCTGGTGTGTTTGTGTTTTGATTATTGCAGATGGAGTGCAGTTGAGTAGCGTGCCACAGCAGGGCTCCAGCGCTCCCCGCGGTACAAACCAATATTATAACAGCTTCTCCCATTCAAACGCACACACACGCACAAATACACACTCTGATTCCGGAGCACTCCCTTTCCCAAATCCCTCTTCCAAACACAGGCCTGACACCACGCACTGTTGGAGTCTGCCGTCCCGGATCAGATTCCCAGAAAAATATCATATGGTATGTTTCTTTTCTTTCTCTTTTTTTAATGATTCTAAGGAATTCTTATTCTGAGTGGCGGTAAAATCAGTTCCAGACACAGAGGGAGATGGACGGGAAGGGATTTTGTTTTTTGGCAAAAATAGAGACACTTGTGCATGTGCACCCACACTATACACACGCAAATGAAAACCACATCATTTCAAGGAAGTCCTCTTTATGGCTCTCTTCATGGTGTTCTCTAAAACTAGAGGAAACAGAGGAGGGGAAAGCAGACTCACTGACAGGGCTGACAATATGCAGGTCTACTAGCTCCAGATGATTCATAGTATCAGGACATGTTGAAACATTCCGAAAAACAGGCTCAGGTTCATAATGCCAAGTCGCAGCAGTTTCAGGTAACTGCACCTGTTCAGCTTAATAAACAAAGCGATTAAGTTGTGGGGGCAGCGTGGAAGATCAGTCTGATTGTACCATGCATCTGCGGGTGTCAAGTCTCTCTCGATATTTTAAAATTCTTGGTCACACCTGCTGATAATGACCGTGAAGCTATTGTTTCTGTTCTCTTTCCTGTATTTGAATTGTTTTGCTTTCAATTCAGTGTGGACTTCAACAACTGTCCTTCATCTAAACAGGCTAATTTCCCAGGGCAAGTTAAAACGGATGGAGAGGACAATATTAACCACCCTCAGGGTCATCATCGCATGCAGTTCATACACTCACACACAGTGAAAGCCAAGGCTCTTGGTTACACTTTCACCCTCAACATGTCAGAACAGGTGAGTTATGAGCTAAGCCTGCACACCAAGGCCACACTCACACCAGCCAAATCAAACACAGACGCGGCCTGTACTGTACCAGCGGTTCTCTGCGGTCTCGCACACACTCACCTCTTCTTCCTGGTGACGATGAGGACGTCATTGAAGAGGAAGAAATACACCTGTTGCCGCGACGTCCGCTTGAGGAAGATGCCGTTGTCTTCCACAAACGCAGTCAGCTCTCCTCTCTTTACCATCCACCTGGAGGATGAGACCAGCGGGAAAGGCTGGTGGAAGAGAAGAAGAATTATGTGATAACAGGAAAAGTCAATAAATCTATCAAATAATGTATTTTTAAAATGTCTGTAATGTTGTGGCTGTCAGGAAATGCTAAATCACAAGTTGTGTACATGCATGTGTGAACAGCTGGCTATGCAGACTGAGAATATGTTCGCTAGACATCTGTGAATCCCAAATGTGCCAACAGCTATTTCCCACACTACTTAGACACACTTGAGCCTGCCAAGCCTTGTGTGCATTATGTGTATAGATACTGGCCAAGTGAGTGACGCTGGTGTGCTCTTTGTATTGCTGTGTCTGCATGTGCGTACATGTCAGTGAATAACTGCACAAAGCCATGTTCTACATAATACTACCTTAATTAATAAATACACATTTAAAGAAATAGTTTAACATTTTGGGGAAAAACTCCTATTTACTTTATTGCAGAGAGTTAGATGAGAAGATTGATACCACACAATACATATAAAGCTACAGCCAGTAGCCGGTTAGCTTAGCTTAAAGATTGAAAACAGGCTAATACAGCTAAAATTCACCTAGCATTATCTTCTCTGACAATTTTCTGCACACATTGACTCCAGGTTAAGAAACAGTCAGACACATACTGCCATAAAAGACAACGTGCTGGATGCCAGATGGTTTGTAACACAGAACCATTTGGAAAGTCATTGGAAAATGTTTGGAAAGGGCAAGTAACTGTATGAACCATCTGCCTTCTGTGCCATTCTTTACTCTTCTTTCAATGAAGAAATACTGTCTAGTTCTTATATAATTGATGCTAGCAGCATCTACACTAACCTCTATATACCTATCCCCATAGGCAAACCTTTTTCCTAAGGGTGGTCTGCTTCTGATTGGCTAGCACTCATTGCCTTCATTGGTTTGATTGGTTAAGTTTAGGCACGAGAAGAGGGATTGGTTAGTGTTAAGAATGTCACATAAAGCATAACATGAAGCCAATGGCACGAACGTGTTTTGCGTCATTGCATGCGCATGCACCAAAAGAACAAAACGAGTAGACACTCATAAAGAAATCTGCTCCACAGCGCTACTAGAGGTCAAAATCTCTGCAGGATACCTTTAATAGGTGAGCTTTAGATGTGTGGGTTGGTGGATTTTGGTTAGTTGTTTCGTCCAGTTTCAGAACTTTATGCTAAGCTAACTGGCTGCTGGCTGTAGCTTGATATTTACAGCACATATTTACTAACTAACTCTCAGCAAGAAAGTGAAAAAGCACATTTCCCAATATTTCGGACTATTACTTAAAGCTTGTTCATGTCCGTTGTTAACCAGGTGTTTTCAAAAGAAATCCATGTTGCAAGTGTGTAAAAAAATTTAATATTTTATGCCATATCCATACCTTGATCTTGAACTCCAACTGAGAGTTGATAGTATACATCATCTCTGTTCTCTCCATTGTGCGAGCTCCTTCATTACACTTCCTTACCACCTGTTCACACAAACGCATTCACATACATACACAAAGGGTCTGTTAATTACAAAGTACAGATTATTTCTTCTTTTCAACTTGTATCTATTTATAGTAAAATATCAGGCTATGACGATAGTTAAAGCATTCCTTGACTGATGTGCTCAAAATGATTAAGCACAAGAAATGTTGGAAATTAACTGTTTTTATTGTATTTTTGCAGAAGATTTTTCACCTAAATTCAGCATTAAATAGGAAGTGATTGCCTGCCAGCTTGATCCTATGCTCCTATGTCTAAAAGGCAAGTCTCCTAAGGCATTGCATCCCTATACTACATATACAGAAATAGTAAAGATATGTATGGGTGGTTAAAAAATTATAAAATCCAGAATAACTGTGTATAACATTTCTGGTTAATTCCTTAAACCCACACACCTTGCTGACTCCTTGTAAAGCCTTCTTACAGTCTTCATATTGTGCCGAGTCTTTAGGTGTCTTCTGACAAATTGTCTGCAACAAAAGGAGACAGGGTGTAAATCGGTTACGCTAATTTAGAACGTAAAAAACCCACATAAAACACGTCCATGAACAAAAACAAAAACCATGAACAAAAACCAATTCATTGCACACTCTATCAAAAGAGTATAAAAGTAAGAAGATATTGATGCCTAAAGAAAGCTGTGGGAAGTGGAAGGAAACCAAACTTTCTCATGATCCAAAAGCTTCTGAGTGTACAAGCATAAACCTCAGAGTCTCTAAGGAGACACTGACAGAAGACGGGAGAGAAGAGGATGAAAATTGAGCAAGAGAGAGGAAGAGAGGGAGGCACAGTAGGGACAGAATAACATGGTGCCAAAGGAAACTAAAGAAGAAATAAAAACATTAAAAGGAAGAAAGAGAAGTTTAATCAGTTAAGATTATTAGGGATTATGTAAGGTCACACAAACATCTTTGAGGTCAGAACACACCCCATGTGGAATGAGTCACGGCAGTATGAATAAACAAACTGTTGCATAAGAGTGAAAGTCTTGTCATTCCAAAGCTCATGCTACTGTATGTCTTCAGTGCACTCACATCCATGAGCAGGGGCAGGCGAGTGATCCTCTGCATGGGCAGGATGAGGAAGGAGATCATGGGGAGGTTCCTGCAGTCTGGGTGGCCCTCTATCCTGGTCAGCACCTCCTTGAAAACTGGATTCTTGGACCTGCACGAGAGGACGGAGGGAGATAGGGTGTTCACAGAGACAGAGAGAGAAAAAAAAAGAGGGAAAAAAATGAGTGAAACTCCCTGATTCAAAGTGTCAGGACACTCATGTTGGATCAAATCCATGTGAGATATGATAAGAACTGTTTGTGTGTCGGCTCGGTCACTCACACCAGCCTCTGCAGGGTTCTCTGCTGGTAGACCTCATTGGAGCAATATGTGACGTAGGGATCAAAGTTGGACAGGGAGTGCTTGCAAACGATGTCGCTGATGTCGTCGATCACTATGTTCTGCTGGTGTCTTTCCTCCAATTCCTTAAAAAACCTTAACACATGATGAATAAGGGTTAGTATGTCAGGGATTTACAACGTACATGGCAACAGCTTGAGTCAGACACGTCAAATCACGAGTCATCCTTCACTGGGGAAAATATAGGATACAATGACAGATACAAAGTCAGGAAGGCAGGAAGCAACGCCAACACCTTTCGTCTAAACCCGCTGTAAGATCACACAAAAGGAACTCCCCACCTCTTAAAATAGACATAGCCTACCATTAACCATAACACAGAGGCTTTTCCTCTTCCTGAGCACCACCAGATGGCCGGTTTAACGGCACACCACATGGCCAGCTTCAGGAGAATAAGTGTTTTTGCATGCATGATCCAAGGTGACAAACAGGAAGCTGTCCCACAGACACAGGACGCTGACCATGACCGGTTGGACTGTGTTTGAGCTCATCTGCAAAAGCACCTCTAGTGCCCCCACCTAGCCCCCTCCCTAACTACTCCATACCCTTTCTAATAAGGGCATGACCGCACAGAATAACAATACACACACACACACACACACGTTGCCCTGCCCTGTGGCCCATGTCCTAACGGTGTATTCCGGGCTTTAACAGGTCAAGGCTGCTCAAGTTCAGGCTGCACTCCCTCCTGGGGCAAAACGTACTGACCCATATAACAGCCTGTTGTCAAGAGGCAAGAGAGGGGAGTTCAATCAGGATGATGAAAAAAATGGAAAACTTCATTTCGTTTGACTCTGTGTTATGATAAAGTATGTTATGGTTATGAATAAGGTATGTCATCCTGAGGCTTCAAATGAAATACAATCATTTGTATCAATCAACTCCAGCATTTAAAATACTCAGCAGCCCTCCCACTGACTATCACACACAAACTACACAGGAGCACACAGGTGGAGTGATATTTCTGCTGTTTTCTTTGAGAGGCTAAACTCAAAGCTCAAAAGTAAAAGTAAAACATCTTGTCTAACCTGTGCTACAGGCCAATTTTTATCTTAAGAGCTGCAGTCGCTCTGCCCCCCACTCTCTTCCCTGGAGCTATGCAGGTCTCAGTATTTGGGTGGGAAGGGTAAAGTATCACATTAATGTGTGTGGCCTGTGTAAGGAATGAGAAAGGGGAGTGAGATGGGTTGCAGCACGTCTGAACACCGGAAGGAGTTTTTGAGGGATTTTCAGATACCACCATTCATGAAAAGTGGCAATGAGGTGTAAATAAATGTACAAATACTGTTCATGTCAATCCACATGTGCCTAATAAGCTGTAGAAAGTAAGGAGTAATATTTGTATAAGCTGTTTTTCCTTCCTAATAATGGAAATGTACATGTAGATGGTATACTGCATGCAATGGGGAAATCTTTGTCTCTGGGGAGGGGGCTGCAATCCTGACATGGAATCCTTAAGCAAATGTCATGAACAGTTGCACAAGGGAGGCAGTGAATGCTCTGCACATATGCACACACACACACACACCTTCACTATAACAGACAGAAACTACTAAACGGTCATAAAAAGGTTTTTCACGCTTACATTTGTCAGCTCTGCCCAACAGCAAGACTAATGCTATCTTCATTTCACACTTAAGTTCTTTTAAACCAGAGCTTCCAGCGAGCCCCCTGGTTAAGATAAGTTCCAGACTAGCATTTAAGACGGATATCATAATCAACACTGAGAAATACACAAAACTCAACACCTATATCATAGTCGCACTTGAGGCCATTATCATACTGAGCAGTAATCTAAAAAAAGAAACACACGACACATATTAACCTAACAAACAACATATGGGGTCTGAAATCCGTCTGTCAATCATTTGCAGAAATAATGGAGCCCGGTGCTACACAGTTACTGCTGAGGCAGCACACACAGTTTTCATCAGTCTCAACTTTCATGGCCTCTCATGCACGAGTGTTTCCATCGGTTTACGGGATCCTTGGCAGTTCATGGTTACCTGGCCATGAATGTCATTAAACAGTCCACACGCATGCACTATAAATCATGATGGACAGGTAAACTCAGAGGGCTCATAGCAGCAAATTTTGGCCATTGCATTGTTCTTAAACACACATACACATTCAGTCTGCTTTTGAGCCAAGCAGCAAGGAATGTTAATGTTGATAAATGCAACTATAATTAAGCTAAATTGTTCTTTTTGTTCTTTATTGTTTTACTCAATTTGCCTCTCGCTTATTCCCAAGCTCTGTTTTCTGTCTATCAGCAAGTAACCTCACATACACAATGAAAACAACTCTGACAAGGTAGAAACATCAGGCTGAAAGAATGGTATCACCATACAGTAAATAGTGTTTACCGACACACCTCACTTGAAGTGAGTGCGGTCTACCAACTGTTAAGTGCTGTTAAATAAGAAAAATTACATAGCTCATTAGCAAAAACCAGAAACCACAAACACTGGAGACTTTTAGGGAACATGTAAGATCAACCTAAAAATAACAACCAGATGATAATTCTGTCTACAGAAGTTACACAACAACACAACCACTCACTTTTTGCTAGCCTCACAGACGTCGGTGATGTTGGAGAAGAGGTGGTGGTGTTCAGTCTTCGTCATGGCCTCGCTGAGCTCTGCGGAGTTCTTGAACATGCGGATCAGGATCTCCAGACTGTGCAGGTAAGAGTGCTCCGACGAGATCACCTCAAAAATGGACTAAAAAAGGACAACAGAGAGCAACAGGGAGGGGACAGGAGAGACCAAGAGAGTAAGAAGGGAGAGACTTAAAAGAGGGTTCCCATGTTTGTGTTCTTTTTTTTGTCCCCACAATATTTGGTTTATTTACATCCATTTGTGACTTTGAGTGCTTCAGTTAAAGCGTACATGGAGCCAACAATTGGATCATTCTCACTCTGAACCAAACAAAATGAAAAATATCATTCCTACCTCTTGTCTTTTGCGTTCCTCCTGACTCATCCGGTCAGAGAGACCCCTTTTCTTTACCTAAACAGAAAACACAATTTGTAGGGGAAAATGAGAAGAACAATTTCAAAGTCATGTAAAGATTTAAAATACAAAGTCACACTTGTTTGACTACACTGACAAGGTTTTTTTGTTTGCATTTATAGCGTGTGTGTGTGTGTGTGTGTGTGTGTGTGTTGACACAGAGAAAGGAGCACTTTGCATACCGTGCTGAATAGAGAGCCATTGAAGTTGTTGTATAAAATCAGAAAAGAAAGATCTTCTGGATGAAGAGGTGTAGAAATAGAAATTTTGTTGTATCCAAAAACCTCTAAAGATAAAATGGGCTGTGCTGCCGAAAGTGATAAGGCTATGGTCGAAGAAATACGGTTAAGGAAAGGGAAAGCCCATGTGCATGTTGGTATGCGGCTGGCGAGATCTAGTCAAGAGATATTTGAATTCGACTGAAACAAAGCAATCTTTTGGAATGGACTGGGTGTGGAGTTCTATTGAATTAATAAGCCTGTGGCTTTGTCAAACTGAAGGTAAGGTTAAACAAAAAAAACATGCAACCGTCTCATGTGTCACCACATAACCAACACAACCTTGGGCATGTTCACTTTATAGTTTCCCACATCACACATGCAGGCAGAAATCAGGGGAGGCCATCTTTCCTTACTTCCAATAGCTTCTCATCCTGTTTTGGTGTACAAAGAAGTGATACTGCTCCCGTACAAGCTTTCCCTGTCTCTAGTATCTGCCTGGCAGCCCTCAGCAAACACTGAGAACAAACACACCTGCAGACCAAACATCTCTAGTGGTTCTTTCTATTCCTTTCACACATACTGTACATACACTTCATCACTTGCTCTTACTTTCCCTTCTGTCAAACCTTTAACACTCTATATCAGCAAAACCAGCTATCAAAGTAAGGCTGTAAGGTTTTAGTGTGCTAGCAACTATATGCCCTGTCATGCCAAGTGAACTTTATCCTGTTTCACTGGGTGTAACTGAATCAAAATCAAAAAGGAAATTGTGTATTATTCAATAGTGAATTATAAGTTATTTTTGGATGCTCAAATCTATGTTTACTTGTTTGAAGCACAACAAAATAAACAAATCTTCAGGCCACTTAAGGGCCATTGGAGAAGGTATCTTCCAAAACAGCTCCAGGTAATGATTCCTGAATGAAAATGCTGGGGTGTGACATTTCATGTAAATCTAAATAACGAAAGACACTACAGGGACGGTAAGTGAAGGGAGGAGCTGAGGCAGAGGAGACTAGTTGGAAAGGCGAGACTCACATGATGACAACTTGTGTATCTGGTTCTTGGCTTTAACTTGAACTAAACTAATTTCCTATCACACCAGTGTCGTGCCAGCATTTCTTACGAAATTTGAAAGTTTAGGGAGTATCGTGTGGTTTTACGTAATTTACTGTCTGGCCAAGCACATTCACGCTAACAGAAACCACAGCTGTAAAGCAGCTGTGATGGAAGAAGAGAACTGACTCTAAAGCTAGAGTCCTGGGAATGTCAGTCTCAGCTCAGTTCACCCCTGTGCCTTGATGGTATACACGAGAACAAAAACAACCAGAGGAACTTTGTGAATGTTCTCTACTTTGAATCAAATTTCCCATTCATTAGAGACTGTGTGCATATCATTCTTTGCCAAGCAATTTTAGAACTAATCCTAATTGCCTCCATCTATACCCTTGCCTGTTTTCCCCTCCTCAACAAGTAAACAAACAGATGGGAATGCCTAGCAAGAAAACAAAATAAGCTAATTCCCTTCCTCTGTATTCCTCTATCCCTCCGTTCCAGTCCCTAACTATATTACGTAATGCAGAGCCACCACACTCCTCTGTAGAGGCAACATTTTAAGCATATTTGCAGTCTGACGAGTATGTAGAGTTTGCCAACACACTGGCATTAGGCCCAGCACTTCTTCCAAGACTTCCTGTGGGTCTGGCTGACTGTCTGCCTCCCTGCCTACCAGAGTTCTAGATGAAATGCTCCTGTACTCCCTGATAAACAGAGTGAAGGGCAGAGGAAGGCAGAAACAGTGGGAGGATGGGTATGGACTGTGGCCAAACTGGATATGACAGCATTCTTCAGAGCACTAGCATTCCAAGACTCCACAGGCACAACACTAGTGTGGACACTAGCCCGTATACTGTATGTGTGTCTGTGCGCTGGATGTAGAGAAAGGGTGACAAAATATATAAAAATTATGTCTGACCACACTGAGCTGACTCCAGGAGGTGCGTATAGGTCTGTACTGGAGCACGATGCCGCTATCGGGTTTGGGTTCTCTGGAATCGGCATCCTCATCTGAGTCGTTATGCAAGGCCTTCTCCTGGTAGTTCTGGTACAGCTCCTCCTCTGAAACATAAATTTTCATGTTAAAGTTTTTTAGTAGTAGTAAAATTAATGTAAAACTATGGTGCAGACAAAACAGATAGACGTTTCTCACCCTCACTGTCAAACGTCCGCTGAATGGTCAAAACTTTCTTCTTATCTGGACTCTGAAAGAGAAACACAACACAAATGTAATCACTTCTACAAACTCTGAGGGGGCCAAACAGCTACACATACAAATCTTAAATGAAACAGGCCTATGTACCTCTGTCACCTGTCCATGACCTGTCTGTGCCCTTTCTAGTGACCTCCTGTCTAATTACAGAGCCACTGTGTATATTAGTGTGTATGTGTGGGCATAGTGTCACATTACGTCATGTCTCCCAACAAGCACATTAATTGTTTCAGTTTGTTGAACAATACTCGGCCTGTGTGGTAATTTTACAATTTGGACTTTATCCCCCTCAATGCTGAAGAGTCGAAGCAATCTTTGTGCACAATCAAATTTAAACCCACCAGAAGTATTAGGATTAACTAAGTCAAGAAATCTCAATCTGCAGATGACAACTAAAACTGATTTCTTTTGCCATTAATTCCCCTAAAACTTGTTAAATAGAGCCAGTACATAATCTATATAACCTACAGAAAGTCAACTCAAACATGTACAAAATAGTTAAATTCAGATCATAAAACATTAAAGATAAAAGTTGAAACTGACTGGTTTTTAATTCCCTCATGAAAAATGTATGAAAGTAACAGAAGCTTTTTGAATACTGTGGGAGATTTAAACTCTTTTCCTTCAAGAGCAACAGTGTTTGTTTCTTGAGTGCATCCCAACATGTACCTTCTGAACCCAACACAAACAGGACAAACAGTTTTACACACCTTGTTTTTTCCCAAGCTCGTAGGCTTATCTTTCCCAGGGCTAGTAGGCTTTGAAATGGCAGATTTGGGTGTCCCAGGGCTGGCAAGTTTTGGTGTTCCAGGGCTGGCAAGTTTGGGGATCCCAGGGCTGGCAGGCTTGGCTGTTCCAGGGCTAGTGAGGCCAGGACTTACTGGGCTGACAGGTGAAGCTGAATTATCCCCATCTAGTCCTCTGATGACAGGCTGGGACAATCGATGGGCCTTTGGATCTACCGAGGGAACTTCTAAGTCTACTCCACTCACAACGGCCCTCCTGTAAGACGTACTCCTCAGGCCTCTTCTTAGTGTCCCTGGACTCTCACTTTCCCCCTCTGCCCCCTCACCGTGGCCTCCTCCTGTAGAAAAATAGGGTCCTGTTTCCACCATGCTGAGGGTTTTTAATGCTCTCTTGGAATGATCCAACCCCAGCAGCCCTGCCAAGCCTTGGCCTTGCTGCCCAGGGGGGGGTGCCTTGTTCTGCCGAATATCGGATGCTAAACCCTTGGGAATGAGCTGCTGGGTGCCCATCTTTAGGGCAGCAGGGCTGTGGGTGCTGAGAACAACGTTGGGAGGGGGAGAGATAGATGGGGAAAGCGAAGGAGAGGGTGAGGTGGAGGAGAGAGAAGAAGAGGAAGAGGCATGCCTGGTGTCCTGTGAGGAGGCAAGCAAGGACGAGGACTGTCTGTGGAGCGCCTGTCCTCCATCAGCTGGCGACGGGGAGCGTGGGGTCGGGGGGTCTGAGGAGGTGAGGGAAGAGAGGGAGGGGATGCTGGAGGTGGAGCTGTGGGATGGGGTGGGGGTACGCCTCGCTGGAGGAGAGGGGCTGGATGCCGATGAAAGGGAGCACAGTTCATGGTGGTTGTAGTTGCTGTTGTTGTTGTTGTTAGGACTGCATGGAGACGGGACAGGAGAAGAGAGGTTAAGAGGAACTGGTTCATGCGATGGCGAACTCGTCCCAAATGCTATCTGGTCTTTCTGTGAGCTCAGACCGAACTGACTGGACACACGTTTCTGGGGGTCCTGGAGACGCTTTTCAGGCCATACTGTCCCATTACTGGTTTTCCCCTTGTCACAGTCTCCATTATACACTCTATTGTCCAGTGAAGCGGATCTGCTATCCTCAGACCTAAATTTAGACAATGAGAAGAGTCCATTGGAGAGGTGCCCGATGCTGATGCTTCGAACAACTCTGGATTTCCTGGAGGGTTTGTGCAGAACGTGCTTTAACACCACAGTGTTCTTGCTCCAACGCGGTGGCGTGACCAGTTTCTCAGCAGGTTGGCTTAAGGTTAACGAAGACTTTCCTCTGTCCTCCACAGGGAAGTCCGTCGTCATGACCCCATTTAAGTGGTAACTGAGGGGTCGCGGTTTGGGTTTGCTTGAGTCCTGGGGTCTCATACAATTGTCTGTGCGGCGTTTCCACAATGGGGTGATGTTTTTATTGGACAGATCCACATCATTTCCATTATCCATTGTCCTTAAGTGTCTGCGTCCTCCTCGCTATCTGCGTCTAAACCTACAGGTCACAGTGCAAACACTGCAGCCCTGTAGAAAACCCCTGATCTTACCCCTGAAAGGTAAATAAAAGAGAGTAGTACCAATCAGTGTCAAAGAGGTCAGTGCAGTGACCAAATTCCCAAAGTTTACTCATTAACAGGGATTCAGTGCAGATACTGGCAGCGAAACTTAAAAAAACAGATGAGTGAAAAAGTTATTGAATTGCGCAAAACAGAAGCCAAGCCAGAGACGACAGCTGATAATGCTTTTGTATATGTTCACTGAGGTGAAATGGCCTTCTTACAAGCACAAAGCTGACAAGATATTATTAGCTGTGAGCAATCACTGTAATATTCCAAAAGGGAAACGAAGGACCATGGAAACAGTGAGACCAAGTATTGTTTTATCCTCTGTTGCACTTAAAAAAATCCCAAATTATTTAATCTAGACCTCTTGTTTGTACAAACATAACTAATTTAACAGGTATAAAACAAGCCACAGGGTGTAAAGAGAGTGTCTGATTCAGCTGTACGAGAAAATTGGGTTTTAATAGGTTAATTTGTTGTTTTCAGTAGGTTAATTTGTTGTTTTCAGTAGGTTAATTTGTTGTTTAGAATTTTAAAAGTGTCCAACTTACCTCTAATCAGTGGCTGTGCAGCAGAATGGGGTCATTGTACCTGCGCTTGCCGTGAAACAAACCTTCTTTGGCCGATTTACAGAAGTTAATGAGCTTAATCCAACATGGCATCGAAACCAAATGAAGTTTGTGAAACTCGAGTTGGAGCCGCAGCGTTAGTTACTGTGAAGTGTGCGGTCGGCTGGAAATACAGCAGTGCGCGCCTCTGAAGCCCTGCTGCCTGCGCTGAGGAGTTTCTATCAGGAGGAGGAGGAGGAAGAGGAGGCGAGGTGGAGGATTAAGAGGGAGGGGAACAGAAGCAAGAGGGAAACAACAGCACTGCCAAATGCACAGAAAGTCACCTCAGGTACTAGGAGTACTGTGCTTGAGTTTGTGTTTATCAAAGTGGAGGGGCGCATTTTTCTTTTACATTAAGAGTTTTATAAAGTTGCACGAAATGAACAAAAATAATGGCGTTAGAGTCTGGTTAAACCTACAGGATCATATTATTTTAACTAGCTCCCATGTAGTAAATACACACTCCGGTTAGGTATCGAAAAGTACTGAATTCCAACAAGTTGCACAAATACAGGATGAATAATGAGCTACTACATTGACCCGTTGCTGTTGTGCGCCATCGTGTGTTTTGCGGCGTAATCGCAATATGTGCACACAACAGAGAAATTGTGATTTTTAAAAAAAAATGGCCCCAGTAGCCAATTTAGAATGCACTGCGAATCAGTAGAATAAATATACAAATATTCCTAAAATATTCCAATACAACCTTATGGTTTGTCCGGTCATGTATATATATATATACATATATATATAATGACCTCTCATATAGCATCCATACAATATCCCCTTTGTCCGTTTGTTTTGCAGTTGCTTCTAAAAAGTATGGAGTAAATAGAGGATCTGGAAGGATTTATAGTTTTATATCCCAGCTTCAATAAAAAAAAAATTAAAAAATGGTGTTGTGCAATTCGAGGCTGTGGTTAATTCATGCTGAAAATTGGAGATTGCGAAACACTGTGTGACAAAAGTATTTTCTCATTAAATCTATCTTAAGACATAGATCAGTCACTCACCCCAAAGTCGATGCCAACTTTGTTAAATGGGGTTAACCGGTACTTGCTGTGAGTAAGTGATTAGGTTGACACGCTGTGTGTGGATTGTACCCCACCACGTGGCTCTTGTGCGCCAGTATTTCACCTATTTGACCGCTAAGGGGTGCCATTGTAATGTTTACCAATCATCACTCAGTGTATGGAAGCAC
This sequence comes from Morone saxatilis, assembly GCF_004916995.1. Taxonomy (NCBI): domain Eukaryota; kingdom Metazoa; phylum Chordata; class Actinopteri; family Moronidae; genus Morone; species Morone saxatilis. The sequence goes on along the minus strand of NW_023340257.1, from coordinate 17,553,290 downwards.
AGAGGAGACTTAAGGAATCATCATTCTACAAAGTAAAATGTTTAATTTAAGCACACGTTATTTATATGCTGGTGACAAGTTGAGCTCTGTGTAATTGCAGTCCAATGACAAGAAATATCTTCCCAATTTCAGAGCCGTCTGTGAATCATCCTGAATAATACTGGGTTTTTGGGACAAACATCAGGCAGGCAAGGCAAAGAAGTGAGTAAAGGTCAAAGTTCAGGACAAATCAGTTGTCGCATACAGTGTAAACATACAGATATAATTAATTACAGTGAGCAAGAAACAGCTCACACAAATCTTCACATAGCGGTCAGCTGACAGCTTGTGGAATTTATTTTTATTTTTTTTCGACATGTAGAGGACAGGGAAAGTTGAATTGAGAATAAAACACAAGCCAGGAACACATTATTTAGTGTGTGTCATCATTTCTTCCCTTCTGTGCATTTTTTAAAAAACGTACATAAATAATGATGCTTCTAAACATGGCCTCCGTCCTTCTCGTCCTTTATCACTCGAGTATGCAACATTGCCCAGTGACTCCCACATAGATCCACAGCAATATTAATGTCATCACCAGACACGTTACCACTCCTGCATTTATCAGAACAATTCAAATGAACATCATTATCATTTTCATTAATTACCACAACAATCTTTCCATCCTAGTACAGAACATACAGACCACATGTGTCTCATGCGGTATGACAGTCCTCATTATGTTCTAGGAGGAAGTGCAGCAGCCTATCCTGTTGTATTGTTTCAAAGGAGCTATATATTTCCTTATGTTGTTTGGTTGAGAAAAAAAAAAAGATGTTTCCTCTTCCATCAGACAAGACACTCACCTACAACTGGAAGGCCAAAATGCACAAGCCCCGCGAGCCTGGGAACATCCGCCCTGATGAAGAGTTTTTGAGCGAGATGATGCATTGCAACACTGTTCTACTGATCCTGACCCTG
>NW_023340257.1:17543748-17552230 GCF_004916995.1 Morone saxatilis | reverse complement strand
ACTGTTCTACTGATCCTGACCCTGGCTCTTTGTGAGGAGGCAAAAAAAAATACATCTCTTCATGGATGAACGAATAAAGGGAAGACATGCGAAAATGGTAGGAAATGGTAGAAAAAGGAGCAATCATTGGTATCTTCTCAACTCTTTTATTTTTGGTTAGATGTCTGAAATGGGGCTTGTGGTTAACACAAACTGAAGAAAACTAAATACCCCACCCATGTATTTCTTAGGTTTTTACGAGCCTGAGAAAAATAATACAGACTACAGAGGTTGTCGGTGACATTAAACATCAGCATGCCAAACACTTACTAGTCCGCCTTTACAGCCTTGTTGTGTTTATACTCGTTCTAACAATATATTCATAAAACAGGTAAGTAACTGATGTGGTGTTGCTTGTGGAGTATGGTGGTGAGATGTATTGGATGGGATTATTTTCTACACAGTCACTTATTCAGTTTTTAGTTAAAGCAAACAGTTGATGGAGGGATGAGCGGCTCTGAAAGCAGAATTAACAAGCGGTTGGAGCAGATGAACCAGTTTTTCTAGTTATGTTTCATGTGAAAAAGACATAGAGAGGAAAAAAACTCTGGCAACAGTCCTACCTAAAAAAATACAAACAAAGGTATCTAGTCTACATATCTTAGTGGTTTAGTTCCCAGCTATCTACTGCAGGTATAACTAGCTAGCTGACCCTCTATGAATAGATCTTAAATGAAAATGCAGTCCAGCGTTCCCTGCAGATTGGTTTCCTCTTTAAGACAGCTCTGCTCCACTGATACAGTCACAAGGTTCATTAAGTTCAGTCTAAAGAGAATACCAAGAAAAGATGTGAATCGTGAATAAACATTCAAGTCAAAAAGATTCTGATCCAGATTCTTGTTAAAAAAACTAATATAGCCTAAATGTAGTGTACATTACTGCAAGAAAAGAATATCTTGTTATACCAAGTGCCAAGGATTACTGCCTTAGCCTCCATTCTTTTGTATTTAAGCTGCTTAACCTGCAGGGTTTAACCTAAAGTGTTCACTGCTGTTGTGTGCATTTGCATTAAACTGTGTCCTTGTTGGAAAGACATCTCAGCAGCTCTTTTCTGCAAGTGTTAAGATGTGAAATCTTATTTTAGATATATGATCTATTGAGGGTTTCGAATATACTTTAAGTTAAGATTCGTCTTTTCAAGGAAATGTACTTGTTTTTGTTTTGTTTTTCTTGTACACAGTCCTCTGATTTACAGTATTTCATTTGTCTCAATCTAAGAGTAAAGTTATTTTTTACTTGTTTAAGACTGTTAAAAAGTAATTTCACCAAAATTACAAAACCAAAGAAAAAGATAAGAGACAAGATATTTGTTTCTGATATTTCTGCTTCTGCTCCAGTACAAAGAGGGTGAATGGAATTACACCTGCAGTGCTTATAACATCGAAAACAAGTTTTTATAGGGATATGTCTTTGGTTTTGTTTTGTTTTTAAAATACCAACAACAATACTTCCAGTGAAAATTGTCCACAACGGGGTCCATGCATTATCCAGAGTAACTGGGACTCTATTGCTGTTGAATGTTTAAATGTTATTTTCCAATACTGTGAGCACCACAAAGGAAATCCCATTCATCTCCATTTCATTAGACCAGAGGAAAATAACTCTGATTAGCTCAAAAAATGAAAACACTACTATATGCATTGTTAATTACATTAACTAACCATTTATCCCTCCTATAGAGTACTATACTATAGAGTAACAAGGACCACAGAAATGAATGCAAATACATCAGTAAAGCTCTTGATAAAGGCAAATGTAGGATAGTATCTAATCAGGGTGGACTTAGACCAGGACTGCGGTATTGAACAGTCTTGTGTTAGTACCACTCTGATCCAGAATGTGTTTGTGTTTGGTCAAATGCAGTATGAGGACTGAGAGCAAAACACAAAAGAAGTCCGAGCTGCATATCTGAATTGCTTGGATGACTGTGGTGTCTGTTTAGATGGTGGGTGTACAAAGTAGTGTAGCATATAATTCAGATAATTTAGTTACAGACAATGGGGATAACAACATTGGGAGTCAGGAATGGTGGTTTGGCAAAAGAAATCAATGAACGGTGAAGGAGGAGCGACAAGAGGTGAAAGAGTTGAAGAAAACTGTGAAGAGAAACACTTTGCACTAAAATGTGTCAAACAGAAGTTATTTAAATATATTCTAGTAGAGAAATTCATAGCTGTATGTCATTTAATACATTTTCATGTTGAGCCTCGGTTGAGTGGCGCCCCCACCCTCTCTCCCTCTGTGCATCGTGAGTCACCTGCTCGAGTCCTACCTCGCCAGATATGAACATTAAAGCCATAAAACAGAGAGATAGCATGAGCACAACATTCCTGAGCTTTCTCAATCTTCTGGCATTTAAAAAAAAAACCTCCACACACACTGACCTTTTCTCAGCATACCTATCTCTTTTTCTCGCTCCTCTTTCTCCTCTGACTCACAGCCCATTGTACTTCTCCTACTCAGCAGTGCTGTTTGCTCGCTGTCCTTGCCTCCCCTCCCCTCACCCTTCACTGCCACCCACACGTCTCCTCATCCATCCTCTCGGAGAACAATACAGAGGAGAGCTAACGACTGTAATTACCATCGCTATAAGTTACAACAGCTGAAAAAGAACTGTGTACCAAACAGGAAATACATGCAGAAGCTGTGGACAAAGCATGCCTACATACATGTATGATCACATTATGAATGCATGAGCCATATGTTACAAAACTAGGACAACAGCTCTTTATAGTTAGTGTGATGGTGTGAGTGAGTTCACCTCAGTGTCCCACGTTGATAACAGCTCTGTGCCCCTTCATGCAAATATCCACACACAATATAGGATTAATGCAGCGGGCCCGTCTATGTACACAAGTGCATATGGAGCCAACACAGGGGGCATCTGCCACACATACACATATTTGAACCCAGGCTAATCACCATGGTTACGGGCCATTTGTCTTGCCCCGATTGGCCAATATTATTGTGATGACCCGTGATTGACTCCCCCCTGTGGGTTCTCATTGGCTGTATGCCCCAGAGTGATGATGTCATTATGTGTGGCATGTTGCAGTAGATGTGGCATTGAGACATGCACTACTGGGCATGGATGGAGAAAGCAGAATTAGATCAAAGCTGGAGGTGATGTGTGATGTGTTTGTATAATTTACAGGAGTTCTAGCTTCTTTACAGACTGTAGAGGTGAAAACCCAAAGGGTGCATTATTCTCCCGTTCTGGTGACTTTTTGTTTGGATCAGATTTCCTGATAGATTAGTAGGATGCTTTAGAAATACAGTATTAGCCAGCTAAGTGAAATAATGCCAATTATAACCAGTAGAGGGCATATTTAGAGAGCAAGAGAGAAAGAAAGCTAGAGAAAAACACATGCAGATGCTTGAATTTACACTTGTAAACTGTTTCATAATGTAGGTGTCATTTTTCCCTTTTGATTGAGTCATTTACTTTAAACCCATTTATTCCTGTCACAGTAGCTTGTTGGATAAAATCACAAAATTTTTAAACAATTATAAATACAATTTGCATTTTTCAGCCTATCTGGTCGACTATATTTGCATAAAGGCAAACAAGGTGTTGTGCATTTGGTACACATAATGATGTATGCCACAGCTTTACTGGCCTTATAGTATGTTTAACTGCTTCTAGGGTCAATAAACTCTACTCACTGACCCGCTCTGTTGTGATCAACAAAAGAAGCAAGAATTTGCTCTAAAGCTGTACGAGATGGAAATATAAATGAAGTAGAGCCAATTGACTGCACTGTGTTTTATGAATGACAGTCTGAAGATGGTATCACTATAAGCCCCTGTGGGCTTTATTATGTTGCTGTGGGTTTTGTTATTTGTAGTACAGCAGGTTTTGGCAGTAAACGTGATAATGGGACCCAAAGGAATCTAAAGAAAATATCTCAATAAGTCAAGAGGTATGCATTAAGATCAGTACACACAAAAACAGTTTAAAAAAAAGAGTTATTAAATGGGCGGAAGTTACTTGAAATGCAATGGATGAGAGTCATATTTCGGAACAATGGAAACATAATTTTAAATGAAATATAAAAGCACAGATGTTGCTCATTTTATTGCTTAACTGGAATGAAGAGTTCCAGTATAAAAATAATGTGATGTGTGAGGAATAAGCCCCTCATGCTAACGTGCACACAATGACAATTTGCTAATTAGCACTAAATATAAAGTAGGCTGAGGCTCATGGGAATGTTTTTAGTTTAGTGGATATTTGCTCATTAACCAAAGTAATGGTCAAATTAAAATTTGTGGTTGTCAGACTCTCTGTGTTGGTGCTCTTTTGGCCAGGATGCTCCTGTGATTTTTTTAATCCAAGATGAGGCTCTTTCTTTTATTTGGTTAAATTCTAAGTTTATAGTTTCATGGGTTAAGAGAAGAAATAAAAACAAATAAAGGAGTTACAACATAATCATCCATTTTGCATCAATCCAAATGCATTCCTCTCTATTTATGAACAGGTCAGTATATCATAAACAGGATTTCATTAACATGTCATACTATCATACAACCCATATAAGCACATTAGCACATACACATACTCATATACACCAGGAGGAAAACAAACTCAAACTCCAACAGGAAGCGGTGATAACATCACTTCCTCCTTGATAATAATGGAGGGGCATCTGCTGTTGAGTGTGTGTCTGTGGGAAAGAAACTGTAAATGTGTGTTTGTGTCTACCCCATTCTCTTTCCCTTGCAGTTTCTTCACACTGCTGAAGGGACTGGGTGTGATCTAGAGCTGCACCAAAATTGCTAAGTGAATATTCTTTTATTGGTTCAGTGTGAAAACTGATTAACAGATGAATCTCTGCAATATTCCCCCGTTAGAGTTTTCCCTGCAGCGAATGATTCATCACTGCATTTTAGGTAAATAGCAGCAACAACTGAGACCCATTAGCAATATGTTGGTCGTAATTAGGGGTAATTGCTTACCTTTGGGGTTTTCCACAGCCAAGGCAGTCCCAAGGTTCGCACATCTCGGTATTTCCACCCACAAACACACACACACACACACACACATAATGCAACAACATACTTATCATTTACCTTGCAACTTCAGTCTGAGTCATATTGTGGCAAAAAGTCTCATGTGGGAACTGAAGCAAAGGTAAAAGGACAGATGTTGAGATGAAAGAAGGGAGAGGAAGATACTCTTGTGGTGCTAATCGTATAAGAATGTTGTGGAAGACAGAGTGTGAAAAGAAACAGAGGAAGCAGGAATGTAAGTGTATTGTAAAGTTATTGTGTGTGTATGTGTGGGTGTGAATTAGTGTGTGTGTGTGTGTGTGTGGCTGTGCGTGTATGTGTGTTTAGGCAGGAGGTCACCAAACAGCGACAGCAATTTACCCTCAGGGGATACAAAGAAAAAGTCCCCCCATCCCCCCCACACACACTCACATGCTCAAAAGCAGCTGACAGGTAAATTAGGGAAGACACAGTCATGAAACTAATTTCCTCCAAACTGCATGATAAGCAATATCTTTGTATTGAAGATAAACAAGGAAACAACTACACATCGCACACAAGCAAACACACACACAATAGAGGGCCACATCTCTGTCCCTCTGCAATTAAAGTCTTAGTCATACTGCGCCAAAGGCTATTTCAGTCCTCTTCCAGCCCAGTTTCCTCAGCCATCTCCATAGCATTTTTCTCTCTTCCATATTTTTTCCCCCCTCTTTCTGTCTCTTTTGCTTGGTGACAAGGTTGTGAGTCAAAGTCTATTGATGCTGATCATTATTGACGCATGCTACTAGGCCAGTCTGAACTCACAAAACTGGCTGCAGTTGAAGGAGCTGTGACTAGTGTGAGTGTATTTTGAGGGACAGGCAAAATTGCTCTTTTCATTCCACAGCACACACATACATGCTCATGGAAAAAATCATCCAATTTGACAACTCTCCTCCGCTTGACGTGAGCACACAACATGCTTAACACTAGTGTCCTTCTAAATCACTTGAATATACAGCCTTCTCACACACCTCACTGTCCTGTCACTCAGTCACAACACAGAGAGGTTCTCTGAATAGATCCCTCCTCTCCGTCTCTTGTCAGTCTTCCCTCCCACACTTCTCAGCTTGCCGTAGATCCACTGTTCCTGAGCGGCCCAGAATACAGCTGAATGACAGTTCTGCCCAACATGCCACGTCTACCGCTGACAGATTTGGCAGCATAATTTTTCTCTCTCTCATCCGTTCACATTGTCTTCCTCTCAGGCTAAAATCATGTCCCTGCGTTTCAGCTGGTTTACTGTCCTTAGACACTGACACTGTTGTCAATTTATTTATTTTTTCCTGCCGTTTTTTTTTCTGTGATTGTTTTCCCAGTTCAAGTTGCACATGTTCCGTCACATAAACCTTGTGACAACAAACCTATGGACTAAACAACAGCTGGAGGAGAGACATGACACCGCCATGTCAGGGCTTCCCAGCACTTGTGACACATTATGAAAGCAGTGCGATGGAAATTTTCTCTGTCCTTCTCCAAATGTGATTTTCTGGAAATACCCTGCGGGATGTATTGACACAGCGCACGCTCTGAGACTGAGGCAGTGGTATGAAGTCACTGTCACATAATCAAAGTCTGCAGGGTGCTGAGCACATCTACAATAAATGATTTAAGATGGCTTACTTCCACAAAAACAATGATATCATCAGGGCATACAGAACAGACTGACATCACAGACAAAACTACGCTCCCTCCACTGCAGCGTGACTAAAACGATAGAGGGATATCTGTGATGGTGAATGGTTGAAATTTTAAGTCAGCATGGCGAGGAACAGGTAGTGGATTTTTTTTTTTAAAGAAGCAATCTTGGCCATGGGTGAACAAAGACACTGCAGCATGAGCTCATCTGTGAAATAAGTGAGCTCATGTCTTTACCGTTAAAGCGGTAGAACACGAGATTGTGATTTCGTTTCAGCAACTTCTTGGTCAAAAGTAGAGCTTTGGCTGAAATCACTTCCTTGTTTGCTCATTGACTATATCCCACATAATGAACAGCCGCAGAATGTTTGCACAATCACTGACGGGTGTAGTGTCATAATAGCTAAGCTGAACAATTGCTACATGACATATTCATGGCTCTGAAGGGCTCTCAGGACTGTTGAATGCGGATTTTTGATTGCTCTATACCTGGCAATAACCTTGAGAAGCAGAAATCACAATGATAGTTTTGGTGATAGAAATGTGTGTCTTAATAATAGACAATAATATATATTTAGCCAGAAGTAGTTCTCAAATATGGAGAATATCTTTAATTCCAGTTTAGGCCTTTTAGAGGGCAGTACTGTATAAAGTGCATCAAATTCACAAGGAGAATTTATACAAAAAAAATGGTGGAATGAAAATATACTATATATATATATATATATATACATATATATATATACTTGAGCAAACAAGGTGATTTTGAAAGTTTTTGCACCGCATCACCATGAAATTAGTTTTCTTATTGGTCTGTTCAGCTAAGGTGTAATCACTCTACAGAATCAGAATCAGAATCGGAAATACTTTAATAATCCCAGGGGGAAATTATTTACATGCTAGGTACTTCATTCTTCCACTGTTTGTTTGTGCCAAACAAAGGTCACTCACTACTGCCAGAAATAGAAAACCTTTCTGATATGCGCTGTTATAAAGCAAGATCAGTTGACTCATCATGGAGTGTAGTAGCACACTCAGCCTGTGAGAACGGTTGGATGATTTCCTATCAAGTCTGAGAAAACAATCTGACTGACGTCATCAGGGTTATCTCAAAGAGACTTGAAGTGAAGCAATGAAAGATTCTATTGAGTTGCATTATGGGAATTTTAGGATCAAGTTTGTCTGGAACTTACTCCATACTGTACCAGGGACTGATATCTCAGTCTGTGTTGCACCAATTCTGATCATTTTTAATCTGTAAGCACCCCAACTTTATGGTAGTGCAATACTAAATCATTGGAGTATCTTTATTTTAACAAGAGAAGGTTGAAATTAATACAGCAGAGGCCAGAATGGAATTTGGGGTAACCTGACTGTGCCCAATGGTTTGTTACACAGTAATAATTGAAGACTGTGAACCATCTGTCTATCATCATCTAGAATGGGTGAACTTTTTCAGATCAACGAACCATATAACATAGTTATAGTTAACTCTTACTGAACCCACTCAAGAGAACATCTCTTCCATCAAGAAAAGCACTCAGTGCCATTCTTTGCTCTTCTTTCAGTGAAGAAATACTCTCCAGATATGGTATAACTGACCCTAGCAGCATCTATGCTAACCTTTTTAGCAGCCGTGCAAACAGTTACGTCACACACACACACCTAGAGGCCATAGCTCATGCTGTAGCTGCCAGTACTTCCCATTTTTGGCCTAGTGCTTGAATATGTCTCATTTTGTTTTCAAGTCAGCCAGATAGATAGATAGATA
>NW_023340257.1:17541433-17543648 GCF_004916995.1 Morone saxatilis | reverse complement strand
TAGATAGATAGATAGATAGATGGCTCTTTGCTGTCACGTTGCTCAGTCTTTTTCATCTTTATTTTTGTGTCTTTCGTTCACTCTTTTGCAATACGAGATAAAATAAAAAGCCTGAGGGTCCAGAGAACTCTAATCTATTTTTCCTGCACCTACACACTGTGACTCATCTCTCCACACTCAGCTAACCTCCCCGTTATCTCTCTCTCTGTGAGGATGGTACATTGGAGGAGAGCCTCCTCTCCCAGACGAGCTGTTTGACTGTGACCCCCACAGACTAATGGAGCACTTCACCATGACACCCTTTCACATCTCAAACTGAATTAGAAAATTGTATGTAAAACAGGCCACAGGGTTCATTTCGCCTGCCTTTGCCCCTGGAATGCAGGTAGTAATGGATTCAATACACTCACTTAGTGTTATTCCATATTTCTTAGGTTTGTACATGAGGAGAAAGCCTAGAACAAACTGTGTTTATAGTTGTTAGCACACACACACACCCTGTCTCCAACTCGGGTTTGTCTGAATTTAGTAATGAGTCATAATACCATGTAATAGGTGAGGCAGATTTACTTTATCCGAGAAACCTCCAATAACAATGCAATAACAACAAGTTGTCCAAATGACATAATAGTTAGTCCATGTCCTGTAGAACGACACATAAAAGCATTTCCTCATCTGACACCCCTATCGGCAGAACGATATAATAATTTGTTTTCAAAAATTGTCAAAAATCACTGTTAAAAAACAATCAAATTATGATTGGGTTAAAATGACTATGTAACTGAGGTTAGGGGAGCTTTGTCATCATGGTTACAATTATACACACACACTAACACTTTGTTTTTTTCATATAGATTAAACAGACAAGATACAACATAATCAGTGAGCTTTAGAGATTTAGTTTGCTTTGGACAGCGCCAGGCTAGTTGTTTTCCCTTGATTCTAGTCTGGCTGCAGCTTCTAATTTAATGAACAGATCTTCTCATCTACCTCTCCACTAGAAAGTGAATATGCGTATTTTCCCAAATGTCTATAAATTACGATCTTTTGAGTGTAAAAGGAGGATTTTATGGACTTAATAGATGGACTGATGTTTTTTCATATCTAAAGAATACAATGTCATAACTGTAATCATCTAATCATGACAACATCCTATTTACACTTCTACTATTACTTAAATAGTCTGATTATCCAATTAATTCACAGTTTTTAAAGACGTTTTAAGACTAACTTTTATTCTGTTATTTCTTTTCTTACCCAATATAGTACTTACATTTATATATATCTATGGTTTCAGTCTATTTGAAAATGTGTTATCCTGTTTGTTTGACCTTTTGTGTTTAATAGTTTTATAGTCAATTGCCAGTTTAGGGACACCTAACCCCATTTATAATACATTTCCACCGCACAACAGCTACCGAATGACCATAAAGTTTAATCAACACCTTTCTGAAACATACAGGGCTGTTATATTAGACTACATTTAAGCTAGGTACCTAAAAATCTGGCAACGGAGCGTATAGTAAAGTACTTTCCCTTACACAAAATTCACATGTGAAATCCATCTTGTGAAATATTCAAAAAGCACATGTGCATATTTGTACATTTATTACACGCAAGAGGGGATGTGAAGTGGTTGTTCTCAAATGTGAAAACTTCTTATACATTTTGGATGGGAAAATCACGTGCCTATATCATTAATAATACACAACGCAGCACTTGAACCCAGTGACCCAGTGAAAACAGAGCTAGGTCAGTGTGTTTGTGGGTCTACGACAGGGGCTTCATTCACCAGAATACAATGGTGCCAGCTAGTACAGTCGCCCCACTGTCCCGTCTGGTGGCCAAATGGCAGAATGCAGACGGACCTACAGTATGGCTCCTCTCTCTCCTCTTTTTTGGGGCTGACACACTCATTCGCACCGAGCACAAGAGGCCACTCAGTCCACTAGTGAGAAGAAGCATTCATTGAGGGAAAACAGTGAATTTGGGAAACCATTTGGCCGGCGTTTGACAGGAGGGGAGAGGGCAAACGTTCAAACAAGCATCACACACACATTGACACAAACAGGCATGTAGATTTGGAGCCACACCATCCCTCAGTTTCCTGTCAACGGCCACAATAGTATCTGCCTGTAAGCTGTGCAACCCAACCCTATCTTATCAACTGCAGGCTCAGACACAGCCACAATACTCTGCAGTGTGTGTGTGTGTG
>NW_023340257.1:17540835-17541278 GCF_004916995.1 Morone saxatilis | reverse complement strand
GTGTGTGTGTGAGTAAGTGTGTTGGTGTGTGTGCCCCAGGAGGCATGGGGAATGAATTCACTTCACAGGAATGCACAGCTGAGTCTGGGTGTTTTTACATCAAAACACCTACTGTATGTTTTTGATAAATAGCTGCTACTTTCTCCTCATTTTTCTATTAACTCTTGTGTTTCTGTGACTTTACTTCCTTGTTTTTGCCGATCCCACAAACCCTGCGGTTGTGTGTGTAAATAAAAATAATAATTGGGAAATCATCATTTCTTCTGATCCTAAAACCCCCAAAAGTGTTGACATTGCCACAAACTGGGATTACACATTTGAAGAAAGTGACATAAAAAAAAAGTCTTATAAGTTATCGGGGCATTGCATTGCTTTTATTTGCCACTAATAGACAAAGAAATGTGACGTTACTTCTGTTTAGGGTCAGTTAAAACCCGGAGAGG
>NW_023340257.1:17537997-17540768 GCF_004916995.1 Morone saxatilis | reverse complement strand
AAATGTACAAATACAAGAGGAGAAAGAAGAGAGACTGGAGTGAAAAAAACAGAAATGAACCAGATTCTTGAGAGGTTTATGCTCGGTGAAAGTAAAGAAACACACAGACACACTGCTACAGACACGGTCAAGGCCCCGTTGCTATCTAACTTACATACAGTTGGAATATTGGTGAAAATAAACCCAAATGATCTAGCAGTCAAATCTGTGTGAATGACGAAATGCGAAAATCTAAATCATATTTATAAGCAGTTCTCATTAAATTAGGAAAAGTCATCAAATATAAAGATGCTAAAAAATCTATCTAGGCTTACAGTTTTGGCTTCTGTTTAAATATAAGCTATGCAAGAATAGTCTATAGTGTTATTTATTGTTTATATTTATTTACATACAGGCTCCTTTCGTCCTATATATCCACTTAAATTGTGATTCTCATCTGCTTATTGTCCTCTCCCCATGTGTGTACTTCTCTGTCACTGCAGCTGTTACATTCTTACATCTCCATCTTGTCCAGGCTTGAATACTTGCTCTTTACCGCCTACAGTTCTCTGAAAATAGACAAATAACCCGTGGGGAGCCTGAGAGACACACTCAGAGCTCTGCACCTTGAGAAACAGTAAATTGTTATTTGCCAGCCACTGTACCGTCGCCTCATCCAGCTTTTAATTCTCCTGCTCATTTTTGGACTGTGCAACAGTTACTACACCAAATGCTGACACTGAAACAATGACTAGACATAGGCGGAAAACTAGACGTGCTTGAAGCAAAATGTCAAAGCCAAAAACACCATTTTCTGTTTTAAGCTCATCAGACAGATTTTGTGCACAAGCCTGGAGCCAGACACATCACCTACTCTACAAGCAAGTACCAACCTGAAGAGACTACAACAAAACCTTTTCTAATTGCTTGGATCTACATTTCTTGTTACATTATATGCTAAATGTATGTGTGTGAAAGAGGAGCTAATCCTATGTCCAGTAACAGCAGCGTTTAGGAGTTAAATAGGATGTGAGATAAACACGAGACACTCATTCTCTCATACATGCAAGTACAAGTCAGTGTAAAGATACCCTCCCTATTCTTACACAGAACCTGAGTATCTTTACTAACAATCTGCCTTGTCTGACTTAAGACTGTAGCTATCTAGATGCCTATCATCTACTGACTCATCTACAGACTGTTATGGCTCTCACAGTCACACTCCTAAATCCTTAAACCCCGTCTGGTAAATTAAACATTTCATTTAGTAAATACAGACATTTGCACTTAATGGTTAGTTATCATTTTTGGTGATCCAAAAAAATTCAAGCCTAATCTAAAGTGGCAGTCACAGTAAGATGAACAATATTACAGTATTACATTACACAACTAAACACAATAATATATACCATATCATAGGAAGGTTTGTGCTGGTACATGATACCCACAGATCACAGTGTAATTATATACTGTACACAGAGGGAGTGGATGGAGATACAACAGACAAGTGCAGACAGCACCAATTAAATGCTGGTTTAAGTGTGTTGTTGTCATGGTGACTAAGCTAGTAGGCTACCTCTGAAATTCTGTTTCATATTAAATACCGTTGCTTTTGTTCCTGTGCCCGTCTCTTTATTCCTAACCTCCCTCTGTGTGTGTCTGTCTCTCACTTCATCCTTGCCTGTATTCTTTTGACTGACTGAAAAACATTTTTTTTAAAAACAGTCCCAGTTAAACAGCTTCGAACTGCCTTGTCTCCTTCTCCGCCCCTCTCTTTGTGCATCTCTTTTCATTTCTCTTCCAGCTGTGCCCTCATCCATGTTACCACGTTCGACAGTTAGCAGACATTGTGGCACAAGATGCAGTGGGGGTGGAGGATTTGTGCCACGGGGGTTTACAATCTGTCTCTTCCCCTCATTTCTAAAGAAAACACCATGTTTCATTGTTTACCCCGATGTTCAGAGACACCGAGGTAAATGGTTTTATGTGATCTGTCTAATCTGAGAGAGAAAGGCTGACTAGAGGAGAAGCGTGGGAGTTTTGGAGTACTTTGATTTCAGTGACCTTCTCTTATTATGCAGTCTGGCTCTGCTGCAAGTCTACGCAGGTATAAAACACACAGAGACAGACATAGCCACACAGACAGGAAGAGGTTAAGAGATAGCAGTGTTTTTGCAAATTTGAGCTTCTTAACAATATTTTCAAATGCATGCTGTGTTTTGGATTTTTTTAATTTCCATTCATTTCCATATGAAAATCAATTGAAAAGAAGAGAACTTGCTTCAGCAGTGTAATCCATCCTTAATCTGCACGGATTTTTGTCAAAGTTACATCATTGCTGCTTATTAATGTACTGCAGACTTTTAAAATCAATTGCACCTAAAATAATTCTAGTTTATTATGACTTACGTCTTATTTTGTTTTGCGCCATCATTCTATCAGTAATTTCTGACTCACTTAAAGTAATTGATGAATCTACAGGGAACAATGTGGGCAGATTATACAACTACTTCATAGGAGGTAAACCAAGTTGAACCACTAAGTTGGTCTGTCATGTCAACTATCTGGATGTTTCCCTCTACTAAATAAGTGTGGCTAACCTGGGGGTTCGTTTAATACCTGTCTGATTGTTTATCCAAATATGGAGAGTTCAGTCTGATTGTGTTCATTGCTATGTTTCTTTTTAGCGATTAGATCAGAAAAAAAAAACTGAGAAAACACCAAATACAGAAACTCTGCAGTTCTGTGTCTGCAACAGAAACTGTTTGCAGGGGACACTAAAAAGTGATGAA
>NW_023340257.1:17528815-17537972 GCF_004916995.1 Morone saxatilis | reverse complement strand
GATGAAACAACTGGGACGTTGTGTTGCACTCGTGAAGTGTGAGTTGACTATTGTGGGAGTGAGTTGAAATGAGTAAATGTGTGTGTTTTTCAGTGGGAAAGCGTGTCCCAGCAGGGTGTTCATCCACTTTTTAATTGTTCCTGTTTTAAACAGTGTTGTTTTTGACTGTGTTTGGTTTTATTTTTATGGTGATTATATATTTGTTTATTAAGGACCGTGTGTCATTTTATGTGGTCTTTGAGATTTATAAGTTTATTTTATTAGGTTTTTCATTAGTGATATTAATACCTGAATAATCAGTGCTTCATCTGTGTTTTCGTTACTTTGTAATGTGCTCCAGAGAGGGGTCCTCTTCTACGAGTCGCCTATGTGAACCCATGTTGCTCCATAGCAGAATGGGGTAAACTGCACTGCCTTAAAGGTTTGGGATCTACCTTGGATTTGGTAGTAGTGGTGCTCAGTTAGTGGCAATTTGACTTCATCGCTATGATGTCCATAATTTACACATGGTTTCCTTTAAGGTTTGCCAGTATGTTAGCCTTTTCTAGGGCCCATAAAAATGGGCTAAAACATGCAGAATCTGTTGAAAAAATGGTGCCTTTGTTGTTAAAGTTATGCTATGGTTTCGAAATTTGTATATAATGTTATAGGAGGGAGATTGCAGAGGAGAAAGAGAGATATATAATCGGAGAGAAGTCGAGAATATACGCTCGGGTTTGAATTGAGAAAGTTAGATAGACAACATTCATTGTAGTTTTACGTGTTTGGGATAGATCGGTATGGTGATCTTTTGGTTATGGCTCAGGAAAGACTGATTGACTCATGGTAGTCCTGGGGCAATGTTGTTTCGGGAGAAAGATTGAAAGCCATTTGAGATAAGACTGTATAGACAGGAAAAAAAAAACGGCTGCCTTTTGTTTTCATTGATTTGCTAGCCATGATATGAGCAGGGTGTCACACGGATGGTGAATGAATAGAGTGTGAAGGTTGGGATGTTAGTGTAAAAGAGTGAGGAGGGATCGAAGGCTGATGTTAGGGATGGACCTTTAACATGTTATATCTTGTTTGTTTGCAAAGTGAAAAAGATGATAATTTATGGTTTTATGTGCCGGACTATTTCTTGGCAGGGCACAGTGACTTCCTATCATCATGTGCACAGCCAAGAAACAGTCAAGTAGATGGATTTACACCTTTTGTAGAGCCAAACTAGCTGTTTTCAGTCTTTGGCCTAAGCTAAGCTAATCAGCTGCTGAAATTAGCTTTATATTTACTGTGTAGACATAAGAATGCTATGAATCTTCTCATCAAACTCTTTGCAAAAAAGCGAAAAATAGTTTTCCCAAAATGTTGAACTACTCCAGTGAAGGATAAACAGGCTAAAACCACCTGGAGGTGCAACACATGAAAAATGACTTTTGCAGAAAGCAGCCAGTCGATATCATGTTGACTTTTCAAAACCTGGACAGATGGTCCAAGAAAAGCTAATAAAGTAAATGAAGAAAAATGTGAGTGACAGAGAAGTGAGTAAGGATAAGCTTAGGCATTCCCTGAGGGACGAAGGAAGAGAAGAGTAAAGGGAAAAGGAAAAGAGCAGCACAAGGATCGACACAGCAGGACAGGAAGTCTTAGATGGAGACACCCTTCCTTCCTGTCAGCGCACCGATCACCAACACTGCACACCATTCAGTCTCACATCACATGACATGTGACAAGTATTACGGCGGATAGTACCACGCGTTGTACTTTGTGCAGTTTACAGGGAGTTGTACTCAAGGCCATGTGTTGCCCATAGTAACGTATTTTTAGTAAAACTGCTGCATTAATTCCAAGTCTCTGGCCCCACATGAAGCCACTCAAGGTGTAATCTTTTCAGGGAACAGTGAGTTTTTTTCTCCCTTCTGCTTTTGATTTCAGTGCTAGTGCTGATAAAAATGGTCTCCTGGGGGTATACATTTTATCTTTCCTAGTGGAGTTTTCTTTTGGTAAAACCCCACGGGCAGCAGGATTAGGACACACTGACATCCCAGCAGCCACTCAGTGAATTTGAGCACACCCATTGATCAGCAAATTACTTTGTAACCTAGCACAAAGTGCCAACGGCTGAAAGGAGCAGTCAGCTCCAGATTTATGTGCTCCCATCTGTTAACATGCTTTTCAGTTATCTTATTGTGCCTGTAGCCCAGCATGATATTTGCATATGAACACAAACAGACTGAAAATATCATTTTGACACCTTTTTGTAAAAAAAAAAAAAAGTTAAAAGGCGTGAAGGAGTGGATGTAATTTTCACAGGCAGACACTGGCTAAGTTAGGTCACACCACTAAGAGTGTGCCTGTTATCTGTAGTAATGGAAGAAAATGGCAAATAGCTACAGTGGTCTATAGGGTACCCCACACACACCCTTGCTTATTATTCACTATTATACCCAATCGGGGTTGAGATTTTGGCACTAAGAGACTTGAATTGATCTTGAAAGTTTTTCCACATTCAAATAATTTGAGCTGAGCGGGAAAACCACGTCACAAGGATAACAGCTAACAGTATCTCCCACTTGTTGCAACAAACCACAAATGTTTCAACAAACCCCTGGAAAACAGGGCCATCACTGGTAATTACATCTAAATAAAATCCACTCAGCATTGTAGAATCAACTGAGCTCATTTAAATCTAGCAATATGCTATTGTTAGCTCCACCAAGGAGATTATGTTTGTGGTGTCGTTTGTTTGTTTGTCTCAGCAGGACTATGGAAAAACTCTTACTACTTTTCATGAAACTTGGTGAAAGGGTGTAGCATGGGCCATGGAAAAAGCCAATAAAATACGGAGCGAAATCATATCACAGGATGGATTAATGGATCATTTTTAACTTTCATTAATAAAGGTCAATTGTAATGCAGAAATATATACTGGTTGCGCTTGTAGATTTGCATATCAAAGAAGTCTGGACAATTGGCTATGGCAGAGGTCTTTACTTTTTGCCTTTCTAGTTTGTTTCTGCTTTCAACTGTTTGCTACAAATATATAATAAGACAAAACAAGCCAACTTAAAAGATTTAAACATTGTGACTCCAAAGCTATAGCTCTGGGGTTAAGCATCTTGGAATACTGTGTGAATGTTACCCAGTCGGGTTAACAGGACGTTTTCCCATTCTTTCAGTTACGTCAGCATTGTATGAATGCAGTATAAAGCACTTTAAAGATACTACCACTAGTAGCACTATGGAGTAATGTTTTACTGAGCTGTTTATAAGTGCTAGCCTGCAAACAAGGACCCATATGATTGTTTACAGTTTTGTGCTAGTCCAAATAACAAAGCTGGCTAACTGAGAAAGCCGGACTTCTGCACCGAGTAAAACCCTTTTTACTCTTTTTACTTTAGCCCATGTTCCAGATTTGAAGATGTTCCAGGTTTTACTCAGTGCTTACTCAGTTAGCTAGCTTTGTGAAATATCCCCCAGTGGTCACAAAATTGTGGCAATGCCAAAGAATGTAGAAATGCAAGTGCAGAAAGCAGGGTAGAAAAAGACTGCTAGCCTGTATAAACAATGAGTTCCAAAGTATGATTTAAAAAATGCCTTTGTAAATGTTTTATGGGGAAGGAAACACATTTACCATGTCTGATAAGCCTCAACTATCCAAATAATGTGATTTGTAGAGAAACACTGACTGACTTGTTTACAGAAAACTTAAGTATAATTGCACCAACATAACAATGCATCATGTTCTCCATTTCTTAAGTATATACTTTAACACTGCAAAGCAGTAGCACTGGTAACCATAGTGCAGCAGGATCCAGGGCCCAGTGATGTGGGTCAGTAGGCTGGAGATTCCCAGTGTCACAGGAGACTTCCTCTTCCACAGCTCCACACAGGATATGAGCTATTTCCTCAAAGCTTAGCCTCTCCAAAAATTCCCAGAAATCAATTCAATGTAGAGGTTCATATCTAGGGCATCCGCTACAATTTTAAGATAACTTTAAGATAACACATAATGACAGTTTCATGTATGACCATTATGCTCTTGCATGCGGGAACAATGAGTAAGTGTACATGCAGATACGATTACGCATGTACATATTGTACCTTGTCAGCACAAAAACATCACAGTGGTTTCAGTGAAAATGAAAGAGACTTGTGTGTGACTCATGTCGTAATAAGCTACCACTCACCTAACAGTGATTTGGCTGTAGAGGTATGAATGTTTGGTTCTGACTACTGCACTGTCATGCTCACTTCCTGCTGCAGTGTGGAGACATACTCTGGCATTCTGGGTGGGGCTCCTGTGTAATTTTACAGTGTAAGTGAACAGTCAGCTGTGCCACACACTGATTTGTCAGTGCCACTTCCTGTCAGAACCATATTTGGAAAATGTTTCCGAAAGGTAATTCAACACGTTCTGACACCTTGGCCATTAAGCTGTGTAAGTGTAGAAAATAATAATAAAAAACCATTTTAACATAAAAACAATCTACTTATTACTTTTTTGCAACTTAAACTTTCTCAGAGATGTTTTTAATTTTTATGGACAGAGTTTAGAGAGTATTACATGTACTGATTGCTTGGAATGTGTTCGCAAGAATCCAAATAAAAAACCCTTGAGAATAGAAAATAGGCCACAAATTCTGAAGAAAAAAAGTATTGTTTTCCATTTCCTTAAAATGTAAAGTTGGTTTAAATTCTGGTTGGTAAGCTGACAAAATGACAGATTTAACGTTAATGTTAATTTAAAGACAAGATGAGATAACTGTTATCCCAAAATCCACTACGAAAGTAAAAGCCTTTTTGGAGGCCAGTGGGTTTTTTGTTTTTGTTTTTGTGGATAAGCTGATATGATTTATTTGTTAATGTGAGTCATGCTATGAACATGCCAATTTTTTGTTTTTTTATTACCATATGTTGGGTGGAAAATGTGGGAAACGTCTTTACTACTAATTGTCCCTACCAAGGGACAGGAAGATAAGCTAAGGACAAGATGACAAACACCAGAGCTCACATAAAGAAAGAGGTAACATACATCTCACTATACATGAAAACTTCAGCTCTTCTTTTTGTAGTTGGTCTCTCCCACAAGGTTCTTTTTCTGCCCCCTGGATGCTCAGGTTATAAAAGATATGTTGCATAACCCTGCCTCAGGAGAAAAGTTTGATGATGAATCTGGACTTATAACTGGGGGAAGGAAGGAGGCAGACAGATAGAGACAGAAGAGGACTAAATAACTAAATAAACACGTCTAGACAGTAACATGGTATCTAAAAAGCCTCTTCCCTGCTTGCCCCACAAAAGGAAAACACACAACCTGAACTGAAAAGGCCCAAAATGACACATTCCTAGAATGGCATAATGAACTAAATTGCACAAAAGAGGTGGCGGAAAACACAAAATATGGAGTAATGATGAGAACAGTCAGGAACTCAGCAGAGGATGGAGTAAAAGATGATGGAATGAGGAAAAAGAAATGGGATCACAAATGGGGGAGGAAGGTCATGGATGTCACGGCATATTAGTCAGAAATCTGACGTTGCCGTGGTGACAGGAGGGCAACACCAGGGTGGTGGGAGGCAGTCACATGACCCAGCGTCAGGCCCTGGAGGAGGAAGCCACAAACCCTCTTCTGACCACAGAGCTACCAGATGGGGGGATGGAGAGGAAAGGAGGGCAGGAAGATGAAGCTGACTGCAAGTTTTGTGTCCGTGAAAAAAGTTTGTTTTACAGCATTGAGGACTGTGGAAGGAAAATAATGTAGTGAGTGAAGTTTCTGTCACTAGAAGAGGCCCACTGACATCAAGCACCCTGTCCTGCTGTGGCGTCCATAACCTGAGGTTAACTCCCACCAGGAGCAAGTCGCACCAGCTCGTTGCAAGTTCCCACTGATTCTAAACTGCATAAATACAAGTAACTCTGAAACACACTTCTCTGAATGCATGCATGTATAGAAGAAAAACAAACCAAAGTGACATTTATAGAACTGACAAGAACTGGCAGTTGAATTTGCCTTTGTTTCCCCCCTCTTTATAAAGTTATTTAGTGATTACAACAATTACTACAATTTTGTCTTTGGATGGCACTACAGATGTTTCCTAGCAACCAATTTACACATTACTAAGTCTAAGTTAAGTCTAGTTACTGTTACTAGTTTA
This sequence comes from Morone saxatilis, assembly GCF_004916995.1. Lineage (NCBI taxonomy): Eukaryota > Metazoa > Chordata > Actinopteri > Moronidae > Morone > Morone saxatilis. The sequence continues at coordinate 17,531,835 of NW_023340257.1, read as the reverse complement.
GACATTTCTTAAAAATTTGCAAATAGCTGCCATAGTCCAGCTCCAGAGATGCTGTTCTGTTACCCTGAGACGTCCTTGTGGTTAAGGGGTGTGGTTATCATATCACAAAAAAAAAAAATCTTCCAGGGCAAATTTTACAACCAATACTTTAACATGTCTAACTTTGCACTCCTGTGGTTTCACCCAAACCTTCCAAAATCACGCAAATAGCATGGTCAGGTCCAAATGATGTTGTTTTCCCTTCTCTAAATGTGACCTAATGCATCACTTCTAAACATCTGATGTAGGCCTGTGATCAAACAGTGACACAAACAAACTACAAGGAAACATTCAAGGCCATTCACTTCTTGTAAATCCCCCTTGCAGAGAAGCCAGCCTGTCATTCAAGTGAGAAACCACACCCAAACCTCAGGAGCAACATCTGAAACTTGCTGTAGAGCAACAGCTGCCAAGCGAATGACACAGTGCCGGACTCATTCAACCCGAAGGCTGCACAATGCTATAAGAAATGTTAATGAAGATCCTAATACCATATCAGTTTAAGAGTTTGTCCAGGCAGCTCAAGATACCAATTACATATTTAATCATCCGCGCCTCCACACGCTTAATGACCTGATTTTTACCCCCCATTATAATTAAAACAATGATTGTAACTCAGCTCAATTACAAATCAGGTCCTTAAGCATTACTTGTCCTCACTGACACCAGTGAACAAAAGCTATTAATCCACACAGGGGATGTGGCGAGTAACTAGTCCTGTCTGACTGGCTCATTTGGCCTAGTTTCCTTTTTGAGATCGAGCTCTGGTGCGAACCAAAGCAACTGTGCTATGATTATCTAAAGATGGTATAAAGAGCAGTTTGACTGTGTGCCCAGTGGGATCCATCTTGTGACACAGTGGGGCGGTGTCTGGAGGCCAGTTTAGACAAACCCTACACTCTCTCTTTTATCCTTTATCTCAGCTGCTCTCTCTCTCTTTATCTACATTCGTGTTTGTTGCAGCTTCTTGGTTCCTCTCTTGGCTTCTATCAGAGTTGTGATCGGGAAGGACAAAATAAGGAAAGCTAGGGAACAACAATAAAACATGAAGGGCAATTGCAAGGCCAAAGCCCTTAAATGACCCATTAAGAACACACCATATCCCAACTTTCTCCCCCTGTTGCATCTCTATTTCAGTTTAGACTAAAGACATGTCCAGACATTACAGTTGAAGGAATGGCAGGAATGAGAGGAATTCCGGGGCATTCCCATCTCGGCACAGTCAGCTCTGAGTGAGAAGGCCGCTCCCTGAATAACAGAGAGAGCTGAATGAAGAAACTAATGCATTAATCAGTCATAACTCTTTTAACTTGCAACTGACCCTTGTTATGTTTACTCAGTCTAGCAGACACACGCGATGAGAAATACTGAGTTTACACTATCAAGCCCACAGAAAGATACAGCAGCGCTCCGAAACTACTCTAAAAGATATAACTTTATATACACATATACACACACACACATATCTACATATTTATATCTCTGACAATCTACTATTAATTATATGCCAATATATTGCAGTTGAGGGTGCAATGTGATCAAAGAATATTATAAGGTTGCATGGAGCGATGCCTCTGCTGCTTGTGTCTGGACAAAGTCTTGGTGTTGGAATGCTGCAAGAATCTAAACTACCGTGTGCTTAAACGTGCACACCGTAGGTTAACTGCTGTGTTTGTGTGTGTGTGTGTGAAAGAGAGAAAAAAACAAAGCTCATTCAGCCTTCTAGGGGAAGACAAACAAGGAGCGAATGGTTAGTCCTGTGTTGTTATGGTAATGCCCAACTCAAAAAGAAACGACGATGACACACTATAACCTAACACCGCTGCTGCGACTAAATGCAAGCACTGTCACGAGTATTTTTAAGTGTCAGAGAGAGAAAGGCTAATAGAGTCAAACAGGTTTCAGAGAGCATACTGCTTTCGACAGATACAGTACATAACAGGCACATCTGCCAAGAAAAAAAGGGCAAAAAAACCACACTCTTGAACACAACAGAGCCTCAAAAATAGCATGATGACGCTGGGAGGGAAAGAGAAGTCTGTAATTCAGCAAGGAGCCTATATAGTGATTAAGTCCCATGTAGAAAATGCAAACACACACCACCCACTCTCACTGGCTTTGTCGCAACACTTCCTGTCAGAGCAACTGCTTCCAACAGCAAAAAAAACGAAAACAAAACACCACAGATCTTACATCCGTGCAGCAAACAAACCCTTATCTTAATCATTGACAAATCAATATTTAGTTGACTAACCAAGGAAGGGGAACTGTTTATGCAAGACTGTACAATCTGCCTCTACGGTTCTCTTTGCACAGCAGAAATTTGCTTTAAAAGGGTATAATCACATTTCCCGTCACCAGCGAAGAAAATATATGTCTGTGGCAACTGAGAGAAAGATGATCAAACAGACCGACACCCTCCTCTCTTACAGTCACCATTCCAGCAGTGACTGAACTCCCATAGGTCACGAGGCCACCCTGAGCAGCCATACCACATCCCAACCCCCCTTAACCATGGCAACCACATCACGTGACCATCTCCCATGACCAGCAACCACTGACAATCCGGGGCCATCTGTAAACCTGAAGACCACTGATTTCCTGTTTGCTGCGATTGAAACTAATAGCTAAAAATACGCTAATTAAGCTGCTTACATTAAAAAACAACAACACTGCAATTCAAGTATGCAAACATGTGGCTGCAACATACCGAAACTTAATCATCAAAAAGCTGGAACCAATTAAACTCACAACCGCACAGAGCCGATATTAGTGCTGAGCTGTGCAAAAAGTTAAAAAAAGGGCAGGAAGTAAAACTTTCACCTTCTTAGATAGATAAAATGAAACAGGAACTCGACAGGCCCCTTTCTCTCCAAAGGGCAAATTCTTCTGCTATCAGATGTTTATACCACAGCAAGAGACTGAAGCGGTGCAGCAGTCGAAGATGGGGGGGGGGGTACATTTACAGTATCTGGAGCATT
>NW_023340257.1:17517523-17528715 GCF_004916995.1 Morone saxatilis | reverse complement strand
GAAGGGGGGGGGGGGGGTACATTTACAGTATCTGGAGCATTGCTGTAATAACCACTCCCTCTTATCCACTACCAGTTCAACTATATTATTTTAAAGGCAGAGTTCAACTTCAGCGTTGCTCATGTCTAATCACGCAATCTGTATCAAGGCCTTGGAGGAAACATGCTATTAGTTTTGACTTCACATAGATAGCACAGTTGTGAACTAGCCACAGCTTGTGGTGGATGTAAGGAAGATCTGAGAACTGCTATCAACAGTCACACAAACACATTACGCTGAAACCGAATATTAAGCTGTAAAGCTGTCTGTCGTTTAGGCGAGTGAGAAAAATAAACGGGGTGTGTGTGTGTGTGCTGCTAGTGATGTGGCTCGATATAACTAAACAAACTACAAAGAACAGAATAGACAATAACATAAAGACCTGTCTGGTAATATCCTATCACCACACTAAGGTGGGCAATAATTGCAATATCTTATAATTCGAAGCCATTCAGCCATCCTGTATTGTAACACTAAATCTATGCATAAATTACACGATGAACCTGAAAAGTGTATCTTTGCAATTCTTCATGCCGTAAAGAGTCATGAACGATTTAACAGTCAAAATCTCAACTAATCTTAGACTGTTCATCCATACAAATGACTTTATATCTTTGCAATTATGTTCAAATTAACTTTCTGCAGTATAAACATAAACTGTCTTTATTTTTAAGTATTTACCATATCATTGTTATTAATTTTTTCATTATTTAGTAGTACTCTTATCAAGAGTATTACTATCATAATACTGATTTCAATCATATTGCCTAGTACGGACGTACGCCGGTGTTCGATTGCACCTGTTGGATGCAAAACACGTCCTGAACTGCCCTCTCGTTCAACCCTGTACCCCAACCTCCCCATGCCCCAGTCACATGGTTCAGGCAAAGCCAAAAAATGCATATGATATCATTGCTTACACTGGCTAACAGGCAAAGATACCCAGGCCTACACAGTCCCACAAAGTGGTCTGAGCCTGTGCAGGACAGTGACAGGCAGACACATATGCTCAGACTCGTAAGACACATACAGTTCATACCACAACAGAACATATATACAGCACGGCTTGAGGACCAGCACAGACCAGAACACATCTACTCTCAGAAAGACTGGACTCTATGAGAAGCTTGTCTTGTGTTTGTTTACTCTCTCCCCCTCAAGCCATACTGCGGTCCACCGTCCAGACCGGGGCTAGGTAATCCCTGTAGGTAAACAGAAGCAGAGCAGGGCCCGCTCAGTCATACCAGCCTCTCCACATCACACCACTACACCCACACACACACGCTGCACCCAGGCTGAAGCTCTGGGCTGAAACACTACTACACCCACACAGTTAAAAGAGACATTTCTCTAGAGCCGCATAGCCTGGCCTGGTCTATTAATGCATGCGAGGATGATGGAGTAGATAGAGCTGCTTTCATGTTGATGTGTTGTTGGGAGAACACAGGTACGGTTCATCAGAGAGTCAGGAGTGACAAATCTCATCAGGTACAGTTATCTTCACATGAATTCCTGCTGTTGCATGTGCAGTAGCATGAAAATAACCATGCTTAGATTACCAGTGTCATGTAAACACTGTAGCAGCCACACCAGAGGGGAGTAACGCCTACTCATCTTTTTTTATCAGACCAGTAATACCATGTACACACACCTTGGTCTGTTTTCGTTCTGATTTTGATTTTTGCACATGCATTACCGTGGTCTCTGCGTTAAACACAGAACTTCCCGTGTGGTTGAGTAAAAAAGAAAAGCATGGCTAGGCAGCAGCAAAAAAAAAAACATAACACTAGATTTTTGCGGCAACAGCAAAATGGGTTTCATGTTTCAACTCAGACGGTGTACAATAAAGCTTCTATTAAGTTGCCCAATGAGTTTATCAACATAAAATTGAACAAAAACATTGCATTTTTCCTGTTGTACAGCTATTTCCTGTTAGCCTGCGGGGTATCCTCAACCGACACCTCATGTATGTTTGGGTTTTGTGGGAAGTCATGTTAATGTAAACTATGCACACAACTGAATATTTACTTTTTGAACTACTATATTACTGTGGGTATTTGTAGTAATCCAGTTATTTGTGTGTATTCAAAACATACTAATCTGGTGTTTAAGCAATGATAACTCTTGTCCAAACTACTCATGATACCTTTTGTGTAGCCTCAGAAAACTGGCAATTAGCCATTGTGGTAATACGCAGAAACAAGTGGATGTCAACAAAGAGAAAACACAGCCTGGGTTCTTTTTTAAAAAAATGCCATTTGTATTAAAAGTCTTGTTTTTAAAACAGACAGCCCACTGTTAAAAGGCTGATCTGAAATTAAACTTACAATCAGGTTAGATTTGTCAACGGTACATCATCACATTTCCTGTTAAAAACAACAAAATAAACAGAACAAACAGAATTTGATTTAAGTGGTCTGGAAGGTAAGCGTTTGGTGTTGTTATCACGTCTAAGGGGATTCCAGTACCTGTGCATTTCAAGATATAGGTTTGGCCAGACTAAGCAGACATTGCAAAAATGAACACCTTAGACTTCAAAAGGCCAACGTAAAACATACAGAAACCGCCATTCCATTAACAAAAAGCCTCTTGTAGTCTTTGTTTTTTCAGCCTCCACCCCTACAAGATTATCCAGAAGAACAGTTCACTAAATTGTGGATTGCCATGTCGAAGATTTCTTTTGGTGATACATGTAGGTTGGCACTAAATCTGAACAGCTGATTCGTTTTGGAAAGGCACTCGACACAAGGGTGATCAGGTCACGTCCCCATGTCACTTCAGTTAAGGTCCTCTCGCGCACTGAAGAGGACATGAAGGGAGAAAAAAAAAAAAAGTGGCACTCGTCATATTTACTCCACCAGCAGAAAAGTGGTGTCAATTTCTTTTGACTTTGGAAAGAAAAATAGGATTTGGAGTGTTGTGGAGCATTGCTCCAAAATGGGGTTAGGCAGACATACCACCCACATCTTTACCCACCCCTGGCTGTGCAGTTATTTAACAAAATATACTCTATCTCTCTGTCTTCTTATACAGAAATATCCATTTATGAGTGTCTCTAAGTGTTGCCCTCCATATCTTTTCGATTGGGGTTTTAGCTCCAGGTGTGAGCACAGTTGGAACTGGTGAAGGGGGTGGGGAGGGAGGAGGGTGGGGGGGAAGAGTGTTGCTGAATCTCTGGATCTGACACTGTGTTGACATCAACGGTGGACACCGATCGTGCAGCAAAGATACTCCAACCCAGCAGAATTCCTGAAGAGTGGACCCCTCCCTCTGTCTCTGTTGCTCCCCTCCTCCTCTCGTCCCCCTGCAGCATTCCTCCCTGTATACTCCTCCAAGGCCAGGGTGAGACACGAAGAAGAGCTCAACAGTACACACTTGCTGCAACACACTGCCACAAACGAGAGACACAAAATGAAATAAAAAGAGTCATGAATGAACCAAAAACAACTTGTGACAAGGAGATAAAGAAAAACACGCTGCTTTTAAAGGCTCATTTGGAGCTTGGCTCAACAACAACAAAAAAAGGCTTGAATGTAGGCCATTACATGAACACTGGAATCTCCCAACTCCTGTTAACCTCTTTCTGGAAAATACCACTTTGCACAGTTGTTTAATAGGTGTTTTTGTAGATTCAACGACTAACTTGGTGAATCTCATGAAGTAAGTCACAGCTTGCCACTCCAGTTCTGCTAATGAGTCAGACACTTCCCCAATCTGCTTTAGCAAAACAATAGACTGTGCAAGTGCCCTGCTGTAGGTTCCCAGTACACCAACTAACGATATGAAGTAGAAATTACAATAAACTAAACGAGGTAAAACTTTAAAAATGAAGCCAAGTTGAGCTTACATCCGGTATACTGTTGTTGTTCTCCTACTTATTACAGACATAAGCTAAGAAAGGACTAAAGTAACAAGCTTATAATAAGTAATGGTTTTACAGTGTCACTTAATAAAAAAAAAAAACTATATTTAATGTCAGCTTTACATAGTCGGTGTATGGCGTCTCCACTTACCATTGCAAACTTAAAACCGAGCAAAGAATAAAACTTTATGGTTGTCCTTTTTCCTTAAAGAATGACACAAGACGAGCAGCACTGGTCGTCGCCATTTGGTGTTGAGGCATAGTTCATCTGTCGGACTATCTCTGCAAACAGTTCGTCCACCGAGGTTTTATTTTTGGCTGAAGTTTCCATAAACGGGCAGTTCCAGTCGTCCGCCAGTGCCTTCCCCTCACCGGACGACACCTCCCTCTCCCCCTCCAGGTCCACTTTGTTTCCAACCAGAATCATCGGCACCCTCTCGTACCTTTTCACCCGGATGATCTGATCCCGCATCGGTTTGATGTCCTGGAAGCTCTGCTGGTTCACCAGGCTGTAGACCAGGATGAAACCCTGACCGTTTTTGATGTAGAGGTCTCGCATGGAGGCGAACTGCTCGGTCCCCGCCGTGTCCAGGATCTCCAGGACGGACGGAGAGGAGTCCACCTCGATCTCCTTCCTGTAGAAATCCTCTATCGTGGGGTCGTATTTCTCTATGAAGGAACCCGTCACGAACTGGACGGTCAATGCGGATTTCCCGACCCCTCCGGACCCGAGAACCACTACTTTGTACTCTCTCATGGTTCCCAAAACAGCCGACACTCCTGTTTCCTCTCCGCTGTGAGCCCGCTAGCCGCCCTGCTGGGTTTCAAACGGTTCACCCTTTGCGCCTCTGCCAGCACTTTTGTACGGGCTTTCGGTCGGTGGATGCGGGGCGTGGCCGTCAACTATTGCCGTTCAGGAGGTGAATACGGTTGTTTCGGACCCACGCTCAGCATTTGTATTGTTGCATGTTGAGTTCCCGACGACAGCCCAGCCGGTTCTTGAGCGAGCTTCCCCCGTTTTCGTTCAAGTAGCCACCGTGCGCCCGTTGCTCTCTTTGGCACAGTCAAGCCAACCGTCGCGGAAACCTACCTCTTCCTGTGTGCGCTTTCAAAATAAAAGTCTAATGGCCTAATGTGTCCAATAAAGTCTGTCCTGTTACGGCTTCACTGCTTGGTAAATGAAACAATTCACAAAATGTTTTACTAATAGGTATGTTTTATCGCGTATTATCGTCGCGAATTATTATTTCAATGTAACAGTTGTAGCCTCTTGAATGCGAGTTGTTTCGTTTCCGGTGTAGTTCTTGCTAACTCTCGCTAACTTGATGCCGTGAGGTCTTTGCGCTTCCTGCCCACACACAGCACGCAGTCTGCGTCCCACGTCACTCAAACACTCTCCAGTGTTTAGTTAAAGGTGCAGTGCGGCTGTTATCGCACAGTCAGCGCGGCTGCTACCCTCAGTACCCACGCAGACCTGCCACACCTTAGTTTCGACATCGCTGATCCTTGGGCTTACTACTTCTTGACTCATTCTCACACAACTTACTGGAAAAGCCTAAAGGCCTATCTACTGCAAGTCATGCAGTCGGCTTGTTGCTTAACCCCAAACTTTACTTTGGGTCTGTGGTTTTCTTCACCCCTTAAACTCTGGGTTCATCACATGAGTTTCAGTATTTCCAGAGGTACCAAATAAGTAAATCTGAATTACACGGACATGTGCATACATTTATAAACAACTCACTTCTCCACATTAAAGGGAAAAACAAGCATTAGGATTCTGAGTTTCACCGTTATTATGTAGCCTACATGCTGTTCAAAAACATCAGCAAATCTGAATGACATAACAAGAAGAGGAAGTGATTCACATCAGCAATCATGTGAAACATGACCCCGCATGTGACACTTTATAGGGCTTTTGTCTTGCATGTCCCAACACCCCAGTGTTTATTTTGTTTTCTTTCTGCAACCCAGTATCAGATTAATTTTAATTTCCTTGTTCACTGACTTGTGCCAATGAGCTTCTTTTCTGTAGTCAGTCAGATCAATATCTCAACCACAGTCAGATCTACTAGGAAAGAAGCTGTCCATTCTCTTTGGTTGTTTCTCAAACATATTCTGAATTCTGAAGTCCCTGTACTCATGAATCATTGTGTAATATTTCATCCAAGTGGAAACTATATTGATAAGCGACTAATAAAGTCAATTATTTAAGTCATCAGATTTCTCTGTCTGTGTGTGCATGTGGGTGTGTGGCTCATCATTACGTCCTCTTGCAAACTGTGAAATAACCACTGTTTCCAATCAATGCATGTCAGCACAGCGCAGTGATGATTAAACTACAGTCGTGACCTCATCACCTCGAGGGAAGGCTTGGAAAACTCTGCTGGATCAATAGAGTTTTAATTCATCCACAAATCACCAACAGCGATACAATGCACACACACACACACTCATGCAGTGCGGTTAGATCTGTGAGTGGAGAAGACCCAGTATGCATCCCTATGATTGGTGTGGCTCAAACAAGATGTCATATAATGTTTACACACAAACAAATATTTTCTTACACTGAAAGCACATGCAGCCATACACCTATAAACATCATAGGACTTTGTCACAGGTTTAGTTTTAGATGACAGTGGGTGAAACATGTGGATTGGCCCGTTATGTGGGCTTTCAAAGTGGCTTGCAGCCAGCCCCTCCCCAAATCCTATTAAGAAACAACAAGTCAAAGCCTATATGAAGACAATCGGCGCTCTGCCCCATGGGGAGTGAGGCTAATGTGACCTCGGGACTTGTGATGTGGATTGTCACATCTGTGAGAGTGATCACCCTGACTAAAAAACCAGGCCATCCTGTCAGAGAAGAACAGAGTTTATTTTCACACACCACTGATAATTAGATAGACATGGTCACTTTATCAATTAACGCTATGCCAAACCCCCCCCAGGTGAATAACTAACAAAGAGGAGGATGATGGTGACGTGTGACCTTTCACACAGTTGTCATGGTGTTTAGGGCTTCTTGCTTGACTGTAACTAGTCTTCTCATGTGCACACATGTGCTCTCTCTTATACAAAGAGAAAGAGACATTTGGTGGGAGATATTTGATGCTGAATAAAGAGCTTACTTGGTGTTAGTAAAAACATGTTCCAAGTTGCATGAAATACCCTTTTTTGTTTAACTAACATATCTTAACATATGGGAAAGGATAGATTAAGTATTTTAAAACAATATTCTAACTATTTGTGTTACTGTATAGTGATACACAAACACAGACTATCAGACTAAAAACAATGCAAAAGACACTGCAAGAGATTAGTGGATGAAAACTTTGGTCATATGAGTTTTGCATTAAAATCCTAACCTATCCTGCAATCTTGATCCTGTATTTACTTTCAATCCACTGCAGCGGAAACAAGCTGTAAACAAAACTTTGACATTGTATCATCTTTCAAGTTGATATGTTGGACTTGTCAGCAAACAGTCGCTTATTTACAAATCCAGCAGCTATGGAGCAACATTAGCATTCATATGGAGTCATATTTCTGGCCACCTGGTGAATGTTATATGCACGTGTTCACCTGCTACTTGAGCATACTTTCTCTGTCTGCCATTTGGTGTGGGGCAGTTAGAATATAGAGGAGCTTATTTGTGAAAACAGCCCACTGCATCTGGAAGTGATACCGATTAGAGAGGCATTAAAGTTTCAGGCCAGAAAACCAAAACAAGTAGTTTAAAGAAACACTCCACAGAGATGAGGGGGACTGCAGAGTTGAGTAATGATTATTTAATTTGCAACATCTGTACATGCATATAGTAATTTGAGCCATTGTTGATGTAAAAATATTGATAATTACAGCTTTAATGTTAGCGTATTTTAAGGTTACAGTCTTAAGTGTTTCTTTTTATCAAAGCAATAATGTAGAATAAAAAGAAATAACAGGTCCCTTAAACAGTACAGCAACTTTCATAATCTACAGCTTTCCTTGTTACTGTTCCTTATAACCTCTACCAAGAGGCCTGGGCTCATTGCCCCTCACTTAATAACACGTTCATCTCATATCATCCCGAGCATGCTCTAATTGAAATCGCTTGAAATAGCCCGAGGACGGCTCCTATGTGATCCATTCAGTAAAAGGTGAACATCTACAACAACAGAATAAGATGTACAGCGACAGGTCTTTAATCCTCACTCCTTGTCCTGTGAGAATGACAGTAGACTAATTAAAATGTCTGAGACCACTGAGCTAATTAATGGCAGAGATAAGTCTCCTCCAATGTTTTCATCCCACAGGGACTCAGAGGCCTTTCAAACAACAAGTTTCAGGTTGTAATTTCTAAAAGGGAAAAGACCGGTGGCAAAATGTTATTACCTAAATTATAGCCTCCTGACCTTGAATTAATCACTCTATTTTCATAGTTTGTGTTTCCACTCATCTTCTATGGCAATGTGTGTGTTTTGATTTATGAATTATTCAGGTCGTGGGAGATATCCATTCATCATTTCAATGGCATCAGAGCACAGCATAAATAAAATGATTTTCAAAGCGATCTTGTGATTAGAACTCACAGCTACAACTGTGGCCAGCTATGTATTAGACATTAGGGTTTCCAACCACAATGTCTAAAATAAAAAATAAAGTCTATTGCTTCCTCTTTCTTTAATCTATTCCTCTTACAAAAGTTGATCACCACAGTTCCTCCTGTCAGTGTTTCCTGAGTTGTTCTGAATGTTGTTTTTAAAGGTACCATTGTTCTCTTTGTTGTGTGATGTTTTTTTTTTTTTTTAAAGAAAGGGAGTAAAAGTTTATCTTAAGCCTAATGATCTGTTTTACACCATGGATCATCATTACACATGGAGAACAGCTAAAAACACACACTTAACACTGGTTTATCAGCTTGCAACTTTATTAATTTCCCTAACTTTATGAAAATTGCTTATAAACTTGGTTTTAAACTGATAAAATGTTTCAGATACTGCCACAGAAAATCATACATTACTTCTGTTTGGGGTCTCAAAGGCCCGAGCTGTAAAATATAATGGACTTTAATACACTTGGTGTTGATAGTTGATATACCCCTCCTAAATCCCAAATAAGACTTGTTGGATTTGTGGTATTGGAGCTTTAAACAGGGAGTTAGGGTCAGGTTGTGCTCAAACAGAGCTGGATAGCTTGACGTGTTGTGAAGATGAATATTTATAGTTGTTCCAAAGAGGAGACGTGACAATCTTAAAATATTAGGATGAGGGCGTACATTCTGAGACTGTCTCTCCTGGAATACATTGATAGTGTTGCACTCAGTTGTTCGCATGAAAAGTGACAGAAATACTTGTGCAAAGAATGAAAAAAGAGAGCTGGATAGAGAAGTTCAAACCCTGGCGCCTTTCTCACCTACGCACTCCTGGCTAATCAAGGCGTGAAGGGGGTGTGAATGTCAGATTGTAGGGTTCAGAAACTGAAATGGTCAGACACAGCTCACATCGTGAAGGTGTGAGTGGAGGGGGTTTCTGAAGCCATTTGACCGTCCCACAAGCAGTTCTGACGAAGTATATTGGCAGCTCAAGACCTCTTAATTAACCCAAAACATATGTAACAAACATCCTTATGTAAAATAACACACTGCGCATTTCTTTTTTTTAATTTTTGACAAAAAAAGGTATAGCCCTTACTTGAAATAGCGTTTAACCAACTTTATTCAACTTTTTAAAGGATATTAATAATAAAGATGGAAAAGACTGAGATGAGTGACTGCTGTGGACCAAACAAATCGAGTCTGTTACAGTTATGACTTAAACTTTAGACCATTGAATCACAGGGACTCAAAACACAGATTGAAATGAAAGATAAAGCCAAAGGTTTCAACAAGAGTGCTGCCTCTCTTTTCTGCAGTGAGGCGTTTTGTCCAGTGGAGGGCAGCAGACCTACATCCAACCCTGTGAGCACACTGGCATTTCCTGCATGACTTCAGATGTTCACAGCTCAGGTGAGACTCCACACTGAGGTGAGAGTGCTGCGAAATGTGCAGTGTATGTGTCATTTTACACGAAAAATATAGAATAACCCATGGGAAATTTATAGGAGTTCACATAAGAAGAAAACATTAATGCATATATTTTGATTTGTGTCAGAAGATGTTTTATTGGAGAAATGTTTAAGACAAATGTCATGCACAAATACAGCAAGGAGAGAGATTTTTGCTGACTTATTGCTGGATGAGAATTTACTATTGTTCAAACTGCAGAAAGAATGAAGACAAAAGGCTGTTGTCTTGTGCCAAATGCCATTATATTCACCAAGCCAGAACAGTCTGGAGAGAACCTGATAGAGTCTGTGATATTGTTACATACTACTTTTCCACAGAACTGATTACAAAATGTATAAAAAAAAAAATTAAAAAAAACCCCACAGAGCAAGAGGATACATGATGTAAGACAAGGCAGAGAGCAGAAAACAGAATGAAGTAGTAAATAGAAAGAAACATGGTGACAGAGAGAGAGAGAAGACACAGAGTCTTTCATCCAACTCACAATGCCAGCCTTTCATGTGTGGAATTTGGCCATCATTAATAATACATACAGTTCTGTCCAGTTCAGTACAGTTGACTGCTGGGGGTTAAAGTTTAGGGTTGAGAGTCACGGTAACCGTCATCGTCACAGAGAAGAGTCTGACATTCTCACTTCCTCACTGAAGCTGATAGGGGAAGTTCATAATAATGAAAAAGGCTGTAAGCGAGTGTGTTCTTTTCATGGTTTGGAGTTTGAAGGTTGCCTCAGGAGGCTGCAGCAGTTTTGTAAAGTCCTCAGGCAGATGTGAATATTCTTGTCATAACCAGATGCCATTCTGGGGAATGTGATATCCACGGTTCAGTGTTGTGGCCAAAGAGAAATGACAGAATCCCAACAGCAATGTAATTACTGCTGCTGCTAACACAATGGGAGCAATTCATCCATTAAAATGGTAGGTGTGTGTGTGTGTGTGTGTCTGTGTGTGTGTGATGTGTGTGCGCACTCATCCTCTAATCCACTCCACACACACTCAATCTGTGCTAAATAGGAATTGGAATTGGAAAGGCTCTGAGGTCCACTGGGGTTTCACAGAAGATCTGAAATAGACACAAATAAAGTAACTGACTTCTCACCTTATTTCGACTTCGACTGCCTACTGTGAGTGAAGGAAGTGCGTATAATAAGAAAATACTTATGTGTGGAAGAGTGTCACATGAGGACTAACTTATATATATATATATATATATATATATATATATAAAATATATATATAATATATATATA
>NW_023340257.1:17498863-17517423 GCF_004916995.1 Morone saxatilis | reverse complement strand
ATATATATAATATATATATATTCCCTGCTGTTCAATCTGTAATGGCAAAACACCTTTGAATATCAATAAATGTTTCCTTTTTCCTCTTCTTTTAGCTAAAGTAATAGATAAAAAGACGTATACCACCGTCATGTCTGCGCACTAAATATGAAGCTACATGCAATGAACAATTAAATTAGCTTAGCATAAATACTGGAAGCTCATTCTAAGGTAATGAATTATAATCACATATATCAATATTGGCTTTGAAAAGCCTCCAAATGAAGATATTCTAACTCAAAAACATTACATTACTGTGGGTCATTAGTAAAGCTTTAAATAGAAATATCTAAAAGTGACATTAGAAATCAGGAAGCTATCTTTTTTCATTTAATTCAAGCCTATCACTTAATCTAAAATGACTGTGGTGTTACAGGGGATTATGTAACTATTTCTTGGCTGGGCGCAGTGACTTCCTGCAGTGTTGTTACCATGAGGTTGACGGCAACCAGCTGTTTAACCTGCTTCCAGAAAACAAAAACAAAATAGTAGTTACACATAATCCTAAATCAAGGTCTGCTTTGTAGGCTTGTCAGGAGCTTTTAGCAATATAACATGGTCTTCATCAGCAGATGCAATTTTTACACTTGTCATGAAAATGGATCTGTTGGCATGAGAGGTTTGCTGTATTGATTGTATCCAATGCACTTTTTGGACTTCTCATCCAAGTTGGCTTATAAATTATACAGCGTTGGAAATAGTTTGATAAAACAAAACAATCTCAACTCAAGGTCCACTTACTAGCTTTTTCCAAGGCTTTCACCCTTTTCACACAGTCTGCATCATGACGAAAATAGTAAATGACGGCTTCCATCCGAATGAAAGAATCACTCAATGGTCTTAATGGGGTAAGACTTATATCATCTCCAAATCTGTTTGTGATTTCATGCATGTTTTGATATTGTAAAATACATAATACAGGTGTTTCACTGACATGAACAATTCTGGTGTTATAAATCACAGTTTGCAGTGTGATTTGACGTCCATAAACACACTAATAACTAAGGCAACATGAACATTCCTGGGTTCAGCATTGACATCAAGTGAACATATCACTTACAGTTTTTCAGTCATCTAACAATAAGTCACAACAAATATTTTGACTTAAAGTAAAAAAAAAAAAAAAGCCCAAGTCCCAGTGAGCCAGCATACACAATACTAGAACTCTGAAACTTAAGCAGCAGTAAAAATGTCCTCTGTGATAAATAGCAATGGGAAGAGAAACTCAAGTGATTACAAAGATAGGTGAAAGGTTGTTCATGTGGTAATCACATTGAAAGCTCAGTTTTCTCATCCGGACCACAAATAAATCCATCTTTAAAAAAATAAAATAAATAAATGGTCTCAAGTGGTCAATGACACAGTCTACATGGAGCCAAAATTTACTTGAAATGTGTCTGAGTTAGTGCGGACATGACCTTCTGTGACTCACACTGCAGACACCCACCGCTGTCCCCAGCTGGATCAATATTCATTTGATCGCTAAGTTCATATGGTGTGAGATCAGTGGGCTGAAGCAACAGGTACCCAGAAAAAGAGTTCAGGGCCACGGCCAAGACCCGCTTGGTGAACCACGATGATGACCACTCAATCATGACCACAGTCACTTGGCTAAGTTTAGCAGGGAATCCAGGACAAGTGGATCAGCTTACAGACACACGCACAAGCACACACACACACACACACACACACATATTAGCCCAGAGGGGAATCCCAAACAGATGAAACAAAAGTTGTGTACAGACTGAACAAACGGGGAGTAGGTAACTCTTGTTTCGTGCAGTTTTCTCTCAACTGTCAAACTTGTGTTTCGGGAATGTTAAGTAGTTTCATTATAAGCTATCATGGTCACAAATGGTAGTTTCACAGTTGCAGTATATTCCTCTTAAATGATCCATGGCTTCTTTTAAAGCACATCACTTCCACTTCATTTTAACTAGATCCTCATTTCACTTCTCTGTCTGATACAGACCATTGAGAGAGACACAACCTTGCTCTGGAGTCTGTTTTTGTCCAGACAGACAAACCCCTCCAGACAAGATATTAACAGCACACCTGCGCAAGGTAAGTGTGTGTGTGTACACGTGTCTGTGTGTGTGTTGTTGCATGTGCCTGCGTGTGTTGCCATTTTTCACCTCGCCTAACCCAGACCATTAATCATTCACAGCTATTCGGTAGCCAGTACACTCTCACACTGGCACCACTTATAGCCTACATAGACATCTATAAAGACACCCAAACACACACACAGACACACACACACAGTGAACTGCTAGGATTAATAGGGTGAGGCAGCCAAGCAGCACAGGATAATAGAATCTAAACAACAAGGCTTGAGGGGAAGAGAAAAGAGGAAAGGAGAAATAGGAAGGGGAGGTGTCTGGAGAGAGCGACTAATCACTGGAGGAGGTCGGGAGAAGGGGAGGTGAATTTATGGTCGAGAGGGAGAGGTCACAGGTGAAAGTGGTAACACAAAGTAGGTGTTGGATGTGAAAAATACAACTTTAATTTTGTCAGGCTGTTATTGTGTCTTTCTTTGATTAACTCTCTCTCTCTCTGTCTCTAGATGTGTGTAGGTGTTAGTGCAGCAGTTTTAGAGGGCAAACTGTTTTGTCAGCTATTTTCTTGAGAGGAGAATGCACTCCACTCATCTCTTTCTGCTAATGGATAATGGAGGAGTGTGTGTGCATATGCAGTGTGTGGATGCCTGTGTGTGTACAATCGTTAATATTTTCTGAATGCATTTTTGCGTGTGTCAGTAGAATTCAAAGAAAGTACGGTCCAGAGAAAACTGCAACGTGCAAGAAGAAATGTAAGAGAATCTCATGTTTGAAAATAATAACCTTTGTTTTGTTTCATATTAAATGCCGTTTTATAATTTTATGGTTGATTTATGTACCAGGAAGCTGATGTAATCTTATCTTGATTTGGATTTAATGGGAACTGACAAGCCCTTACCTTGGTGCATTTCACACTTTAAACACACCCAACAACCAACAGTGCAGCAGCAATGAAATAGCTGAACACCTGAGAGTCACCTGACAAGCACGCAAGGTGTATCTCTGTCTAAAGAGCTAGGAAAACACACCTCCCACAAGAGGCTATATATTCTTGATAACGCAGCTTTGTCTGTGGTGGATCATTAACACTCACATCCCAGAGTAAGATGTACAATACATGAGTTGATAATGTACAAGAATACTTTGTCAGTGTGCAGGAATCTACGGCACACACGCATACAGTATAAAAAGGGGAAAAGTGACAAAATAATGGAGGCACAGAATTAAAAAGAACTTTGAAGTGATTAACTTTGAAGCTAAATCACAATTTCAAAGGCAAAGTTAAATGGCAATTAGCACCATGTGTCAGCTTTAAAAGAGATTTGCTATCACTGCTTTTTCATGTGAATTTTCAAAGCTGCAGTTGTTAATTAGATTGTAATGGATTTTTAAGCCCTTCGCTAATATTTTGAGACATTATCAGTTTTGTAATGTATAAAATAAGTTTGTATTAAAGTTCTAAGCGATACTAACATTTTGACTTTTAATTTTTTTTACCAGAAGTTGACTCCTTCAGGACGTAAGAAAGCATTACGCTTAATGTGAGACACATAGGTCACTGACACCAAAGGGCTAAGCTGCACAGGAAGTTGTTGTTTTTTTCTAAAGAAAAATTATGAAAACAAACTTTCCATTGCACTTTCCCAAGCCACTGTTATCTGGAAGTATCATGAAACATACTTTATTTATTGTCCAATGTCATCAAAAGTTCATCAGAGTGCAGCTGCAGATTCTGAGCTTCTGTCCAGCATGTTGTGTCAAAGAAATAATCAGTGGTGAAGGAAGTAGAAATGAGTAAATACATATATTGAATGCATTCCCAAAAAGTCAGAAAAAGACTGATATTTCCTTGTAGAGTTTTGAATTTGTACACATCCCATCAAGGTATACATCTTTATTGTTAAAGATACCTAGCTTTATTGTTGAAGATACCTAGCTATCATAGAGAATTTCATGTCTTCTGTACCGCTTCTGCAAATCTGTGGGATTTAATGAGGAGAGGAGGAGGTAATGACAATTATGCAACATTTTTAAATTTGACAGTTTAAAGCAAATAATTCAATAAATTAAACTGTTGTTTCAATTAAATCTGTAATGTCTTGACACCTGATTCTTGCTAGGGCTTTTTTGCAAGAGTCATATAGAGTAAAGACAAATGCGTATGGCATGCAATCGAATATTTTTTGGGGGGGTTCAGATGCCTTTATTTCATAAGACAAGTAAAGATGGATGACACACAGCAAAGGCCCGCAGACTGGTATTGAATACAGGCCACTGCACTAAGGCCTACATGGGGCGCACACTCTACCATGTGAGCTATTGTGTGCCCCAGTGCACTTGATTCTAAAGCTTTTAGTGGCTTCCTTAAAATGTTCAACCATTTTAATATAACACTGGACCCATAAACTCGGCTTAACAAAACTCAAGAGTGGTTTCCTGAACACCACTCAAGTCAGATCTAAACAAAAATAAATCTTCATGGGTGGTTGTAGCACAGTGTGAGTAGAGGTTTGTCTTCTAGTCCCTTACAGAAAATGTCTTTCCCACCGCATGCAGCTCCGGATCTGCATGACGGCAAACCAAAAGCGGCGAGGAGGAGTGAACCTGCGAAGGCGAAAGATGACCCTTCTCCTTATTTAGATGTGATACATGGCTATGTTTGTTCAATACTTCCATTATTCACCTGCTGTATATATAGATATGCCTACACACCGCTTGTTGCACGGCTCTTGTATCCTTTCATTTTTATACACACAAGTTTATTCCCGCTCTCTGTAACCCCACTCACCGACACACTGTGAATATGGAGCAGTGGATGTAATCTGTCAGTACATAAACTTTGGTCTTAAGAGATTTATCATTCGCCCTGCAGCAGTGCAACGGGCAGACTGACGGGTTGCCAGCTAATAAAAGCATTGGACTCTCAGTGGAGTGCATAGCTCATCACCCTTTACAGTAGTTTCACAACTTGCAGACAAGCTGCAGGCAGAGAGGAACTCAAAACTGAAGAGGACTGTGTTTCATACTTTTCGAAAAATTCGTTACAGTTGTCTTCACAACATGGTCCTCCAGTTAGGCCTTTGGTATTCATTTTAACTTTGTGTTGGGCGGGTTTTGTTTCAGAATTTATTACAAATGTTTCCATTCTATTTTCTCTTTGGCCTCACTATGATGGCCCTTGATCTTGTTATATTTCACTTGTGTGTTCACAGCGTGTATTTGGACATACAAATGAACAAATTCTACCCTGTGTAGACAAAAGAGCTCTGGATATTAGATGACAGAGACGTGATATGAATCAAAGAGAGAGCAGCAGAACATGCAGGAGCGTGTGCAGTCATTGATGTGATTGGTCTAACATATTGTATTTAGTAGTACTAGTAGTGTTAAGACAAGTTCTCTCTATTTTACTATTGGGACCTGGATACAAGCTTTACTTCTTTCTCCCTCATCCGTCACTAACCCCTGTATATTCTATATGTATTCTACAGAATAGTGCTACCAGTCTGCTTTCATGTGACCTTTTATTTTTATATCTACTCTTTTTTTCTCAGTGCTTCTTTTCTCTTTCTCCTGTAGCATTTTTATATGCCTACAGCACATTTGGTATCGCCATAGTTCTCAGCTCCTTGTTCTCCCACCTTGCCTTATCTTGTCTCTTCCCTATCCTCCCAGGCAGCGGGCACCCTTTTATTTAACCTCAGTTCATTTCAGAGCTACACTCACTATCTCATAACTCTTATCAGGGAGGCCAGCTCGTCTACACTCCGTCTGACAACGCTCTCGTCACCCAGCTGTGTCGGTGTGTTTGCAAAACTACATCTTCTGATATCTGTTAAAGGGGAAACAGCCTTTGCTAAATGCATGAACAGTATATCGCATGAAACATACAGGATAAATAAGGCAAAATAATGTGAAATTGTGGTCCAACACCAACCAAGCAAAACCACTTTTCCACTATCAGATATCTTCTTCTCATGCCAGGTTGAACTGCTTGATCGGATAATTGTGGTCCTCATCGTGCAAAATCAGAGATGTAGGTTTGTGGAAGTCAGCCAGTGAGCCAATCGTTCAAGTTGATCAATGACAATGGCAAGAAGCTGCAGAAAATGAACAAGAAGCCAGACGGGAGCGGCTGCAGAGATATTGATCATAAACCTTATGACAGCTGAAATATGACAGCCCTTGCTCTCTCTCACACACCCTCTTCCACTTGTTCTTCCAGTCCCATCTAATCCCTGTTATATATAAACATGTTATATATACAATAAGAGTCTGATATTATTGTTACTGGCAGCGGGCCAAGCCGTAAGCATGACTTCACTAGAGTTTATAATGACAGTTCCCATTCTTATTATGCTCATGCCATCTGTACAGTAACAGAGGAGAGTATCTTTAATTTTGTTGTTACTTGTCCTTACAAGTGTTAAATCAAGTCCTATATTTCTCTTTAACACCCGAACATGTATGTATGTACGTATGTCTGACAACATGATGATCATAAAATCCTTTCATGCGATCAAAGTAGGCCAGCACCAGAGGTGACAGTAAACATATTGCCCTGAAGACACTCTCTTTTCAAATGGCTTTTACTGTTGCAAGCAGTCACAACCCCAGGTCATCTGTATTTTGATAGGCTATCATTCATGCTGCATAGCTATATATATTTTCTTATCTTGGCAGTGTTGTCGTGGACAGTGGCGCTGTAGATTCAGACACACAAACAACACGTTATTATTTGATTATCCAATTCAATTGAAATATTTTTATAAATAGCTTTTTTGTTGATGTTATTTCTGTTCTGTAAATTCTATTTTGTTGCTTTTGTGTTTTTTATAATTCCACCTGTTTAATATTTCATGCTTAATGCCTTTACTGCTTATATTTCCTTATTTGTGTTATTCTCAAATGGTTGAAGAGGTATTAAGATCCCCTACTTATCAATATCACAACATAAAAACACATAAACATAAAAAAAGCACTTACTATGTAGGCACAATTGACTCTTTTAAGTGGTATGTTATATAATAATAATAATAATACACTGGGATTGTTTTCACTGAGGCAGTAAAATGTTAAAAGCATTTTAATATTGCAATTATGTCAGAATTGTACTTAGGTACGGCACTTGAGTAAATGTAGTTTCTTTCCACCATTGGTTTCAAATTAATGTTGAAAACATAACACACACACTAGGAAGACAGGTTTGGGTGTATTATGATTATATATATATATATAGTCATCTGTGTAGTCTAGACTTGTCATCCCACCTTCAGACACACATCAGGTCCAACTGCAATAATATGACAGTTTAATCTCTAACCATAACCCTTTCACCAAACCTGTAAAATTGTGTTATTACTGTTTGACTGTTAATATGTGTGTGTGTGTGTTGGTGTGTGTCTATGGAGTCATTCATTACACATTACAGATAAGACTCAGTCTAAGTTATCAACTTGCCAATGAAATACAGGTACCTTCAATTAAGGAGTGTGTGCACACACTACACACACACACACACACACACACACAGGCATACTTATTTGGATTTGGGCATGCATCAACAGCCTGAATCCTTTCACAAGTATTTTGACTGTCAGTGAGGTGTGAACTTTACCTCAACCTACCTGACCAGCAGTGTTTGAGTCCGGATCTTCTCTTACTAGCAGACTGCTGGATAACATAAACATGGCTAATGGAAAGAAGTGTTTTCTAATTTTGAAAAGTAAATAATGTCCACAATATGTCCAGTCTGACATTGCCATATAAGTGCAATAACGCTCCCTGAGTGCTCTGGTGTCGGGTTGGGTGGTAGGTCGAAGCCTGATCAGAGCGAGTAAACACATGTTAATATCAAAGCATAGCAGTACCACAGTGCTGTAGCCAAGAGACACTGAACAAAATATTTTTTCTAACATGTTTACTTAACAGCAAAAGTTGAAAAACGTGAACCTGCTTGTGTGACTTCTTTTGAAAAACTGCATACTGTTGTGTACAAACACTGACTGTGCTCTGCTTAGACACTGCATGTTTTCCTCCAAGTACTGTGCATCACGAACACAATATCCAAGTGTTACGTGACATGTAAAATCAGAAAGTAAAAATCTCATATTGTTGCAGGTTATTGCGTGATTCGCCATAATGGAGCAACAGTGTGGGAATTAACATGTACGGGAGTTTATATTGCCTCGTATGGTTTTTGCAGCACAGTCACGTGGTGTCTATGGATCCGTTACATTTAGCAACAGAACCACATCACAGTGATCCCGCTGTCCCATGATTGTTAACATCATGGGGTCACTCACTCTGACATGTTGATTATGTTTGGTTTTTGTGTGGTTAGCGGTAGTTTTTTGGCTCAAGCAGAGAGTGCCCCTGTGATGGATGTGGTTGTGCCAGCTCCCACTGTAAATCTCCAAGAACAAAGCTCAGTATTTTAGTTTAGCTATCCTGACTGTGATTACCCTGTGCCCCCTCCCCAGCCACTAACACACACAAACTTTGTTCTCCACCACTGCCATTACTTTTTGCGCTCAACTCTTCCTTCTGTTCTCCTCTGTTACCAAACTGTCTCTTCTCAACACTTATTCAAACAGTATTCCCCTGCAGGTGGTGAAATGCAGAGAAGAAAAGCTTTTTTTAATTCTAGATTCAGAATAAAGAGAGGAGGATGTGAGAGAAAAGAGGTGAAAGGTGGCTGTGAAGGCAGGGAGGAGATACTGGCAAACATCCCAACTTTCTGCAAGTCAAGATTTGACACTGGCTCAAAAGCACTGATGTTGGCTTTAGATTCAGTGCTGGCTGAATATAACCTTCCTTTCATCTAATCACATATTATGCCACAAATAAACACATACACATACATATTAATGCTCATGTGGTTCATATGCATGTTACAGTGGCCCTTTTTGACAACAAACAACCAATAACTAACAAAGAAATAACGGTTAAAACAGCCAACTACTCGAAAAAGGTCTCCATTGCCTTTAGGGCTTTCTAACACAGGACCACACAGACACACACATTTGCCAAGGCCAGCTATGCAGTTTGCACCTTAAAGCCAGGAAATCAAAAGCCGTTTGTATTCAGGGGGGCTGTTTGGAGGAAGAGGATTGGTTGGTTTCCTGTGCCCACCACACTATGCAGCCCCAGGATCCTGGCGACAACCTCACACCCCCGTCTGCATCAATAACCCTCACCATTGTGACGGACACAAAAGCTGTCTTAGGACAAGCCGGGAGAAAAAGGTGCCACTCTTTATTCCTCCCTCGTTCACTCGCTTCCTCCTGGCTGTGCTGAAAAATAAAGTCAACAGCAGCACAGAGACAGAGGAGGAGCGGCAAGAGAACTCGGCACGAATGTCTCCAAAACCAACAGTGTTTGTTCACCCATAATAACTATGAGCACGCGCAGCTGGTACAAACAAGGTGACATGCATGCTATAAATCACATTACCCAACATCTTCAAAGAACTGTGTGAGTCTTACTAAAATGTCTGGGATGTTTTAAATATAAAAATTTATTGACAAAGATACACGTGGCCCCACATATCCTGGACGCTTGATTCAGTTCCTTTCTTGACAAATAGCCGACCACATTACAGATTTACAAAGGTATTAGTACAGACATCAAACATCTACGTAGTCCAGGGTAAAATATGTACAGAGAGAGCTCCATAATCATTTCTCCAGAGTGATTACTACAGATACAAAAGACAAATGATTATCTGTCAAAACATGAACACAGTGCAGTATTTACTTTGAGGTATCTCATACAAACAAGTCTTCAATATGTTGATGGAGTCACAAAGTAGGTGACTGAGTGTGTGTGTGTGTTCTGCTCATTATTTGAAAGCTATTATTTATTCCCTATGTTGCAATAAACACTTGAGTAGTTAGAACCTGCCGTGGTTAGTCAGTGTTTCACTGATGATACGTGATGCTGGACTCATGCACTTAAGGTCTGGATTAGTTATCCTGACTTGAACAAAAACAGTTAACAACACAAATTAATCTGGAACGTCACAACATCCTGTACAATACACCTAAAAAAAAAAACAACTAAAAAACATTCATTGTTGTATTATATACACAAAAATACTGTAAGTATTATCTTCTTGTTTTTTTTCTGTACGGAACAAGGAGAGAAAGATTGTGGTAAGAAGGCCGTTACAGACCTCAACCTCAGAGCTGTCAAAATGAAAAACTAGTCAAACACATTCCTCGCCCAGTCAGTAATAGATGGTTAAAGAAATGAGGAGTGATAGGTAGCCCTCTGAGCAGAGACTCCTCGGTCATAGTGCATTACAGTGTCTACATGGCACATCCATGCAGCAATCTCAAGTTCAGTGCATTTACTTTTTCCTCTAAAAGCCAGTCCAGGTACACTTCCTTAACCACGAGCTCTCACCTGCTTAATAGCTATTGATTAAGCATCAGCTCGGTGGCTGGAGAAGGTGCTATCCATTCTCAAACCTATTTTTGTGGAACAAATTGATGAACAGGGCATTATAGCTTCTAGGGAAACGTATTTCCCCCAGCTTGCCTGGTCATAATGTTCATTTTGTCCAAAGTGTAAGCAACACTAACTACTCAATAAGAATGAAGAGCGATGGCTCTAATATTTAGTACAATACATGTTCAGGACAATACAGTACAATAGCTTATCAACATCGACAAGCTGCAAGTGAGCGACGGTTATCACAAGGTTAAATAAGGAGCATTTATCCTACAGTTCTATGATCATCCGTTCAGTTTTTACACACAGCCTTCAGTCCACACAGTGCATTTATTCATTCAATACAAAGTCCACCATGGTTTCTAAAGCTAATACAAATCCACACCCATGACCAAGGCCCATAGAGGTGCTCTGTCACAGCCTGCGGTCCCCATTCTCCACATACTCAGCCAGGCTGTTGAGCGCCGTCTCCTCGCTCTTGGACTGAAGGACATTGTCCCCCTTCCTGGAGGGTTTTTTAGTGGCCTTCGACAGCTTCCTCCTGAAGGTATCTCCGGCCAGGAAGTAAAGAATAGGATCCACGCAGCTGTTGAGGCTGGCCAGCCCCCGTGTCACCTGGTAGGTGGCGTAGACACGGTTATTAAAATCACACATGTCAGGACTCTGGAAGTACAGCCTGGCCCTCATGTTGAGGTTCTTCATCACGTGGAAAGGCAGGTAGGAGACGGCGAAGACCGCGAGCACGATGATGACCAAGTGGATAGATTTCTGCCGCAGGGGCGCGTTGTTCATGTCATTGCAGATTAGCGCTTTGACGATCATGCCATAGCAACAAAATATGATGATAAAGGGGATGCAGAACCCAAACACAGTCAAAGTCATGCTGTAGATAAAATAACCCGGTAACTCATCCTCAGTGGTGGTGTCATAACAAGTGGTTGCATTACGCTTCAGGCCGGTCCTGGAATAATAAAGGATGGGGGAGATAGCTATGACAACCACCACCCACACCAACGCGCTGGTAATAACCGCATTTTTCTTCTTCAGACGGCCCAGAGACTTCAGCGGGTGCACGACCCCAGTGTACCTGTGAACGCTGATGCAGGTCAGAAACAGGATACTCCCGTAAAGATTCACATGGAATATAAAACGCTGGAGGCGGCACAGCAGATCCCCAAATATCCAGTCCGTTTTGTTGAAGTAGTAGAAGATGAGGAAGGGCAGGGAGAGGACGTAGCAGAAGTCAGCCAGCGCCAGGTTGAACATGTAGACAGAGATGCTGCTCCAGGGTCTCATGTGGCACACAAACATCCAAATGGCAAGGCTGTTGCCCACCAGCCCCGTGATGAAGACCATGATGTAAACAGTGGGCAGGTAGTAGAACTGGAAACCTGTCTTGGTGAGGGAACATCCTCTTGTGTGATTGTGGAGATCTGTGACATTCAGCAGGGAGGTCAAGTTCAGGTCTGTGGTCATGGTGTCAGGGGCAGAGGCAGGTCCTTTTACTGTATGAGAGGGATTGACACACGAGGAAATATTTGATGTTTAAGGTGATATTTGGTATTTCTATGCAGTCTAAAATTCAAAATAAGAGGTTAGATTTATCAGTGATATGTTGCATTATGTTACAGTTGTTGTGGTTTCAATTTAAATTACGTTTGCATTCAAAACCAGTCGTGAACAGACTTCACATTCAAGCCCAAACTTAATTTTGCGAAACGCCTACGTGCAGTCCAACAAACACACACACAAACACACAGACAAACACACGCACAAACGCACACGCGGAGAGGAATGATAAACGCATTACAACACTCACCGCTGAGATAGACTTGTATTCCACATTCCTGTACCCTTCACAGTTGCAAAGATGTCAGTCAACACGCGTATGGGGCGTTAAGGAGCTGTCAGGTGTCTTCATTCAGTCTCCTAACAGTTTTGGAAATTGTTTTAAAAAGTTGCGATATCCTTCAGGTTTGCCCTGGCACTTCAAGGGGAAAAGAACTCTGCCGTCGATTCGTCATGAAGGGGGCGACGATTTTCCCACAACAGCGGCAGTGGGACGCAACAGAGACAGCTGCAGACTCTGGCATGAAGAGCAGGAATTGCGAGCAGAGCAGGCTGCGTAAAGCGAGAGGAGGCTCTTTTGCGCCGTGGAGAGGGGAGGTGCACACCACACACAAAACAACCCACTGAGCAGCTTCCCGTCCCCAAGCGCGCTCTTTCTGTTCCTCCCTCCCCTCGCCCCCCTCTGGACCCTGATCAGGTCTGACCTGCCAGCACAGGCGGGATAAGGGTATAGAAATACAAACCTTTTTTTTTGGCAAGGCTGAGTGTGTTTTGGTCGAGACTAAGAATAATAAATAGCATATGTCTTATTTGGAATCCCCGACTAACCATGGGAACATTTAGAGTGTAGATTTGTGCTAGGCAGTAATAATATTATGTGCACAGTTTTACAATGCCAAAAATAGTAATAACATTACTGCTGTTTCAATTAGACATTTCAAGGGAAACAAGAAACATAAGCCCCCAAATCACAGTCAGAATAATAAATTCAAAATGTTTTTGCAGTCATGCAGCAGAGTGCTGAGAGGGAAATCATATATTATCATTTAAAAGTGAGCAGAGCTATAATGGACTACAGTGATATTTCATGGTTATGGGTTTGCCATTGCAATTCAGATGTTGCATGAAATATTCTTCCACAATGACTGTCAATCGTGAAGTGAGTCACAATCCATTGATTCAGACAAAAATAGGAGAAGGTTAGACAAGGCAGGAGCATAAAAACAATAAATTACTGTTTCAAGATGGTCATTTTGTCTCTCCAAAAAGGCTGAGACAGACAGCTGGATGTGCGTGACAGTGCCAAGGACAAAGCAGGCACTGGCAGAGGCAGCAGACAGAGGGAGGGTGGTGGAGAATAGTGAAGGGATATGCCGTGGAGAAAGGGAGCCAAAGGTTAAGCCAAACATCTTAAAAATTGTAGAAAGGGGAGTTTGCCAAAACGGTAGCAATAATCTAATGGATGTTATTAATAAGACAGAGAATAAATGTCTACCATGAACTTGGAAGATGTCCATTAGAGGATATTAGGTGAGGTATAGTTTGGTGGCTTTTTGGAGCTTTTATTGCCTTGCACATTATATGCAGGCTGAGATGGACAGGAAAGGGCAGAGAGAGGGGATGACACACAAAGCAAAGGAGACCCGCAGGTTGGATTTGAACCCTGGGGCGCTGCAGCAAGGACTCAGCCTCAGTACATGGGTCGCCAGCTCTACCCAGTGAGCTAACTGGGCACCCGTTTGGTGGCTTCTTTGTGTGTAGCTATGAAGCTCTGACACAATTTCGCTTTGTAAATGTTGTAAACAAAGAAGCAACATATGAATATAATCAAGTTCTGTTAGCCCAGCATGTACAAAACAGTCAAACACATTTTCCAGGTAGTTTTCAAATAGTTTCCCAGAAATGAAACAATGTTACGCAATCATTTCTTAGGAAGGTTCTTGGAAAGGATATGTAACTTCCCCATACAAATTTCTTTCATTCTTCTCTGTCTTGGGAAATCACAGGACCTGATTAACAAACAGTTAATATACCCATCATCCTGACAAATCATCACAACCAGCTGAAAGGAGCAATCATTAAAATACATTCACAGCTAAACAAAACATAATGCTTACTCATCTAAGGTTTCTGTCAACACTCTGGATACTATCTCATAAAAAAAATTATAGTAATTATTTTAATTGATTGCAATTTGTGATGTGACACTTGGAAATAATTCACAGATATTCAGCTAAAATGTAGTTTTGCATTTAGAAACAGAGGCTCCCTCAACACAGAGTTGCTTAGTAAGTATATTCACAAATCCAGAGTAGTAATTGTAAATGTGACACATCATTCCACCTGATTACTTGTGAAATATACCCTATTAATGTAATGGAAAACTATTAGTTCAGCCAAAGAAGCCCAAGTTATAGTCTTTATATTTGCAAAAATATTTAAAAAAAGGAAGAAAATGATGGAAATAAAGTAAAATGGATGAACATTTGAGCACATTTTTACCCCAAATTATTCTTCTTCTACACTCATTTGCACAATAGTTCTGGACATATAAGTTAAGGCTTGTTTGAGTATCGCTGTAATGGAAACTTGCTGCATGACAACTCACTGTAGTTGCATAATCAGTTCAAGATATCTAATAGTGTGCATCTGCCAAGACACAGAGCGTGGTGGAATATGCACCTTGTGGTTTATCCAGGGCGAACATAGCAAGTGAGCAGCTGTTGGCACGGAGACAAAGACTTCAATCAGCATAGATTTCTGCAACCATTTTGATTGTGCAAACCCATTCCTCAGACATAGCTGACGAGCAAGTTTGACGTGTGACATTTAGAGTGCATTGTGCTTAGTCTGTCCTCTCTTATATCCATGCCAAACATGCCCCAAGTGTTGTCTTATCTGACAGAAGAGAAATCAAAAGCCAGCATGAAATATTCAAAGTCTCAAAAGAGGCTGAGCAAAGTTAAGGAAATGCCCACTGCACCTGCCATTACATTTCCTGCCAAGGACCTTATCCTATTTGGCTCTGACCTCCATTTTCTGCCCCAGAGGCTGACAGGGACAGAGACATATTGGACGCGCACTGCAAGATTCATTTAAATGTATTAAGCACCAACATTGGCAAGGTCAGTGTACCTCAACCTATCAGAGGAGCTGCTGTGCGATGTTCAATTCAAATTATGTGTTAAGTGTGGCTATGTGGCACAGTGGAGTTGATACAATTAAGACTGTCAGCATTCAGAATACAACATTTTGAACATAAATCTTTATTAGGCATTCATCGTATAATGCAAAAAAGGAGTCAAATCACAAAAAACTGAAACAATAATACCTTGAATAATCAATAAAGTAGATGAAGAACATGATATGAGCAATCTATATCAAAATATATCAGTACGGTACAACAGAAACCTGGAAATACTGTAGAAAGTCCTGGCCATCAATAGAAAATAAATGATTGACTTTCAGTCATGTCACATGGTCTTCCTCAGCAGGTGGAGTTTCTCATTGACATGGAATATTTTCTGAGCTCTTTAGGGAATTTGCCTTCAAGTGGACAAAACCTCTCACCTCAAGGTGCCTTTAGTAGCTCTCCGGTGGGAGTCTGCCCAGTGGTCATGGAATAAATATAAAATATAAGGTGTTTATATGAAGGTATCATAAATAACTTATATTTAGCATGTGTAAGTGTTAGAGCTCAGTAAACAGGTCAACACGCACATGAGTCAAAAGACCAAAATACCAGAATGGTGTGGGAGTGGCAAAGGCACAGCAGGAAAAAGAAATATCACAATCTTCCTCTTACAAATGAAAAGTTTCATTCATAGGCAGTCAAATGCATCCTTGCTCGATTAAATACCCTTGAGGTTTTCAACTACAACCTTATTTGGTCTGGTATGACCAGTACTTTAAGGTGGCCAATGTTGGCAAACTTTAGATGAATATCACTGTATACTGAGTGAGTTTTTTTACTTTTAGACTCTTTCTACTTGTGATACTATGGCATTATATTACAGCATTTACCATTATCCAGTAATTCTCACTTGGGGCTACAATGGCTGTCGTTCACCAAAAGTTACACAGGCTTTCTTTGAATAAAGTCAATATTTCACAATTATACTAATAAATACAAAGATAATATAGTCGGTGTAGTTTTAATTAAAACACCCTGTACCACTGCTGCTTGTTGAACATTATAAACCTGGCCTGACTTCCACTCAGCTCACACACTCACACATTTTGGTGAGTCAAGTGTTCCCAGTCAGAACCAATCCATGTCTGAGGAAGCAGCGTTGCCCCGTACATGCTTCCAGGTGTGAAGTTAGATAAGGACGAAGTTGAAATTACCTTCTGCGGCTTCCATCCCCTGCCTCAGTGTAGCTTACGGATCTGCTGCCTTCCAGTCCAAAACATCCTAACCACTGCCTCATTTGGTCTCAAGTGTGTAAAAAAGCAAAAAGAATGCACCAGGAAGCGTGACATTATTGCAGGCACTTTAAAACAGGTCATTACTTAAGAGACAAGTGAAATACTTTAGAACACATTCTAAACTTTAACAAGCCCACTGGGTCCTGTTGTGTCTCAGCTGCACCAGTGGATTTACTCCCATTGCCAAAAGTCGCTAAACTGATTGGATGTAATAACACTTCTCCTCATGCCCATATGTAATCGTAATGACAAGTGTAAAAGGAAGGGAAAATTCTATTTGTCTCAGGCTCTGACCTGTATTTCTTTACATCCCGCCTCGCTGGTTCGTCTGACAACCCAATCACCATCAGAGTCTGGACGGCTAATAGTGTTTCCTGCTTGTGTCATTCTGCTTAAGTGTGGTGGAACCGGGTCTCTGCAGAAACACACAGAGTGATGAAAATCAGACCCTAAGCTCCATTAGCATACTTAGACCAGCATGCATCTGTCTCATTAAGAAAATCAAATTTTACAAATTAGTGTTTTTTTGTAAGAAAATGATTTTCCTCTTTTGCTGTTACAATCCAGTTAATGTTATGAGCTCCAGCACGAGCATCCCATTTGTTTTATCTCCTTTGTTCTCCTTTTCTGTTACTCCATTCATCTGTATTTTTCTGTTCTGTCATTCATCTTTTTGTTTTCTTTGTCTGCCTTTGTGCCCAGTCTATGTATAGTTTTTTTTTCTATTAAATTCATTCGTTTCTTTATTTTGCTTCATCCAATTCCAGGCTGATCACATGCCCATAAGAAGAGCACCACACACAACACACGCGTGATTCTGATGAGCATCTCCTCCGGTATTGATCTCTCTTATCAGCCGTCCAACAGACTACGCTGGAAAATAATGAATTTTTCTTTTGCCTCTTTTTTTCTCTGTCACTCTGCATCACTCCACCATCCTGCCTCCTTTTGCAATTCCTCTCTTATGTTTCTCTTGCTCTGCCTTCCGTTCATGCTTACACGTTTCAGATGAACATCCACACTGCCTACTCTACTTCCTGAACGCCTGTAAAGGTGAGGTGAGCTTTACCCACATGGAAACCCTTAGCAGCCTGTATTTTCCCGTGCTCATTCTGTGCTTCCAGTCTAAACACCAATTACTACAGGAATCCTTTATAGAGGGCCTGCAAGAGCAAAACAGTTTAGCTACATTTGCAGTAATAGCATGTCTGATAGCCTGGTTGAATCTTTCCCCTTGGGACTCCTGCTGTAATAACACTGCATGGCTCACTTGGTAACAAACTTGGTACCACAGTGCGTCAGCAGTCAAAAATTTTAATGTTTTGTTTGTAGTCGTGAGCAGCATGCAACAGGACTTAGACCCCAGTGCTGACATTTTTTAATCTTGCATTAATCAAAGCATAATATTTATGATATCACATATTTAAACTGAGGCATTTTCTAAGTTAATGTTAGCACACATGCAATATGAATAAACATGCAGGCCTAATATTGATGCTCTGTTTAATCTACATGAATATAAAGTAATTCTACCACTCTTCTCTTTTATAAACAAGTTAGTGCACACTGTATAACTGAATGAAAAATTGTGTCATGTGAAGGTGAATTATCACTTGGCTCTGCAGTTCTTCTCAGCTCCAGGGAGCATTTTAGCATCTTTCAGCTCATCGTTTTGGTTTTATGAGCCACAAATCAATTGTCTTTGTTTACTTCGCCACTCTCATTATCGTTTCCAGCCACAGATTTTTTAAAGACCCACTTTATGCTACTTGCCCAGCAACAAACAGCAGATAGGCAAATTCATAACTAGCTTGAAAGTGAAGTGAAGCACAGTGAAGCATTTAGATGTGATTGTGACAGAAAAATAGCATTCACACTGGATGGACCTTAAAAGAAAGGTCAGTTAAGTCAGGTAGACTCTTTAGTCTCTTCAGCTCAAGTGTGTTCCCCCACACACACGCACACACACACACACACACACACACACACAAGCTATATGCACACAAA
>NW_023340257.1:17480363-17498838 GCF_004916995.1 Morone saxatilis | reverse complement strand
CACACGCACACACACACGCAGCGAGCGACACACGACACACACACACACACACAAGCTATATGCACACAATAATGTTCAGGCTGCGCTCCCTGAGGATCGTCTGACTGCAACTGTGATCAACGAGGCTTAAACTTTATGACCAAGGCCCCACATTAGGGCTATGCTCCACCTCTCTTTTTTTTTTAAATTCTTCCTTCTTTCCTACATTTCCTATCACTCTAATCTAATTTCTCATTATCTACTATCTGTCTATCTCAAGCAAATGCAAGGTTCATTTACTTTAGCTGGTTCATTGAGAGCGTTAACTTTCTTATAATCTGATCAATTGCGGCTGAATTGTCACAGACCTTGTCTATCAAGCAGAGAGAAGGTCATTGTGTCTGTTCTGTGTAAATCACCACAGTAATGTAGTTTGCCTGGGCCTGTCTGCCAGGCCATTTACAGTGAGCCAAAGTACGGCTGATATTTTGCACTTTTGCAGGAAACCGTGATTGTAATATCAATTCTGACTCCAGAAGGAAGAAACAAAAATAAGTTAGAGTCGGGAGTGGACTGAATGTTATAAGTAAAAAGTGTGTGCAGAAGTTGTGCCAGTTGATTGTCATTTGAGCAGTGCTGTTGGTGGAGACGCAGAGCCAGGTCTTCAGTCTAAAAGCCAAGTCCAAAAGTTTGAGTCCAGTTCAAGATCGAGTCCAAATCATGAGAGGGAGACAGAATAAAGTGATTTTTTGTATTCAGTGTTCAATTCATAATAGGATTTTGAATAAACCGTAATACCTGTATAGTGCGTCGTTGCATCAATGTTTAACTTCTGAAGAGAAGTTACTTCAGATAAAAAAATCAAATGCAAATACCAACGAGCTACGTACAATTATGAAAGAAAACATCACACCAGACTCGAGGTACTAAACGCACCTGGTGTGAGGTGGTGAAGTTCACAACTTTAAAAGTTTATTTTTTCTGCCTTGATATTTCATCGTTTTTTAACCTCAAACTGATTGACATAAATTAATCTGTCAAAATTCTGTACTTACGATTACTAATTCCCATTTAAGTGATTTGCCTACCCCCGTTTATTCATCAGCAGCTAGTAAGTTCACAAACACCTCCATTAGAAGAATAAAAGAATAATTGTTTGCTAAACTGTGGATACAGTTGAATCAGTCTTTTGTCTGTCTGACTCCTTCCTAAAAATTATCTTGACTTCCTCCTCCCTTCCACTCACTGATTCACTGCATCGCTTCTCCCCACCGCACTGACTGGAGAAATCTGTCTCTCTATTATCCCAGTGCAGCACTAAATACTGCGTTTAACATAAACACACACACACACACACACACAAGCTATATGCACACAAAAGGTCAGCTGCTCCCTAGGGATCGTCTGACTGCAACTGTGATCAACAGGCTAAACTTTATGACCAACCCCACATGTAGCCTATGCTCCACCTTCTCTTATTTTTTTAAATCTTCCTTCTTCCTACATTCCTATCACTCTATCTGAATTTCTCATTATCGACTATCTGTCTATCTCAACCAAATGGCAAGGTATCATTTACTTTAGCTGGTTCACATTGAGCAGCTAACTTTTCTATAATCTGATCAATGCGGCTGAATGTCACAGAACCTTTCTATCAAGCAGAGAGAAGGTCAGTGTGTCTGTTCTGTGTAAATACCACAGTAATGTAGTTCCTGGGCCTTCTGCCAGGCCATTTACAGTGAGCCAAAGTACGGCTGATATTTGTGCACTTTTGCAAGGAAACCGTGATGTGAATACAATCTGACTCCAGAAAAGAAACAAAAATAAGTTAGAGTCGGAGTGGACTGAATGATAAGTAAAAAGTGTTGGCAAAGGTTGCCAGTGATGTCATTTGAGGCAGTGCTGTTGGTGGAGACCAGACCAGGTCTAGTCAAAACCAAGTCCAAAGAGGTTTGAGTCCAAGTCAAGATCGAGTCCAAAATGAGAGAGACAGAATAAAGTGATTTTTTTTATATCAGTGTCAATTCAAGAAGGATTTTGAATAAACCAATACCTGTAAGTGCGCTTCATCAATGGTTTAATTCTGAAGGAGGAAGTTACTTCAGAAAAAAAACCAAATGCAAATACCAACGAGCCTACGACAATAGAAAAAAACACACACCAGACTCGAGTACTAAAGCACTGGTGTGAGGTGGTGAAGTTCACAACCTTTGAAAAGTTTATTTTTTCTGCCTAGATATTCAGCAGTTTTTATAAACCTCAAACTGATGACATAAATTAATCTGATCAAAAAATTCTGTACTACGATACTAATCCCATTTAAGTGATTTGCCATACCCCGTTTATTCACAGGCAGCTAGTAAGTCACAAACACCTCATTAGAAGAAAAAAGAATAATTTGTTTGTAAACTGTGATACAGTGAATCAGCTTTTTGTCTGTCTGACTCCTCCCTAAAAAAGTTCAATGCATTGTTTTTCTTCACTTGTTTATTTTCCCACATCATTCCTCTTCCTTCAACCCATCCATATAAAGCCAAATGAGATCCTTCTGGACCTCAGCACACAGTGAGTCCAATTCCAGAGTGAACACAAATGCTCCATAACAGTGCCCATGATGTTCATCTTAGCATTCTTTATTGGTTTAATATTGTTTATTACACAGTTACATGTGAAACAAAATATGCAGAATGTGTAAAGCACAATGAAAATGCTCACAATGCAAGATGGTCCATTTATATACTATACATGCACCAACCGCCCACACCATCAAGTCCATCAACTATCCCCCTAACAGATCCCAATGAGACTGATCCTTGGAAAGGATTGTGAACATCTATACAAGTGCACCTTTTTACAATGGCAGCAGAAGGAGCCTGTGATACTCAAGATTATATTAAGGTAAAAGAAAAAAAGAATAAAGGAGATGAGGAGAAAGGGTGTCCAGATAATCTTAAATCCTTGCAATCTCCCTAATATTGTTTAATATTTGTTGTTTCAAAACGTATAGTAGTAGTAGTGTATTTAATCCATGCTGTAAGGGTAGATTGGGGTTGTTGCTTCCGGGAGATGAGAGTTAGTCTAGTGGCAATTAAGGAAGTGAATGCTCTAATGGAGCGGGTTACTGGGGAAAATTTAGTTAAGGTGCAAATGGGATTGGGGTGAAATATCATTTTGACACATTTGAGGAGACAGTAAAAGACAGAGACCAAAACAACAAGTGTACTGTTAAAGGGATACTTAGACTGCCATTAAGAGAGAAATTACTGTAGGGATGAGCAAGGTTATTTTTTCATCTTGGTTTCCCGCTTCAATACTTCAATAAATAGATATTACAGAAATATTATTATAGAAAGATATTACACATAACACCATACAACATTTACATTAATCTCTTTTCCTTTTGGTGTGGGGGCAATGGGACAATATGATTGTATGTGTGTAGGTGAGTTGGAAAATAAAAAATAGCCGAATAGCACTTTAAACAACACAAGAGCTTTCAAGAACCATATAAATAACTAAGATCAATCCAAAACAATAACTTAATAAGACTAATACATAAAGATTCTAAAATACACCAAAACATTGGCAGAGAGAAGAGACAGTTTCTGCAACAGCAATTTGAATTGACTTTGAGAAACTAGGCAGAGGGAGCAGCATACACAAAAGCTCTTTTGCCTTTCCCCTATATCTACAAGAGGACCAGCCGACCTCGAGGATTGTGACCAGATCCTGCTTGAGTGACAACTGGATTTCAACTTCTTTATTTTTAAGAGCAGGGAATGGCTAACTAGGCACCTAACCCAACTATTGACACATGTCATTCTGATCTAATAAATCCTTGGTCAGGGGTTCTGTATGTTGACAATCAGTAACATAAAAGAAAATTAGGTAAGGTAAGGTCAACAATAAGATCCTTATGGCTTGAATGAAAGGGAACTTTTTCATTTATCTTATCACTGTCTTATAATATTCAAAAATGATCTTGAGGCAGACTCAGCATTTCACTTAGGCCATATCTACAGCCGTTCTGGGCTACTGTAGAAACATGGCAGTTCAACATGGCAGTCTCCTTGGAAGAGATAAAGATATATTAAATAAATAACAATTCGTATTTTCAGATGATTATATACTAAAATACAGTACCTATAATTAATATATTCCATTTCTGCCAATAAATCCTCCTGAATGTTTAACACTGGACCTTTAATCCACATTTCAGTTTTTCAATCTGTTCACCCTGAGGAACAACAGTTTCAGTTTAGATGATAAAACAAGCACATTTTACAATTGAATTTGCAACGGTGAAGCTGTAAAAACAGACTGAAACAATGTACTTAACCTGATTTATTAGAGGAGTTGAGTTAAGTGACGAAATATTCGAAAAGTGGAGTGGTTTTAAATGTCAGATGTGAGGAATGCAGAGGGATGGCTGGAGAGGATTGCAGGGTAGAGAGATTGCCTAATGGAGAGGGTTCTCTGTTACTTAACAATTTGTTGCTGAAAGCAAGGATGCTGAGATGCTTATAGCAAAGTAGGGCGAGAAAGAGTATAGGGGCTAATGGTGCACATTAGCGTAAAGCTCTTTGTGTGGCCATATAGTGGAGCTAATACTGACTCACAGAGACTTTTGGACCGTGGTGAGACATACAGGATGTACATTATTGTGCTTCCAGGAGAGCCCCATATCGATCTATACTCTGCCAGTATCCCCACAGAACTACAGTAAATAAGGTTTTATGAAATACTTCCTGGATGACTTCCATTTTCCCCCAACATAACTGTATGTGCCTGCAGTAGCGCTAAGTGGAGAGGAGCTGTAATCGTGTTTGTATTTCTGTGTGGACATTTTGCATGAGTGTGTGAGTGCCTTGGTGAAATATCCTATTTTGTGTGGAAGAAGATAAATGAGTGAATGAATGACGCCAACTGAATGAATAGTACCTTATAGCATTAACATTATCGTTCTGTCTGTGAACCATAATCAGAATGGCTCTGATTCACTAAATCCTTAATGGAATGAAGGCCGATGATGAAAGACGGCTCTGACAAATGGAAGGAAAGAAGAAACGAGAGGAGAAAATGACTTTGTCAAACTTTTCCCATTAGGTGACCAAGCCACCGTAAAATTGCTTAACATTCAGAGTGGAAAGCGCGTAAGGTTGCGCATTTTATGAGCAATGTGACGAGGCGAAAAATAATGTATGTTTGGTGTATTTGAGACAAAGCACACAACGCGAGCAGTAAATCATTTCTAGGGATCTGCTGTATGGTGTGTAAACTAGCGTGTCTAAACATGCTAAGGAGCGTTAGTGCACATTTGGCAACCATGTGATACAGAAAAAAAGAGGGAGACTGAAAGAAAGAAAAAAAGGAAATATGAGCGGGCAAATGGCATGATGCAACAAGTTTACTCACTTATTTTCCTCTGTGTCTCTCTCTGTCACGCACTTGCATTTGTGCATGCATACCAATCTAGTACGTCTTAACACTTGCTCAAGAAATGCACACAGCAGACTAACCACATTCTAAAGCTTTGACTCACTCACATGTTGTTTTATTTGAATGCACTTAATTATTTTTGATTGCACATCACCGCTATGACACAAAAAGAAAAATAAACAGATAATGTTTGTGGTCGTACACACCAAAACTGATTACGTATTAATTATAATACGACATGCTCATAAGAAGCCACACAAGGCAGCTTGCCAATTCAAACAAGCCTTGAGTGGATGCCTGATAAATAGAAGGAAAACATTAGATATGGATGTTTTTCAGGAGTTGCAGTTAAGGGTCTCTCCTCAGACTGCTGCTTATCAATATTCTGTACCACGACAGGAGAGGGAGAGAGATGGATGAAGCACAGGAGGGAGGAAGACTTGAAAGGCAGATGAAGGGACAGCACATAGAGAGAAGAGAGATGTGACAACGGGAAGCATTAGTGACAGAGAGAGGGACCAAAGGGTAAGTGAATAAAAGAGAGAGAGAGCCAACGAGGGAAGGAGATTCTCAATCTAGAGCTCAAAACAGAGGGAAAACTGACAGATATGAAACGAGAAAGGAACAGTGTGTTACATCTGGGAGAGAAGGGGAGCGCCAAGAATGAAACAATTCATCCTTTCTTGTTATTGGAGGCAAAGAAAAGGACAGGAAGGCAGTGGTGCACCACGGGAGTTCTGAGGCATTTAATTGGAGATGAAGAGAAGCAGGCTAAGAGCCAGGTTCAAACTGAGTAGCAGTGAAGAAAATAATTTGATGTTGAGGATGAACTTTCAACCATATCTCATTCTTGACTTGCGATGCAGAACAGGAACTTTCGAGTTCGGTTTCAGAAGTGATAAAACCTTGCTCAAATTCACATTGACAACGCAAACAAGTAAAAATCCAGCCTTAGATCACAACCTTACTGAAGAGTATGTCGGTTGGTCCACCATTTTGGTCCAGACTCAAATACTTCAACAGCAAACTGTGGATGAAACGTAATTCAGACATTCATGTCGCTGCTCGGACATGTCTGCAACGAGAGCAGGACAGAAAAGACTAAAGAGTGTAGAAGTTTTAAGTTGGCAGATATTTCATGGCATTAGAAGTCAGTGTTGTTACATGATGTCCATAGCTGTACTGCCATGCTGGTAAATTTCCATGTGAGCTGTGTTTTGTGTGCTAACGAATTATTTGTCATTTAATTTTGTTAGAACAGCATTAAACTTGCGGCAACAAGTCCTACATTAGATTCAAATGTATCTTAATGTGGATAGTAAATCCCAGGAGCAGGTTTTTATTATTTTTTCCCAAACAGATGAAAGAAATGTTCATTAAGATATTGCACTGAATTACAGAGGCTAGTGGAACAGCAGCTAGCCTTGGGGGTGAAGTCTTACCTTTGGCTCTCTATACAAGAACAGATTTTAGCCTAAAACTTGCTTTAGTAATTACTTTCCTGTTCTTAAGCAACTTTAACCATATGCTGCCACTGCTACTAATTTTGAGCTACAGAACTTGCTCCCTTAACTTTTAGGATATTAATGGTTTTGTTTTCCTCCTTCTTCCCACATACTTCAGTTTGTACCCCCTCCTACTTTCTCAGACGCATTAAACCAAAGAAAAGACTTTTTTAACTTCATACTAGATAGCTGTACGGTCTGGCGAGCACCATTTTCCAAGCCTAATAAGGTGACAGAGAGGATTAAAACAAGTCAGAACAACTTCAAACACTTCTGCTTTTCCAGTTTCATCCACTGGCCTGTTATTGTTGGCTAATTAAGATTAGGTTGGCAAATACCGATTAGCCTGAATATGATGAATTTGAAAACAGGATCCGGTGCTACCTTAATCCAACAGTGGCTCAGAAAAAAAAATAGAGCATCCTGAGCAGCTGTTTGTTCTTGTGTGATAAAGTGTCTGTCTGAGTCACTGTGCTTTTGAGAATTATTCACACACTGGTTCATGAGAAACTGCCTGCCTCAGGTTTGGCTGCCTACATGAATACACTCATGCTGAAGGTCACATTGAGCAGCACTGTGGTGGGTTGGGCACACAGGAGAAAGAAAAAGCAGAGAAATTAAGACTGACTGGCCCTAAATAAAACACTATTTTTCTTATCACTATTTTTCTTTACAGCACTTTGACCTCTAGCAGGTTTTTAAACACAACACAAGTGTTTAATGGTAGCTCCAACATCATAAGACCTAATTTCAGAAAAAAAAATGGTGCTCTGTGGCCTGGGAAGAAAAAGAGGAGAAAAATCTAGGCAGGCGCCTGTGGCAAAGTTTATCTTGCAGCGATCGCTATCTTTTGTTAAATGGCTCAAACATTTCCTGCTTCCTGTTTGGAACCAAATAGCCTAGTTAAAATTTAAGAATTAAGTAATACCTACACACCGAGAAGCATGTGAAATAAAATGTGGCATGAGGGGCTGGAGAGGTGAAAACATCTGTTAAAGGAATATTTAGACCTTCAGGAAATACGCTTATTTGTTTTCTTTCTCGATGTGAAGGTCGATACCACTCTCATATGTTTCTGTTCAGTATAAAGGAGCTTTCAGTTCAACAACAACTATCAACAGTTGCCACTGCAGCTCTGCCACAGCTACTGGACACATTCTAGTTACAACCTGTAGAATTAGCTACAGGTTGATGTTATCCACCTACTATACTGTACTGTAAGTAATTGAAGTAGCTTAAAGTAGAGGAAATGGTTAGCAATATTGCTTGATTAATATAGATAAGTTAGCATTACTGTTAATTGGTGCAGACTAGTCATACTCAAACATTGCTGATATTGGTCTAGGACTGTTTCCCTTCATTGATCTAGTTGTTTACTGTTGGTGAAGAAGCGTATAATGCATTCACTAGATGGCCAACTAGTAAAATTAGCTCCTGTATCACTTCCCTCATTGTAGTTTCTGTTTCATGGTTGCACGGTGAACAACGAGCTGTGAAGTTGAACCATTATCAACTCAGACAGCAGCAGCAAATAGCAGTGGCATCCACCTCAGTAATTAACACGTTTATATGTTGTTTGTTTAATCTGTACTAAGAAACAACATTTTTATCTTTGGCCCTTAATTGTTTCTTACGGTTTCCAGTCTTTATGCTAAGCTAACTGGCTGGCACAGCTTCATATTGAACGGGCATGAGAGTGGTGTTGATCTTTTCATCTGAGGAAAACTAACAAGTGTATATGTCGAACCATATCTTTGAGAAAGCCTTGTAAAGAAGCACAGTGACCAATGATGAAGCTGATCTCTTTTAAATCTGTCTTTTTCAGGGAAGTGGCAGCTACAGAACCACTCACCACAATTACTCTTAACTATTGTAATCCAGCACATAATGCCAGCATTAGAGATGGGATGGTGGAGAGCTGCATATTAGTTCTATACGGCAAACTGCCTGTCTCAGCAAAAGGCCCCTCTCAGTCTTCCTAAATCTCTGTGAATTAATTACACCACCGGTGATTTAGGTGCCAACTGCCGCCCGATAGCTTGGTGATAGCCTCAGTGAACAGACTGCTTTACGAGCTAAACATGGGTGGCAGAGATGGAAGAGATAAGGAA
Source organism: Morone saxatilis (assembly GCF_004916995.1). Taxonomy (NCBI): domain Eukaryota; kingdom Metazoa; phylum Chordata; class Actinopteri; family Moronidae; genus Morone; species Morone saxatilis. Next base: position 17,489,804 of record NW_023340257.1, on the reverse strand, counting down.
GAGTGAGGCAGAAAAAGAGAGAGGGATCTGTTGATGAAACTCATTAATGAGAGGGATGGATTAAGGGTATTACACATACACACCCTATACACGAGCGGCATTCTGATTTACACTCCCCCGAAGTGTAGATTTATATTAAAGCTTCAAATAGCCTGTCTTTGGACGGAAAGGGTTATCCCCACCTCCCCTCCCCACCTTCACAAGCTGGAGGGTGATGACAGAGTTGATTTGAATCCATTTTGGCTCCTCACTCATGTGACTCCACTTCATCCTCCTAGCTGTCCACAGAGTCCTGTCACAAAGATGGAGTTTAGCCTCCACCACAGCTGTTACAACAGATTTTTCCCCCTTTCTTCCTGTGGGCTCTGGTGTCACAGTGGGATCTTTCTTTAGGCTTTGTCTCTATCTGTACGGCTTTCATTCTCTGTCAAGTTTCCCCACTGCTGCTTCATCCGTCCTCAAATAGCACCGCAGTCCTGTAAAGACAAATGACTGGCTAATTAACAATGAAAGATATCGCACGGTATGTTAATAGGACCTTCATCGTGCCTTCCCTGACCTCCTCTCTCTTTCTTTTATTCTCGTCTTTGTGTGCTACACGTAACGCCAAGGGACATCCTGTCACCATGTGAATAGCCGCTGTTCATCGCTGGTTACAGCTGTGCCCTCAGTACCCTCTTTGTATGACCCATATTCTGTCAGCAAAATGCCCTGCCAGTTATTATGTACCCCCTAACTACTCGGCTATCTAATCGCTAAAATATTCAGTAAACTGCAAATTCTGTCACTGTAGTGGTAAAAGCTTAAGGCTACATCATACGCCTAAAAATGACACGTACTGTTTAGATTGTAGTTTGAAGGTTGTAGTTCAACTATGTGCCGCATTATATTCCCATTTAGATTACAAAACAGGACAGACATGCCAAGTTGTTTGTAACTTTAAAGTCTTTTACAAACAAGAACATAGTGCTGCTTACGCTAGGCTAGAATTCAATGATAAATGGACTGTGCGAAGGGAAAGGCCATCACATATAGAAACTAACTCATCATACACTGATGGACAGCATCAGGAGCAATTTGGGGTCAGTATCTTGCTCAAGAACACTTTGACATGCAGCATGAGGCGGCGGGGATTGAACCCCGAAGCTTCTGATTAGTGGACAACCCGCTCTGCCTCCTGTGCCACAGCCACCCCATACAATTATTTTGTACCAGTTCTTTTGATCATGATGGAAATGTCAAAAGTCAAATGTGTTCTTCCCTCTGTACTGCAACTCTGGTAAGTGTGAAGTTTACAGAACAGTGGACAGTTGCTTCCAACTTCCAAAGACAAAAGTAGGTGCTACTATATGGTACAAGGAAGCTAAAAAATGGTAGCCAAGCCTAAAAGGAACGGACACAAGCCAAGTGTTTTTACAGGGGATTCAGTTACATGACTCCATCAAAACACAACCAAATCACAGGCCTGTTATTGGCGGGGCAGCAGACAGACTGTGTTAAATTCTGAAAAGGGCTGAAAACCAGCCTGATCGATAAATGCTCGTCTTCCAGGAGGAGACGTGATTAGACTAACCTGCTGCTTTGCTCCAACTCTCTTTTTTTCCATCAGCAGAGGAAAACATTCACAGACACTTACCATAAACACGCACACACACACACACAAACACACTTACTGTAATCGAATACACCTGGATGCACGTACACAGACACACAGACACACACACACACACTCCCACACACGCCCACATACACCCTAGAGAAAATTGGATGTTTGAGCTGTGCTCCAAGTAGCACTCAGTGAAAGTCAAGTGGTGACTCAGCACAGTGAGGGAGAGAGGGAGAGAGAGAGCAACAGGGTTTAGGTCAAGGTGGGGGGTTGCTGGTGCATAAAAATTATTAAATGATTACTTTGAAGTAAATGTGCCAGAGAGTGATGAAGCTGATAATCTAGCTGTCTATCTTTTTGATCATCATGTATCAACCCTTGAATTACCTGTCCTTCTCTTCTTGTTTGCACATAAAACCCCTTATGATGCCTGTTGTCTCTGATCTGTTGCTCATCTCTGATCTCCAAGGCCACATCATTGTTTTTTCCGAATCTATAATGCAAGTGTTAACATTTTGATTATATTTCTCTGTATTTTCCTCCCCTGAGAGGTAATTCATTCAATGACATTTATTGTGTATTAATGGACACTTAATGGATAATGAATAATAATGAATGCCCACAGTGCAACTCTTCCGTTTCCTTTTCCTCCCTCAACTTGGAGGGGGGGGGGTCTTTTTTTATAATCTCACACACCCACAATCACCCACACACTTACACATTATTCAGGCTTCTTTGTTGTTTTAAGAAGAGCCCAATTGAAAAGCTAGGCCTGTTAAGGGGGGCCAGTTGTAAGTGAGATTCATGACGCATTGCAGACATGAGGTCGTACATCATAGTTTGTGAGGCGGGCGACAGAAGCTGCCATTATTGGATCAGCACTGGTTCATTAAGTCTCCACACGACACAGTCTGCCGCTAACGCCTGTGGACAGAGGGATGAAGGGAGAGGAAAGAGAGAACTGAGAAAGAAAGGATGGACGAAAGCTGAGAGGGAAAGATGCATTGCAAAGAAAGCTAAGAGAGAGACGAAGTACAGAGGAAAGAGTGAGATTGAATGTGAAAATTAAACTCTGGGCCAAAACTCGAAAACAATTTTCTGTAATTGAAGGTAATCTAATGATTTTTTTCAGGCACATAATCTGATGTAGAAATTGGTGAGTAAGATAACTATGCGTTAGGGATAATGGCCTGCAGCTTCCTGTCAATGCTGGCTTGGTCAACATTTCCACAACAACTCAAGCAGCGTATTGGCAGCCCCCTTTGATAGCTCACCGCATCCAAGTTTCAGAGGTTAATTTCCAACATCCATCTGTCCATTTCATTTTCTCTGTAGCTATAATTTCATTTGATCAGACAAAGCATCAGGAACAATAATCTTCGTCTATTCAAATACTTTTAGAATATATACAAAGCTCCAGTGATGGACTAACAGGTGGTGTTCTGTATTGTACCATTACTGCTGAGCTGTGAGCACAAATTGACAAAGAGATGGTGCTATCTGGTGGCCATACTGTGCATCACAGCTTTGTACAAGCAGGATGGATTTTATTTTTGCTTTGGAGAAAGTATCTGTGACTGGTTTCTGTGAAAAGACATCAAGCTAGAAAGGCCCTGCACAGGTGTTTTTAAAAAAAATTTTCAGGACTGTGTGCATCTGAGGTCTAATCAGCCACATAAAACAACTGCATCAATAAACCACTCAAGGGCTTAAATTTAGGATATTTCATAATTTTGAATGCAAAAATTCTGACATGAACCTTGTCTCTTCTGCAATGTGTGTACATTCCATTTCAGCTGAATAAACTGCCTCAGCATTGCAAGGTATTCCTCACCCCACTGACTGAACTTGATTCTTAAAAAACTGCATCAACATAAAGTCACATTCAGATTGTATCAGCACGTGTTCCTCAAAGAAATGAGTCACATATCTCTATCTCAATTAAAATCTTTGCTCCTAATTAGAAGCTTCAATGGGTAGGACAAATTGATGCATCAAGCGTAGAGATATCTCAAATAGGATTTTAATGAATAACAGTATTGATTTGGTGCCCCTGAGTGCAATGAAAACATTAAAAATATATCAAATGTTGGACCAGTGTTTGCTAAGATAATTATGCTAATTGAATATGAGGAATTATTTAAAGTCACTGCAAATTTGCACTAATCAGATGACAGAATTACAGATATATTTGACAAAAGAGGTGATTTCATGGGCAATAACTCTACTTTTAACTGAACTTTTTAACAGGACAAAAAGTGTTGTGACTGAGATTGCAGACAAATTATTAAAAAGAACATGAATAATCATGGTTTATTATAGCAAGACTATAAGACCTGCAATCAAAAGTTATACATTTCCCCAAGTTGGTGATAACTTATGTATTGACAAGAGTGCTCAGAGCACATTGAGCATATATCGGACCACCTTTTAAAAGTGGCCTCTTTAGCTATGTAATGTAAATGGCGAATTACCTGTTTAAGTAGGTCAATAGGCCTACATAAGAATACAAGTAATACTAACTCTATCCAGTTGCAGGATGCACCTGTTAGGGCAACACATCACTTCTTAACATTATTCAAAGGATTTACAATTTATGTGGTGGTTTATGATTTTTACGGTTTTCCTGCTTATTGGTTATCAATTACATTTTGGATTTGCTTATAGAAATTGTTAGAATTTTGGGGGTGATGTCCCGGACCTGTTGCAGAGACTTCTTGGTGTCTTCACTAGTTGCTGATAACCTCAAGGTGATGACAAGGAGTCACCATGCCCACCCAAAATAGTCCTATACATAACTCCCCATAAAACCACAACGTGTAATTTTTGAATTTCTGTTATTGTACAGATTAAACAAACAAGATATAAGGTAATAATGAGTGAGCTTTAGAGGTGCTGGTAGGTGGAATCTATTAGAGTCAATGCAGGCTAGCTGTCCCCCATGTCTTAATGCTAAGCTAAGCTGATCAGCTGAGTGGTATCAATTTTCTCATCAAACTCTGAGTAAAAAAGCAAATAAGTGTATTTTCCCATATGAAATAACGGATCTCAAGCAGTTCGTTTGTAAATTTTTATTACATTTTTTTATTCATAACAGCAAGAATCAAATATAGCAATGCAGGCCCCGTGAAAACATGTGTCATGAACTTCTTTCTCTTAACCATACATATCCATCCAAGTTGGCACAGCACAACAAGGTTATATTAGCTACATTCATGACTTCAAATATTACATGATTTTGTAGATAATAAAACCCCAGCAAACATATTCCTATCAGCTTCAGAAGATACACATTTACCACCCCTATTTCTTTTCAGGCTTCTTCTCACACATTTCATTCTGATGAGATTATATTTTATGGCTTTAGACTGCGACAAACAGAGGTTTTCTCTACAGGTGCTTTTCAGAGGAGGTGGCCGACATTCAAACGTGACACATCCTTTCAGGGGGCCTGGAGCAGTAAAACAAGCAGAAACAAACTGCAGAAGAAGACAGAATACATCATATTAGCACTACAAGCAGAGAAAACAAACAACAAATGAAAAAAAGTTCAGTTTACATTATATCATAAACGTAAGCATGCGTGCTTGTAGGAGATGAGAGATGACAAAGATGATCAGGACAATATTTCAAACTAACGACTTAATGAACAAACCACAAAACAGTATTTCAGTCTGAAATTATTCTTAAATTGTGCCTGATGTTGAACTACATTCCTGTTTGGTCAGTTTCATCTACTAGAAGCACAGCTTACATAAACATAAAGAACATACTTATAGCTATGGTGTTTGTGTTGCATGTATTTTAACTCTCCAAGTGGTAAAACTTTAGTGAGTATATTTTCAGGAATCTTTTTTTTTTTTTAAATAAACCACTATTCTATTTTTGTATTTTTTCTATATATTTTATTCCATTACATTGATAGAATATTGTATACTGTAAATACATCTTTCTGTGTAACATGTTTTCTTATTCAATATTACTGTTGTGATTTTTTTAACGGTATATGTATTTCCTTTTAACATGCATTCCTCTCTGAGTAAAGTAAAGAGACAGGACGTGTTGTGATTGGTTGGGCCTGGGAGGGCGTGGCCATGACACACAGACCTGTCAGTACAGGCAGGTTAGGGGACCAGACAAACCCAGTCAGGCCCTTACGCTGGAGGGCAGTGGACGCCTCCTCCGGAAGGTTACCTGGCAAACTACAAGCTGCTGACAAAAAAGAAGAGCAACACTTGGCCTTTTCTGAAAGGGGTCGGAGAGTGAGAACTCAGTGCCCTTTTGATGCAAGCAATTTTGTTCAGCCTTTCATAAGATTTTTTTGTTATCCTAGCAAAATTCCTTGTCATTATAGACATTATTTTTTTATTCAAAATAAGATCTCAATATACATGATTCTCTCTTTTTTGACTATGTACAGAAGTGCAAAAAAGTCAACCTTTATCACCTTTAACGCCTCGAGATTCCCCACCCCACCCTTGTTGTTTGCAGTTGGCTGAGTAAGAGACGAGTGTGCATACTCAGTCCCCCTCCTCACCACGTTCACCTGACCCCGCCAGCAACGCCCCCGAAAAAGTGATCAAATATGCAGCTTGTTTTCCAACATGGCCCAATTTCCAGGGAGAGTAAAAATATTAAAACAATAGTTACTATTTGAAATGGATACAGTAGAAAATAACATCTTTACTCTAAACATCTAAGAACTAGATTTTTATAATAGTCTTTTTTTTCTTATATGACTAGTTACAAACCTTACAATCATTAAAATATTACTCGGTTATCGGCGATGGTTGCCACAGTGACAACTTAGCCTCTCTGTTCTATTATATCATCACTGTTAGATACTCATATAAAACATCTTTGTTCAAAGAACACAAAAAGACTAGAGAAATGAACAATATGCATACAGTTCAACAATATGCATAACGTAGAAAATATTGAGTTTACAATCATAATCATACTAAAAGTAACATTACATGGAATTTCAGGAAACTGTGCATGAGGAACACACAAACACACACTTTTACCTTATATTCATTATAAGAAAGATAAATATAATAAGCAAAACTAAAAATCTGAACTAAATATCAAAATATCATCCAAACAAAATAAAGTAAAACACTCCTCATCTAAAGAAAAACTACAAGAAAGTTAAGAAAACACTGACAAAAAAAGTGACAATTACATAGTGCTCTGTGTGTATGTGTGTGTGTGTGTGTAGGTCTGTGTGTAGGTGTGTGTGTGAGTGTGTGTGAGTGTTAATATGGCGTGGATTAGGCAACTGGATGGTTCAAAATGGCATGTTGCATTGTGCTGACCCGATGGTACATTCTAAGGCTTTGGATGAGTAATACAATCGTTTATATTCTTGCCACTTTCCCTGTACTATCCACCAATTAAATATGCCTGAAGAACACCCAGAACACAACAAAAACAAAGAGTTCTAGAGATCTACTCTTTACACCCGATCGTTCTTTGGGCACACTAATGCGGCCCATACATTTAAAAAATGTTCTCCCACTAGTCTACCTACAATATCTAGTAACAGTGACACAAAAAAGACTTTGGCTGACTATCTGAAAACAGTTCTCAGGTAGACGTATTAAACAAATATTCTTAAATATGTCAGACTATATATACACACACTACACTGAATCTACTTTGACAATCTGTCTTAAAATATGTGTACAAACATGAAAAACAAATCATGTTATACAAATCACATATCCACCAGTTGCACCGTCGATTTTGACTTCTGTCTCACAGCAGTTTGGATACCAACTGATCGCCCTGTTGTTTCAAAGCTATTCATCGTAACATCTTCATTATTAGGAGAGTCTTTGGTCTCTCGTGCAGGCCAAGACCCCCACATACAACTCATCTGACTTTTAGAGTCAATTGACTAAAAGATCATGGAGAGATCTGTGTCGGAACAGATCCAGTCGTTTCCTGTCTAAACAACTGACACCAATAATAAAGTCTATGAAAACAAAAAAAGCTAAGTAAATCAGGCAATTTGGGGAAGGTAATCTAATCAGCAGTGGTGCTATTGGGAATCACAGGTAATGACAGGTAACAACATTGGACACTACATGCTGTCCAAGAGAGAAAATAGACGTATTAAAGGGAATTGTTGAGTTAAACACTTTGTAACGCTGCTTAAATACCATTCATGTGTTTTGAGATGTATGGCACTTTACAGGGATGCCTGCAAGGTTAAAGACATGTGCTTAAGAGATAGAAAGGTAGGCTACAAAGGTTTTAAAGACACCTCAAAGACATTCAGTTGCTATTTTGCCTCTGAGTGCACTCGTAATTTCCCTTATCACTGGTTTAACAAAATAAAATCATAAACAAAATCATTGTGCATGCATATGTGACACAGTCAGATTTCCGTTCCTTTTACCTCAACTGAAATACAAGGTGTACCTTTGTGTAAACAAATGAACACATTTAGGTCAGAGACCAACAACCAATAAACAAACACAAGTCATGATTCTTGGTCAATGGATGTACCAATCCAGCCGTTTTTTTGATGACCGCTCCACACATTTACCTCATGTTAACATTCAAAGTGTGTCCGGTGAATAAAGGTAAGTTGCCTCTAGAGAACGAGGCAGTCTTTAATGCAAATTATGTTCTTTTCTGTTGTTGTGTAATAGTGTGCATGAAGTACACATGAAAACAATCCTAATAATCTTTGCCTCATATGTTAACATGCAGATTTATTCCAAACCAATTGAGATTTGGTTTTCCGTTTTGCTCTTGATGTTACAGGCATGAAGGGTGACCGCTAATCTTGGACTCGACACCAGCACACTCCAGTTCCATCTGGAAAGAAGGTTGCAAAACACAGCAAATCAGATGTGAATGATCGGGATTGGATGAGTCTATGAAACTCTGAATTACATTTAGTCTAATTAAAATTGTTAATTAATTCTCACTTTCTACAATACAATTCTACACATTAAAGCTAGGGTATGGTTAAGGTTTGGGAAAGATTGTGGTTATGGCAAATAAACTACTGTATGTTTAAAATATGGTTGGGCAACTAAAAAAAGAAAGCAGACTTTATTGTCAGCATCTTAACCACTGAGCTGCAGTGCCCCCCTTGGTTGCAGTTGAATAAAAAGGTGAGCAACAGGATAATTGCAGATCTGTGAGTGGACACAAACTTGGGTCTCCAGCATGAAAGCCAGATGTGGCACATGCTGATCCACCACCCTAACCTCTATACCCTTACTGTCTGCCTCACCAGATAAAGGGTACAGTACTTCCTGCATTGGCACTGAATGTTGGACAAAAAATAATAATAAATCTGAGGCGCAGAACTGTCCAACATGGGTGTAATTCCTTTGGCTACTGAAAAAGCAAATAATGTGTTTTTAGTGTTGCCTTTTATAATGTTACATAATCAATCAACTTCATATTTTACTCTTGCAAGTTGTGCAGATAACATAACCACATCAGTGGGGAGCAAGGGATTCTGACTGAGTATTGATGGTGCATGACTGCAAAAACTGCCACAGTGGCCAAGATATACAGTATTATCATCCTAATTCGCCTCTCTTTTTTAAAAGAATAGTTCAACATTTTGAGAAATATACTCTCATTCGCTATTCCTCCACTACAGGGAATCATTGGCCTAAATCTAACCAGATTTTTGGTCAGAGCCAGGTTAGCTGTGTCCCCATGTTTATGCTAAGCTTAGCTAACCAATTGCTGCCTTTACAGTAGCTGTATATTTAGCATCTAAGTTCCAAAGTTCAAAGTTGTATCCAATTTGTACATTACTTAAATAAAGTAGGTGGGTGCAAAATAATAATAATAATAAT
>NW_023340257.1:17479746-17480263 GCF_004916995.1 Morone saxatilis | reverse complement strand
ATAATAATAATAATAATAATTGGTCAAATCTTTCACATAATTGTTTCTGAACTGTATAGATTAAAAGTATAAAAGTAACAAATGCAGGGTGTGAGGAGAGTACATACTGTTCTGAATGAGACTCCTACATCTGGGTCACATACTTGTGACTAGTCAGATGGTCCGCAGATATTATTGGAATCTGATTGAGAGGGGGAAGGAGAGAAATAGAGGGAAGGAAAAGACAGAAAGAAAGAAACAGGGGGACAAAGGAGGGAAACAGAGACATCAGTTGAAATTAGGACAAATAGTACTTCAACCCACAGTGATAATAAAGATAAGCATTGTAATTATCTAAATAATTACAGTATCAGATGCTCTGAAAAGCTAGCAAAGGTCAGAGACGAGCCTTGTGCACCATCCATGCATTTTTCATTAGGACCACATGGGAATCATAAGAATAAAACAATAAATAAACTAACAGATACTGAAAAGTCAAAGCTGACACCAGAAGTGGAAAGAGAGAGAGAGAAAGAGA
>NW_023340257.1:17476246-17479637 GCF_004916995.1 Morone saxatilis | reverse complement strand
GTGGCTGCAGACACAGTGGCTGGAGTAGCACCGTGCATCATGGGTACTTGGAGGGAAAGATCACACAGGCAGTTGAACCAGAGCAGATTTGAAGCTTTTTTATGTTAACACTTCATTTGTACGTCTGTTTATAGAATGCTAATAAACATGAGAAAAGCCACTGATAGTTTGAAATAGCTTGTTTTGTTCTTTCTAACAATTACTCCACCAATTTGAGTAAAGGGAAAGCAACAGGCATGCTGTGGAGGAAGAAAAAGAAACATCAGGGGAATTATTTACAGTGCAAAGTAGTTAATTGCCAAATTTGAAGATCAAAATATAAATTCAGATGGCAGTATCTTTATTTTTCTTGTGGCATTCATACTGAAAAGGCTAGTTAATTGGCTTTTGTTTCACCTCCCTAAAATAGGAACACAAAAATTACCGCTACAAATGATGCTAAAATTAAACTAAACAACAAACAATACACCTACCACTACTTCTACTACAATAATAACTCCTCATGTTTATATGGCATGTATAATCAGACAGTATAATGAGGTGCTCTAGAGGTTAGAGAGCTTGGGATGGAAGTATAATGAAGCTAGGGTCGGGTGGATTTTGAACTGCAACAAGCATTAGGTGACAGACAGAACTGTGGCAGAGCAAATAAGAGTTCATTCCATACCACAAATACGTATTGCATAAGAGTATAATAAAAACACATCAACTTCCAATTGAAATTACACACTACAATTCTTTATTTTTATCAGCCACACTGTCGACCGCATTGCAAAGAGATTACATATGCTGTTTCAGGTTAATGTCAAAGTCTAAATTCACAAAATGGAGAATGTGCTCACGTTATATGGTGAGTTGAATGACACGTGAGTGACTAAAATGGGCTCAAAGATAATCAGTAAGGAAAGCTGGCACCTACCAACACTTGTTGCAGGTGTCATGCACAATATCGAGCCTGCCCATCATGCATTGCAACAGGGAGTGGAGTGAATAGGGAGGAGAAGAAATCAAGTGTTATAAGGTCAGACATATTGGATTCAACCTGGGTGTGAATGCTGGCTTCAATACAATAGTGATATAGCTGATTATGTACCAATATTGATTAATAATAATTACACAAAATGATCATTCATTTGCACACATCACAGTTGCTGCTACCACACATACTGCACAGCATAGGAAGCATATGCATAAGATATTAAGCTCTGAGTTGTGGAGAACCTTATACTGTCTGTCCAGCCCCAGTTTACTGCTCACTGCTCCATTAAATGGAAGGGCAGATTAAACACTACCACTGGTCCCATTTTCCTGTCAGCAGCTTAACAGCTGTTTGCGTGGTAGTTTTTGAATGACCTGCTTTCAGAGTCCTCAAAGTGTCTTGCAGTGACCTGACAGTCCAGTAGTGTGGGACATATGAGGATCTGAGTATCCGAATCTCTCACAGAAGGGAATCGATGGCAGGCTATTCTTAGGCTGTCAGATGAGAATATGGGACACAGTGTAAGATGACTATGCAGTGGCCAGAGAAGTACAGCTCAAATAAGCTGTGTGTGTGTGTGTGTGTAGTGTATATACACACATACTGTATATTAAGGCCGCAATTTCCACTGGGGAAAAAGTGGAGACATGTTCCCCCACTTTGCAGTTTGAGTTTGATTTACTTAATAAAATCTCTCTAAACTGTGTCATCTTACAGTCCAGTTAGATAAGAAAGAAAAAAGGTGATAAAAAATGTTGACTGATCATCTGGTTCACTTTGTTACTCTGCATTACCTTTTGATGCCTTAAATTTTGCCGGTCAGGCTGCCCTGACTATCTGATGGGTGGAGTATCTTCTGGTTGGATGCACCATGACAGGAGACTCGTGTTAGAGCCAAAAAAAGCAATGTTAACCATTCTGAAATGTTTTTTGGATAGGTTTGTTTTTTCAGTTGATTATGGGAAATTCTCCTGAAAAGAAGCCTAAATAGATTATCAATTAAAGACGAGGCAGTAAAGGACAGTGCTGCTGATGCAAGAATTGATATGTAGTTAAAGATCTGTATCCATGAATCCTATAAATGCATAAAATATCAATCATAGTATCTTTAAACAACCCCGACCTCTGACTCTAAACCTAGACCCATGCTGTACATACATGTGCAATTAATTCCATGCGAGTTCTTCAACTTTGTCACCAACAATGAAATCACACAATCATTCAGCCATTCACTGCTGATGCCAAAAGACAATAAGGGAGATTTGTGAGACAGTACATGTGATTTGAGAGCCAACAGCAATGGAATAACTGCAGCAAACACGTGTCAAAGGAGGCTCAGTTCTTACCTGATGGTATGAAGGCAGCCTGCTGCTGAAACTGCATGTTGGCCAGGGCCTGTTGGTACTGGAATACGCCAGCATTGAACATAGTGGTGGCACCGTTGGCTTTTTCAAGTGCAGGTCTCTTTGGTAAAGGAGGCAAGACGGGAGGGAGCCCCTGATGAGGGGACAACACCAAAATAAAGGGATGGGAGTGAGGGAAATCAAAGGATGGTAGCAGTGACATTCAGGACAGAGAGAAGAAAGAATTTCATTAGAAGATAAAGTTGCCCTTCCAAACAGCTATTACAAACACTGGCAAGCAAGCAGTGGACTACACTACCTCTGTCAGAGAAAGACAGGACAGTGGCGCTAGCTGACAAACTGTGACATCTATCCCGCTAGTGGCAACAAAATACACTCCTCAGCACAATGTAATGAACCTTATGATATGATTTTGAATAATACAGTACATAAAACAATTATTTTGCAGGCTAAGGCATAGCTAGTTTTTCTGTACGGATAAGGACAGCTACCATACAAGTTATAGTATTGATTGTTGGACCATCAACAGAAATGATGTAGTTAGGGAAAGCTGCACTGCCAGCTCCATGATAATAGTTCACTATAAGCCATGTTAAGACTGTTATGACACCTCTTTAACAATTACACATGCAATATGGGAAGTGACAAAATCATGCAAATACTACCATACCTTATATAGATACTACAATATTACATTTTCATGCCACCAATTATTTGCTTTGGAGATTCACTTTAAGTGATGAACTGACCACTGACAGTGAAAAATGTACAGGGTTTCCTTTTCTTTTTTTGGTCCCTGATGTTTTACATCAAGATTCAAATGGGCATTTTATCCGATGGCTACAATCAGTTCATCACCCCTCAGTGTTTCCTCAGTTCAGATTATTCAATATCTACTTTATTTTAGAACTACAAAAGTATATCTACTACACCACAGCTACATGCCAAGCTAAAAGGTGAAAGGTCATAGTACCAGGTCAAAAGTTGCGTCGAGGGGTCGCTTCAGTGATTTGACAGCCGACTGAGTCTTAATTAGCAGGCAGCGAGC
>NW_023340257.1:17466201-17476235 GCF_004916995.1 Morone saxatilis | reverse complement strand
GCGCATTAACATAAACCAGCAAGCGGAGGTGCATCATGGGGGCAGCAGTGCAGTGTGGGTTGGTGAGAAAAAAAACAAACAAAAAAACAAACAAACAAATAAAAAAACAAATCATTGGAATGCAATATACAACAATAACAAGACTAGGACATGCACATTAATGGCTGTAGGGTTACTGAAAAGAATTATGGCCCTCAAAGTAGTTTACTGTCAGAAGAAAATTCTGTTTCATGAACTATAACTGAGTGCAATGGTGTTGTGGTCCAGAAAGGAAGATTAGCCAGATAACCATTTGTTAAATTCAAATTTAAGGCAATCCATGATTTTTGTATAGACACACTATGAAGCCCCTGCTCCAGATACTTACAGTCTGTGACTGGGCTATGGCTACGAAAATACACAGCTATAATGGCAGGTTAACTTGATCCTGGTCCCGGGCCGGCAACTCAACTCTCAATCAATGGGTGCAATCATCATAATCCTCCAAACGGAACGAAACAGCGTGTTTATAGCCATAAGTCAGCATTATATATAAAACTGTTAAGTTGTCACAGTTACAGTAGATATAATCTGCCACTAACAAGGTTAAGATTGCTTAAATATAAAGTTCACACTTCAGTGTGTGCTTTCAAATACTAACCTTTTGTTATTTCCTTATTATACCGGGACATGAAAAATGAACCACTATTAACCACTTATTAGCTTGCTTATTATATTTTAACCTACATGCAGTGTAAGACATACATGTTCATACACTTCGAGCTAAACTAAAACCACTTTGTGTTCTATGAGTTTATACATCATGGGCTATATTATATTTATTTGATCGTTCTTTTCACTGTACAATTGTATTGTTGTTTCTCATATCTTTTATTGAATTAAGCATATTTAAAATATGTTTAAAAACTGATCCAAGCACTTTCCAAAAATTATTTGTTCACAAAATTAGACTGTAAGTAAAAAATTAAATAATAATAAAGATAAAGATAAATTAGTCAAAATAAGACGACATGAACTGAACTGCTCACGACATTAAACCTTTTAAAAAGAAAAGGTTAAAAAGGGTAGATATACTGATAATATTGTTAAAATGTGGAGTCAAGTCTAATATATCATCTCTAATTTGGCTCTAATAAATACCATGAAAGCTTATCCTCCTTTCTGGAATACCTGCTGCAAAATGTCATTTACAGTACTTGGCTGAGCGAAACCTGACTGTGTCATTTTTAACTTTAGTTATTACTGCATTGCAGAAACAAGGTTGAAATGAACACTAGTCTTCACAGTTGTCTTTTCAGCAAAAACATTTACATACCTACTGACTGCGAACAGCAAAAAATACAACTAACAAAGCAGCAAAACAAGGAGGAGCAGGAGTAGGGGAGCAGTAGGCTCAGTCACATACTAGCACAATCACTACAGTCTGCTGCTAATAAAGCACACATCGACTCTGTATCTTCTCAGTGTGTATTAGGTCAGAGCTGAAGAGAGCAGGAACAGAGGAAACTGGAATGTGTGCTGGGAGATTGATTAAAAGCACAGGGTAGAAGATGTTGACTCAGACAACTACATCCATAAGAAATGGGAAAATCAAGGCTCATATTCCCAAATAAGAGTGTTTGTATTGTGTGCTCAAAACCCAGACAGACCCCAGTCATCTTTAATGAGCCCACATTGATATTAGAAGAGCATAATGATTTGTTTTAGTTCACATGAGAAATCAAGTCTGGCTTGTCCTGGATTTCTGAAATAACTATATGAACTCTGCTCTAGGTCACAGTGGTATTTGTTTTCTGCACAGGACTGATGAAGCTATGATACAGTAGATGCTCTATAGCTTGAGTCCTTCTTGTTGTTGTGATCTGTGGACGGATACCTACCATGGCTGCAGCAGCCGCAGCCTGGTTGACTTGGTGTTGGGCGGCTTTGATCTTGGCCTGCAGGTGAGCCGGAGGGTGAAAGTACTTGCACTTCTCCCTCGAGCAGCGGCCCTTAATGTAGTCCATACACACAGTGACTGTGTTGTCGTTGGTGTCAATCATAGTGCTATCTGCAGGGTGGGCAAAGCGACAATCGTTCTCCCCGCGTGTGCAGTTACCCCGCTGGTATTCCCGACACACCTGGTGCAGAAAAACACATTTTACTGCTTTTATTATGTTTAGACAAATTTCATAAACCTAAAACACACTCAGAAATACACGCACTCACCAGAACCCACACACACATTATGAAGTTACTGTTCACTTTACTTCACATTTGATGAAGTAATCAATCTGTTCAGTCATTTCAGAACTTGACAATCACTTTACCAGACAGAGCTAACCAATCTTAATGACAGGTTTAGCCATTATTGTTGATTGATAAGCAGAACAGACCGTAACCAGCGTTTACAGACTCATCAATCACACGACATTTATTCATTATTCAAATGAGCCGTGTTGTTGTTCTTCCTCAGAGAGACAGAAGGGGGCAGCATCGGCGTGAACAGTTGGGAGACTGATTGCCTCAGCCTGAATGTAGGGGCTCAATGAGGCTCATGGGAAATATGAGGCTGGTTACCCTCAAGGGAGGCTGTGGCTGACGTAATCACCAGCCCACACATAATAACACACTCACACACACACACACACACACACACACAAGGTAGATCCACATATAAATTATGAGGCAGCATTTTTCCCAGAATTAAATTTTGACACTTAAAGAGCTGCGCAATAACTTAAGATGTCCGTTTCAGCAGTCAGCCACCGCTGAATTGCATTCAGAGTCCCATCCTACTCCAAATGAAATGTAATTTCATGGTACGCTGTATCGATCTATCAGTTATTGTGATAGAACAAGCCATTTACCAAATGTCTGTTTACCAGTCTCACTGTCTGCATGCATAAAGGATTTGATTTGTGGTGGAACGGCTGCCAGACAAAAGGCCACCAGCGCCG
Source organism: Morone saxatilis (assembly GCF_004916995.1). Taxonomy (NCBI): domain Eukaryota; kingdom Metazoa; phylum Chordata; class Actinopteri; family Moronidae; genus Morone; species Morone saxatilis. Next base: position 17,473,296 of record NW_023340257.1, on the reverse strand, counting down.
TTATCTACAAACTAACCCTGCTCTGTCTCCTGTCATGACAGCTCATCATCCACAATCACCGATCTGTGTGAGCGATGGGGTAGGATTCTCTGTCCCTGTCTGTCTAATCTTTCTCTTATACACCTCTCTCACACATTCACATATGAATGTACAACCACACACGCACACTCTCACACATTAATTCCCCACCACTGCCACCATCACCACTGCTGCTACTGGTCTTATTTAAAAAAAAGAGAGAGAGAGAGACTGCCTTGTTGTCAGGCAGATGTTGGAGAGGCGGGTGAGGGAGGGAGGGAGGAAACAAGGGAGAGAAAGGAAAATGTAAGAGTGGTGAATGAATAAAGAGTAAAGGACAGAGAGATGGTGATCAAGGAGACAGTCTTTGGGGATCGAGTGAGTGTGGCCAGCATGGAAAAAAAAATAGAAGAAAGGGGAAAACTAAATGGAGGCAATTTGATGTTCTCTGCACCAGGTGTAGACCAGTGTGTTTTTCTTAACAGTGCTTAATCATGCATTAGAGAGAGCTAAACCACTGGAAGTGCTTAGTTGGACAAACAAATAAAGGGCCTGTTAATCATATTTCTGTCCCCATGGTAACTGTCCCTCTGGGCCATTTACATCACCATGGTTGCAGGTAAGCAACATATGATTTTATGCACGCTTAAAGGCTGCAGTATAGCTCTATAAGAGATAGAGACACAGAGACTGCTGGAAAATATGTCTCAGGGTCTTGTCTTCTAAAATAGGAATTTCTCTCAGCCTCGAGGAAACAGCCTATAACATATCTACTGGCTGGTATGTGTGTCGGTCCACAGAATTCCAGCTATGTTTATTTTGACCGACACACACTAGAAACTAAAATATGGCTGGCCCTTTTCTCTACGATATTTTTAGCAAGCCTAGTTCTTGACAAATTAGGCTAGGGTATGACTTCTCCCAATCAAATTGCTTCAGCAGTATATGCAGGCTGAGAACTACAGGCAGTGTTGACCACTGGGCCAAAATATCTTGAAAGAAAATACAGTGAAAATGAGCAGATTTCCCCTCCACTGCCAATTACTGCATTTGCCTACTAAATATTTCATATCTGTTTGTCTGTTAACTGGATTCTGCTGCAGAATGCTATCAATCCTTTGCCAGGCGATCGTTTCAGTCCCAGTCTGAATCCAGACCTGCATGTTCTTCGCCTCCAATTTTCCCCAACCGCTATAACTTCTTCTCACCAGTCACGACTCCTCTATGAAATCCAATTCCCACTCTCGCTTTTGTTTCTTTTATCTTTGTCTTTGCTTGTCCCAACCCTTCCCCTGATCACCACAACAGGTCTACAAATTGATTTCCTATCTCCCCCTCCATCTCTTCTTCCTGTCATTGACCCATTCCCTCGCTCCGCATGTCGTCCACTCGTTCGTCAGGCCCAGAGACTTCCTGAGCCTCACCCCCATTAATTACCAGGCTTCCCAACGTTTCATTTTAAATGTAACCTTCCTAACGTTCTCGCACGCCTCCTGCTTACCTCCAACGATTTCCCCATTATTCTGCTGCGAGTGTTTCCCGGGTGGGGCTGCATAATTGATGAGATTGACTTACTGTCAAATTAATGATTATCTGAACACAGCTAGAGGAGCAGCACTTATCAGGTTTCAAATGACTGATTGCTTTCATAGAAGAATTAAAGATTTTTCTGAAAATTACACGCCGATACAGTATAACTTCAGCTCATGCCAAACAATGCTGTCTCCTGCCTGTTGATGGGATGCGGAATCGACAACGGTAATGTTTATAGAGAGACACTCTCATTAACGTCTCTTTCTCTTTGCTTAAGTCTGGGTAATGACTGTATTATGGTAATGGGATGTAGTTACTGTAACAGAAACTGTGTACCAGATACATAATTAAAGTCTACAAACAGAAACTGTTGAGGCAAGACTTTCCAACCCATGCCTTTAATATTCAAATAGGCACAGCCCACATTTCAAAGTGCAATCTGTTTGCATAGCTGGGGAAAAGATCCTCACCGGGTGTAATGTTTACTAGCATTTTGTTAATCTATCTTTTAATCTGTGACTGATATGAAAGTGAAAAAATAATTATGCAAATCCTCTCATCTCTGTGATCTGTGATGCGTGTGCTTATGCGGTCATTTTTTTTACTATTTGTACCTGCGTCTGTGTGTGAGAATGTGTGCGTTTCTCACCTCCAGTCTGTCTGTCCTCATGAGTTTCTGTGCAGCAGCAGCAGCAGCAGCTGGTACGGGGACATTGGGGTTGCTGGTGACCAGTACAGGGGCGCTGGGCAAGATGTCACCAGGCATCAGGCCAGGCGACACAGGGCCAAGGTAGGGGTTAAATGCAGCGGCCGCCGCCGCAGCAGCATTGACGTTGGTTGCAAGGCTGGGTGTGACTGAAAACATGGGCTGCGGGCACAGGAAAAATAAGAGAGTAGGTCAGAATTCTTACTCACAAGATTTCTCACAAAGTCTATATATAAAATTGTTGAATATTTCATTACATCTAGCAATGGGTATAATGCCATCCTTCCTCACTCCTACTCAAATTACCCATTGAACATATATCACAGGAGAGGGTGAAACAAAAGATGTATGCAATTAACAACAGCCAAGCAGAGGAAAGGAGATGTGGTTGGGGATGTGGAGGGAAAAAAGATAGCAAATTAATGGTCTTACATCTGAGGAAAAACAATGTCTTCTTTGATGGCTGCTTGCCTTTCATTTGAAATAACACATAAAGGAGGCCTACACTCTATATGTGGTGTCAACTTCCCTCCACATGGAGCAGATGGAATCACACGCTTCATACACCAGAGATCACACACACATAGGAGTAATAAGGATGAGGGATGTCAAGCTGTGTGTGCATGGTAGGGGGCTATACTGTACAACAGTGAACTGCCTGTATGTGCTTTAAAGAGAAAACCTCCACATTCTGTGAGAGGGAGGCTAAGGAGTATGCTAGCTGATGTAGCGCACTGCAAGTTTTCCCTGCACGTTCCTGACCTCAGCCCCAGTCTGAGGATTGTCTCTTGAGCCTCTGCCAACATGACACAGTGAGTAATAGAGCAGCAGCAGCCAGGCCTGGACAGCTACATTCCTCCCAAAACCTCCTTGCTGCTCTGGGATGACTCAGAGAATCAGGAATAATAGCGTGTACTTTCTAATTCTTCCAGCGCTGACCTCTGGAATGTCTGAAGAATTATGACCTGTCACGAGGTACTCTGGAAAAGTAGATGTGTCTCTCTCAAGGTGCTCAGATATTACTTTGTGATGTTCCCAGCTCAAGGTTGGGGATGATATCAGTGACTCACAGTCATGAGGTTGCAACAATGCAGTGATGTCATCCTGCAAAAAGTTTGTGATCCTGCTAATGGCCTTTTGTGGAATATCTCTTCACTTAGTATTGAATCGTTTCCAATAATGATAGGACGTTGCAGAGTCTCGCTGTAAATCACAATCGCAACGGACTGAAAACAGTTATGTTACATTGAGAATATTTACACAGCAGGAACAGGAAAATATCTCACTGCATGCCTCCTGTCAGCAATTTGTTTTGCAGCAGTGGTGTTGTGTAGCTCTTTCTCAGACAATCTTTTAGTATTTTACTCTCTTTTTTACAAAGATTTCCCCTTTTACATACCCTCATACAAAATGCACTAGCACCAAGCTTATTCACATACTGTGTGTTTAACTGCAGGGCCTTTAATAGTTACATTATCTTATGTTGAATATTTTATGCAATACATTATTCCTAAACTCCTCCTACTCCTGAAATTTAATTAAATGTGTACAATCTCTCCAAAAGATTTTCTTATAATTAACTTTATCATAAAAACTTTATTAAACCACATTAAAAAACAAAGTTCTAAGATAATTACTTAGATTAAAAATTAAAATATTTCTGGACTACAAATGTTAACAATGAGACAAGGACCAATGAGACAAGTTTGGCAATAAAAAAAATAAAATAAAATATATTAAAATATAATTAGAGAAAACAGTAAAAATTGTTTAATAAACTTGAAAATTTAAACTTAAAGCAAGAGTATGTAACTTTCAGTAAAATGTAGCACAACAACAACACAAGTAGAGAAAAGTCATGAGGTCACAAACTGACTCAATATTGGTATTGCACAGCTTTTTCTATTTCTTTCAAAGTTTGGCAACAGTAGCTAACATTAGGCCCCATTCGCTACTAGTCATACCTGACCAAGTCAGGCTGTAGAAGCAAAACTCTTGAAGGTATTGAGTTGAGCAAGTCTGCGTTTTATTGCTTATCAACTTAACTTACTGTTGTAAGAGGGAGACTGTATTATTTAATCTGTGAAAAATTATAGTGTTTGTCAAATGCTAACATCTATAAAGGCCTAAAATGTGTTATTGATTCTGAATGTCTGTACCAAACAAGTGCCCCAGATCTCTACTCTATATCCATTGTTCTTTTTTTTTGTTGAAAAAACCTGATTTAAAGATTTGATTTCAAGAATAATTGGCCAGCTACACTGAGCACACTCAGGGGGGCTTTGTTTGTTATGGGGCAACCGCTGAGTGAGTGAGTGACTGGGTGACTGAGTGATATAGTACTGTAGATAGATGTAATTGTAATGTGGGCTGTCCACTGACGTCGACTCTCTAATAAAAAGCATCATGAGCACCATCACTCACAGCCAGCTGTAATGGACCCTAATTACTTCACCCTCTGCACAGTTTCATGCGTGAAATGAAAGCACTCTCCTACGCACATGGGTGTAGGGGTGCAGCTATAGTCAAAAAAAGTGGGAGAGCAGCAGATAAAATGTGGCAGAGATACTGAGGATGAGGGCAGGAAACTAAGCTAAAGACACAAGGGAGGGCTGGAGGAAGAAAGTCTCATTCGTGGAAAGGCTAGTACCCCGGTTTTACCCTTTGTTCCCTTTGCACACAACATGGCTCAGTTTTCTCTCTTTGTAGCACAGGTCTAAAGCCATCTCTCCTCACTGCTGTCGTCCTATCTCCCTCACTTTACCTACCTGTCTTTACTCTGTCTATTTATCTCTTCCTGCCTTGCTCGGTCCTCCCTTTCTTCTTCTGCTGTGTCCTTCTCTGTCAGCCTGTCTTCCTTCTCTTCTCCTCTCCTTACTTTCTCTCTCCCCATGACATAAACAGAAAGGGAAGGCTTTGCAGTCCCAGGGAGATCTATTGCTTCTTTAAATCCTTTCATGGTTTCCTCTGTTCCTCTCAATGGACCTCTCGACTCAGCCCCTCTTCCCCAGATAAGGGTGATAAGCCATCGGCTAAAAAGTGTGCATGTGCGTGTGTGTGTCCAAGCATGCAGCATCTGAAGCTCTTTTAAATAGTGTGAGACAAATTCACTCCAGTGCTCTCACTTAAACATAAAGGGACAGAGGAGAAGACGGAGGAATTACTTCAAGCCTGACTGACAGGTCTCATTGACTCTGTAAGGTCTCATGGACCAGGCAGGGAAGGATCCATTTGAACAGGCCGACTGGGGCTCCGGACTGGCCATCACCTTGAAGATTGTCAGAGTGAGCAGCACAGTCACAGAGCAATCTGATGATGTCTACTGCGTGTGTCTGGGTTTGCATGCATGGATTTGTGGGTGTGTTAATGATTGCATAATAATATAATACTTTATCTATCACTGTAGGCTAGGAGAATATTCCCAGAGTGATGATAAAGATTCAGAGCCTAACACCTTGGCCCCGTTGTTTTAACATTGTTTGATTAACCCAGGCTAATATGATATTAATGAACTTAGTAATTAAACAATTAGTCAATTAATCTATTAGCCAATCGAGAGAAATGAATCGCCAACAATTTAACAATTAATCATTTGACTCATTTTTGTGTGATGATTATATCACCGGGAATTGGATATGTCTTGCTTTGGGACAGTGGGTCAGAATAAATATAATCTTTGAAACCTTAGTCTCTGAGAAATTTTGATGGCCATTTTTTATTACTCGAGAAAGTAATTGACAGATTAATGTATTGTGAGTTGCAGCCATAGATGTAAAAAGGATGAAAAAACAAAAATCTTAACTCAGGGTCCACCTGGTAGGTTTTTATGGAGCTCTTTAATCAAATCTTTCCTCTTGTTTTGGTGAGAACGCTAAATCAACCCTGTACATTCTTATCCACCTTGATATCTGGTCATTTTGGCTGGCTAATTTGAAATAAAGGGAGCATAGGTATAGCATTAAAACTATGATGGCTGTCATGAGTAACCACTGCCAGATGCGATGCAAGATTTGCAAAGTTTTAAATAGTAAATAGAAAGTTTGTTTAAAATTTTTATTTTTATTTAGAAAATGACAAGCAATCAGGTGGCTTTCAGTCAATTTTGTGGTTAAGTCTGCATCTCTCAATACATTTGTTTAGTGATCTTAAACCTCGCCAATATGGAGACTGAGCAGACACATAGCGGTGACATACAGCAGCAGCCCGTAATGCATCAGTCTCCCACAGTCAAGATGGCGGCAAAGATAAAACAGGCATTTATTCATTTTGTATTCTTCTTAACTTTAGTGGATGATAACATATTGCGTATTAATCTGTAAATGCACCAGTTCTAGACGAGAACAAACTTTTCTATGGTGGTCAGTTTTTGAGTCACAACAAAGGCCATAATGTGGCACGCACACAACCAAACTTATAATAATTAACTGAAACCCTGCCAGAATCTCTCATAAAGCATGTTACAGGCACTCGAGAACCAGAGTTTAAACTGCATAAGAAATTACCAGCAAGCTTTCAGTAATCAATTTGATTTTAAATTCCCATTAAGATTTCATAATTAGTAAATTTGTATTACTCTTTTTACAAATTTTATTTCATTGCCTAGCCTATGTTATACTTCATAGGTATTTAACTCTTTATTGTTAAAATCAAACCTCTGGTAAATGAAGTGATTTTAGCAGAGTGGACGCTGTAAAAAAAATCCTTTTTTCCTACAAAAATAAAAAATAAATTCTGAACATCACAAACACTCCGACATGACTCTTAGCTCTTAGCCTTGTCTAAATTTGAGACATTTTTTGTGCCTTATAATAATAAATAATAATAATAAATTTTATTTA
>NW_023340257.1:17465538-17466101 GCF_004916995.1 Morone saxatilis | reverse complement strand
AAGGGACCAAAAGCTTTGCTAAAATGCTGCCTTCATGTCTGATGGTAGCAAGGAGGAAGTCAGCCAGCTCAGAAAAAGAAAATGACTCAAAGCAGAAGCCAGAGAAATCCCGAAAAAACGTAATCTGTATGCACCCGGTGAGCAACTTACATTAAAACGAATGGGCGACATCTTGAAACACGTTATCCACTTGTCTTAATACATAAAATTATATTGTAATAATTACACCAAAAGATAATGGTCAACTGGCTGTGAAAAAGCAGTCTGCAGGTTAAAGTATTCTTAAAATGTATTTAGACTTCTTGCTCTGACAATAACTTTTTTTAAGCCAGCTGCAAAATACTAACAACTCCAGACCTGTGTCGGATCATCAGAGCCAGAACAGCTAGCTAACACACATAGCCTTGTTTGACAAATAGGGCCCTGTTCACAGAGTTTGTACCCCCTGTGTATAGTAAATTACTGTTATTTGCATTTGTTCGTATATGTGTCCTCTCACCACTGGCTGTAACTGCGTGCCGGGCATCATGGCGTTGGCAAGCTGCATCTGCTGGGCCAGCATG
>NW_023340257.1:17448138-17465499 GCF_004916995.1 Morone saxatilis | reverse complement strand
AGCTGGGTCTTTAGGTGGGGAGGAGGATGCAGGTACTTACAGTTCTCCCTGGAACAGCGGCCCTGAGGGAGTGAGAGAGGAAGGAGAAGTGGGAGGGATAAGGAGGATAGAGACATGGAAAGAGGCGGATTAGAATAGTGTTTCCCTTAACTGCTGCCTAATGTAAAGAAGTAATGAGCCTTGACTCAAGTTGCTGCCCTCCCATTTAGCAGGCGCTGACCTAACATCCCTGACATCTGGGCCTGCCACTGGGTTTTTGTCATAAAGAAGACCGATCAGTTCTGCTTTCTTTTCCCCCCTTTGTAACCTGAGCTGTGCACTCGCTACCTTCCCCTATTTTTTCAAGGTCCCATTGAAAGACAAATTAGCTTCAAGAGCAGAGATAAAGAGGATTAGCTGTCTATCTGCCTCTGCTAACAGATTGTAATACACAGAGCGAAATAAAAAGAGAGAATGAAGCACTGTTCCTATGATAATATGGATACTTTTCGATTATCCATTAATCTGCCAATTATGTTTTGCTTCATCTATTAATCATCTGGTGTCATTTTCTAAAAGCTCAATGTGACAATCTTTAAATCGATGGTTTTGTCCGACCACCAGTCCAGAAACCAAAGACATTCAGTTTACTATCACGTATGAAAGAAAAGCCACAAATCCTTACATTTAAGAATCTGGAACTAGGGAACATTTGACATTTTTCTTCACAACTTTCTTAAACGATTATCGTGGATTATGAATGATTTTCCTGTCGATTTATCGAACAAATCACTGTTTTGTTCAAAAGGTCTTTTTTCTTCTCTTGAGACAAATTATGTTAGAAAAGAGGCTCAAGTTCCAAAGAGTCAAATATAGCTGTTAAGTGAAAATAAAGACAGGAAATTAAAAGGAAAAAGGAACTGTTTTGAGAATATCAGTTTGCAAAGACCTACGCTCTCCTCCACCCTACCACCATAGAAGCTGTCCCACTTGATTCCAGAGGTTTTACGAGGCCCAGTGAATCACTATTGATCTCCTCCCAATTGAGACAAATTCCCTGTGTCAATATTTTTACATGATGTCAGAAAAGAACAGGACAGAGAGCCGATGCCAGATCGATACATGATTGGAGTCTTCTGTGACAATAAACATACACACATCATGGCGCTCTATCTAATATTCTGCTAGTGTCTATAGATGGTGCAGTGTGTGTCTGGGTGATTATATTCATCCAGCAGCCGGCAGCCCGAGGGGAGAGGGAGGGAATGTAATTTACACTCTCATAATGCCTGCTCCACTGAACACTCCCCCTGATAGGTGTAATATTTTAGATATCTCCTCCTCTTTTTTTTACTCCCTCTTTTCTCCTTCATTCCCTTCCTTCCTCCTCAATCCCCCATACATCCCGAGCCCCATGCTGATATTTTGCTCTCCTCATCATGAATACAGAGCAGTTGAGGCGCTGAGGTGCTGCTGTGATCTGTGTATATGTGAACACGGTCATATATGTGTGCAGAATGTGCAAAACAGAAGCGAAACTCACTCTGCCTTTGTTGCTTTCACCCTTTCTTCTTCTCTCACCTCAATCTTCCCACCATCAAAATGCATCCTCTATCCATCTTCTGACATTACTCCTTTATATGAATGTATTTCCAGGGGATAGGGAGACCAGCCCTGCGGCAACTCCACAGTACCACCTCCCATGAGGAATTAAAGGTTGGCTGTCATGCTACTGCTTATCTCAGTGAGATTACCTGCTGCCCACTGAGGCCCACTATGGCACCTGCTTTCACAGCCTAACACATATACTCTCCCACTCTTCCTCTGTCCCTCCCACCTCCCTTCTTTCCTCTCCTTGTCTCATTCTATCTCTCCATCTCTCCCTTTTATTTCCTCGTGCAGCCTGATCTGCCTAGCTACAGCGGGAAAGGTACTTTGCATTGGAGAGCAGCAGAATGTCAAGAGTTCTTCTGGCATTTTCATTGGCTGAGAGCTGAGAGCAATAATAGTTCCAGCCTGCCAATTGGCTTGTAGGCATGCATTAACAGTGCTCCTAGACTGTCTCGTCCCTGTGTGGCTGTGACTATTGATCAGTGCTAATTGGTTAATGTCTTTTGATTTTCAAGGCACATTCCCTCTGTGTGACTAAACTCTAGCATGTAAACTCTTGCTGTCTGTGTGTGTGTGTGTGTCTGTGTGTGTGACTATACAATGCTTATCTAACCCCCCTCTTTAAGTGAAATCTCTGCATTGGTTTGAAATGATTACCTTTAAGGCAGCTTTAATGAATATCTTTCATATTAACAACAGTCTGTGTGTGTTGCCATGCAGGTCTCAGAGGTCTCAGGTGAGCAGGAGCACCTGGCCAGTCTACCCTTGGTGCTTAACATCTGACTGTGTCAGTCTGGATTAGTAGTTTCAGTTTCTACACTGCACTACACCCTCCATTCATCACTCAACCACCCATTCATCTGCTGACACACTGATACCAAGGCTTAACACCTAATAATTTCAGTATGCTTTTGAGTTATTGTATTTTCAGTGAGAAACTTGTTCAGCTTTCAGTTTAAAATCATGTACCTCCCATTTTTTGTCATGGCTCACAAGCTGGGTCATGGTTTCAGCAACAAGGCTCTAAAAACTCTCGGTATGCTACCTGCTCAGCACCAGACAGTAGACAGATAAAGTTGGCGACAAGCTGTTGAACAGGGGAGCATTCATCAGCTGAAGATGAGAAGAAGATAAAACGAGATACTTTTTTCTAAGGAGAGTGGAGAGCAAAACAGAGGTAAAAAGAGGGTGAATATTGGATTTACATTCATCAGGTGGCCAGAACCACAACTTCAAATGAATGCCATTTTTTCTCTGTGTCTGGACGATGTGTAAATAAGCAACTTTTTGCAAGTTCACCCTATCAACTTACAGGCTGATAATATGTCAGTGTTTACAGCTTGGCCAGAGATCTGCAGGTTTAAATGAGTTAAACACTTTCTGACATTCAGCTATATTGGGAGTAATGATCCGCTGCAAAACTTTTCAATAAGCTTTCAAGTGACATTTGCAACAAGTAGCCATTTGAAATTGTTTCATCTCTGTCAATTGAAAAACCTTTGACGTTCTCAAAAGCTCAATTAAACCGTGATCAAACTAAAGAATATTTAGTTAATGAATGAATGAGCAACAGTTAAATCAGCAGACTGAATACAGGAATTACTTGCCTTGAACTCTACTTTCAGCAAAGCTGGAGGGAAATGAAACAGAAAGTAAACACAGCATTATGATATACGATTATATGGATCAAATAAGTTGTTTTGATGGTTTATGTCCTTTGCAAATGTTTCTCCAGAATAACGTCATGGTCTGATTTTGACCACTGTCTGATGTCTATGATCATTAATAAGTTTAGAAAATTACTAGATAACTTTGTTCCTTGGAGACACATTATTTGGCCCCTAATGGGTGACAGTGAAATCAAAATGATTATTGTAGTAATGAACCTCACAAGATCAGCACCTTGACATAGTCCTGTCCCTCTGTATTCCTCAATAGCCCAATTATCTGTTGTTGTGTTGTTGTTGTCTGAACAATTCAACCCTGCTTGAGCCTGAAGTCCTCACCGATCACTGCCTGAGATGCTAATGTCCTGGCTTCTCCCCTGCCTCTTTACTCTGCTGTTTTCCCCACTGTCTAAACAGTGTCAGTACAGGTTAATGGTGAGCCTGTTTGATCCAAAGCAGAGCTCCCTCTGGCTAGAGTATGACTGCAAGACTCACTCAAGTTGACTCTGTTCCGTCTTCACCTGTCTGCCTGTCCGCCGCTGAGACGCTAATATGCTAACAGACTACCTGCATCTGTCTCTCACGCACTCGCTCGATTGTTCTATCTTCCTCCTTGTCTTTTATTTGCCCGTTTCCCTCCCATCCTTGAAGGCGTTTGTCTAGACTAGTCTCACAGCAAACCTTTGCACCAAAACAAATTATATTCTTTCTTCATTTAAAGCTGCATCTTTTAACATGTCAGGGTAAGGTTTTGGTAAACAGCCTCTACATACAGTAGTCTCACCACCAAACATAAATTCTGAAGCCTGAACCAATTTGCCTTTGCCAGGTTTTGGTCATGGCAAAGCATAGTTTCACTTGCTTTTAACTGGCATGCAATTAAAAGAAAGTGAAGCAGCTGTCACAGTTCCTTTCTTAAGTGTATGTGTGTGCATGTACGTGCTGGGGGAACGGAGCATTCTGCACTAATAAATCACCTTGGCCTCATTACACCAGATATCTTTCAGCCATATTTCAGCCCCTGCACATATGTGAGGTGCACACACACACACACAGACACTATTATTTCTTTTTAGGATAACATAACAAACAGTTTGGGGTGGCAGAATGTTATTGGTGCTTGTTAATCAGTACAGCAGGTAAAGTAAAGTAAAATTAATACCCAGATGCCTCCATAACAAATATGCACACACACAACACACACACACGTTCTAACCTTGACTTACTTCAATTACCACTGCTGCATTTATACTGCAGTTTCAGGTGACACACGTGTGACTGGTTCTGACCACAGCAACAACATGGTTTTAATCAGTATCACCTAATCCTCTTTGACAAGGTTACATCAATGAGGCCGTCCACAAAAACAAGTCAAGACAGTGGGCACTGGATTTTAACCCTTTAAGTCCCACACTCTAGACACCATATTTTTAAAAGCTGCTCTTGAAAAATATCTTTATATCAACAATAGATCAAATTAATACGTGTGAAGGGGGTATGTCAACGTGATAAACCCACAGAGGATTATCATATTAGTTTGCAGTTTTTCTCAGCTTAACTGAGCATTTTAGCTCCTTTCAGCTCGTTGTTTTGGTTTTACGGACTGCGGCTTTACTCTCAACACTATCATCAAGATGTTAGTTTAGTAGTTTAGTAGTAGCAGCAGGCACTAGTTTAAAGTGAAAAAGACTAAAGCACTCTACGGTATCTGCCCAGCACCAAACAGCTGATGGAAAAAGTTAGCGATTAGCTGGTGAATACAGTCTAGCCACAATGTTCAAAAAGATGAGTGGCTAATCAATACATTTATTACATATTCACATTTAAATTTCACGTTTTAAGTCAAGACTACATTATCATAATGTGTTAACAGAACAGTGTGTGGTGAAAAGGATAAGACGGTTTGGGGAATCTGCAATTGTACACTAAGGCCAAGAGAAGATTATATTTTTCTATCATAGATAACATAAAGATATATAGATGTGCCAGTACCATAAACAAAAGAAACAAAAGACGTTTTATCTTTATGCTGAAAACCTTAACATGTTTCTCACCAAGATGCTAAACTGCACAACATAACTGTACTTTTTTCATCTATGATCTATTCTCTTTCTTTATTTTTCAGAAATCATAACATCATTTCTAAACTGTACCATTTAAGTTTTTTATTTCTGGCTTTGTACATGATCCAGCAGCATTACTTTGTTATATCAAACACAAAGATATCTTCTGTTGCTGCTGCTCTGTCACTCATTTTCTTTGTGACCACAGTTATTTTCATTCTTCTCTACCTTTTCATGATGTACTTTGTCCTTCTTTTCTCCCAAGGCATATTTTCATCTGTTTGATCCAAGTCCTTGAAATTAAAGGACAGTGAAATAAATGTTTAGAAAGTCCTGTTAATAATCATCCGAAGTACGAGGCTTATTACCATTTTTGCCAAACTTAGGGTCAAAGCACTTAGGATCAAGAAGTGTTTGTGTGTATTTGTGTGTGTTTGTGTGTGTGTGTCTGTATGTGTGTGTGTGTGTGTGTGTGTGTGTGCATGCGCTGTGGGACTATACGATCAAAACCTCAAACTGTCAGTATTATTTGTTGCCTGTGGTAGTTTGGCAGCTCTCTGAAGGATGTGTCTGTGGAATCCCAGAGAATAAAACCTGTGGCAGAATTCCACTCACGGACTAGCAACAGAGACAAAAACAAGAACAGAAGATGAGGAAAGTAGACACTCAGGGAGAGGCACGAAAACAGCAAGAGGGAGAAAGACAAAGAGAGAGACAGGTGTGGAGTGTGCTTTTCCTATTAATATTAATCAAAGCAGTCTGTCTGAGTGATTTCAGCAGTGTCTTTGCTGGCAGACATCTACATCCTCAAGGGTTGAATGGCGCATTGCTTTCTACCAGGCCCTTCTACATGTTCACTACTGTAATCACCCATTGATTCTAAATGATCTTTTAATCTACCCGTCCAGAATGGCTCATTCCAACTTAACTACACATAATCCGACAGCCTCTGATCTTTTCCGCATTCTCTGTCTCTCTCTCGCTGTGTCTGAGCTCCCCTCAGACTGTGGCTGCTGCTGCACCGTGACCGGTGTGACAACTGTAGAGCTCAAGTCTGGCCGGCCACCGTCCCAAAACCCTGTGCATTATTAATTCTCTCCCAATGGCACCACCTCTCCCTCCTCCTCCCAAAGACAACCATCAATCAAGAAAGCGCCGTCTGGATGAGGCCCGTGAGGAGAATACACAAGCACACATGCGCTCACACACACACACAGACACGGACAAGTGCTTTTCTTGACCAAAGGTTCCTGTTGGCAAGCGTACGTCAGACAAATTATGACATCAGACACAGCACAAAGAACGGCCTGTCTGAGGACTGAGAGTGCTGCCAGACAGGCCAATAACACACACACACACACACACATTAATACGGGACACTTATTAAGCAATACACTCCAGCTGCAAACCACTGACCTATTATGCCACATATTAGGAAGTAAACCTCAAGACAAACATGTTTTTTTTTCTTTAAAGTCAACAGAGAAAAAACATTGCGTTCTTCTTCTCTTTCTTCATCTCTCTTACTGCCACTGCTAATACTAGATGTCTATAGAAGTCTCATTATCTCTTTACAATCATTTATCAAATCTGGAACACCCCTGGTGCATTAGTATAATAGCCTGGATCAGTTAATGGCCTTAAAACCTCATTTAACTGGGCAGAAGGATAAGCCTTTGAGACGACGACAAAGATGGATATGTGGACAGAAGAATAATAGACAATGATAGACGGAGGTAACACAACAAAGCTAGTAGAAACTATAAATGGAATAAAACAGCTGCTGAGTTCCCAGAAAAAACACTGCTCCAGAGAGTGAAGCTCCTCTACGTCACAAATGACGCCAAGTCTGCAGAAAGCTTTTAGCCGTAGTGCTCAATTAGCCAAAACACCAATTACAGCCCCCAAAAGCACTACTTAGTGTGGCAGTGTTTTAGCATGTTTTGGGTGGATGCGGGTACAAAAATCGTTAGCACAGGAAGCTAATGATGGGGCAAAATCATTAGCAGTCATGGCTACTGACAGCACTCTGCCACTGTCAAGTTGAGCTGTTCCCGTTTTTGTCATCCGCTATTACACATGGCTTAAATGTCTGGCTCAAGTAGTCCATGTTAAACTAATATTTTAACTGTTCGATTTATGTTTACAAGTTGTTATCAGTCTTTGTCATTGTATCCGTCATCAGAGATATGGTGGAAAATAAGAAAAATGCAGTATTTAATGATCTCTAACATTTATTCACATCAGTTTGACCCTTTTAAAATTTTAGTATAAAACATCAGTAATAGTTGCCCCAGAAGTCTTTTGAGTCTGCCTTAATGTGTCATTGCTAATTTGATAGCAACATAAAACTTGTGGCTGAAAGTGTTGTTCACTGGTTAAAATAGCTGCATTCCATTGATTGATGAATAAAAAAAAATGCCAGAGCCAAGAATGAAGCAGGAAGCCAAATAAATCTCTGATCGCAGGATGGTGTAATGCCGTAATTTTGTAAGACCGTAATTATAAGTCAGAAAAACTGTTCATTTCATCCTCCTACAGGTTGTAATTCTGAGTCTGACATTTTATGACAGTGACAGTATCTCACACTTGTTGAAAAGAAATTGAAAAAGTGTAAAAAAAAAAAGCTGTAGCTGAGTACATACCCATCATCACTAAATAAGATTCTGTATTAACACTAATACACACCATTCAGCTCATTTAAAAGGAGCCATATTTGATTTCACTATTAGCGAATTGCTCCAAATATGTAGCACGGCTAACTTAAGTAGCTAACTTAGTAAGGCTATTTAAATGGTATGAGTACAAGCTTACAGTGGGGGGAACCATTTTGGAATAATGCGTTGAATAACACTCCAAGTTGGCTGTTCTTCATTTTCTGCTGACATTGCATGAATGCACCATATGAGGAACGACACAGCACTTTGAGGCATTTCTGTGAACTGTAAGGTGTTAATGAAATTCCCTATGTAGTTTAATGAATTAGAGTTTGAATGAGTTTGCTGTTCGCTCCTTGATTGTAAGCAAAACCGTGGTTATACCAAATCAAACTATTTGGAGGTCACCTTTCTATCATACTGTCCATATGTTAACATGTATGTCAACACTATGAATTATGGGTTATTCCCTTAAGCAAATAATTAAGATAAAACAAAAAGTGTGCATAAAAGGTTAAAATAGTCTCCAGTACAGTTTTTATTTTACAGTGTGGCAGCCCCAAGCCACTGAGGACTTCAGGCAAACATAGGGGCAGCCACTGGGACTGGGCCACAAAATGTAGGCCTGTATATCTTAGATCGTTAGACCCTCTTGGGGTAGACCAAAGTAGTCATACCCATCTGTTGGTGACTGCTGTGAAAGCGCAAAAGATCCCCATGGTCAGAAAAGTCAGCATTATTAGCATTTGAAAATATAGATTTGGAGAGGAGTTAAAGGATTAAATAGAATGTCAAAGTCACCAAGCCAGCAGCAGGACCTCCTTTTCATCTTTGCTCACTGACCTGGCTGCAGTCCCATAGCCCAGGCTCGTAAAAGGTGTTTGACAAGGAGGATTAAAATAGTTAAAATTAAAAACTCTGAACAGTGTCTCTCGCTCTCTCTGGAGGGTGCAGTATAGGTGGCAAGTGTTGTCCTGGCTCCTGTGGGAACGTCACTGTAGAATCGTGCAAGGCAAAGTCTCTAATTAGCTTTGTTCTCATTAGGTCTACAACACTATTTCCCCTCAGACAGACAAACACACACATTCACCACCACACATGTATGCATGCACACACACATATATACACAGACAATGATGAGAGAAAGGCCACCCCAGAGCCCTTGAGATCTGGCCCTTCTTCTCTATTTCTCTTTCAATTAACCCTCTTCCTCCATGCTCTATCTGTTCATCTCTTTTTCTTTTTGCCTTCATCTTTCCTTCAGACTCAGCCTAAGCATTCTCTATTCACAATCTCTAAAGTTGAGTCTAATTCAGTTTTATCTTCCATTCTCTGTGCCAAGGAGGCAGGAAGAGAGCAGACCCATTAAAACAGTCTTAATGGAAGACTGGTGAACAGGCACATAGGATTCAACAGCTTTTAGGCCTAATTATTTTCTGCCCATCTTTGTAACACTCATTCTGCAGATATATAGGCCTCATTGGCTGCTGGGAATAGACCTCTTTTTTTTCTTTTCTTTTTTTTTACATCTAAACCTCCCTCCTTTTTTCATATATGGATCATCCCCTATTTTCACTTTCTCCTTACATTGCCTAATAGCCGTTGTCATTAAGGGTTCGTCAATACATTTTTTGTTATTATTGTTTGCTTGTATCAGAAAACAGAAAATCCGAGAGTGAAGAAAAGAAAGGGAGAAGATGAAGTTGTCCTTGTGAATGAAAAAAAGATGCTCGCTGGCAGCTGCCTTTGGTTTGTGCTGTGATCTTTAGCAGCTACGGTAAGTGGCACTAAAGTGAAAACAAAAGGGCGGGCTGCCTGTGAAAACTGTGTGAGTGGACACAAACAACAAACGTAGACGCATGAATGCACAGAAATCGTTAATGTCTCTCTTTGTATAATGATCTGAAGAGGGATTTAGTATCAAATGACAATATCTTTTTCTCTGCGCATCTGATGAAACGAGTTGGGATCAGATGCGGTGGAGTCAGAGGGCTGGAATGTTCTATTCTATTCTACTTCTGATGAGTCATGGGGGACGTGGCAGATAATCACAAGACCACACCCTGAAACCAACTAACAGAGTGAGAAAAACTGAGAGAAAGTTGTCAGACGCCAGTAGAGCCATCCTTTTTTTTTGCATCCAAATGTGGTACACGTCTGCACACACACACACACACGCACGCACACACGCATGCACACACACACACACACTCTCCTATTCTCCTCCAACGAAGGGTGTCACTGTGCTGGCATCAGCAGCTAGTGTCATTGCCTTGAGGTTAAAGCAGATAAGAGAGGATTAGCATTCATTACTCCATAAAGTGATGATACCACCCGCAAGCACACACACACACACACACACACACACACACACAGCGAGGCACAGACATGCTCAAGGCACACACACATACGCGCACAAGGCAAATGGCCAAAATTTTCTCCATAGGCACAACATCGCTTTTTAAAGACTAGCCGTCAAAGCTAAATACAAAAGGGAAATAACAGTAATGCAGAGCAACAGCGTGTAATCCTTTGTGACACAAACAACTGCAGAGCTGGAAAATCCTCAAACTGAAGACGTAGGTATTCGTGATGAGTTCTGATAAAGAGAGAAAAAGAAGAAAGACTAGAATACCCCCTTGCGGTTGTATGCCTCCACCAACCAGTCAATTTGCATCCAGGTTGTCATGCATGTTGTCTTTGTCTCTTTCTCCCTCTGTGTGTTTTTTTACTATCTGTGTGAATGATGCTTTGTAGTTTCCAGGACTCGATGGTGGAGTGGAGGTCATGCGGCACTGAAGCTCTGTTTGGTGACACCTGTGGTTGCTCATCGTCCTCCCAGATCCATTATTTATATTTATTTATAATCTATCTGTAATTTTATCATTGTGATGTAATGTAACCGTAATGTTGGCTTATGCTGTACATGCAACATCTACTGCACGTCTGTCCGTCCTGGGAGAGGGACCCGCCCTTCTGAGATATCGTGTTCATGAGAATGGGACATACAGATGTACATACGTAAGTGTGTACAGACAAATAGATGGACAACCCGAAAACATAACGCCTCTAGCCACGACTTTTGCCAGAGCAGAGACAATAGAAAAGAAATGGATGATAAAGATTTGTATTTCAAAATTTTATGTAAGATCTTTTAATTAATTGGTGCTGAAGTAACACAGTTTCCATACAAATAATTACCTGAGCTTAGTTAAATAACTTTTTTTTCCCTCAGGACCTTAGCTTCACCACTGCAAAAGACCAATCAGCAGGAACCGTGCCCTGTTCCCATAAAGACACACAACAGAGACGGGAAGAATAGAAACATAGACCGAGACAGTCATTTGTAGGTTAAGGATATATTTTGTTAGTGCGATACATCATGTAGAAAAGCATGACACAGTGTGTCTTAATTCCCTCCCACACACACTCAGACACACACACACACACACACTGCGTGACAGAGCAGAGGGCCATCACCCCTTCCTTCTCCACGTAGAGCCTTCCGGCTGCACACTCATCCACATCGATCCACATTGATCAAAGTCGGCTTGTACCACTTCAGCAAAGAGCGGGGTAACAGTAGGCAGGGTGATCACCTTCCCTAACCCTCTCTCACAATGGACTCATCCGTTGTCAGAGATGCCACTGCCACGTTTAGTATGTCGTCACAAAAGTAGTGCTGTATATCAAAGGAGCCAAAATTGAATTAAAAAGGCAAACAGGTCAGATAAAAATCAAAAAAATCAAAACAGATTGAATTTACACTGAAGCTTGAATTATTTGTTTTGCATGAACACTGAGGATCAGACTGTAATCTCCATGTCATTTAGATCACATATTTTGTGATATGTAGTCCAGTCTAGACTTCAAATATCAGCAGGAAAGCTGCAGCGAGAGACGGTGACAGACAGCGTGCTGTCGGCACACCCAACACAACACAGCTGCTGTATCTCTCTCTGATGGCTGAGCCTGATACCGCTGTAATCCCGTTAAAGCCTTTTGAAGAATCACAATGTCCAACAGCAAGCCCTGCAACATGCACCATAACAATAAAGTGATATTACAGATATTCTTCAATCTTGCACGCACTGAACAGGCGACTGACACGACTGCCGTTCACTTCCACGCTCTCCTCTTCTGTTATTACTTTCCCTCCATCCACACACCATCTCTCTGCTGTTCTTTCCTCTCCATCTGTCCATCACTGTCCATGTTACACCATTTAATGTCTATGAACCCATCCATCAGCCCTTTCTCTCTTTTTCACTCCATTTCATCGCTGCACGGTCACTTTTCCTCTCCGGCTTTAATCTGCTTGTTGACACCACCCTCTTGTCTCTCTGTCCGTCTGTCTGTCTGTCTGTCTCTGCAGGAATCACATTCTTTGCCTCATATTTAATGCCATAATGCTGCAATTACAGATGCAGGCATTTCCGCAACTAAATAGGCTTCTTGGGTAGTTTCACAGCTATTCTTGTTTTGGCTGCAGACTTGCATGACTTGCATGTTTCAGAGTGGAGGAGGATTTCACAGGTCGAGTTCGGGTGATTCCTGGGTTGATGTAATAACTTTTGTAGAAAGAAAGAGGGAAAGAGAAAACCCACGCAGAAAGCAGCGAAAAACATCCGCTCCATAATGGTCATGAAGGATCAATATTGCATGGAGACAAAGTGCTGCTAAACAGTGTGGTTTCTGTTAATTAGCGCTTCTCTAATGATCTCTCTCTCTTTTCTGTTGTCCTTTCTCCACTCCCTTGCTTTCTGTACTTCCCCTCCCACTCTCGAACCTTATTGCTCCTGTCCATTAGAAACCTTTCTTTCGTTAACTTCATCACTTGTTCATTCCTGTCTAAGTCTGTTGATGCTGTCCTCCTAACCAATGTTCTGTCTCTCAGCAGAGAAAACAAAGCAAGAGGAGGTATCTGAGTTCTTTTCATAAGAGTGATAAATCTCCCACTCCTGTGTTTGTGGCTGATGGCTCTCAAGGATGAGATTTAATGAACCTCTCATCCAACTCTGATTATTTTCTAATTAAAGGAGTGAGTGATGGGGGCAATGAGTAAATTCATGAATGCATGTTTATAACTGCGGGGAAAAAAAATAAAACAACAAACATGCTAATGACAGACGCAGAGACAGAAGTCATACTCAGTTGAGCCTTGTTTACTGCACTCCCTTGGGAACGGAGGTCGTTTGGCAGAAAGAAATGTTTGCAACGCTTAAACACATTACAAATCTACAATCAAATTCTGTTTATAATATGAAATATGCATGCATCTGGAGGAAATATTAAAATGTTTTAGTTGTATTAGCTGCATTAATCAAGCTGGGCTTATATATCTGCAAGCATATTAAGAGTTTAGGACCAAAAAAAAAAAAGCTTTCTGGTCTTTAAGATCTACAGACACTCTATGGCTCTATGAGGCATTACTTACTGTTATCACCAGCAAACTAATATGTGCACAATGAGAATGCTAACATGCTGTTATTTAGCAGGTATGTTTACCATGTTCACCATCTCAGTATAGTGTGTTAGCATACTAACACAAAGTACAACTGAGGTCGATAGGAATGTCTTGGTACTTGGTCATTAACCAACCTACTGGACTTTTTTTTTTTTTTTGACCTTATGGTGGTACATGAAAAGTTAATGGGTCACCAAAGTTACTACAATTCATCCTGTGGGGACACGAAGGCAATCCATTATGTTGGATTTCACACATTTCTCTCAAAACCACATATGATTAAAAATCAGGGGATCACCAAGGTCAGTAGGATTCATCATCTGGGGACCATGAATGTGTGTACAGAATGTCCTGATAGAAGTCATACAATAGTTTTTTTTATGCAATACTTATTGCAGTCTGGACTAGAGTGGAGAAACATCTGAGCTGTGCTGCTAGCGCGGCTAAAACTGTAATCATAGAGACATTACATTTTACTCAAAGGCTAGAGCTAAACTGGTCACCTGTTTCTCACAGGGTTAACAACTAGATAATAACTCATAAAGTTGCTAATTTAACCTGACACATACAGTAGGCCTATGTTTAATCCAAAATGATCATACATCTGAACTTTGTTTTCACTTAGATCACCCAAACTCTCTTTTGTCTCATTTTAATTTCTTTATTCCATTACGTCGGGATTCGAGAGCTATTGTATTGTGCAATGGCTTCCATAACGGCACATGCATACATAATCAATTCGAAATGTCCAATAACGCAGCAGTGAGAGACTGGCCCAGGCTCCAACTTCCTGTCTGTTGCAGCCGGCAATACCATTAACCAGGCACCGAAGCCACTCTGACGTGATTACCTACCTGAGGTGAATGCTCATGATTTGACAGGACTTTCTCTGCTTTACTGGGATCAGTGCTTGCGTGTTTCACGGTGTGTGTGGGTGACTGCAGTAGAGAGTAAGTGCTTGTTTGCTGTTTGTGTCAATGTGTGTGTGTTTATGTGTTCTGGGTTGAAAGTGAAGGATTATGCTTCAGAAGTGCATAAGAACTACGTAGCGCCCCAACTCCTGAGATCAGATGAAGAGCAGAGGGTCAGTGACAGATAGGGGGAAGAGGAGATGGAGAAAAGGATAGACAGGGGGTAGACAGACTTACAGCACTGCCAAACGGCAAAAGAGAGGGAGAAGTTGGCAGGCGACTCGCTGTCCTGGATTGAATTAATGTTCTGTTGCTGCCACTCTCCTTCTACTTCTCCCTCCACCCCCATACACCTTACTTGTCCGCAGTCTGATTTAAATGTTTGTTTTACCGCATCACCCTCAAAGAATTACACGTGGTGGTGCTTTAAAAGCAGTCGCAAGAAGAAGAAAAAAAGTGGGTAGCGGGAGGGAGAGAAGGAGGAGGAGGCAAAGTGATTGGTGTACTTGGAGAAAGACGGGGGGGTAGGGTGGGGAGGGGGCGAGACAGACTAACAGGGATGGATCAGGCCATAACTGATTACATATTCTGTTCACAACAGCAGTAGCAGCAGGAGCAGCAATAGCAATGGGACATCACGACTCAGCACGCAGAGATGCTGATATTACCTTCAGACTGCCTAAACGTCCGGGGCCCTCCAGCCTCGTACGAAAACACATGCAGAGGCACGCATACATTATGCTAGAGAACTCATGGAGAGAAATGTGCATGAAAAGAGTTGTAGTTTGAGGCAACATTAATGGTTTGGTAAGTGGACGATTAAAAGTGAAAGGACAAAGGGTGCCAAAAGGTGAAAGAGAGATGATTGCATGTGGCGAGAGGCTATTCCTGAATACCCTTGTATGTATTTTGGCTCTGATGTTGTTGTGTCATGTATCCATGCTGATGCAGCATGTTTAAAGATGGATGTGTGTGTGTGTTTGTGTGTGTCTATGCTGAGGCAGCGTATCCACAGATGGATGTAGAAATGGTGGCCTCTCTGAGGACAGAAAGACATTTAGGGGAGATGTTTCAAGGGAGGACTCGCTCATGAATAGAGCTTGACGAAGTTAATAGCTTCTGGGTGTGTGTTCACTGCTAACTTCATGGCAATGTGCTAATAAAAGACTCCTTTCATAATGTCCTGTGTAGGCTGAACTATGTGAGAAATCGGATATGGTATATCTTGTTTAGTTAGGCCCAAAAATATATTCTATAAATGGATCTGCAGAGTGCTAGATGATAACAGTTAGAAGGAGTACACCCACTTGTTAACACTGATGTTTTTAAGCATCTCTTACACCAATAACACCACTTTACAAAAACAGCTCAGAGGATACTCGTATACATAAACGACTATGGCACAATTCAAAATACAAAAGATACAAACGTTTTTTCCCAAACATAACCACATGTGGGGAAACTGCTATCTCTCCCAAACTGATTGACAGTTTGTTTTAAAGTCAAACTGAACATTTGTTTTTGCAAGGAGATCAGTATATCATTTGGTAAAAACTTTCATTCATATTTAATTTTCATTTATTTTTCTGCAGTGACAGTGGTTCTTTATGTAAATATACTCCATGGTAGTCTAGAGGGAATTGGTGCTAATGTTTGCAAGCTGGAATACAAACTCCCAAAGGTTGCATTTGTAAGGGACAGACAGTTGGGCTTGCTGAATATTTTGTATCAATGCTCATAGGTCACTCAGTATCATAACATGCTCCAGTCAGTAGTGCACCAGTTGATCAGTGCATCTCCTAACAACAAGCCGACTCTTGGCTGTTGTCAACCAATGCCATTATAGAAAATGCTCTCCCAAAATTGGTTTTATCCTGTTTGAAAGTTTTGCACACAAAGCATAAAGAAAAGTGAGGAGAACTGAAGTCATAGTTCAACTTTTAACACATGGATTAACAGTAAGCAACAACAATAAAGTCTTATAAAATTTAATCTGACATTGGTAAATGTTTGTTTACAGCAGTGATGTTTGAGACTGAAACCATGTTATAAATGATTACATTTTGAGAAACACATCCTGATTGTCCTTTTACAACTCAAGTGTTTCAATTATATGTGTATATACCTGTAGTTTATGTGGTGACATTACTAATTGGATCTTGAAGACTATGCATTCATGACCAGTTACATTCACAAACAGATTTTACATTTGGAAAAATTATATAAAATACTGCTATAGGATCAGTAATTGTGGGAGATAACCCGACTTAAGGTATTGGAATCGGTATCAGGAGAGAAATTAATTTTAAAATGCATCTTTCTCTCTGTTTGGGACCTCTGTCAACCCTGAGTCAGCATTGTTCAGACTCAAAAACCAAGTCCCTGAAGTGGATAAATTCAAAAACACTGGCATCTCATTGTTGAGTGGACAATGAAAACTGAGGTTCTGGAGAACAATGATTTTAAGACTTGTCAGACACAACAACCCTAAACCCCTAGAGTGGAAACACATGTGCATTTTCACATTTAGCCAGTTTACTGCAGAAATAGTCTAAACACAGACCTTAGTGACCCCCCGTACACCAAAGTTTGATGACGCACAACAAATACAAGTAAGTAGCATCTATCGTGGAAGCATGAATCATCTCTTCCTGATGGTGGGCCACAGTAAAAAAAAACAAAAAAACACTCCAGACAAATGTCTCCCCAAAATATGATGAAAAGCGATAAAGAAAAAAGATAAAAATCACTGTGTGTGAAATGGAAATGAAAGTGTCTGGGATGTCTGTGAGAGAGAAAAAAGAACAGGAGAGAGGAGAGGGAGGGTGTACGATGGGTTGAGTAGAGACAGATTAACAGAGGTAATGAGAGGAGAGGATGAGAGCGAAGAGCATGACAGCAGAATACAGATACAGAGCAGATTAACACTGTTGGAGTACGTTTCCCTTTCAAAGAGTTCTCATCCAATATACTACATCCTTCTGTGCACACATACACACACACACA
>NW_023340257.1:17405992-17448113 GCF_004916995.1 Morone saxatilis | reverse complement strand
TTTGGGGTTATACTTTTAAAAGCAACTGGACAACACAATAGTCCAGGTCTTATAGCTTCATAGAAACCTTGTGATTAAAAAGCTCACCCCTCTGAGTCGGGTGCTTCTTTCCTGAGCGCCATCGTGCCCCAGCTGAGGATTAGTGCTAACACAAATCAGTCGGATTTTTTTTTTATTTACAGTGTGAAATTAAAGTGAAGCCTTCCATAGCTTTGTTCAACTCGCTACACTTTGGCTAGGTAACACTACCTTAGAACCAAAGCCAGCCTGTACTAGCTTTACCAGGCTTAATTTCCCTTGTGTCCCTGACACCCATAAGGAGCTCAGCATTTCAGTTTGACGATGAAAAAAAGAAAAAAAAAAGAAGAAGCTAGGCGGTTAAATGACTCATGACTACAAATCCTAGGAACTGACCACTGAGAGTAAGAAGAGGGTTACAGATTCCTTAAAACGTTTAGAATTCCGACGGAAAGGTCTCATCTGAAATCACTCTCACCCATTTCCTAAATAGAATTTAAAAAAAAGTGCCATAGATCTATGCAAGCTTGGATTATTCAGCGCAGAGCCTTACCAATGTAACTCTGAAAAACTTTCAATTCATTATGTCGTGTCATCAATCTGTTTAAAAGATCAATAAACTGTTACTGTTGAAGGTCCGCTGTTCCTCGTATCAGACTCTCTCTTCATGAACTTCGCTCAAGCGCTGTCTAATATCTAGAGGCATCCCAAAACACTCCTCTACTGTCCACATACAGTAATAAACTTAAGGACACCTGGATAAGAGCAGTCTTCAAAGAAGATAAAGACAACTGCCCCGCCGCCTCCCCACCCTCCTAAACTCACCATCGTAAATTAGTTTGCTTTCTCTTCCCCTGACGGAGGTGTAACAGCGAGCGCATGTTCCAATTTCCATTCACACTCACACAACAGCCCGTGCCGAGCTTAATTAGGAAGAAAGACCGATCCTTCAGCAAACAAGAGAAAGACTGCGCACGTGTGCATTAATTGCCCTTTAGTGGTTACCAAAAAGCGCTGCATGTCAGAACACTATTTCATGGCCTGTTTAGTCGGTAACTGAAGTGTCCCTCCACTGTATTTAAACTCACAGCTTAAGCTGATCACCGACACACACAAAACCAATCAGCTCAAAGCAGACGACTGCGTATACTTCTGCATATGACTCCTTCTCTCACTCTCCCACACACACACAACAAGCACATATAAACACACACCCTCAAATTGAAGCCAGAATCTTTACTAAAGCCAGGGCACGAGGGAGGAAGTGAAAGTCGTTCCACCCACTGCAGAGAATACAAAGTGGA
The DNA here is from genome assembly GCF_004916995.1 of Morone saxatilis. Classification (NCBI taxonomy): domain Eukaryota; kingdom Metazoa; phylum Chordata; class Actinopteri; family Moronidae; genus Morone; species Morone saxatilis. The sequence goes on along the minus strand of NW_023340257.1, from coordinate 17,446,791 downwards.
AGAACGGCTGGGCCGAGGAGGAGCCTTCCAACTTTCGTGAGAGAAAGGAATAAAACACTTCCATTGCAAGCTGCCGGAACCCACAGAGCCTGCGAGCCATGCGAACACTTTTGAAACTTTGAGCACGAAGGCCCTAGTTCAGCAAACACGCACCGCCTATGAAGGGGATATTTTCGCTTCCAGAAAGTTATATCTAGTGAGCCTTGTTTAATCAAACACCCAGCTCCAGTTTATAATGCAGTTGGAGAGAAATACACTCCTCCGAAGCTGCACGTGCCTCGATTTTCCTGATCGGTCTGAAGAGTACGGTTGGTTTTACGTGAAGAGGATTTGGTGGTGTAAGAGTCGGTAACATACAGCCATACTGTGACCAAGCGACAGACGCTCCGCTGCCTGGGAAACCTATGAACCCTGAGTCATTTCCGGTCCAGAAAACACACACGAATTTCATACACTCTTTATTTGTTTACAGTGCTTGTGAAGACCTTTGACGCTACGTCCCTCTGCCCGCCGATGTAGCACCAACCCCCGAAAGCTCGCCGCCTGTTCTGTCCACACGCAATACAGAAGAATCACACGCAAAATTTATGCACCTTCGTAGACGTTTCCTATTATTAACACACCCGACATGTGCTACTAACACCAGAGAGGCAGGAACACTAATCTGCCTCCAATCTGAAGACCTCGCTGTCTGGACTTCGTGCTGTACAACAATCGTGTTTGGTGCGGTTATCCACAGTATCAGTGACTGTTTTGCATATGTGGCAGCATATAGCAGCTTCTCATGAAATATTTATCCATAAGTAGACTCCGGGATTTTCAGATTGACAAGTTTATCATTAAGGAATTCTGTTTGCAAACGCCGCTACTTTCTTTGATTATTCTCTGCCTGAGTATTAACATAAATCTGCATAAGACATCAGGACATGTGTAAAGCTGAGGAGTGACAGGCGCACTTCTGTGTTGTTCGCAATAGCTCCTTAAGACATTAATCCAGTTATTTCCCACAGCTCTACCAGTCAACCACAGTGAAGTGGACTCCCGTAGCAGGGTTATTGCATAAATGTGGTGTGTGTGTTGACGTTAAGTGCTTTTTTCACAACACCCAAAAGCAACATCCAATCTCTGCAGCCGAATACTCTTATCACTCAGATAGAAATGCCTCGTGTGTGTGTCCTGTGTGTGGTGTGCACGCTAACCAAGGTCGTGAATAGAGTGCAGAAGTCCCGCCTTACGTTTTTTCCACATGCTTTTCATTACATTGCAGCCAAAGAGATTTAGTGGTATCAGCAGCGAAGACACTGCAGCAGTACCTCTCAAAACATCTCAGTTGATTAAGTGAGAAAATGCAAAGCTGCGGTAAAATTAGTTCACTCCGGATTTTACAGATGGCCCTGGCAGCTATTTCCCCAATAAGGCTGATTAGGGAGGAAAATCCCAGACCGTCATTATTAAAAACTTATAAAGGATTGATCAAATTGATGTTGTGCCCGTGACACCTGACGTCCCCAGATTGGTGCTGGGAAAAAAAATAATAAAAAAAAAGGGTGGGGGGGTGGGGGCCTGAGACTTTGATGCTCCAAAGTACGGACGATTCCCCGGTTGCTGTCTAATTACATCACAAACTGCAGAAAGAATGAAGGTTGCATAATCAACTGCTGGCGTCTCCAGGGAAGATATCCGCCCTTGGCACTGGGATTTTCTGCTCGTTTTCCCCCTGCAGCAAAGAGTAAGAGGAGAGAGCACTGCCCCTGCATAGGAGAGAGAGACGGAAGGAGGCAGGTAGCACAAAGGGCACCGCCACAATGATCACCTGGAACGTAGAACCCGTACTTAACTCAAGTGCCTGCGCGTGAATCAAGCATGCTCGCCCTCTTAATTTCCAACCACAGGTGTGCACTGTTGCGGATCAGACCTTCCTGTCAGACTGTGGCATAACAGACTCCCCTCACTGTCCCGATTGTTCCACCGTCAGTGACGGACTCTCACACCTTTAATCACACTTATTGGGCTTTTGAACGAGAGCCATTGACGAGTCACAGTACGAGTTTCACAATAAACTTGGTGAAGACAGTGCGGTTGCCGCCTTGCTCCACTGTCGCACTGACATGTGACCGACGTGGAGTAGAGAGAGCAGTGTTAAAGGGAACTTGGCAACTTTTCAGTTAATAAAACCTTTAGAAATCTTGGATGGTAAATGGCCTGTTCCGGTGAAATTGGTGACCCCCCCCACCCCCTCAGCGACCCCAGTGTAAAACCAACCTTGCACTTTGTCTACGTCCCCGGTAAATGAAATAGAAGTATCTCGAGAAGGAGAACGAGCGGAGAAACACTAACGCTTTACGCACTTCCACATAACGCACACCGACGCCCCATAACGGTTAAGTTGTTTAATGTTTCCCACCTCGTAGATATTGCTCCACACGAAAAAGTTGCCCGTAAAAAAAAAAGGCACATTCAGCGCGTAGAAAGGGGGGAGGAGGGTGCCCGCAAGTGAGTTTTTTTTCGACGTGTTGTAAATACACGTCCCAGAGCTGTAGAGAAGCTCGTGAGAAAACACTGCGAGACAAAGATAAAGAACCAGCGAAAAAGCTAGAGTTGCCAAAATCCCCTTTAATGTTATCAGAACACCTTGCCCTTCTACCTGACAACGGTCGGCTGTGAAACTTATTGAATTCGGTACGTCACACACCAAAACACGGCTCCAGATTTGAGGCGTCACATTATTTGCAGCACCTAGTGCTACTAACCTACCACACTGTACTTTAATTAAATGACATTGATTTATTTATTTTCATTGTTCTTTGATTTTTTTTTAAACAAACGTTACATAAAGTGGCTACATGACCTGACTATTCTGTTAATAAATTGAGACAAAATGTTACAATAGAGAGCCCAAAAGTTGAAGCCGTATTCAATGCAAAAGAAACTAACAGTAGGGACTGGATAACAAACCTCCAAGAGATTAGAACTGCTTAAAGCAGTGTGTGTTAATTAGTTTGTTGCACTTCAGAGCACACAACTGCTCAGCGACGCTATTAAAACATTAAACCAAGTAGCATACAGGTGCTCTGTATGCTCGGGATTGCAGAGCTGGACACGTTCCATTAGCCGATGCTTTCATCCAAACACATATCACATTTCACCTGAAGGTTTTCTCCTTCACTTACTGAATAAAGATAACTCACCAAACTTATCGCAGAGTTGCCTGTTCAACAGGCTGTAGTTGGACAAGACCACTCTTTACTCACTGAAAGAACTAGCGCACATTCAATCCATATCAGGCGAGGCATTTTCTCCTTTTGTACACTGTAGGCCTAATTTGCTGGCAAACAGCAACAGTAAAATATGTAAATGCTTGAGAGTCTGTCTCTTTTTTGTCTTCTCTACAGGAAGGTTTAGCGTGCCAGCAGCTCCGAGCATCCCTTCAGCAGTCTGCTTTGCCATGCTGGGCCGCGAGGGCTTCAATGCAAACTGCCCAGGGTCCCCGCTGAGTCAAGCTGAACCATGGAAACTAGTCCAGACCATCCCAACGGCCTGGATTAGGTTCTGGTGTTCACATTCTGTTAGGGTGCTATAGAAGTGTTGCCGAGTCTAGCCGTTTTGAGGCGCATTGATAGATAAAAGCCATTAACCGCAGCCAGCAAAAGACAGCGCCAGAGCTGAGACTACTCGGCGTAATGTGACTTCTTATTAGAACATGGCTGTTAGACTGACATTTAGGAAAAGCGCATGAGAGTATCTTGCCCATGGTGTACGTTTGTTTCTACATGAAGTGAAGTTTGCGCGAAGTATAAGGTTAATAAATTATTAGATATTTAAGGAGGTGACGTAGTTTCAGCCATATGACTGGACATCAAACGTAAGAATGACATTAAACAACATTATTTAGAATTTGGTAGCACAACGTAATAATTTAAAAGGTTGGAAAAGAGAGTAAAGCTGTTTAGGGGAAGCTAGTATTGGCCGACCCCCCCAAAAAAAATAAAGAAGAGGATACCGCCAAAACGCCATGCAAAAATCTTCTGAATTTAAGGCGTGCATGGCTCCAGTACGACAGTGTAGCGAGACTTGTGCGGGTTTGCAGCCAGGAATCAGCCGAGTAACACAATATTTCACCTGCAGAGAGGCAGCGAGGATCAGTACCAGACTCCGACACTACTCATCTCTGAAGCAAAGCCGATTGTGACACGTTTAATTGATCAACTTTTGTTGATGTGGTTACTTTTAAAGTTGCCGAGATAAAAGTGCACCCTGTCTGTTTGATACAAATGCTTGCATAATTTCCCAACCCTGTCCTCTTTCAGGACCAACATGGACCACATGTAAAGGCACAAGTGTGAACGAGTTTTTGCCGTGCGCGGTGCGCGTCTCTCTCCCTCCCAAGTCCGGTACCGTGCCTGGAACAGTTTCAACCTGACGGGACCTTTGCATTCTTTATATACTGTGGGCGAGAGCAGAGAGAGGTAATCCGGAAAAAATCGAAGGTTCCACCTCCAGCACAAGCCCCTTCGTAAGTTTGCTTTTAAACGACGACTGATCCTCGTTTAACTTGCCCGATGTAGGGCGAAGCGCGCGCGCGCCGCGCCGCCGCGCATCTGGCCAATCAAGTCACCACGGCTTTAGAGACGTACAACTCTTCACTCTGGATCCAGTGGTTTTCTTTAGAACCAGGGTTTTGGACATGGGAACGTTTATGAGCCCACCAAAACGTCGGGCTCTGCACTGGATAGAAAAGTCAGGGCGAAAAGCCTCTCAAGAAAGTAGACTTGATCGAGTGAAGCGCAGCAACACTTGTTTCTCTTCCACAGAACATTGAGTGCTCTGGACGAGGTTGGTCCGCCGCTCCTCGCCGGTGACAAATCAAGCCATTCCTTTTCGAACTTGCTCTTACTGTTGTTGTTGCTTCCATCATCTTAACAACCGCTTAACACTCTTATCGGTCATCTCACATCTGCCACGTCCACCTCACGTCTCCGGTCCAACTTATTTGACTCCTTAAGTTGTTCTGTTAACTCACTCTAAAATGGCTGTTTCTTCTCTTTTTCGTTAACCACGATCCTCGCCTCCCTCTCTCCTATCCAGCCGTGAGACTTTTCTCGTGTTTGAGACGCGCTGCGCCGTGACCAGTACGAACGCCCTCTCGTGCACTCTGGCTTGCTCTGACGCGGAGTGTGTTGCTGTCTGCTACATTCAAGTGCAGTGGAAAGTTTCTGTATGATTCACATTGAACAGCAACGACCGATGTCAGTGTGTAAACAGATAGATACAAGTGATAATGTTCGTAATCCCTACGTGAGTCTCAGTGGTGAGGCGAGAGGGAGCAGTATAATATGTGACATCTTTTTATTTAATTTCCTGAACTACTTTATGTTAAAAGAAATTCTAATTTAACTCGAGTCCATATCAAAACAATTCTTATAAGCCCATGTTTATCTGAAGGATACATTACGCACGGTATTTTCTGGAATTACATCCACTAAAAAAAAAGCATAGGTTCTACCTCGCAACAATAATAACCGATAGTCAATTAGGATTGTTATTATAATCGATGGATATTGAGTAATATCTTGATCTAGGTGTGGATCAATCTCACTTTTCGTTCACCTCTGCGGCTACGGGAAAAAATGAACAATTTTAGTTAGGAGCAAGTCGGTGCTCATGTAATAAGTGGTCTGGTACGTTCGGCTGTGTGTTGTTTGTTTGTGTATCGGATTTACAAGAAATTATATAAGATGGTAAATCGCATCCTCAAAAGAGTACTTAAACGATGTCAATATTGACCAATGGGTACGCATCTTGCTGTTTCAAAACATAGGAATGTCCTTCTCGCACCTTTACATTTGTAAATATCTTTTACATTAAAGATTACTGTTCATTTGTATTATTCTTCAATCAGTATTAATTTAAGGAATTCGGATATCTTATATAAATATTTCGACTTTAAAATAAAATGATTCAACTCCTTATGTTTCAAATATTTCTTCTCTTGTGTAATTCTTTATAATTAATGGATTATTTATCTATACCATATAAATTTATTTTTCCTCAACGACATTGTTATGTTAATATCTGACATGACATTGCCTTATTTTAGATAAGACCTATTCAACACAGGTTAACTATCCTCCTCAGATTTTCTGCATCAGTACCAGGCACACACATTCATGCGAAAACTATCTGCTCCTATTGTTAAGTCCCTTGGATAAAAATACCAATGTCCCGACAATGATTATCCTACCACAATAATTGAACCAACTACTGTCCTTCAAATGAATTAGCTTAAACCGGAAAAACTTCACCATTACATTCAAAAAATGACCACATAAAAGATTTCCAATCACATTAGAAAGAACAATTAGTCCCAAAAAGAGACAAAAAAAAGAAAAACCAAAAATACTAATTTACAAACAAAAATAAAGGTATATAGTTAAAGACATACTTAAGCCAAAGAAATACACCGATATAAATCCAGGCACGTAACAGGAAGGTGAAGAGCTAAAAACAAAACTGTGTTGATAAAACCATTGGATGAAGAAAATACCACTTAAGCTAAAAAGTACAACTACTAACCGTCCTTATCAAACTGGTTACATCAAATCATTTTAGTAGTATACAATCGAGACAAAGAACTTGCAGCATATGAATAACGAATATAGAAAAATATAAACATTTAAACCACACAGAGCTAAATATAAACACAGTTTACAAGCAACATTAAACCGTAAAGTATAAAATAACCTCGAACTATCTAATAAATAATCAACAAATATGTACAGAATAAAAAAAATCTAGCTTTGAAGATCTCAATGCAGTTCCGGCATAGCCAATGGAATAGATAAGAGACATATACCGCCTACCTACTCTTAAACTAGCTAGCCATTTGAATATTCTCCACTGCAAACAGATAAGGTGCTACCTTTGCATATTTTCCTTTAATTTAATTAATTAAATCCATCAATTTATACAATTTAAATTCCATTCTATCCTCCCTACAATTTCACCATTTTCCAATAAAACAATTTTATTAAATAACATCTTTGCAACACCCTGACACACACAATTATTTTTGAAATGCTTGCCCAATTCTTTGAGCAGACTAATTCCACCCTTTTCCAAAAAAAAAAAAAAAGTAAGCCGCCAAAAATCTACTGTAGGATAACTTTGTGGTGAGTGTACCTACGTCCAGGCTTAGTCACCAGGGCTTTGAATACAATACTATCCTCCAATTGGTAAAAAAACATAAAAATAAAATAAAGCAAATGCAGCATCTTAAGGCACTGTAACAATAATAAACCATTCTACGTATAGATAGATCACCAATCCATTATTCCAAGTTGTTCTTATTTTTAAAAAATATTGGAATCCAAATTTATAGAACACAGACGCTCGATTTGCCCCCTCTAAATGATTCCACCACACAAACCAAACCGAACCCATGTAATGTCCAAATTTTTAGAAAGTTTACACCCAAGTCCTCTTGATAGACAGTAACAAACTTGTTACAAGCGAAGCTAGTTAGACATGCCCCCTGTGCATACCCAACACGTGACCCTTGGCTTTAACCAAAAAAAACCTAAACTCCTTCCTTTCCTTTATTTTTCTCTCAATGCGAATAGTTTCCCAAGTAATTGAATACAAATACCCGGTAATGAAGCGAGCACGAGGAGCGAATCATAGACAGAATGCGAAGACGACTAAATCATATGAAGCAAAGCAATGAATATCATGCATGGATCACAAGGAGCAGTCCAATATACCAAACCCACTTTGTTAGAGAGAATAACGATGGTTTCCCTCCTAATCCCACAGCAGTTCTCATGCCAAGTCAACTTATTAATCCATTATACAATACCTCATTCCATTCTCTTCTGTCCGCAAAGTCACAAATACATCCAAAACAACACAGCATACATTTTAACCTATCCAAAGCTATCTTCTTGACCTTTCTGTCTATGGATACCTCTGCAGATCTCGTTCTTAATGGGGTCCAATGCTCATCTCAAATACAATACTTGCTCACCCTAGGTACCCGTAATTTCCTAACTCTGTTGATATATATCTAGTTACCTTCAATCTATCTCAAATCTAATGCATTCTGCCTGTATATACATCTTATCTCCTTCTCACATGCGGTCTCTCTCTCTCTCTCTTGCTTGCACTCACCCTCTTTCTGTGTCTTTTCAAGGACTCTGTAGTATACCATATATGTAGGTCACCATACGTTCCCAGTGTTGCTTAGCTTGTGTTTGAGTGGCTATGTCTGAGCAATATGAAAATGTATGTCCTCCTGTGGGTGCATGTATGTGAGTTGTGCTCTCTCAAACACACGGCCTGTAATCATTGATCAGTCCAACAGGGAAAATGAGCGCAACTCATAACTCACACGCAGTGACCAGTAATGTACATTGCATAGTTCTTAATATACTGCATTGATTCAAACACTGGGGTTGTACAACACATACTGTACATTAAAGTACTTCAGGGTTTTAGAGGTTACAGAGCTGTAGAGTTATTTCTTTTCTATTTCAACAATTTGAATCTTGCATTAATTATTTAAGTACTTTGGGGAATTTTGAACAAATATAAAAAGACTCTATCTTTTTGTTATTACACTGTGCTTCTTTAATAATGTCCCGACTGGGTAGGTGTGTCAAAGTCAGATTTTTTTGGGGCGTCTATACGTGTGTTTGATGAGTCATTACACAAAAGGGACCTGTGAAGACCAGACTTTGGTGTAGACCAAAGCCACACTGATTGATTTCCATGCTTTTTTTGGCATCTAGGGAAATTGTGCTTCTTATGTATTAAACTTTAAGATAATATTTCAAAAGTGTACTGGCATTGGCTCCACTTTAAAACAGCCATTATACACTTTAACAGGCTGTTTGGTGATTATGGGAGCATAATACACAGCAGCATCACCATAATGACAGTAAGGCATGCCCTGTGTTATTGCAATAATAAGTTCACCAATTCTCAAGGACTCAATCTTAACACAATTTTAACCTTCAGGATAATGTAATTCATAATAAATGTGTGGTAACCTTAATATAAACACAAAGTTTTTATTAAGCTCAGGCAATAACCGCACCTTATAAGTTAACTTTTCAGTTAAAGGTTCAGGTGTGTAATATTTTGGAGGATCTATTGGCAGACATAGAATATAATATTCATAGGTATGTTTTCAATAATCAACGGAAAGTAAGAATTGTTGCGTTTTCATTACCTTAGAATGTTTCTACAGTAGCCTAGAACAGAAGAACCAGACACTGGCTCTAGATATGGCCATTTGCGTTTTGTAGGCAACGTACTTTCTCCTACATGCTTGGAAGGGGAGAGTGAGGCGTGTTGGTTGCAATCTGTAACTACACTGCTAAATGCCACTGAATCCTTCACACTGGTCCGTTAACGACATGGCAGTGCCCAACAAACTGGATCTGAGCAGCATCTTTGACAAATAAGGCTACGGTCACACTGCAGGATCAGACTCCAGTGTGAACAGTCTACGGCCCCGAAGTAAACCACATGTGCAGAAGAAGCCGTAACGTCACACACAGCACACTGTGTTTATGGATGTTAATATGGATGCCTCACATGTCAGCGTGTGTGTATCAATTTTGAAGTTGTTGTGCAATCGGAGCTGATAAATATATGATGATGGTTATGATATTGTCGCATCCCGCCTCATCTGGCGCAGAATTGTTACATCTATCTCACTTCAATGACGTAAAAGTCGGATGAAATGCGACATGACCGTTCAGACTGAGGTCGCTTTGAAAAACAACAGATATGTATCTGATTTAGGACCACATATGAATGTGGCCTGGATCGGATTTGAAAAAATCTGATTTGTGACTGAATAAATCTGATATGGGTCACATATCAGATTATGGGATATGGGATTTGGGCCACTTGTGCTTGCAGTGCGAATGTAGCGTAGCGTTTTGATGAATGTCCAAGAAGCCTGAAACAGGATATGTCTGTTCAGCTGGACACTGTCCAATTCACTGATCCAGTCATCATATGACACCTTTACACAATCCCACAAACTTTCATTTTAGCATTAGTGTTAACCGTGGCCAAGAAAACCATACTACTCAGCTGGAAAGACAGAACTATGCTGTCAATAAACCTTTGACTCAATTTGTTAACAGACCATGCAAACCTTGAAAGCTCACGTCAACCGTAAAGGATAATCTGATACTATTCCATAACACCTGGTCCCCTTTTCCTGCAGTTCATCCAGAGCTGACTCCTCTCTACACCACCTCATTCACTCAGATCTTCCCAACACCAATAAGACATTCGAACTAACAAAAAACACACAATATGCATGCTCAATACTGCCCATCATGATCAGTAGCCCCTTTTTTGTCTTCTTTTTTTTCTCGTCTTTTGTTGTTTTTTTTAACATATTTTGGGTATTGACTTTATCTATGTTTGTGCTTTCTCTTTTGTAAATATTGTTTTGTAAAGACCTGTGTGTAAGAATAAAAAAATAATAATAATAAATTAAGAAAATTATTCAAAACACCAAATATAAGGTAGATTTGTCTTCAGTTAAAAATATTCAGGCACCACACTGACCAGAAAACTCTCAGCAAAATATTTCAGTACTTTTAACTATATAGAGTTTGTTCTTTATATATTCATTTTTATTGAGCTACAACATGGCACGTATAGCTTCAGAAAGATTCAAAAAGATATAGATCATTCAGTAAGAAGATAAGTTGGAGCAATTTAAGATGCTTTTTCCGCTTTTTATTTCTCACTCTCATTTCTTTAACTTCGACAAGATGAATGCGTGTGAGTATTTTCTGTGATTGTGAATTCCAACATTAAATTATCCTGGGATTTTGTATAACTATCATACATCAGATGATCATGTGGAGTCCAGGCACTAAGTAACTCATAAATTCAATGAACATTACAGAATACACTGTGGGAGAGAGATTGTGGGAATATTACATTCCTCCACTGTGAACGACAACACAAGTTAAATTACAGTATAATGACTTACAGGGTAAGTTATCTCAACATTAGAGTTGTAAGCAGCAAAAACTAAAAGAATAAGGAGGAGGTTAAAGTTTGGGTAAGGCTTTGTTCAATAGTAAATAATAAAAGCGCACCACCCACATTACAAATCCCTTCTACAAAATGTTGAATATCAAACATCAAAGTCTAGTAGTAGTGGGAACTTTTTTGTTATCACTTTGTATTTGCATTGTAAAACATTGTGCTAATTTAGGCAGAACATGTTCCTGAATATTGGTTGGAGGACACGGGTTGAATATTTCTTTATGTGAAAAATTAAAATAAATAGTTAAAACCATGCAAAAAAATTTAAACGTAAACTTTTTTTAAATTTCCTTTTAAATCTCCCTTCTCCAACAGACAAAAATAGGAGAGTGAGAGAGAATATGCATTCACAGTATTTATAGTCACAGAACATTTATATCCATGACCACTTTGAAGTTTTTCATTTAATGTTGTTTTCTTTGAAACAAGCAAAAAAGTAAATTGGCAAACCCTGAGTGGCTTTGTTACACTGCATGTTAACACCCAGTAACAATCTATATTAAAGGCTAAAATATAATAATCAGCACAGAAATAAAAATTGTTGTAAATAGGAAAACTGTGATTAGAACAACCGCTCCCTGAAACTTAAATCAAATATCTTCCTATGCATTCCTGATTTGATATATTCTAATTAACAAATGACCATTTTAACACTTTAAGACCCCCACCCAATAGTCCAGTCAAAATCTTGTTAGTATTACATTTTTAATATTTATTCTTTCATTGAGAACAGCTGCTCTGGACAGTTACAGTGGATTCCGATAATGGCAAGATTTCCCACCAGAGAAAAAGCATTCAAATGTCAATAGAAAGGATGAACGTCTTAATGAGAAGAAATTACATGGAAATTTAACCCACTGAGACAATTTCATGGTCATCAGTAGCTAGTCCATCATACTGTAGTGGAGCTCCCGTGGCTCTTTGGCTCACTCTCACCTGTTTCCCATCACAGCCCAATGGTGAGTTTATTGTATTTCGTCAGCCTAAATACCCCCAGATTTGCTTTTTATTCTCTTACAATGAAACCAGCTTTGTTTCCAGCTGCTAATGGCAACAAGCGGCTGAATTCCTGTAGCAGGAGCCAAAAGGACAAGCAAATACCCGTTTTTTGTATTTTCTCTAATTATAGACAAGTCCAAATTTTTTTTGTCTGTGCCTTCAAAAACTCTCGGGCTAAGGTTTTCCCACAAATAACATGAGGTTTGAATTTTGTCTGAACACCTTTAGATGGCTAAAAGTTGGCTGTCAGGAAAACACAAATATAGCATTTGAACGAGCAAGCAATGCAGATCAAACAGAAATTATGCTGTAAGACTAAGTGTGCTGTCATCATTTTGAAGTTGTGCTGTATACCCATGCATGCAGTTTCCTCAGATTTCTGTCAGGGTTACTTTTCTGTGATTAGAGACTGAGAGGGTCAGTCTCTCTGTAATATCAGCCAATCCTAGTCTAAAGTCTTTTGCCTCTGACTCATTTCCTGTTCGCCTTTATCACTCTATCTTCTGTTACGCCACCCATCAAATGGAACTTTCCACTATTCACAGCTGACAAACAAAACAGATTAAGATATCTACATGTACAAACCAACTGGCAAGCCTGGCAACTAGCAAGAAACTGTGATTTAAGAATGAAAGAAAATACAGAACAAAGTTAATTTGTTAAATCTGAGAACGACTATTTGAATACAAAGAGAGAGGTGGAAAAAGCAAAGAGAGGGCTACTCATATGTCTTCCTTTTTCACCAGCTACAGGCCCTCCCTTCCTTTGCCCGGCCTGCATTTGTAAAAGGAATGAAGGGCGGGTGGTATGGCAAACTGTCCAGGAGCGCGAAGCCACGTGTACCGACATCCATCCTCTCCACATCCTCCTGCCTGTCCTTCCCTATCCCCTTGCCCCTCTCTCCATGCCTAGCTGTGTGTTATGAATTCATCTGCAGATAAAGCAGATCTATCATTCTGTCATAGAGGCAGGGAAGGGAGGTAGACTGTGGAATGCCCTGGCACTGAGAGCAGGGAAGGGCTCTGAGCATAGTGCTACGCTTCCCCGCACATTCCCTTCTGCGCCTGCTCTTGCCCTCTCCGGCTCAGTCTCCCAGTCTGTTTTCATGATCCATGCAATGCCCCAGCAGCCCCTCTTCACCATTTCCTGTCTCACCTATACCGGCCAAACCCACCCAAGCCATCGGAGCGTCAACCAAGCAGCCCAGAACTGTAATAACACTGTGCATGGCTTAATGAAAGCCCCCACCCTCCCCTCCCCAGTTATAAACTAAGGTAAGCTGTGGCCTGGACATGGCTTGACTGACTTCCAGCTATGGTCTCCAGTTTCACTGAATAACACCCTGCTTGCCAATCAGATAGGAGACAAATTACAGTACATGTGCACAACACGGTAGACAGAACACTAGGATCCAAAATCACTGTGCTAACTTGAGCCAAAATACCCAGATTGACTTGACTGATATTCCTGTATCCAACACATTTGCAGCATCTGGAGTAATGAGACAGCAAGCAGAAATGCCACAGTGTGAGGTTCGTGTGACATCTGTTGTGTATGTATTCTGCATATGTACATGCACATGTACTTGTCTTCATATACAACATACTATATTACAGAGGGCCAGTGTTTATACTTGGCTCTCAGCCATGACACATGCTGCCACAGCTGACCCTTTACAGATTCTCAGTGCTGTTCGTAAATTAAAAGTGTCACTAGATGTGCTCTCACAGTGTATGGGTGTCCACAACTGTGAACTGTGTACCGTATGTTTGCAATTTAAGGGATTACGTGTTGCTTATAGCCTATTTTTTATTGCTTTAAATTTGTTATCATATGGTTCATACTGAACATATCTGCAAAAAATTACAATATTAGCTTATGGCAACTAAAGCATGATTAATGACTTTATCTTTATGTTGGTTAAGGTTAGGGAAAAGGTTCTTGGTTATACTTTATAATGACAAGTTATAAAGCCCACTTGAAGCATAAGACAGGATGTTTACTTTTTAGCCTCGCCATAGCAGCATGGTTCTAGGGAGGGAAATGTTGGTCACCCTAAGCCTAACACACCACTTTGGTCCAGACTGAAATATCTCAGCTATTGGATGATTTGCAACGAAATTTTGTACACACATTTATGGCCCCAAGAGGATGAATCCTTTGTATTTGGTGATCCCCGGCCTTTTCCCAAACATCACCACAAGGCTACAATTTGTGGTTTTAAGTGAAATGTCTATTGGATTAACATCCAAGTCCCAACTTAACTTTTCATTTAGCACAATCATCAGGTTTTATGACCAAATACCTGCAGGAATATTGACATTCCCATCAGCCTCAACTGTACTTTGTGTTTAGTCCTCATTGGCAAATTTGTGTGGCAACGCAGATGTTGATAATGGCAAACATTATAACGGACATAACTAACAGCTTCACAAGCTCAAACCTCCTTGACTGAGGTGTTTTTGTTGCTTAAACCTAGCCACACATGGATCTCAGGACTCAAACCCAGGCCTCTGGTATTTAAATTCTTCTCTTTTGGCACTCGTCATCCACCCTAACTACCTTCCAACCATTTCTGTTTGCTCAGTGCATTTTCATCGAGTCGTAATTACTGCCAAAATTATGATCACTGGCAATGTTCTGTCCACTCCAGGAAGTGCCTACATTCTTGTACAGTAATATATGAACTCAATTTGTAGGAGAAATTATAAAATGTAAAATGTAAGTAAGTACTAAGTCAACTAAGTCACTAAGAATTAGTATAAACCAAATTTAAGCACTTTGTTTACACTCTCTTGACACTATAGACATTCTGACCAGCTGTTTTGACCATCAGGTAAACATTTCTTGCCACAGTTGATATGCAGCGTCTTGTAATGATTCCCTTAATATATTATTTTCTACTCAGTCCATTCTATTTTCCCTTTCCTCAGTCCATCTTCTCTCCCGTTTGATTGCCCCCCCTCCCTCCTGACTAAGACAGAGAGAAAGAGAGCGAGAGAGAGAAACTGCATAGTGGGAGTGTGTTGTCCCACTGCCAGGGCAAAAATAGACAGTAAATTACAGAGCCTTCTGAGAACACCCCACTGTGCTGTGTGACCTCAAAATAACACACAGGCATACACTCACAGACTCACATACAAACATGAAATACACAGTGTGCTGCCCTACTTCTATATTTCCCATTCAGCCTGTTGATGTGACGATCACACAGAAACTTTCGCAGTGTGCCAACCGACAGTCCTGCGCAAAAGTTATGTGCCAGTGAAGGAAACTCTGAGTCTGATTCACAGATGTTAATGTGATTACTGCCTCATCTCAGCTTACCAAGACACACACACACACTCTAAGAAGTATTTATACAGATATGTTTTTATCCCCTTGCTGTGGCTTAACCTTAAGAAACAATATCTCACTTTGCAGCAAAATCACTGCTGTTCCCTGGCACCTCACTACAGACTGTTCACCAAAAAGAAGCCCCCGATCTCCTCTGCATCAAACCCTAAATCACAAACTACAACTTCTCTTTAGGTCTATCAAGTTCTGGAATCCATAAAAGCCCCAAAATAAAACATAAAACACCTAGAAGAAAATGCTCGTCAACACTGCAAGCTAGAAAAAAAACAGAGGGACAGGGCAGTGATGAATGAACATCACAGGTGTTTGTCATACTCACCTTGAGTGAGTCAAAACAGGCAATGACTCTGCCGTTTTCCACTTGACAGCTCTTGGCAGGGTGTGCGAACTTGCACTCACTGTCCGGTCGTGAACATGTTCCTCTCTGGAATTCCCGACAAACCTCCAATGTCAGCCACTTTGTGTCCCGGATCGGTGTTACATTCACCGCCATTTTGAACCAGGCAGGAGGGGTCGATTGAGAGGAATAGGTATCCAGCAGCTGCTATTATGTGTGCGTCTGAATGATGAGAAACAATTAAAGGACATGGGAAAAGGCCAGTTTTAAGAGGTTTTGTCACCAGGGTCTGATTCTGAGATGAAGCCTGTGAGGCCTGGGACTCGGCTACCACCTGCGGCCCATCCTAAGAGTCTGTTTGTGGCTGTAATAGGAATCGTTCACCGCCTGTCACCCAGGGCCTGGGCTGATGACGACCACAGAGGTTTGCTCTGTAATCTCTCTCTTTCGTCCCTTCTCTTTCAAACAAACACACACGGCAGTTCGCTCTCTATCGCCTCGCTCCTAGGCTGAACTGTCAGATGAGACAAACGGCAAAACACATTATCGATCGAGTTGGCCCATGATGAAAAGATGCAGGGCTGGAGGAGAGGAGGAAGGAGAAGAAAGAGGAACAGAAGGAGGGCAGGATGATGAGGGGAAGGCTGTGGTGGAGGAGACAGCTAAGAGACAATCTCCTTCCGCTCACAGGAGCCAATAAAAGTTATCTGTCTTCGGTATCAGGGTCTGTCTGCAGAGGAGGAAGGAATGGTTGACTTCCACGGAGGAGGGCTGAATGGCATGGATGGAGAGAGAGGCCTGACTGGCGGACAGAGCAGGAGATGGAGAGAAGGAGGGAGGTGTCAGTGGATGGCGTTGGCAGTCCTGGCAGTCCTGGGGCTTCTGGTGTGGCTGGCAACTCCAGCAGACATGGACAGGCACGGAGGCAGAAGCGGCTTCAGTGGAGCCAAACAGCCAAAGGGGTCAGCGAAAGAAGGCACTTCTCTCTGTGGAGAAGGAGGGAAGAGTGTCAGTGGAGCAGGGCTTAACGCGCTCACTCACACACACACACACACACACACACACACACCGAGGTTAATACACTCAGGCACACATTTGCATTCATACACAGCTTCACTCAAACATGTTTCCCAGTCATTCTCTTGCACATCTTCTAACGGTAGCCCTCACAGTGACTGCCAGGCTGTCAGCTGGAAAATCAAATCAAACACCATATCGCTAACAGTAAAGCTTGCGCATTCAGACGCAGACAGCTCGTTTCAAAGGAAGACAGTGATGAAGAGAGATCAAGAAGCAGAGAAATAAAAATAAAGGAAGATGTGTATGTTTGTCCAAGAAAAGTGACAAGAAAAGTATTTTATGCAACAATATCATGCTGTTTGTTTTTAAACCTATAGTGACACTGTAGTAACTCATTTAAAAAATAATACAACATGAACTTAAACAAAAGGATTATTACAAGCAACAAAGTGGAAAATAAAAGAATAAATCTATCAACATCAACTATTCACACATAATCTCTATAATACATTTCACAGAACATCTGCAACAGATACCTTTCTTAAAAAAACCAACATAGCCTGGTGGTGAAAGGGAACACTAACTTTTTAATGGGCATCAATAACAAATGAACAAGCGTTTGAGTATCAAAGTATTGACTAGTCAGTTATCGATCTGCCCATCCCTGGTGAGATTGGAAACAGCAAATCAGCTGGCGAGATGGTTCCAGCATCACCTGGCAGGTTGCCAGGTAAGACCAGAGAGATAAGGACTAGATGAGGTCACGAGGGAGACAAAAAGAGAAATAGAGAGAGACAGAGAAAGAACATATTTTCCCATTTTTTCTTTCGTACACATTCCTGCGTGCTCCTGCACTCATCCAAACACTTTCTGACCTCTCTGCTCACATCAGGATGCTGAAAGAACAGACTGCCCCCCAAAACTCCTACAGCTGCTACACTTACAGTAAGTGCCCTCAAACCTACATCCCACATGTGGTTACATCACTTCCAGGTCCCCCACACTCAGATGTAATGTTTTCTTATGAATATGCTGACATAAAGCACTGATATGATTTCTATATAAAGTAACAGGCAACTTTGTTTTATTAGTAACCCCTGTGTTTCTCAAGTAGCGCTGTTATTCATAAAGTAAAAGAAAACATGTAGGCTTAGGAATATAACACCGATTGACTTCTGAGCTGAGTACTGTATATCATAGTTAAGGTCATATTGGTATTCAGAGGCCTTTGGTTTGAGTCAAAAACAGAACGCCCTGCTCTGTGTTGCTGGGCTGATGTGGCCTGTTGAGACTTTTTGTGTTCATGTGCTGGTGGGAAACACTAACATCTAAGACTTTACAGTCAGTTGCCAAACACATCCATAAACTATTTTGCTAGAAAATATAGCCACAAAGACAAACAGCAACAATGATGAACGATGTGAAAGAGCTGTAAGTGGTAGGACCCTGCATTAAATGGTTGCTGTTTGGTAGCATTGGATGACAGAGTTTCCCAGTAGCATGTGAACACACCAAAATAACACTTTAAAAAGTATAATCAAGTATAAAATGTGATGTGTTTCTCTGACAATGGATAGACCTCAAGTCCTGTACTTGACTGTACAAATTTTAAGCCCATTAGTATCAGCCAACTAGTTACTACCTACATGTAGTGGATGAAACAAATTCAGGCATTTTTCTCTCAGGACTTTCTGGAAACTAAAAGAAATTATAAACTGAAACAGAACATGAGTCAGGTTGAAAGAGGGTAAGCTATACTAGAAAAGCAATTCACAGCTATTTATCAAAAAATAATCCAAAACGCACTGAACATCCAAGATGATATCTAACAGGGATAAAGCAGCAATTACTAATACTGCCAAGCTAGTGGTTTGAAGAGAAATGGGCTCAAAAAAGGCGGAAAAAAGTGAGAGGGGAAGGAAGAAAAAGAATAAAGTAAAAATACTCCCTTGGTCAAACATTGATTGCTTATGTGTCATGCTCTCTTCTCCTATTTGGGCCGGTCACATCTGTGGTGAACTACTTTTTCAGCCCTAAGCTGATATTTTGAGCAGTGTGTGTGTGTGAGTGTGCGGACAAGAGAGGCCAGGACAGCCCAATGTATCTGGCAGGAAGAATGTGGTAAGGACAGAGTATACAGAAGAAAGGGCTACCATTACCAGTGCATTAAATATGGAGTGGCAAAATTAGTCTTCTGCATCGCCTATTCTTACTCACTCCCTGACCTCTCCTACAAATTTCTCTCTATTGCACCACTAAATCCCAGTTGCTAGGATAATAGGTGGCGTTTCCTGCATGCAAATAATGCAGGTTGACCTCCATATAAAATACAAATTCCTTCAAGAATGTTAAGCTTGTTTATTTTAAAGGGTATTTTTCAACCTGGGTCTTACTTTTTTTATATTAGTGATTCATGCTAAAGGCTTGAATTTTGGGGGAAAGCAGCATGAACCTCCAAAAGAAAAAACAGATTTGATATCTAACTGCGTAAGGACCCACTTTGGGTGAGAGTCAACAGCTAACCGTACTGTATTTATGCACTTCTAAAGCATACAAACCATGAATGCGTTTTAAAAATCGTAGCAACTCTATTGCATATTACATATTTCAAGTTAACTCAACACAAACTCCACCAGTATAATACAGCCTGTGTGTAGGGGGATGGAAGGTGAAGCGAAGCAAAAAATGGCTAGACAGCAAACATTAAAAAAAAGAAAATAAAAAAACACAAACTGACACACTGAAAGTACCAGTTTTGGGTCAGAAACATAGCTCACCATGGATTTCCTATTGCTGTTTCAGAGGCCACAGTTCGAAGCAGAGGGGAAATGTGAGTTCAGAGAAAAAGGCAGCTGAATACCCAGTAGCACTGAACTATGGCATGCACCGACATAAAAGCGAATATGCCCTATTTACAATGCCTGCATGAATGAAAAGGAATCAAATAGCTGGAGAATGTACACATATTAGACTAGACTTGCCCTACAGCCCTGATGCAACCCCACGTTAGTTTTCTCAAAGAAGTTTCATTTTCTGTGCATGTTCTTTCAGCATTTGTGTGACAAAATGAGCAGCCATGAGCTTCAACATCAGATAAAGTAGATTGAATAAATGGGGCTCCACCTATATGTATTTTTATCCTTAGTTCCACAATGACGTATCTGGTGCCAAAAGCTTGAACTAAATTCTCCTCAAACAGCCTATCTGAGTGAGTGAGACTCATTAGACAAGGCTCATGTCAAAATAGAGGATTACAACGAAGGGGTTAAAAACATGAGAAATGACTCTGGCATTGAGGAAATATATAAATAAAGGAGTCATCAATAAGCATCTTAGCATGTGTGAATAATGCATGTGGCCATTTCCCGTAGCCAGAGGCAGGAGATATTATTACACCATCAGATCAACTAGCCAAGGTAATAAATTGGAGAGGAAAGAAAGGCAGCGAAGGCTGGGGATATTACCCCCCCCCCCTCCATGCCCCATTGTCCCGAAAAGACACACAAACACACACACTCACACACACACAACCAAAGATACACTTCTTTAAAAGTACATAGAGGAAAATCTCAACTAATCATCATGTCTCACTCATGTCTAACTTCAGCTGTTGTGGTCCTCACAAAGCAGAGTGTAATGCCGAGAGTGTCACCGGGGTTCATGTATCTCCTCGTTTATAGAAAGCCGCCTAAACCTGTGCTAATCCGTTGGTGCCACTCGTTTGGCCGAACTCTGGATTATTTCATGGCTATGACAGCTCTCCAGGAAAAAACACCCACCGATTTAGCCTCCAGTGACACCACTGCTGCTGAATTACTGGCAGTTAAGACCCAATTACATAGACAGTTAATGTGCTTTAATATTAGGCTACATGAAAGGAAATGTTCTAGGTGAGACAGTTAATTTTGGCATCTGATTTTGCTTTTGTTTTAGTCTTCGTGTTTTGACATAAATCTATATTAGTATCAGTAAAGTTTTAGTCTAGTTTAGATGCTACTAAATACAAGGATACTGTTTTAATAATCAGGAGCTACGATGTGTGATTCTGCAGATATGTGTAGTACGTTGAAAACTTGTGCATTTGTCCATCTTTCACATAATTATTTAACTTTTATTAATTAACAAAAACTTTATTACATTTCATATCATTGCATAGTTCTCATTTTTATAGGTTTAAAGATTATTAGGGTCCGAGCAGCGACCACCGCAAAGGCCCCGATTATCATTATTATTATTCAAATAAATTCATTGTATTTTTGGTGGCCTAAACACGCTGCAAAACACATGAAACGCAGCACCTATGTCTGAGGGTGGCAAAAATGTATGTAATCTTAGACATGGGTGTGGCAAAATGGCTCAATAAGGCCCCCTAAAGAGCAGTCTCAATGGGATGTTTTACTGATATGAATGAAAATTAGTAAACACGTGCATTATGTCCCACAGTTTTGGCTATTTACAGTCATTGTACTACAGAATTAATTGGATCGACTTAAATTTTTTTCAGTGCAATCAAAGGACTTAGTTAGTTAGTTCTTTAGTTTTCGTCAGTATGTCACATTGTCCATTCTACACCAAACTTCTCGTTTGATAAGAGTCCCAGCCTGAACACATCTACATTATTCAATCTTAGTCATAGCGACCCCTACTAGAAACAAGATGTAAGCCTTGTATGGCATTTACAATCTGGTTTACATTACATTTTCACAGTGTGGTCTCCACATGATGTCCTGGGACATAACATGACTGCAACTCAACTTGATAATGCAAAGTACCCGTTAATTGCTGCTTGCTTTAATTTTATTTCAATCTTGTTTTCATTTCATTTGTTTCATTTCAAATATTTTTTAATTTCTGTTGATGAGCTGCGCATCTTGACAATACTGCTTGCTTAGTGCAAGCCACATGGAATTGCACTTTCTTTTATGGCAAGGCCTCTTGCATTGTTAACGCAAGCTACATTCAGCCCTGCATCTGAGAGCAATACAGAGGGAGAAAGAGAAAGAATGAGGAGTGAATAAGGGGCCAAAGATGTGAACCATTTATTCACCTTGAATGACTTCCATAAAAGAAAAAAATGTGGGAAGGTGAAGAGAAGCCAGAAAGCAGGTTCCTCCACGTTGGAGTTCCTGTGGCTGACCTTTAGAATACAATAGTAAGAGAAATAAAAAGAGCAATGGTCAAAACTTGCTTGAAAGCAACAGGAAACAATTTGCTTCAAGTTTCCCAAGAGTATAACAGTGTAAACTCTGATCTGTTAAAGGGCCCTTGGATTTGCTGTCTACTAATCAAAAGGTCCTGTTTGTTTAGGCAGCAAGTTGACAGTTCAGACATTCCTTAAGAGTTACACTTTCAGTGAAGGGCTCATAATCCCATTTTTATGCTTTCTCCCTGAATATGTTCGGAAATATGTTGATTACTGCACCCTCTAAAAAGCAAAAGAGAGAAAAAGAGAAAGAAAGATGGGGGAGGGAGGGGGAAATTCAGTAATGCGAGAGGTTAAAGGGCGCTGACTGCAGCAGCAAAAAGCAGATGCTGGATGCTTCGTATTACACCGCATCACCGGCTGACCAGGATATCATCTATATACGACCTGAGCTGCCCTTTATACTGATAGGAGCATCAAGAAGAAGGGAGGAGGGAGGGAGACAGACTCTGAGAGACAAATAGAGTAAAGGAGAGCAGAGGTGGTGACAGGGGAAGGATTGAGGGAAAGAGGAAGAGTGATGGGAGGCAAACAGAGCAATTAGTACAAGTTGGTGGGTGGTTGGTGTCTGATAGTGGGAGAGAACAAGGTGAGTACTGGCAGGTATAAAAGAGGAGGAATCAGAAGGTGGGGAAAAGGTAGAATTTTGTTCCATTTCAAAGCACTGCTGGTGCTCCGCTGTGATACCATCTTGACATTTCTCATCTCTCTTCATTTATCTTTCTCTGATCCCCACCTGTTCTCCTTTTCTATTTCTCTTCACTTCTATGCTTCAGAGTTTTCCGTTTTTTCTCTCCCCAAATCTTTCCTCTTCTTAGAAATCTGCTCGCCTTCTGCTAAGTTGCACCCCGAGTATCATTTGACATAAACAACTTTGTCAACGTAGCTCATCTTTTAATAGTAGCTGTCCTCATTTTATTCTCCGACTGTCTCAGCCCCCTCTATCGCTCTCCTCCTCGTTCCTTGTTCCCTTATGCTGCAGTACCACACTAATGTGCTGCAAGGTCATCATCGCCACGAGAACCAGAGAAACCATATTAAAGGCAAGGACAAAGTGGTTAATGGTGTCAGGACCAGCCTGGTATCATAGCAGTATAGACATCGTATGACTGAAGTTTTCAAACAAACTCCATGATATTTGAACAGTATTGCCCAAGAGACTTTTACACTAGGATGGTGCAATATCAATAATAAAGACTGTCCTTTTAACAAATATGAAGTTTATTATCTATTGTGGGTCTTATCACTTACTCCAAAAATGGTGATACCTTAATTAAACCAAAGTAATACTTTTTCTTACCATAATATCTGAAATAACTTCTGTCAAGTACAAAATTCAAACCAAGGTCTGCACACTGATAAGACTTGACAGCACTGGAAAAATCAGCAAACTCTTTGACAACAATGAAACCTTCAAAGATGAGAGAATGTAGCATAAAAATTGCTCATGATGTCCTGTCACAGAGCATGGCCCTATCATTTTGCTGGCCACTACATATTCTCCTTGACCCATATTTTCCAACTTCACACTCAGGGATGTTGCTAGGTACAGGTAGGCCCAGCGTCTCTAATGCATTAAAATTCCAAAAGGATGCGCTAACTATCAATGCAGCCAAGGGCAAATGCTACATTGCTTGTCATCAACCAGTCATATGGTAACTTGGGGGTAAATTTAGCTTCCTGCGCTCCAGTCATAATTTAGTTTTAATTAAAACTTAACTCCTGGCATTTAATCCTGGTGTTCTGTATAACTGTTTTTAAAAAAAGAAGTAATGAAAGGAAGGAAGGAATTATCGGTAGTAACAGGCAAACCAGATTTAATAGTTACATATTTTCTTTTTAAATAAATGTTGTCTGGTGGATCTAATTTATGCCGATGTGAAGAGTGGTTCATGTGAGGTTGAAAAGTAACTGGTAAATATTTTCTGTGAGTCTATATTAGCATGTAAGCAAAGACCCTTTAAAGTGTTAAATTTCAGAATGGTATTTGGTTTTGTGGTTGGTGGTAGAATGGAAAAAAAACTTTTAACAGGGTGAGATGCAATGAAATCCGCTTTTGGTTAACTAATTATGTTAGAAGTTAATTGGTACAATTCTTCCAACATTTAGACTGGATCTTTTCACTTTAACTTTAATTCAAATAGAAGTGGAACAAAGCTCAGACTGCTCTGAGCCAAAGAGGAGAAAGATGGCTTTGAAATAACGAATGTACATGACTTTGAATATGAATAGAATTATATAAACTCCAAGAAGAGTTCAATGCTACAATTTGTCAAAAAACACACATTTTGTTGAGGGCCCACTCAATTTCCCTGGGACCCACTGAAATGACCACATGTGGTCCTGGGGACTCATTACATTGAAAATGTATCAACATAACTATACACTTGAGCCATATTCATTTTGCAGTATTCATTTTGTCA
Organism: Morone saxatilis; assembly: GCF_004916995.1. Classification (NCBI taxonomy): domain Eukaryota; kingdom Metazoa; phylum Chordata; class Actinopteri; family Moronidae; genus Morone; species Morone saxatilis. The sequence goes on along the minus strand of NW_023340257.1, from coordinate 17,422,370 downwards.
ACAAAAACTATGACAAACAATATTAACTAAAAACCAGACTAATAACAGACTAAATCAAAACTAGTCTGATTTTTTTAGACTAAAAATCAGATTAGTTTTCCAGACTAAATCAAAACTATGACAAAATGTATTACAATTTGAATAAACCCAAACCAAAGGAAAATTTTAAAGACAAACAGAAAGAAAAATGCACAAGTGAACTATTGTTTAAATGCAATCTCATTCCATAACCTAGAGAATCAAACATTGTTAGCTCCTGTTTGGTAAAACGTATCCTGCACTGCCCAGAGCTATCACAGAAGCTGTATTAGCTGCGTGACCTGTTGCACTTATAATCTTGCCTTTAAATAATGTTATGACTGTGCTGACGGAGCTTACGTCACCACTTCTTGGAAGGAAAAATTCAACAGATTTATGGACTAAATTAATCTCCCCTCAAAATTAGACAGGAAGACAGCAACAAAACACTTGGGACAGGCAAGAAAAATAGGAAGGCCAGAATGCTGACAATTATGAAAAGATTCAAGGACTATAGATGTGACTGTAAAGTAAACAATACTTTCAGCCTGCTATCTTTTGTGTTTATAGGCTAGAAGTAGGAGTGAGTGCAGGATTAATATAGAGATGACCAAAATAAAATGGAAATACCAGAGTCATGCACAGAAATGTCACAGTAGGCAAGAAATTGTCTGGCAGAAATCACGATTCTCAGTTTACCGCAGCTTGTTCTGGCCCAGAAACCCTCAGTCCCACATTATTATGTGAATCTTACCTTTATCTTTCTTAAAATGACATGGTGCTGAAATTGTGCTATTGAGTAGGCTTCAATTGTATATGTCACTTTCGTCTAGCTTGGAGTAGGGGCAGACACTGAGTTGTAGAAACTATGGGAGCAGTGACATAACTAGCAGAGGGGGGCGGGATTTTTATTCTCTACAAACACAGCAGATGACAGTATTTGCTGCTCATATGAAGTGTTAGCTGACGGTGTAGTCGATTCCTTTGTTGATGCACATTGTTTTTTCCTGTTTCCAGCCTGTTTTTGGCTGTTTGAGCCAGTGTGACCAACAGAAAGCTTCTGACCATCAGCTGGCTGTTCACTTGACACAGGCCAGAAGTTCAGCAGGACCCTGAGGCATTTTTGTTAAATTAACCTGATGACACAATTTGCCAAGAGGAATACTATACAGCAGACTATTGAGTGCTTTATTCAACATAGCACTGGATTTGGTTATGACTAACAATAGTAATTATTTGTTATTTGCTGTGTTATTGCTATATGTTAAAGCTACTACAAGGAGTTTTTAACTGGTTATGAAACCGTCTCAATTTAATACCAACGCCTCTATACGACCTACTTAAGCCCACCAGACTATCAGCAAGAAGATTTTTTATTTCTATATAGTTACTCTTAATGTCATTGGGTCAGATTCCTCTTGAAATCAATTAAACCCAGCAGTGAAAACACTACCACTTTTTGCCACAGGGGTCGCCAGAGTCAACAAAAAATAGAAATTCCTGTTGCTGCTTTAAGCTAGCGTAACCGGCTAATAGCAACTGTTTAATTAAAATGGAGCGAAGCCTGCAAGCTAGTTCAGGCAATTAACTCGAGGTGCACTGCTATACACACACGACATGCCTCACTCTTAGTAATCACCATCAAGAACATCCTTCCAATCTGGTGGTCTATTTAAGCTGCAAAATTTCCCAGCTCTCCCTCTGCTTTGTCAATGCCTATGTTGCTGCCCTGGCGATCCAGCGTACCATTAGCTGCCCCCTGCTCTGTACAATGCCCCGAGTAGACCCATCGCTAGCTCCAGCTAAGGGGGTTAAGGTATTCTGCCATCCCACTCCCAGATATCTTCATGTACAACATATCTGCGACGACGTGATAACCACCCTCACGACGCCAAAATCTAACTATGTTATACTGCTGTAATAAACATTTGTTGTTAGTTGTCTGACTGAACTAATATAATGTTTATTGATGGACCCTTTCAAGTGCTCTCAAAAGATGTATTACAGCAATAACATCCAATATTACTTTTTATAATACTTAAGTCATACCCAACTCCAACATAAATGGAGTTAACCAGTTAAAATATTAGCCTCAGAGAACCATGGTTCTACCTTGGGGTATATAGCTAGCTGGCATCATAGAAGGGTGATCCTTTTTTAAATAAAAGTAATATTTAAGATTTACATAATATCCTCATTAATGATGGAGGCATGGCTCATTAAGAAAACATTAAGTCACATGACAGTGAATAATGGATTGTAGATAGGTTTTCCCTTTTACTTTAGCCAAAGATATTATATTTGGTCTCCATAAATCTACTAGTGTCTAGTTAATCCCAGCAAAAACTTTTATTCTTCTTGCTTGAACTGCTTGAGGAACACTGAGCGACGGACATCTCGGTGACATTAATGAGCTGAATTACCTTGCCGTGGGGATAACGGTGCTCACACATGAACCCTGTCAAACAAACGCTCAGTCCCACCCATGCAAGCTCGAGATTTGATCTTCAGCTGAGTGCTGGTCATTCTGAAATGATACTCCATTACGATGATGTTTCCACAGATTGTACCATCAGGGTAATCTTAGACTTCATTCCATTCCCCAGCTTGTGACACACACAAAAACACACGCATTAGTATTGACCAGAAACCATGAGACAGCAGATCTGCATCATCTACGGAGGATACGCAACTACACAGATGAATGGAAGGTCAGTCAGTGCATTTATATTCAGGACACAACCACACAAGTAATATGTATGCATATGCACAACATAAACTATCTCTCTTGTGCGTGCTCTCTCTCTCACACACACACACACACACACACACATAAACACACAATCTATGACTCCCTCCTTCAGCTGTAAGACAAACAGAAGGGAGGGGAGATGGCGAGGGCAGTCAAGTGGCACGTGTGCAAGCTGTCGTCTGCACTGTGATATCAGCGCAAGTGTTTAAACAGCCTGACGTGCACAAAGAGACAGGCGGTCAGGCAGTTGAATCGGGATGTGAGATAGATACATGTAATCGTGTGTGTTAGGGAGTGGGCAGTTACAGGTATTCTGCATATATGCATAATTTTTTTTCATCTATACAGCTGCCTTTTACACTTAAATCTTCACTGCAGTGGGGCTACCTGGCTGTGGTAGTGCCAGTGTGGTGTAATGCAGCGGTAGCAAGGGTGTCATTGAGTTCATGGACATAAAACCAACCCACTGCCAGACCAGTCTACTCCTCTCAGGAATAGCAATGGAGGAGGTGTGTGTATGAGTATATGTGTGTGTGTGTGTGTGTGTGTGGGTGGGAGGGTAGATCGAGAAAGATTGGAAAACGGCGAGAATGAGAGGGAAAGTCACAGAGACAGAAAGACAAATAGACAGACAGACAGGGTAAGAAACAGACAGTGAGTGATAGCAAGGAGATATAGATGTAATAGGCAGAAGGGAGGCAGACAGATGCCAGTGAAAAAGTAGCCGGCCCACTTTGAAAAAGCCCTCCCTTGTGTGAATTTACCACCTCCGCATGTGGCATTTCAAGCACCGGGGGCCTTTATCAGACATGAAAAAAAGGCAAACACACACACACATATGCACAGTCTTTTTTCATTTACTTTCACTGTGTCTCTCACATGCCAACCTGGACATGTAGATGGATAGGCAGGTAGACAGAGGGGAGGTATAGGTGGCATGGCCCGAGAAAGAGAGAGTGGAGACATTCAGCGTATAATGAGATGGGAGCAGAGTGAGAGAGGGGATTCAGACAGAGAGAGATACAATAAGTACAGCAAGATAAGAATAATTTATGACAGTGGAAAATCCTTGACAGAAGACGGTTCAGTAACAGCAAGATGATCACTGATTAGGAGCTGAATGGCTGAAAAGCTTAATAGCAGAATTGTTGTAAAGATTATGAAGCTCAATAGATGAAGATGATCAACGCTAATGATTTGGCCTTCTGTGAATTTTTCTCATTCTGCAGTCTGGTATTTTTGATCAAATCAGGAAATACCAAAGGAGTGGATGCTCCCCAAAAGAAAGTATTTGCAATCAGTTTTCACATGAAGTTGCCGAATCCCTGACTTGTCATTTGGCCAAACGGGATAATCTGTACTCTTCAGCTGTCTATGACCAGTGATTCAGTTTGACACCTTAATCTGTGGAAATCACAGAGGGCTCCTCGGTGGAGCCAACTGTATTTACTACAGATTACATCTTCCACTAGTGTGCATTAGTCCTGTGACAGCTTTGCAGACTGCAGGGAAAACAGCAATCATACACCATTGACTGACTCACTGTGATTTTGCCACTTGCAAAATGGCCTTGCAGGACTCCCCTCAACCATTTGCCTGAGTGACTGAGTGTCTATCTGTCAGTTAGATGCGCTGTGTTGAATTTCTGAGGCTTGGGACTCAAAGTCATCTCGACTCACATTTCCCTGCTGTCACCTTGATCAGAGCATCCGCCCTATTTTCTTTTTTCTTGATAATTGAATAATGTAAATTAGGGTATCAGGGTGCTCATGTCATTATGCACACACACACACATTTTCCCTCGCACGCACAATCACACTCCTCATCTGCATTCGACAGACTGCCCTGTGCCTGCTGAGGACAGCAGGGAGATGACATCACTTCCAAAGGACAGATTAGTTGAGGGATAAAACGAGAAGGTGGGGGAAGGAAAATAAAAGAGGATGAATTCGTAGAAACACCTTATTCCTCTTCTTTTTTTTTAAATCAACCATGCATCCTCTCCCTCTCGCTCTTTATGCGTTTGTCTTTCTTCTCTCGCACACAGTTGTTTAGTCAGAGTCGTGTGTGCTGTGAAATTCAGTATGTATCCGAGTGCCTCTGCCTCTGTTCTATACTCTAATGACCTTGTAGATCTGCCTGCTCTGATCTGCAGAGGAGCTTTTTTAACCCACTGAGAGTTAGACGCCGAAAGAGAAACAAACAAACGTGAGCCATAAAAAATCAGACAGAGAATAATACAGACAGCTGCAGAGAGAGCAAAAGAGAGAGAGATGGAGAGAGAGACAGAGAGGGGTGAGGAAGGTGTTGAGATTAGAGGGTGAGAAGAGGGCGTGTACTCAAAACAACAGGGAAAATATAGCTTGACACAGTGTCTATTGCAGCATCAGTTTGGTAAATTATAAGATCACGTATAAGTGTTCAAACTACTAGACAAAATAAATCGGTAGATTAAAAAAACCTTAAATAATCAGCATTTAGCCAACATGACATCCGAGATTTAGTTGGAGCTGCAATGAGGTTTGCAAACAACTCAAAACTCTCTGCCTCAAAATAAAAGTAATAAAAGTACAGAAATTGAGCCTAAGGCATTAAGGTTAGCAACTGTGCTAGCTTGTGTATTTTAACAATCACATAAAGACATTTTTTTTTAAAACACTGCAAATGAGAATTGAGAAGCTAAAGCGTATTAGATAAAGGACTGCAGGCAGCTGGCTCTCATAACAGTTTGGCTGAACTTCCAACATGTCATCAAAGTAAGTGACACATTTTACCATGACTTCCTGCATGCGGTATGGAAAATTGGCATCATAAGCTCTGATCACAGTTGTTCACAGTGCAGAACAGTCCGGGTGTCCCAACTGTATAGAAAAGTGACAAATGAGTTGTGCATGTTGTGACGATTAATTGAAAAGTGACCCCAAAGCTAATGCTTTTCAGACACTTTTAACCTATTTCAGTAATTAAGCTTTTAATGCAAAAAAAACCTGTGTAAGTGTTCTAAAATCCTGCATACACTCAAATTCAAAACACAGTTATCTGTAGTAACAACATAAATCCTAGTTGTAGTTGCCCCCCATTCAATACAAAATAGCTCAAATTCAAAATTTTTGTGGGAAAAGAAATACAGCAACATCAAAACGTCTTTATTAATGCATGTATTTGCTTTCTTAATGGACAGACAAACGTTACTAAAGAATATTAAGCCATTATATCCAAATCATGTTGAATTTTTGGGGCTTTTTCTACAACATGATTGGGTCTGCACATGTGTGTGTTAATGCGTCAGACTGGTACAGACGGCCTGGGCAACGCAGGAGTTTAATCATTTCCTGAGGGCAGCTGTAGTGTAAACACCAGTAGTCCAGTCATTATACAGGAGGAGTGTAGGGCTGTTCATATGTGTAAGTGTGTTTCTGAGTGAGTCGGTGTGTGTGTGTGTGTGTTTTCATTCATTCATCCAGTGCATATTTAGCTTTAGTGTTAACTGTAGGAGTCACACAACAGGGATTTCAGTGTAGTTCAAGAGAGAAAGAGAGAGGCAGAGTGTAGTCTGCCAGAAACGGGAATGTGTGTCAGTGTGTGTTTATGTGTGTGTGTGTGTTTGTGCACGAGTGTGTATGTGTGCTAACTACTCTGCGGAACATTAAACACTAACGTTACCCATTCTTTTGTCAGCTCAGCTCCTTTCCACATTAAAACTGTCCCGCCTCAAACAACCACACATTAGCAGTGAAGCACGATGGCCATCTGCATATGTACACACACGTGTGCAGACACACATACTCGCAAACAGACAAATAACTCAACTCAAACTCACATGAACACATCACACTCAACATCCAGATGGTCAATAAAAAAAAAAAAATCCAAAAACGGAAAATGGCAGAACAAAGCAGAAAAATGTAAGCAGGGACAACTTAGTCTTGTGTCTAAACACACACAGATGAACACACAAACACACACACACACACACACAGTAAACAGCAAGGACTTACTGTATCTCTGCAAGGACTCATCTGACTGCTGCTGAGGGGAGAATGGAAAGTGAAAACCTCATGCTTGCTTCGCGGCACTCCTCTCTTTCACTCCCTCTTGTCACTGCTGCCCCCCTCCCTCCTTTTTCCTTCGCTTTTCTCCCTCCCCTGCCTCTTTTCCTTCCTCCTCCTCTTCCTCCTTCCCTCCCTGTCCTTCACTCCCTCGCTCCTCACTCCCTCCTTCCCTCTTGGCAGAGCCCTACTGTATTCAGATACACCAGTCTCCATATAAGGCAGCACAGCTAAACATGTCACACATAATTTATCCACAGCAGGCTGCAAGTTCACCTTTCACAGCTCACACTTGGATCGTATGCAAAAGAGGGAGGAGAGGCGAGGAGGGGAGGGGAGAGCACGCAGAGGAACTTAACTCAGACAAACTTCCACTGTCAACAGCCACGTTCCCACAATTTCACACTGCGTGAGTGTGCGTGTGCGTCTGCATGCATGTGTGTATGTTAACAAATGCTGACAATCAGACCGTGAAAATGCTACCGGAGACCAAAATGCAATTCACCTGCACTGTTCCAACACCTCCCTCTCCCTCTTCTCCTTCCTCGCAGTCTCTCCACCATCTGTATCTGCAGGCAGTAAATCTCATACAGATGCTGTTGTGTGTTTCCTGTCCACCTGCACCTCTCTCTACCTCCCTCTGCTCTCCTCGTCTGTGCTACTGCCTTTATAAAAACATGATTGGAAGAAACAGAGGGAGAAAATAAAATGCAAAAACAATTTAACAGAGGCAGAGGAGGAGAGGAGTTAAATCATTTTGTTGTGTGATTGAAACAGGGTGATGCAGTGAGCTAGAGTGTGAGATAAAAAATAATATGTCAACAAATAAGACGCCGTCCGGACTGCTGTCTAGTTGCGGCTGTGAGAATCAGCGCGATTCGCTCTGATGATGTGTCAGGTTTTGCACAATCGATGGTTTTAAAAATACATGCCTGCTGACCTCTCTGCTGCCTGCTCTGCTCCCCCTGGTTGAGTTTTTTTTCAACTTACAGCCTTTACATTGCACTTGAAAAAACAGAAATGCGGCATGTGGATAGCAGTTGTGGTGAAGACAAGGAAAAAGGGGAAAAAACAGAGAATAGAGAGACAGAGAGGTTGGGAATAATAATAGCTGCACTTGAGTAGCAGTGCTAGCTGGTAGCTTTCTCCTCCCTCCTCCACAGCTTCAGTCCACTCACAGGACAGCAAGAGTCACAGCTCTGTTGCCATGGTGTCTAACTCCATCAAACACTACGTCAGGTGCATGTGTGTCTATGTGAGCATGTGTGAGTGCGTGGTGTTGTGTGTTTGCGGAGGTGTGTGTGTATGTGTCAGGTGGGTGTTACCAAGTGACTCAGAGCCACATCACTGACTTGTGGCTGCAATATATCAGGGTGTTTGGAATTTATCACTGTATTGGCTTTAAGCGTGCTTAACGTGGCATGTGTGTTGCAGTGGTGTGTTGTCGACATTATCGCTAAGTTTTTGTGTGTGTTGTGTGTGTGTGTGTTGTGTGTGTAGACGTTGTAAGGGAATAACGGTGTTGATTGAATCGAGCAGCCTGCTAGCCTGCCCTCATATAAGGGCACCTATGCATGGATCTCTGCTGCAGATCTAAGTGTTAATGTTTAGCTCCAGCTTCTATAAATATTTATCAATTTGTTCATAGAGCCACAGCAACGCACTACAGGCGCTGGTTATATGGAATTTTGATTTTAGAGCTGGCAAGTCACTGACTTGTGCCCAAAAAAGGCCCTGCAGTTGTCTTCCAGGATTGCGAAGGATGAATTGGGAACTGAATGCAGTGTTTCCAAGTGTGTACATGTTGTCTTGTGATTGTCTAGAATACATGTTGACTGTGAAACTAACTAACTGAAATTATCACACTTTTCTCTGGAAAAAGCCTCACTCAGAGCACAGATGTGTTTAGTGTTTTGCTCAATGATACTTCAGTATGCTACATGACATCTTCTACCCCTGCGAAAAGTAGCAGTAGAAGATCCTTTACTTGGATAAAATTAGCAATATCAACATGTCAAAAAAATACTAAATTTCAATTAAAAATCTTGCCCATTTCAATTCAGAGAGTCGGTTGTTACGGGTTGTTACTGCTTTTTAGTGAAAGTTATCTAAACGGAATACAGCACTAACGATATTGTGGGGCAGGCCCATTAAGAGTGCTTGATGAAATATCAGTTGCTAATTTACATATCCAGCAGATACGGAGCAAAATCGCTGCTCATTTGAAGTCATGTGTCTGATGACCTGGCCAATGTCAGTTCAATATTCATTATCCTTTTACCTCAAGTTTGGTCTCCACCAACTCCTGGGTAAATCATCTGGTTCTTTAGCTGCTAAATGCTCCACTATGTACCCCATTTAGTTGCTAACTTCGCCCATGCTCATGGATGGGTACAGTCAATTTTCAGAGCTTTTTAGAGCTTTGACACTGATGACAGCGGTGAGAGTGAACCAAAGCAGTAAAGAAAAAAGGGAACTGCATAATCAGGTGATCATTTTATGGGTCCTTTACCATGACTGACATGTTTTACATTACACATTGTCATTTGACCCATTGTTAATATAGAAATATTGATTAGTGCAGCTTTAGGTAAAAAGGTGTAAAAAGTTAAATGTACTTAGTATCAAAGATATAAGTAAAAGTACTCACTATGGAGGCTCTGTCAGTGTTATAGTATATTATTGTATTCTGTATTACTGGAGTATTGTTTGTGCATTAATGTGTAAGCAGCATTTTAATGTTGTAGCTAACCAAAATGGAGCTAATTTAAACTACTTTATATGCAGTTGAAGTTTAATTCACTGAATTACAATGTGTTGTATTTGAAATGGTCATTGTATTAGAATATGAATCTGTAAAGTTCTACTAGTTCCCCCTGAGACATAAGGAAGTTGACGTGCAAAGTGGTAAAAAATGGAAATACTCAAGTAAATAACAAGTACTTTAGAATCATATCATATCTGAGTACATTACTTGAGCATATGTACTTTCCACCAGTAGATAGTCTAAAGGGAGAGACACCATGATGAAGACATAAGGAAGAGTGAAAGGTTTTAGACTTGCAGATAATTGCTGCAATTGCAGATAATTTAATGCATACTATGGTTCCTGCTCACTGCTCTGCTGATGTCTATGTACGGAGGAGAGAACGAAAAGGACTTTTGAGGCTTTCCACACAACCCAGCGTTCGTCAGATCCTCACTCATTCTGATCATCAAAATGAGGCCATGGATCCATGAACATGTGTCCTTTGTGTTCCAGACCATTAAATACAGGAGTGAGGGGGAAAAAATGAGAAAAAGAACAAAGACAGGAGGAGTCAGACAAGGAGATTTGGATCCATATATCATCTTTGATCCATGCTGCTAAGCAAAGTCAGAGCTGGACCAAGAGCAAAAGAATATCTGCTGGAGAACCTCTTACCGAATGGAAAATCCAGCGGGGTGACCCGGAGTGAGAGGTTTTCAGCATTCATAACAGACCTGCTCTGTTGTTGAGTATCTAAGGTCAAATCATTAAACAGATGATCTTCAAACAGCAGTAGCTATTTCAGTCTGTTAAAACTGCATGACCTTGCAGAGTCTCTGCGTCTTTCTTCTTATAGTCTGAACAGCCCTGTGTTCTGGTACCAACATAATCTTGGGCCCCAAGATGTGACCTCAGTGGAAAATGTTTGAATCTGTCAACAAAGAACTCTATAACAGACCAGTGGTTGGGTATATGAATGACCATTGTTCAAAAACCTCCCAAACACTGACACTCACCACTGAAATAGCTGTGGTAGGGCCACTGTTATTCTTAAACTTATAACTAAAGACAGACATACATCTTTCTGCTTTTCTTTTCCTTGCATACAGTATCTCTCTGCTTCATCCTGAGCACACTATAACACACCCTTTCAGGAACACCTTATATACCCAGAGGGCTACAGTGTATAGACACATACATGTATACTTTTATCTGGCAGCTTTGAGTCTCCCAAACACCACTGCTGAATTATTACAGAGCGGAGGCAGAGATATAGATGCTACTGTCACATAGGTGTCTGGTGGATGATTCTATCAGGCGACAACACAGATAGCGAAGGAGGACTCTTAATGAAAGGAACCATAATGAAAAAGAAGAGCCTCTCCATTTTTAGTTTTGACAGGTGGATTTCTGCAGGGGAAGTGCAGATAGATGCAGTGCTCTGTCAGAGCTAAATGGAGACAAACTGAATATTCAAAAGATTTTTTTTGTCTGATCTGCATTATGGCTTTTTTGCATTTTATTTCCCAGGCCGTGAAAGCTCTTTGCATAGTCCGTTACAGTGTTCTGCATAAACAGCTTCCCACATCCACATAATACACCCTGTCAAAAGATGCAAGATACACAAATAACAAAGCTCCTTTGAGACTTTTGTGCGATAAAGGGTAATATAAATGCAATTACCTTGAGCTATGTTTTATTTAAAAGCTGAATTTTGAGATAATACAACTTACGTTTTCCTGTTTTCTTCAGGGATCTCTGACATTTAAATTATGTCCTTTTGAAATATCGGTTCAATTCAGAAAAAGAGTTTTATTGAAACCTATTTCTTACTCAAAGCACTTATTTTGACCTTCTGTTGTGTCTCTGTATGACAGTGTTGAAACATAATTTCCCGATGGGGTCCCAGGGTGGAGGACTGAAATTTCCCATTGGGTAATAAAGTTTAAGAGTCCCTGCCCTAAGCTGCTGCAATCATGCTTTCCAGTCTGTGCATCTGGCGCAACAGATATGGTCACAAGCCTCAGTGGCTGTTAAACCACAAAATGACCCGTAATGGAGAAGCCACACTTTTACCCGCCAATCAGCTTGCACTAATCTTACTGGAGATAACATACATACACAGACAGGCTTAGTTTATTTATGTATTTGTAGTATCATGGAACCAAATACTATATATTTAATTAAAATTACAAAGAGGTATAGAAACATAATCCAAAAATGCCTCATGAGTGATCATCATCTGTTTAAGTGTAATTTACAGCATAATGCATCATTGGGTCACGTTGTTGAATGAAGATGATCAGACAAAAAACATGCAACATTAACTGGATGCTTCATAATTAAATCTTTAAAACCAAACTTTCTACATTACTGTTGAAGATTGAACAATTCTATTACATAAACAGGCTGGACTGTACACAACAAAAGTAAACAGTCCTCAGAATGACAAAGTGAATACTGTATTCAAATTAGCTACAGTTCAACAGTATCTGCAAGCTAGAAGAAAGAAATAACATGCAAAAAGCAAAGCCAGTGACAGACAAAAACTAACAGATATTCCACATGCATATCAGCTATTTCAAATCTCTTTATGATATATCGTCCTTTGAAAAATCCCAAACTCAGTTTTTTGAGACTAAGAAAAAATACAGTAGCAGCAAATAGCAACAGGCAGGGAAGTTGTCGGAATCATAACATGTCTAATATTAATGACAGCCTGTCGTCTCTAGAGCAACTCTCCCCTCTCCTCCTCTCAAGAGGCAGCAATGGACAGATAAACACATCATCTTGTAAACCCAGTAGCCGTCTGCACGGTTAGAGGAAAGCTGTCTTACCTGCCTGGTTGTCTGTGTGTTTCTCTTGCACTCGGTCTGGGTGTATGAGTGAGTGTGTGTGCGCTTACACACGGTCCCTCCGAACAGGAACTGATGAATCTGCACGACTTCAGCCCTGCAGCGTGCAGTGCATTATGGGGTTTCAGTCTCTCTCTCTTTCCCTCTCTCTCTCTCTCTCTCTCTCTCTGTCTCTCTCTCTGCTCTCTTCCTCTCTCTGTTGGCACAGTGTTAGAGGGGGATGTCCTCACCTCCTGTCTGGAGAGAGGAGGGTGAACTCACACGCGCTGTGTCCACACACACACACACACACACATACACACAATGCAGAACAAGCCTCATGATCACAACCACCGCGGCTCTGGTTGCTGTGGCAACAGCATCCCCCCCTCGCTCCTTCGCCTCCCTCCCTCTCTTTCTCACTCCTTTAGCTCTTCAGGCTCTCTATCAGTGTATTCTGTTTAAATAGTAAAATAGAGTGGAACAAAATAAATGTTTCACAAACTGCACTCATTCTACTTGCCTCTACTTCCTTTATTTAATGTTTACTTTGAGCCTGAGCTGACCAGCTAACACTGACCACAAATGAGGACAGACTCTTGTGGTCATGTGATCACTAACTGTTGCTTCTGCCTTCTGAGATAAAGACAGGGTGGTGTGTAGTAAGGGGGACTAGGGACAGATACAGATACTGAGTGTTTGTGTGTGTGTGTGTGTGTGGGGGTTGAGGTGGTGGTTCCTGGAAGCAGGCTATAGTTCCTGTTTGTGTTTCTTTCCTTTCTCCATTGCTACTGCCACTACACTGAGGCCTGCAGCCCTTTGATAACACACATTTCAGTCACATTACCAACAAGGGAAGTACAGCTGGACTGACCAATGAAATGAATGGGTCGTGTGCATGCAGGCTGATAGGCACACAGAAAGACTGACCATCGCCCACTGGGGTAATTATTTCAATTTTCATCATTACTCACCTTCCTGGAGGTTGGTTTTAACTGTTATTTAGTGGGCTGATTCTGAATGTTAATAGGAGCTCAGTGGGTTATCAAGAAAGGGAGGGCCGATAGACAGAAAAACAAGTTTAAAGATAGAGGGATACGTACTGTAAAGGAGAGAGAATGAGGGTGAGGAAGAAAAGGAGACGAGACCTCCTCTCCACCGTCTCCCATGGCGACAGAGTGGGCGGAAGGCCGTGGCTGTCCTTCAGGCCTTGTAAATCAACAGTTCACAGCTGAGTCCTGCAGCGCAACCATTGCACTGGTAACCCCTTACGCTCCATCTTTCAACATCTAGCCATCCCGTTTTTTTCCCTCTCGCAGCTGTGATCGTTCTGTCTTCCCCTCTGTCCCTCAGTCTTGAAACTCGCCAAGAGTCCTCTCTGTCACCAAAACATGTATATTAAATTTTTATCTTCAGATCAAGATGAGCAATACCACCATGCCGCTGGAACCGGAGTAGTCAGACCAGTTAAGAGAAAAACTACATCTCCCATAGTTCTGCTCTCTGTCTTTCTAGTAGCCATGGGAACAGATAGGAACTGAGATTCACTGAGCATTCATATGTTGAAATTCTTGCGAGGATGATTTAATCAGCGAGCTTGGCAGAGGAAGGTAAAGGGAGCGGAGTAAGGTATAGACAAAGTGGGAGGCAACAGATGGTAGCTAGTGTAAACGTGTGAGGATACGCGTGCTTGTTTGTCCAATTCATACTTGGACATGCGCTACTTTATTCTTTAGGTCTGCAAAGAATGTACCACTGTGTCTGGAAGAAGCATATATCTGAATAAGCATTATCACTGGACACTCATGTGCTTCGTAATAAAGGGTCCTCGAGTTTGAGGGACACTGAATAACCTGCTCAGATTTGAAAGCCAGAGTGATTAGTCTGCTCTTTGGGACTAATGGCAACAGCAGGTGTCCACAGGCTCCGTGTGCCACATCCATTCATTAGAAACATTAACACTAACCACACACGCGCACGCACACACACACAGCTCACTGCTCATTGGAACTATTCATTAACAACATTGCAGCTCCCCTTAAGCGCAATGACCATTGATTAGGTTTATGCATAATGATGGTGGTGGAACTGCTGGTGTAATTATTACTACCCTCAGACTTTTGTTCACCTGGGCTTGATTTTTGTATAGCACCCCTGTACTGTAGGCACCGCGCCTCTTTTTGATACTGTATATGAATGATAGCCCTGCATGCAAGGTTGTTATTTCGCCCCAAAAAATCCTTTTATTTGGTTTAGTCTCAAATGATCATTTGTTGCGTTTCAGAATCACTCTTTAATAGCTTGTCCTCCATTTCTATTCTCAGCACAACCAGTAGCCTACAGCAATTGGTTGCACTTGTAAAGGTCAGAGCAGTTTGAGGTCAAAGTTCAACAAATTTTAACTCTGGCCACAGTAAGTATCAGAATAAACTACTACAACTTCACCTCCAGTAAAAAACACCCTACAGTATGGATGAGGCGCACACAAATGTTGTTCTATAGGATTATGTGAACATGTCTTCAGACATTTGATCAACATTTGTATTTATATTTTGATCCTTCCTCAGCTATCAAAGGATGCAGAGACTGTAGTAGCAAGTAGTAGAAGAAATATCTGAGTTGTCCTTTGCAGTATCAGATACAAATAGAAAATTGGCACTCACTATTGCATCACTTGCGGGGGTTGTTGAAGGATAAATACTGTGCAGTATGGTATGGTACAAATATAATTAGTGTACAATATCATATTGCATGTAAAATTAAAGCCAAAACAGAGGGAATATTCTGCTGCAGTGGATATCACTTGTTTCCTGTTTACGATCTAACATATGCAGATGGCAATGTGAATATTCTAAAAGGTTCAGTTGTTGTATTACCTATTATCTCATTTGACTTGAGGGCAAAATATTTCTAAAGGATACATTTGTTGATTCGAGCACAGTACCACATTTAACCGGCAATGCATTCCAAACTCCTGCGTCTAATCTGTAAACAGCAGAACTACGGTATTAAAGGCTTGAGTTCCAGTTGGCGGTGTAAGTTTGAACAGGCAGGCAGCAAAATAATATTTACCCATTTATTTTTAAACATATCTTCCCTCATCTCAGAGACAGAGTGGGGATGGGTTAGGGGTTCGTTGTCTGCCTCTGTTATAATCAGTCTGTTCCCGCAGAGAGACACTCACACCAAACAGAATGGGCAAGCATGACAGTGTTGAATTCTTTTTAATATTCTTTCACATGCAGACTATTAGCAATCCCCTCAGTATCATGCCAACAGGCTATTGTAGAGTAATGTTACTAATGCATCAGGCTTACCCCCGAAACAAGGTTACATCACCTCTTTGCTGGAAAAACATTAACAAAACATATAATTGTGCTTAATCTGTGCAGAAAACTTTAAATGCCATAACCTTTTAAAGAGAAGTCTGCACAAACATTATCCAGTAATCTGTTTCCCGCTAAGGCTTGAAACTAAAGAGAATGCCAAAATGTTGTCGTCACTGTTGGTGTTTGAGGCTGAGAGACGTTCACCGCACAACACCAATGAAATGCCAAGGGCAGCTTCTATAAGTCATGGAAGCAAAGAGCAGTCAGAATATACTGATCAACAAATAGTAAATCAGTAACCCCTCCCACACAAACAACACAAGAAAGGACTAAATAATGTGACGCCTGTAATGGTTTAGTCTTTATAGTTTGTCTTATTTTGTAGTTCATGTGTTTCCTGTTTTATGTTGTAATTGTTTGCCCCGCCCTAATCTCCTGCACCTGTGCCTGATTACCCCCACACCTGTGTAATATGAAGTCTGTGTGCTTTCTCCCTTCTGTGCAAGTTTGTCTTTGTCTGTATATTCAAGCGTTCCAGCATTCTCTCTCGCATTGTTGGTACTTTCGTTTTTTGGATTCCTTGACTTCCTTTTGACTTGCCTTTTTGTCTTTGACCTTTGGACTTGTTTGCCTGTGTTTTTGGATCT
>NW_023340257.1:17356921-17405946 GCF_004916995.1 Morone saxatilis | reverse complement strand
TTTCTTGGTCTGGTCATAACAACACCAGGAGTAAAAATCATAGTATTAAAATTATAGTCGAAGACTCTTGATGAGCTCTAATTTTTTAAAATTGAACTGCCAAGGCTCACCTTAACATTACATTCATTTGGCTAGTGCTTTTGTATGTAGTGAATTACAACAAGTGAAATAAAAGGCATTGGAAACATGCTGGATATGACTGGAAGCACCCCTCCCAAACTAAAAGTGTTCACTGCTATAATACTAATGCTTAGAGTTGTTTTCTTCTATAAGAAATGACACGTAACTAAGTGGTAGCTGTTTCCAGGTGTAGTCTGAAAATGTGGGTTTTCAACATAGAAGCAGAGCCTTGATCCATATAAGTGAACACAGAGACCTCCAAGCAACACTGTAACTAAAAGGCTGCAGGTAATAATAATAGGTTAACTATACACTCAGAAATCTGAGCATTTAATAAACATCTTATAACCCCCATTTGTTCCAGTTAAAAAACATTCAATCCAATATGCTTACCATCTTGTGGCTGTCAGCTTGACAGCCAGTTCAGCATTGCTGCCCCTGACTGCATTCTGCAGATGAATGGCACACCATTGTTGGGACAATAATGTGATTTGTTGAAAAGGAAAAAAAATAATCCTTGTTAATGCCACTCAGACAGAATGGTGCAATGTAGCTGCAACCTTGTCTGTTTGTAGCAGTGTCTTACTGGAGAATGCAACTTATACTGTATGCTTCCAGCTAAACCAGAGTGCAACATAAAGACCGAGTATGTGTTATGGATACAGTCGGTTACCTAACAATGCAGAGAAAAGGGCTTGGACTGTGCATAGAAAGAACTCAGTTTCTCTTTTAAAAACCCCATGAAAATAGATAATGAGTATGCTAAAACACTTTGCATGTGAATCTACAGTAGGCCAGGCTGTGTACGTGGGCGGAACATTGACATTTCTGATAACATAGGTTACTCTGGGGTTTGATCCAACTACGTGACCCTGCCTAGAGAGTACTGAAAAAATAACACACACACATATGCACACATGCAGTCTGAAGCCCACAGACATAGGCATGCATACATATGAAACAAGGTGGGAGTGAACACATCTCAGCAGAATGCCCTTGGTAACTAACTGTTGGTAAATATTCATAAGGACAATCTCTAGACTCAATGCAGCTAGCTGAAAAATGTGTAAATGTGTGAGAAAAAGGGAAAAAGATACAGGGAGATACTGATTATTGGAGAGCGTGTTAGAGAAAGAGAACAGATGCTAAACAAAGAGGCAGAAGGATAATCGTGGAAAAAACAGAAACATTGGTTGTACTGTTGCTTTGGTTTAGACACAGTTAAAACTGAAATGCTTTTGTCTAAAAGATGCACATACTTTTTGAAACTAATTGGCAATTTAGTAGTTTACAAATGCATAAACAAAACCAAACTGCACTTTGTTTATGTGGAGATGAATAGCTGATGAGGGATGCATGAACAAAACTATCAGAGAACATAATGCAACATAACTTGATCTCTGACTTTCTGAGCTTATACAGTAGGGCTGAATTTGAAGACCAGACAATAATAACATGTTGAAACAGATTCCAAATTGTACATGGCCCATGTCTACAGGTTGTACTTTAGAATGTGTGACTGGGAATATCAAACTGTTACTTTTGCTGCAGTGGAAAAAACTGTGGGAAAATTCACCTGCAGCGACCCACAGGCAATATGAAATCACAATTTTCTGTTTGATTGGACAAACAAATGCCTTGTGAAATAATACTGCCTGTGGTGAATGTGAGTCCTCAACACACATTGTACATATTTATAAGGCCCTATTTTTTCGCCAGATGAAGTGCATGATATTTAATGATTCATAACTCATTTCTCATTTCTTATTTCAAAATTCAAAGTCAGAATGGATTTCCCTGAAGGCGCACACACACTTCAGCAGCTGGTTATGGGCGAACAATTCACAGAGCAGATCAACCCAGAAGGTGAGCTGTGGGGAAATCCTGTTGGGCAGAGCAGATCATGTCCACTCAGTGCACCACACAGACTGTAATCCTCTGTTTGGCTTCCATGTGTTCTTTTGCAGGGGTGATAATAAAGCTACCTTCAGCTCAGCCTTCTGAGAAAGACACTGCTTTACTGTTTCTGTTAGAAAATAAGATACTGACCTTCTGAAACTCTGTCCTGCTGTCAGGGTTTGGATATTCTGAGAGTTGGATAGTGTACCTTTTTTTAAGTGGGGATGATTCTCATTTTCTTTCTCTATTGATCTCTAGCAATGTACGTGCTGTACAGTACGCCTGCTACCCAATACAAAGAGATCCTCTGAGCTCAGTAATATCACTGATCGAAGGAGGACTCAAAGCTGCCGGACATTTCCTCAGCAGCGTTTGGTATTTAAATTGAGACGACTGTTAATGTTTTGCTTTTACTTACATTTTGCTTTGTCGATATATGTCACACAATACTTTAACAGGCTTTTCTTTCTGACACATGACAGGCCAAACGGATCAGCCCCCTGCGTCTGTATCAGATTACAACTTTGGCCTTCTTAAAAAAATAATAATCACGACACCTATCTCCTCCTTTAGCTAAAAATAAGTCTGTTTCTAAGAGGTGCTGGCCAGCTTAATAGACTAATTAACTCAAATCCCAGGAGGACTGTAACAGCCAAATGAAATTAAAAAAACAGCTCACACAACACATTAGAGACAGTGACTTAGTATTTTTGTTGGTGCGCAATAGTCTGCATGAATATCCTTTTTTTAATCTCTCTCTTTTTCTACATGTACAAACATGCAAATCTCTGTCACACATACTCCCCCAACGCAATGATTTTTCACTTTTCACGCCCTTTTCCCCTTTCCTTTTGAGACAGTAATCCCCAGCTGTAGCACTAATAGCATTAGCAGAGCATATCCAATCCCCTTAGTACCCCGACAGGGAGCACAGAGCTCAGACTTACACTGAGACGGGACTACACTACCCATACTGCCTTAGGAAATCCATGCACATTACTCAGCTAATTATTGATTGAAGTAAACTAAAGCAATGATTAAATAAAGAGTAGAAAGGCGTGCAGTATATCATCAATATTATCACAGAGACACTGAGACACAGTAACAGCCGAGTGCTTTTTTGGGTGGGTTGGCTGGAGGAGATTACTGTGAGAAAAAGACAGCAAAAGACAGGATGAAGAGGGTTATCTAGAGAATGAGGTAAATCCAAAACACTGTTTAACCTATTTTATCAGTCAGCTGTGTAAAAGTGTGTGTCAGGGAGAGATTTGTAGGCAGAATGAAACATCATGAAAACTGGTATGAGCGAATAATAGAAATATATCAGATAATTACCCCTAAAGTGCTGGTAGTAACAGCGTGATCACTGCATTGATTTCTTATTGATAGGCTTACAGCCTTCTACCTAAGCTAATTAGTGCTGCATAAAAGCTAATTTAGTGTGAATTGTTAATGTTAGTATAGATATGTAAGGTGCAGCTATAGGAGTGTGTCGCTGCTTCAATAGCCAGCTAGATGCTCAAGTGACGAAGAACCAAACGTGAAAGAAACACTCGGCAACGCTGGCTGATTGACTGGAATATTCTTTATTTTACCAACTTGGTTTCTTATTTGCTTATTTGTAACTTGAACCATGACATGTTTCTTGCAAATCACTCTGTGGTACTTCGAGCGTGCATGTGTACGCATGGCCGAGCAAATTATGAAAAAATGATGACAAACATATTCAGGAGCAAGCATGTTCATGTGTCTTGGATGAGTAAACAACGTGAAACAATGTTAACATAATATTTCAGATTGGAATTCACAACAGCCTCCTGGTGTGTTAGGAATTTGCTGCATTGTTCCTGAATTATTCATTTACACACAGAGCAGACAAACATTTATGTAAATGTGTTTGTGTCTGCATACATGCATGTTGTCTGTTTCTATATATAGACAGAGGGATAAGGACAGGACAAGAACATAAGGATATATGTGCAGTTGTCCCTGAATGGTCCATTAGCCCCACAGTGCAGACAAACCTTGTTCCCAAACACAGCCTTCTAAGGCAGAGCAACACCGAGCCAACCAGCAGAGGTTTTGTCTTCCTTCCTCCCAGCCCCCTGTAAGCCAGATCTGCCAACCAAAACGCTTCTTGACTCCATTTCCATCTCTGAGCCATTACCCATTGCTCATAGTGACTCACTGACTTGAAAACAGGCTGCAGTCTGCCACAGCATCAGCTTAACAGTAATCATTCTACTAGGCAGAGTCAATATTGTTTTTGTTTTTTTCGTTTTTCTGAGAAAATTATGTAGACACAGGGAAGGAAGAAAGAAGCTACAGAGAAGGGGAAGGGGAAAGGAAGGAAGACAAACAGTTGTGTGTCAAGCCTAAGAATGAGCTGTAACCTAATGAGTCTAGATGAAAGCTGACTGTCTGAGTTAACTCAATTCTTTGCTCTGCTAGTCACAGTTCTTAGCTTAATGATGTTTGCTCCAGACTACTGATGCCACAGCCGATGTTGGACTGCCTTTTTTTGGTCATATGTTTTTTTCCTGTGCACGACGACCCTCTTTGCCGCTTGCATGTGTAGAGTGTTGAACTTGGCTCAGGCCACACACGGGTTGACATCACCCACAGTGCGCTGCAGACATCCGTTTAAGACGTGTTTACAGTGCTTAAACCACCGGCATGCCTCTATCCCCTGCTCGTATAAACACAGAACGTAGCTGACCATGTGCACACTTGTATGTGTACGTGGTGTTTACACAGAGCAGATAAAGAAATGTAGCCAGAGAGGGAGGTAAGGCTGCAATCTGTGGGCTTGTGGTTAAATACAGAACAGGACTGAAGCAACATGAGGGCGATGATGTTCCTGGGAGGTCTTTGTAAAGGGTATCAGAGAGTTTTGAAGGGCAAGGTGTAGTGTACACAGAGGTGAGGAAGAGGCATGATTCTTGCTCAAGAATGCTGTAAAGCTGTTTGTAGAGTCAGCAGGCCAATGAAAAGGCTTAGGTGTTGGAGCTCTGCCAAAGCAGAGGTGGGAAAAATGAAGAAAAGAAAGAAAACGGGGGGGAATGGGACTAAAAAGAAGAATGGGATCCATGAAGAGACACATTGTCCACTGAGGAGAGTTTTACACTCTGTACGAATGCAGTGTCAGGTTAATGCAATCTGGGAAGCTCTCTTTAGGATTGTATTAAAGCCCTTCCTGTCCTACTGCACCATTTCTACCCTTTCCCTCTCCACTGCAGAACGCATTAGTCCTCTTTGCTTCATGCTATCTATGAGCAGCACATCTGTTTTGCGTATCACTGTCTATCCAAGCCAGGTGTTTGTCCAGTATGTGTGTCCCTCTATAGAGCCAAAGTGGAATAACATATACATTGCACAAATATTCCCCCTCCCAGTCAGAGGGAGTGAAATAAATGAGGCCAGTAACACTGTGATAGTAAGACAGTGTCTAAACACACTCCAATAAGATACCATACACACACCAATAAAAACAAAAGGGTCAAATAAGAATTATTTCTCAGCTTCTCAACCTTTGTGTCAAGATCACTTCAAAACAACTCAGCTGATATTTAAAGGTTTATGGTTTTAGATGGAAGCCAGGCTCAGGTGGGCTGTTTCCTACCCAGGTATATATGGAAAAGATGTCATAGGGGTTAATTTAGGAGTCAGAAAGGAGGTGGTGGTAATGTAGGCTAATCATGATGGAAATGTGAGGCTGTTGATGGATAAAAGCTAATGTGACAGCAGATGCATGAGAAGGGATAAGACCAAGTTGTAGGAAGTGGTCCAAGAACTATAGTGTTGTAGTGGAGGCAACACAGACAATCTATATTAAAACAAGCGATAAGAAGATAGGAATCTGCTATGCTAGCACCCCTGTGAGGCTTTATTTAGGCACAGCTGTGAGCTAATTGCTAATGTTGCCACAGTGATGTTGCTAGGCATGCATCCTGTGTCTCTGTTGCATTAAAACACAAAGGCCACAGTACACTCACTATCAACGCACCATATTCTAACCTGATAATGCTTTCCCTGATTGGATGATGAAAAGTTAAGGGATCACCAAAGTTAAAACTATTCATCCTGAGGGGGATTTCACCAAATGTTATGGCAAGCCATCCTGCAGTTGTTAATAAAAGAAAACATAAGGACTGCGGCACAGATAAAGTAGAGAATCTACGTAGGTTCATTTGAAATTCATCTTCACCTGAGACAAAATCCCATTTAGATCTGCTTCTCCTTGACCACATACCCATGCAGCCTCCTCTTCATGGCGCAACATAACTCAAGGACAGTGAGTCAGCCAGTCAATATGGGCCTAATCTAATCCGTGGTACTGAAACCTGAGCCGCCATGAGACAAGCAGAAAGCTGTGATGTCACAGGGCGAGACCTTCGCCCCGTCTACCTGCTGAGAGAGGCGATGAGAGAGGGAGTAGGCAGTGGAAACGGGGAGATGGGAGAAGGGAGAGACTGCTTCCCTCGTTCTAACACTGACATTTTTCTTTTTTTCTTTGTCTGTGCGCAGCAGAGCACGAAGTTGAGACATTAGTATCATGCCACTCATAATCGCCACCTGGGGAGGATATGGGAAAAGAGGGCAGAGCCACTGACCAATGAGGAAGAAGGGAGACAGCAGAGATGGAGAAAAGAGGATGGGGAAACATTGGATCAGGTGCTTGGATGGACATGAAGGCCACCACCACATGCACAACCACAAACACATATGCATGAATATATTACAAACTGTATTTGGCTTCTCGCAGTCTTTTTGTTACAGATCTCTCCATATGAGAAAACAAACAGGATAACGCTTCTCGAACCACAGAACAAACATTTAAATTCTTAGTGGCTCTGTTTCTCTAGTCCTGTGTGCACCTCCAAAAATGATCTCTCCTCATTTCCGCTCTTTATTTTCCTTAAACCAAGCAGACTGAGACGAATTCCTGTGGGTGTGTTATTTAGGAGAACTGTTGACCGCTTTGGCAATGGCTGGCAAAGTGAGTCCTGTCCTCCGGTGCCAACACATACAAGCCACGAAGTGAAAGACCCCACAGAGAAAATTCATTCTCCACCTCTGACATTGAGACTTGATATAGAGAGATATTTATAATTTGAGCTCTCAGGGGTTATTTGGATATGTGTTTCTCCACTCAGCTAACTCTACCTTTGTGTCACATCTTAGTCCATTATCTCACTTTTGTATCCCACCAAATTTACAGTCAAAAACACCCAAATTCGGTCACTCTTCGGTGCATTGTTTTTTTCTCCAAGCGCCTATTGCAAACTCTCTTTTTTTGAGAGTGGAGACAGATTTCGGTGACGTCCTCCGTGGCGCTATGCGATTTCCCAATCCCCTGACATCGTGTGACACCAATTAGGAGGCTGTGGATATGACAAGCCATTGGTCCAAACACTGTAACTGACAAAAAAACCTCTCTAGCTGTGTTTCTTGTCTGATATTATAGTGAAAAGTGAGGGAGCAAAACGAAGACAAGTCAAGAATATTACAATGATGAGGACGAGAGGGGAGGGAAGAACCCTCACAGGAAGGGAAAGAAAAATAGGGAATAAAAATGAGAAAGTCGGGGGGGTTGAGTTGAAGGGAGTGAAGAACGGCTGATGTCAGTTTTGCAAAGGGAAGTTTTCTGTCGTCAGCCCACACTTGACTGTCAGAGCTGCCGATTCAGGCCTCACAGAAAATGAATGACAAGGGAGCTGATGTGCTGTACTACTTGGAATACTGAGATTTAAAAGGTACCCCCCCTTGCTGTTTAGTGCGATGTACAGTATTTTACAATCACCACAGAGGCTTACAAGACACGCATTGTCTCTACTAACCTTGCTAAACCATTACAATGTGTTTTACATAATATAACCTGTTTTCACGGCTCCCAGGTTCCCCCACAGCAGCGGCATGATGTCATCAAGTCAAGACACAGAACAGGAGGGCCATTATTTTCTGCGCGGTGCGGTAATGTTCACATCTGTAAAACCTGGTGATGCCAGTAATGAAACAAGAGAATACTTTGAAAAGGCCCTGAGGTGTGCAAGTGCGTGTGTGTGTGTGTGTGTGTGTGTGTGTGTTCGCGTGTGTGCGTGCACTTGGGAAACGACTCCTGCAGAAGAAAACGTACAACTGCCACCTGTCAAAATGAATGATAGCAATTCACATGAACTGAGTATGACAAGGATGCAAACAGGCAAATAACACACAGATGCTGCTGTTCAGCACGCACCCCTGTGTGTCACACAGCTGCCAGTTTAATGCAGGAAACAAGTTTCATAGCTTGTGAAGAATTCCCACTCAAGCTACCGTTTAGGAAAATTAAAAGCAGGCAGCTGCTTACTGCATTTCTGACTATATGAAAAAGTATGCACAGACTAATCATACTAAAACCGGCTTTAGGCAAAGAACACCGTACGAGCTTCACACACAAATGCAAAGCATGTGGATACAGCTACGGCTTAACATTAGTTGTGCTTGACTGACCCTGAGAGCTGGCTATCAGAGGCTGGAGGGAAAACATGGCAGGGTTAGATATTAGCCCCTTGCTGAGGCCAGGAAGTCTTAGCTCTGCAACGTGTCCAGTGACTAGCGTAGCGATTAGCTGACGGTTAGCTGACCTGACGGTGGTTTTGAATTTATACGTCCCAGTAGACACCAGAGGCAATCATATCAGTAACGCTGAGAAAGCCTGACACAGCATACACCACCAGCGTGTGTAAAACAAGCCTCTAGAGCTTCCGTGACTGAAAATGAAATAGATCCACGGTGCGGCAAAGAATACAGAAATGACATGTCGGAGGCACAGGGTTCAAACTGAAAGGGGGGTGCAGGTCCTAGACCACCTATAAGACTTAACACAGTAGAACATGGGGGCTTGTGGCTATTTAATTACATTTCTGTCAAAATGAACACCCTGGCCTGACTTGGTTTGACCTTGTCAGCTTACTTGTCACAAGGTGACAGTTTTCATCAGGCCTTCAAAGTAGAATTTTTTGTAGAATTGTAGAAATGTAGAATATTTTAGAAATAATTCTAGTCATTATCTCTCATGATGATAGGGGTACAAATAATCTGAAATGCTTTAATTTGTGATTCTTATGAATGACAATTTGTGTTTTTTTAATGGATTAATAAAGGAATATCCTAAAAATTTTACTTTATGCTGAAGTCTGACAATGACTTCCCTTGTTAGGGTCAAGTTCTGTTTTCAGGAGAAAGAGGAATGGGAACCTAATTTGACAGCGTCTCTGATACAGATAAAGCAGCATGAGCCTAAGTGGCTCTCTCACTGAAGTGAAACTGTAAATTGGCCATAACAGCAATCGCTAGCTGTATATTTTTACAGCTAATGATCATGTTTCACTGGGCCAGAATGACCGAGCACATATGTAAGAGGAAAACAGTTTGGGAGGGCTTTTAAGGACATTTTAAAACCAGTTTGCATAACCGGTCCTGGCTGAGACCCCAACAAAGGGACATGAGCAGGTGAAGCCCTCAATCTCACCCCTGTCTGAGCATGCCAGTTTGACTGCTGCTCACACAAACACTGGATGAATTATTGAAACACCCTCTGAGTCAAGCCTGCGAGAACATATTGGAGTGTAAAGTTTGAAAGAAAATAAAGAAGACAGGTTTGAAAAAAGAGTGAGAGATGAGGTTCAAATGATGATGAAAGAAGATAGGAGACTATGAGGGGACAGAAGCACTAAGAACACAAAAGAGCAGAGGACATAGGTCACGTAGAGAGCACAGGGAGCGCAGATAACTGGAGGACTTCATGCTGCACTTACAACTTTTGGACGCAACCCAACAGCCTTAGCATGATGCGGTAAACAGATGCTATGTCTCCATTAAATCTCTCACTTTGTCCATCTCATGTGATACACGCTACAGCACTCATAAGCCCACACTCTACATTCAGTTTTGATCCGATTAACTCAGTGTCAAATGTGAGCCATGTTGATAATTAGTGCAGAGTTGTAGTGATAAAGCTCTAAGTGTGTCACCTTCCAGAACTGGGACAGTTAAAGCTACAGGGGCTAATGGGAACACTCACTCACAATGGACCAGCATGAGACACACACACTCACTCACACCTCACTCACATGTGTTAACATGACAATCTACTTAAAATAGTACCCATATACTGTTGTCAGGCCAAGTAATCTTTCCATATTTTATCAGCATATTTTTGATTTTGGTGTTTCTTTTAGGTCACTCTGCTCTCTTTCTCTCTCTCTCTCTCTCTCTCTCTCTCTCTATTTGTGTGTGTGTGTGTGTGTGTGGGTCAGGGTACATTTGGGACAAATTGCCCATCTAAGGGAGAGAGGGAGGAATGAGCAGAAGTGAGACTAACAGATAAAGTCCATCACCTTTTCATTTTTTCATTTCCCACACAGACACGCCAACATCTGCACACACACACACGCACAATCACCAGTTATGAGGGCACTGTGACATACTGATTGGCACAGCTCCGCCCTCTGCTAACTGGTCCATCGCAAACTCTCTTCGCTCTCTCACTGTTGCTTATTCTGTGTCCTTTTTCCAACTTTATTTCTATTTAACTGATAATAAATTAAAACTTGCTCTCATGTGTTGTCCCCAATTAATCCATCTGATTGATTCACAACTTTCATACATTATTTTAATTATTGTTAAGTTAATTTTACCACTTTTTATTGTTTTTTAATCTCTTGTTATTTATCTAGTTTTTGTTGTTGCCACATAATTCCATTAGTGCAATTTTCCAAAACATAATGCAAGACACTTTTTTACACACAGCTTTAGCCCACCATCTGAGCTTTGGGATAATACTGCCCTCTGCTGGACTAAATTTGTATCACATGTATGCTATTATTTATATACAACTTCCATCAACTTAAACATAGTTTCATTTTCTGGTCTTATTTTGTATATATTTTTAATAATGATCACACTATAGAAATACATTTATTGGCTCCTTTTATACCCCTCACACTACTCCACCAACATGCACATAGTGGGCTAGAGTTTTCAGCAACTGCATTCAAATTTAAACTAAATGACACATTTGTAACGTAGTTTGGTGCAGTGCTACAGGGAGTGTTTGTGAGATGATTACAAAAAGAGAAAAGCAGAAAAAAAAACCTTTCTGCTGCACAGGTTTTACTCTTGTATTTGCTTTTTGGCTAAATTTACTTCTTCAGGGCTGAAATCATTTAAATAAAATGCAAAAATGCTGAAGGACACAAGTGAGAGACTGGGGGTCACAAGTAAACATCACTGCAGTTAGGTGTCACACTGGTTTAGTGTACTGTATGGCAGTTGTAGCTTGTAGTTCTTAAGAATGGTTCACCCACGCACATACATACACGCCTTATGGCCTGTTTTAAGTTAATCCACTTGCTGAAGTCACGCCCTATTTCTCTGAAATAGAGATATGAAGAAATATGGCACCAGTGGGTGTTAGAGGGGATGATGTATTGGCCAGTATCCAGTCTCCATCTGCAGGGCTAGAAATTATTGAAGGTCATACTGCTGGAAGACTATAAAAAATAAAAGAAAAAAACATTGTTTGGTGATTGTGAGGCCAGGGGTTCAAATCCTGAGTGTTTTTCCTTTCCTTGGGCTCTTTGTGTTTTTCTCTTCCACCTCCAACATGATTACTGAGTACTGTTTCACTGTAAGTCACTCTTGATCATTTTCAACTGCCAAATACTGTAAATGTGCATACAGTCATATTTGACCTATAATCCTATAAAATATGACTACTTTTACTGTCAAGGCCAAACAAGAGCCAGTCACATGGACTAAAGTTGAGAAACCGCCAGAAGTCTCCGCTCGATGTGCACCGGTTGGTCAACCTGACAACAATCAGTAATGAAGAATGGTCATGTGTTAAACGTCAACAACCTTTTAGCAGCACTTGCTACTGTGTTTACTGTGGTCTGCCACCAGGGAGCACTGTCATTATGTAAAATGGCAAAAAAAAAACCAATCACTTTTATTGTACTATATTAACAAATATTAAGGGATTATTGGATATATGGTTAGATTTTCTTGATTCAGGTTTGTGATTTATAAATTGTATCAACCAAAGAATACTATTGCATAAGCTAACAGTATTATGTCAGTTAGTAATAAAAATAACTTGTGTCACTGCCCCACTGTTGGCCCCCACCAGAAGAGTCTTACCCTTCTACAGCACAGGAATGCTGAAAGATTACTCTTGATCCCATAATAATATATCCAAACAAACCACTGTCAGTCCCAGGCTGGGTTTCCTCAGGACATGCCCATTCTATTATATCTAGCTTACTTCCCTGCAGAGTAAGGTAAAAAAAAAAAAAAAAACCTACCCTCACTTTGTCTCACATGTCTCTCAGCAGTAGATCATGTGCTTTCTAAAGGCTGACCAACATTGTAAGCTTTGTTGCCAAAATATACTGTAGGCTCCCTATCAGAATCAACATCAAGATTGAGGTGTGTTATGCAACCACAGGACAGGCGCTTGACACCATAGATTGAAAATTCAAAAGTCAACACTGTGGTATTGTTTTGTTATCGGCATATGTTCCAAAGCAAAGTGAATGAATTATTGATGTAGTTCACATTTTCTGATTATCAGAGCTTCAAATACAACCAGGAAAATTTTAATGTATTTCTCCTCATAGCCATTATAATTACTCTAAGGCCTTACTCTTCTCTGATGTGAAAAGAGCATTTGAACTATTCTTTTCTTTTAGTTTTTTTAAACAGCATGTTCAATTTCAAAGGATTAGAATTAAAGACACCTACTGTATGTCAACAAATATTCAAGAAGGGGGTCAGGTTTGGGTCACATCACTCCCACGCTGTTGAGAGTTGAGTAACAATTGTATGAGATTGGTTAAGAAAGCTACATGCTCACTAGCACGTTAACAGGTTCCAATAAGATCTTGAATACTAAGAATTAGTTCAACCTCTCTCTAATTCATCGCTTCATGAAAGTTGTGCATACATTGAAACACCACTTTATATGTGTCAACTCTTTGTGTAAAATCACTTGACTATATTAAAACTGTATGTATTACATATCCTAACATCCAAACTTTCTTTAAAAACCAAAATATTGAAGCATCAAAAAGCATTTGAACAAGAGAAGAAATAAATGTGTTTGGGTGGGTTAGCTGACTTAAATGAATAAAAAGGGACATTTTAAAACACTGCTTTGCTCAAAACGAAGCCTTTTTACATTTACTTATATATTTCGGGGAAGAAGATATTGTCTAGTAAGCAAGGACAGAAATAAATTGAAATAATATTATTATTATAAATAAAAAGCTTGAAATAGCTAGCCTAGAGAAAAAACATTTTTAAGTCTCGCAGGCTATGGCTATTAGTTGGACCAGAGACATGTTGAAATAGATTAAAGGCCTCAGTAATATCTAAAAACTTAACTGCAGTACAATGTGAGCTGTCATCTATATGTAGGTTAAAACCAGGATCATATATTTTAAAATAACTGAAAATCCCGATTTGCTATGGAGGGTTGAAGTATGTCAACACAAAAAACTGGAGTGACCCTAGTAATTCCAAGAATCATCACTTCAAAGCGTAAGAAGTCATTGACAGTAATAGGGCTGCATTTGTGCTCATTTTTAACAGCAAGGCCTCCACTCACTCTCGTACTCATTCACACTCGTACTTTGGAGGCATAGTTCACTCAGGTAGATATATAGTCAAGTGTATGTCAAAAATAAAAGGATATGGGATTGTAATGGATACGTCAAAGGAGGGTTTAATTTGGAAATCTTCAGGTTTTGGTGGTTACCAGTCCTTGTCTTTCCTCGCTAGCCTAATGTCCGCTACAGCCGGTCCACACGGGGGAGCCAGTGAGTCTAAAAGTCTGTGCAGGGCAGATTGTAGCAGACAGAAGAAGTTGTAATTTGTGGCCAGTGTTGCAGTCAGATATGTGGGTGAGGTGTACATTTACTTTTTAGTGGTATTAAAAACAGAAAAATATAAAATGCAAGTGCCCAGGCCGTTTTGATGAAGGCCATCCCTCCCAAAGAATGACTGGCAGTTCCAGAAGAGAGAGAGAGAAAATCATTGATAAATTTGTCATTTAATGAGCAGGTAGACTACAGCTAAGTTAAAATCCTGCTAAATCATTCGACACCCCTTTGAAGGAGGGGAAGACACGTGTTTGCCAGTTTGACACTTCTCTAACCTTACTGCACCAGATGGTTTGGGTCGGGAAAGTAGTTTTTGGAAACTGTTTGGAAAAGGCCAGGCACTTTCTAAAAATAGTCAGCAGGTGATTAGATCTATCATGTCTATCATGGCAAACTCCAACCAATCTGATCAACAGACCATTTAACATAGTCAAACGCTTACCAAAGCCAGTTCTTTGCGCTTCTTTCAATGAAGGAATACTCTCCATTTCTGCTATGACTGACACATGTAACTATAATTGCAATAACTGAGCTTTAATAATGGAAAATGGAAACTAGAGTATATGCTCAGCGTTGAAAGTTTTACACAAAGTTTTGTGTGTTAGTCAATTTATAATACATAATATAATATAGTATATTGATATTGATATATATGTATATTGATGATAGATATTTTGAGACTGAAATAAGTCAATGGAGTAAATGATGAAGGAAATGTGATGATCTGAAACTGATCTAGCATGTATTTTATACATTAAGTGTAAGAAAAAGAGAGGAAGTAAATGAGCTTGGGTAAATGAATTGACTGAAAGAAAAAAAAAGAAATCAAGTGGTAGAGTCATTAGTCATTACTATCCTATCTTGCAAATACTATAGTCATCTAACAGAGTCTCATGGTTTTAGTCAGTTTTACTAATACTAATATTCTATTTGTATAAATGTGGTTTTATTCGTGAGTTGGCTGATATAAAAAAGGGAACTTTAAAATTTTAGTGGAAAGCACCAAAAATGAGGAGGGGCAAGATATATTGCTTCTTCACTAGAAATAGAATTAGTTCATCAACCATTTTTTTGTCTTGCAGAAACTGTAATCATCAAATATAGAATGTCCAAATAAGGACAAAAATAAGGCGGATATACAATTTAGAGAAGTAGTCAGACCCAAATGTATTCCTGCTATAAGAGACACTGCATTTCCCTGTCTTGGGGAAGAAGATATTCTCTCATACGCTGGGAAAGAAAATAAATATTGAAAGAAAATGAGGACTGCCGCCCAAAATAGCTGGTTGGACAACTTTTTTATTTCATTTTATTGTGAACTACTAGTTTTAACTACTCAAACATGAAGAGTTAATTTATGTTGTGTGTGTATATATGTATATACATTTATGTGTTGCACTCTCTTGTAATGCCACAATAACTTTGGTGGCACAGTTGAACTGAATGCTGTTTCACTGACAGTTAAACACATGGATGGCTGGATTTATCAACAATTGACAGATGAAGGTAGCATATTTGAATATGGATGTTAGATATGATACAGGCTTTCGGAGAAAAATTGTAATTAACGGCTACTTCTTTCTTAGCCACTGCTGTTGTGCCCTTGCCCCTTAATTTCCAAGCATCTATATATTAATCCTACAAACTTGTAATGATGCTTGATGTCTTGCATTGCAATTGGATGAAATACATAATTTTGTAAGAATCTGAAACATGAATTTGTTAAACTGGAGCACTCTGCTTTTGGGCCAGGAAACCTGTAGAGAGTATGGAGAATGAGAATCCGACAGAAATTAAATCAACCATAAACAATTTTTTTGCAACAACTGCTGGTTGAAAAGTTCAAATGTTTTCCAGACATTTACCTTATGTATGACCCTTTTAAAGCATATGCGAGCTTGTCATATGCACTTTAATATTACATGAGGGCTGCTCTGAGTTTCTGAACTGGAGTACCAGATAAGACTTACCATGGGCGTACAGTTATAAAGTAACTTATTAAGTCTGCTCGGTTGTGTTTGGCTTAAATCCGTTTTCCATATTGTATATGCAAATGACTCTGTGTGTTCCAGCCATACATGGAATGGCTATTGTGGTAGGATGTCATATTAGAGGCACCAGTACCCTCAGAATTCCGTGTTTACTGTTTCCACTGTACAGACAGGCTGCACCTGTTCAGGGTCACACCTCCTATTCACGCTACCAGCGACTACTAGACGATAGCTACAGCATGGTAAGTCTTACCCTAACACATACAATATTTAGGTTGTGCTCTGAATCTAAAATTAGTTTCAACTGTTATTGAAAATTGTTCTTAAAGTTCACTGTTCCAAGGTCATACGATATTGCTTCTATCGTTACTCACCCATTTATTTCTTCTCTCCTCAATCCCCCCCTCCTTCCCTCCCTTACTCTTCCTTCTTTTGTCTTCTGTTTTCTCCTTTTCTGTTGTCTGCCCACCTCTCCTTCTATCTTCTTAGGTGCAAAATTGTACGGAGATAGATGATGTGCTACAGAAGTACTATCTGTCACCATCTTATGGCATTGAGTTCTGCATTGGTTTCCCCGGCAACCTTTTGGTTGTACTTGGTTACATATTTTGTTTGCCGAAGTGGCAGAGCTGCAATATTTACCTCTTCAACCTGGCAGTCTCCGACCTTATTTTCCTCTGCACACTGCCACGCCTCTCATACCTCTATGCAAATGACCAATCAGAGACCAATCCCTTTGCATGCGTTATCAACCGCTATATTCTGCATGTCAATCTTTACTCTTCCATCCTCTTCATGGTTTGGCTTAGCATGGACCGCTTCCTGCTCATAAGACATCCAACAAGGAACCACTACCTGCTGAGGCCACGGACAGCCCTGATCGTGACGGGGCTAAGCTGGCTAGCCGTCAATGTGGAAGTCGCTCCAATGATAGCACTGATGGTCCACGACCTGCAGGGCACAAACTGGAGCCTCTGCAATGATTTTGCCAGCCTAGAAGGAGAAATCAATAACTTCGGCTACAGCCTGGGACTAACGTTTACTGGTTACATTCTCCCTCTGCTCGGACTTTGTGGTTTCTCTCACCAAATTGCACATCTGCTCCGCGTCCAGGAAAGGGCTTTACAGCGCAGGACATCATTCAAGCGGCCGCTCAGGGTTGTTGCATCAGCTGCAGCCATGTTTCTTTTTCTCTACACTCCCTACCATGTGCTTAGAAATGTCAGCATAGCTTCTATGCAGCGCTGGGCAGGGCTGCCATTGTGTACAAAGATGTACATTAAGGGCCTGTACATCTTGACCCGACCGGTGGCCTTCTTGCACAGCGTCATCAACCCTGTGTTTTACTTCCTCATGGGTGACAAGTTCAGAGAGCTCGTATTTGCTAAACTCAGAACGCTCGTCAGAAAGACAGAGCAGCAAAGCACACCAGCCTGACAAAATCCAACACAAAATCCCTGTATATACACAAAAAGCACATCCATACATGTGAATTCTTACATATTGTATTTTGTTAAAAGTTTTGTTGAAGTTATGCCTTTTATTTATTTCCATTGTGTTTTTAATTGTTTATTAATGTCACTGGGTTTGTATTTTATTGGAGATGCCTTTATCCATTAATTTATAATTGGCAGGGAGGAAAGGTCATCGGGTCATTCATAAATATATTGTGAAACTGTGTATTAATGGTGTTTGTTGTAGTGACCATATCCACTCACATATTACATGATTATAAGTTAAAGGAAATCCATAAAGTGTAACTGAGGCAAGGTTACATTTCATGTGGACAAAGTAAAATAACGGAAATATTCTTGATACATTACATACCAAAACCTGTTGTTATTTTTATATTTATGCTCTGTTTAAGCATACGTATATATATATATATATATATATATTGCTGTTTGTTGTATTTGTTGAAAAAGCACATTTCTTTTGATTAAACTGGAGATGCATGTTCTGACATTGTTACTATTATTTTTGTGGTGTTGTGCATTAGAGTGAATATGCTACTTTTACCTTTTAATTTAATAAAATATAACAAAACTATGAATGATTGTCTTCTACATATAAGCTATTGAAATCATAAAGAATTTGTGAGAAAATATATGTATTTTGAAAGAGATTAATTTAGGCATCGACCAGTGTCTCTTATTAGTATTTGTACAAATTTGTCATAATTATTGCCTCACCCCAATCTCTGCTTAGCTGAACTAGATGTTTGCTTGCAGGGACTGACAAAATATCAACATCTACATTTTACAATTACATAATAATCCATTCCATGTAGCTGGCTGACTGAACTCACTCTTCAACTCACTATCAATAATCGTATTTCAATCAGGAGAAAACGTAATTTTTTGAATTAACAAATATACTTAATTGATATGTGCACAATGAAGATGAGAAATGTGAAAAGGCTTAGGCATCTAGACCCCATTGTAATGTCATCATATTTGAAGGGGTTGGTGAAGCTGTTTTTAGCATAGGAAACTTGAATGTGTACTGTGCTATTTCCTGAATAGCGTCAGAGCTTTTTTTTGCAGACACAGTAGAGAACAGAAGGGTTTAGATTTGGCTGATGTGTAAGAATATATTATCACTTAGCAGTCAGTGTGTACCATCTGTTTTATTTGTGTGTATGTATGTATTTGCATATGTGCATATGTTGTGATTGGTAGCCAAGAGACACTCACTCCAAGTTCCTAAACATACAAATATAAACTCCACCACCACCATTACAATAGTACATAATTTCTTCCTTTGTTGTTGTTTATGATTTATTGAAACCCACTAATATATCCTAATAACATTCTAATGTATATTCTGTTGGAATCATCTGGAAATCTCAGTTCTCACAAAAGCCTCCTTCATATTGGCCTCTCAGTGACCTTTGGTGCTTACTTAGGCCCTGAATTGCCATTGAACACACTTCACTTCATGGGGCTTTAATACAACAGACAGGATCTGGTGCTTTCTTTCACTCATGACTAATCCCACCATGCTTGATCCGTCATTTCATTTATATTGGCATCTCTCCTGGAAAGAGCAAAGAAAAGAAGCAAGGATGAAAACTCGGCTGTGTTCTGTTTGTGCGTTTCAAGTTTCATAATAAAAGCCAGAAGAGTGGTTGAGACAGCCTATGAGAAAAGGCAGCAGAAAAGTACATGTGAGGATAAATAGAAAACCTGAAGCTCTATATTGTAAATAATGTGATCTCTTAATGTAATAATACTTTGGGAAGATAATTCAATATTGAAATTCAGACAACTGTGGCCACAGAGGCAAAAAGAGCATTTTAGGGCACATGGTCTACAGGTTTTAAGGAAGACTGCTATATGTTAAACTTAAAACTCAAAATTAATAAAGGCTTTTTTTAAACTCTTTCATTATTTGACCTCTGAAAAAGGCATGATGTATTTTTAAGTCTTATGTACAGACCTGAACAAAGTGCGTATTTGCAGGAGCAGTGTGTGCATGCTTACTCATGCTTACTCACATTCCTGTGTGTGAGAACAATAAGTATTTGTGCACTTTCTATACTGTATGTTAAGTATAATCTGTGTAAAACCACTACACATTATTAAACGTTTCAAAGAATCCTCTGCCATAATCCATTTCACGTTACTGTTATTAGCCCTCCATAGCAGTGAAGGAATTACATATACACATAAAGTTCACACACACCCACACACACATACCTGCATACAAGGCCAGCAC
Source organism: Morone saxatilis (assembly GCF_004916995.1). NCBI lineage: Eukaryota > Metazoa > Chordata > Actinopteri > Moronidae > Morone > Morone saxatilis. Next base: position 17,386,289 of record NW_023340257.1, on the reverse strand, counting down.
ACAGAAAAACATGACCAGCATAGTGTAGCACATAAATAGTCCACTCTACACCTAGGAGGCATGGAGTGTTTTGTTTAATGTGTCCTGCTGAAAGAGGCTGACCTATTTGAATCATCCTTTTGTATAAATGGTTTGATCACACTCATGCATCATCCTCTTCACTATCCAGAGAAAAACAAAACAGCTTGTATTTTTCCAGCCTCTTGGGTTTAATGTGTGTAGGTGGTAGATTTTTGGACAGTCTGCAGATGAACTGTACTCTCCCCCTCAGCTATATGAACCCTGAAAAGATCAAACAGGGACTGCTTCACCAACAGTAAGTGGCGCCAGGTGGATTTGTGGTGTCTGAGTCAGATATGCTGAGAAGGATATAGAATATCCTTCTCAGCATATCATCCTTTCCACTTTTACCACATGTAATGTACTTGTCAACATCATGTAACCTGTAACATGTTGACAAGTACATCTAGTATGTTTTCTAGTTGGTTTATATCCCTTTTCAACATAGACTGGTGTCTACTTCTCAAGACATTTCATCACAACTTATGTAAATGAGTTGTGATGAAATGTGTGTGTTTATCTTGAAAGCGGATATGGACTTTTTTGTTTGCATGTGGACAAGGGCAAAGTACGGATGATGCTATCCCAGCTATCATGCACTTAAAACCTCTTAAGAACAGTAGTTTCTTATTGATAGATGAGTTTTGTATCGATATTAGCTCTGCTTTTAACACTCTGCAGCCATACCTTTTTATTCAGAAACCTAACATTTATCAAGTGGTATTCATTTTTAAGAAATTCAGCGGGTGAAGGTCAACAACAGTATGTCTCAGCTATGAAAAAACAACAGTACTGGAGCTCCACAAGGCTATGTCAACTCACCTGTTCTTTTCACACTGATACACAAATGAGTGTTCACCAAAGCACTCACAGAACTATATTTTCGAATACTCAGATGACTCTGCTATGCTAGGTTTACTTTATAGGCACGGCCAGAATCAGCTACTGCTCAGAAGTAAAACAATTTATTGATTGGTGCAACACAAGACCATCAAATGTGAAAAAAAAGGAACAGTTTAGTTCAGTCCTATGAGTATCTTGGTGTAAATATTGATTGACTTCAATCTGGAATACCCATATTGATTGGGTATGTTTTCATCCAGAAAATGTATTTTTTACATAGGCTGTGTCTATAAGGAGTTGAACAGAAATGTATGTTCTTGTTTTATCAGGCTGTTTTGGATTGTGTTATCAAATATGGAATTACTGCATGGTTTGGGAATCTTCCTGTGGCATTAAAATTGCAACAAAAACAAAAGTAATTGGTAGGAAAGATCATAATAACATTCAGTCTTTATATGAGTAGTGCGTACTTAAATCAGACAGGCGATACAGAGGTGTACACTGAATCGGTCAGAAAGAACTTCTTTGTGCCTGTGTCAGTCTAAATTGTAGCATAAATAGTAGTAGAGGTTACAGAGGCTGTACCTTTGCACATAACCACAACTAACTGTTGTCTCACAGTGGGTATTTTTGTATCTATCTATCTATGTCTTTCTCTCTTTGCACAGTGTGTGACTGTACACACAAGTAAAATTGATCAGTAGTTAAAGGTCGAGTCAATTTATTATTGCAAATCAGAAGTTCTCCAGGAGGGAATCCCAAATAAAAACAGAAGTAGTCATATTTACAATTGAGAATGTAGCAGTGCTTAAGCAAACAAAAAACAGTTTTAAAGCTGTCACTTGTTGAAAAAGTTACATATTTTGTGTGACTGCGTAGTTTTTTGTATTAATGAGAAACTGAGGGAAAAAAACACTCAACAAGAGATTCAAACAATGGTATTCCTAAAAGCCGAGACTTCGAATGTTTCATAACAACTCTGGCTTTTTTGACCAGTAAAGCTTAAAGAACATTGAGACATTAAAGAACAGATACACTTATATTTAGGATTAATTTTTGGTTACCTCCCTCTTATCTTTGACAGTAGATAGCCATCCCATGTGCAGAGAAGCCCCAATGTGGTGTCACCAGACAGAGATCAAGAAGATAAATGGAGACTTTAGAGAGTGGATTGTTTCAAGCCACCTCATATGATTGTTGGGCCTCAGGGATAAATAAATGCAACTTCATTTCCTCTGAATGCTTTTAGAGCAGAGGTTCAGGGACTAAAAGCTGACTGAGGGAGAAACTGCAGTCATACCTACACAGTCCAGAGATATGGATACAGTCTTTGTGTCAGCCTCTTGTCTGTACACTATTCCATGTTACACATTTCATAAATTAAGCTGGCACTTGCACTGGCAACTTCATCTAACAGCAGCTTTTGAGTCATTACGTATTAATTCATTACACAAAGGCAGGTCTATATTGGGAACTATACTGGCTTATTTATTGTTAACATGTAGATGGATATATTTAATGATTCAATAAGCATTATTTTTATTCCCAAATGACTGCAGATTTTGGGTTACCAAACGTCAAAGCTGTTTACTCACACTTCAATAAAATCATGCTTGAACAAAGAAGGGGTTAGTACACACACATCCCGATAAGTCTTATTATAGGGAACTCTTGAGATGCCGAGGCGTGTGGTGTGCTGTAAAGATTAAGGCTCCAAATAAAATGTTGCCGAAATTCCCTCTTGGACATTATCCCTCTCTTTGCCATATTGCTACTCTCTCTACACTTGGCTAGACTCAATTAGAACAACATTTGTAAGTATCATGTGAAGAATATTTGTAGGTATGCACATTGTTACAGCATTGTCTTTACTTATAAATACCAATATTCTGTGTGGAATGTGGTAAATAATTTTTCATTGTGGGTCTGATGTGCTGACATTACAAAGCAAACAAGACTTGAAATATTTTTTTTGTTTTATACTTCCGAAGGTATGTGGAAATTAGACAAGATCCACAGAGATGTGCTGATGATGATGTCTTTCACTCTGCAATTTAAACCATTTACAATACCAGCAAGCATCTGCCTGTGTGTCACATGTATTGATTACCCCACAGAGAGGTAGTTCTTCACTTGTGAAAAACAGTGTTAGCAGAATAACAGAATAGCACTTGCCAACTTTTGATGCAATGTCAGGAACACAGGAGTTATGGTTTTGCAAACACATCAAAACAATCTTAGATTTCAGTATCAGCTGCACTCAGTGATAAATGTTAACTTTGGCCAAACTAAATATAATTTTTGGCTGTTGTGAAAATACTTTCCTATTTTTTCAAGACTTATACTGGATTCAAATGGGATTTTAGTGTCATGCATTACTAACTTAGAGTATTGATACATGTGGCAGGTCCTGTGGTGTAAACAAGAAAGAGCAGCACCCCATAGGACCTTCCTGATATCTAATGTGGTGAAATGCCTGAGTGGAAAAAAAAAGAAGTTAATATATTTCTCAATATATTTACAGAAAACAGCATGACCAAAGAAATGAAGAACAAAAAATTAAACAAGAGATGGGAAAAAATTGCACCAAAGCAAACACTGGTGGAATGAGTGGGAAAAGTTTTTACAAGTTGTCCATGAGCCATTTGATATAGTTGTCTGCCATGCGACGTGCAATCAGGAAGTCGGTTGGCCACACGCTGAACATCAGCCCTCCATGAAATCCTGTATCATAGTGTTCATGTGTAACCTCAACACCAGCAGCACGAAGCCGTGTGACGTACATGATCCCATCATCTCGGAGAACATCATACTCACATGTCAGAATGTAGGCCTTGGGGAGAGAGTGTAAGGCCGAGTCTGGAACAAGCAGGGGCGATGCCCTTGGGTCAGCAAAAGATGGAGATGGTCCATCAAGCCCAACTTCCTCCCCTTCAACTCCCTGCACCACAGCAGGAGCACTGTAGTTGTATTTTCTATGATATGTTTCTGGCAGAAACGCGCTCCAGTTGACAAACTTGAGCAGGCTAGAAGATTCAGGGTTGTTGTGGGTGTTGGCCATCATGGCTCTGAAAAGGGCCTTGTCGCTGGTGAAGTACTCACTCCAGAAACGCACCATGAGGGTGCGGGGCAGAATAGGCATGTCCCGGTTCTGCTGATAGGAAGGAGTGTTAAGGTCCAGAGCCTGCAGCACGGGGTAGATGAGTGCTTGGGCCTTCAACTGAACCTGTTGTCCAGGCTCTTTTTGTAACTGTGAAGAAATAGAGAGATTATCAAAGAAAACTGAAAAAAGGAGAATATTTCTCAATCAATATGAAGTGTCATCTGATCAGTACTAGTCATGGTTGTTTACAGGAAGAACTGCATCACCCCCAGTGTTCTGTACTTGTCTGTCTCTTCACTGAAATGTTGAAATTTATCCTTAAAACAAAATATAAAAGTTAGCAACATTACTTGTATTTAGATACCAAAGTGCTTTAACTACTAACACAATACAACAGGATATGTCTAATCCATGCACTAGTAGTAGAATGCTGCATTCTCCTACACAAGTCGACAAGCTGTGCCATGGGTTTTCTACCTGCCAAAGACCTCCTTAGGCTGATTTTCTGGGAAATTTAACAAAGGGAAAGAAAGGCATACAGCAACTTTTTTGGGGACAGCCATGTCCCATTAGGGTGGATCATCACAGGGTCAGCCTCATGACAGTCAAAGCAGTGAGCGTACTGGGGTTTTGCCTTGAAGTAAACAGATCCCTATCTACCAAGCTGATGTCTGACTCATGATGTCAGTGTCAGTGTCACCAAACATCTATTAATAGGGTGCCTAGGGACAATCTTGTAGACCTGGAAAGTGAAGTACTTTAAGGGTTCAGCTACTCTCTATAGTGGAACACTAGTAGTTCTCCATGGCCTTAAACAATGACAGTGAAGGCCATACGATAGTTCACCTGTTGGCTGAAATTAGATGCTTTTCTTTAAGTTGATTCCAAACCTATACTGTGTAAGGTGCTTTGTCAGCTGGCCTGTATGCTACAAGGCCCACCAACTGGAATGAGCCATCACATTGAGGTAATCTAGGTGGAGTAAAGCCTAAATTATACATGTAAAAGTCTTTGCCAACCAATGCAGAGTGTTATGGAAGAGTAGCCCTAACCATAGGTTGCAATCTTGCAATATCTGTCATTCCAAATATTTGTAATGTGTGTGAAACTGTACTGAAGCTAGGTGATAGTATCATGGAATTCACCTACACACACTACTCACCTAAACCTAAATCACTATTACAATTAAATTCCAAGAGGTTATCCTAAGAGAGCTTAACTCCTCACCTTGCTGAGGCTTATTCTCCGTGCCCTCATTTTATCTGTTCGGTACCTTTTTTTTTTTCTCTTTCATTAACTTCCACAGATTTAGTGTGTGATGAAATTCGAGTCCCTCCACTTCTGTAATTCAGTCATTTCTGACTTTTTTTTTTTCTCTTATTTTCTTCTCTTTTCTACTGTAATAGGAAATGAACAGTTCCCCTTGCACTGATGTTATGAGTAGCCTAAATGTTATGTTATGGCACATCTTTATGGCATGAAGCATAAACAATAACAGACTGTCCATCAACTTTATAGCTTGACATAATGTCCAGGTTTCTTTTTTTTACTGTGAGTTGTTCTGCATTTCTCCATACTCCACCATTTGAAGAATTGTTCGACCTCCCTGCAATGCAGTCGATGTCAATGCTAACAGCCTCTGTCAACATGGTGAGGGTGTTGACAGACATGTCAGCCATAGGCTTCATCAGGATAGTGTAATTCTTCACTGCTGTTTCATACTGCTGCTTTAACACAGCTCAGTCCAACAAACTTAGCATCCACCTCAGTCAAAAGAACAGATTTGACCTTAGATTCCAACAACATGAATACTGAAAACACATGAATAATAACTGGACCTCCTCAGTTCCCCTCTACAGGCAAAGTTGCTGACAGTTCTGCTTATTGAGGGTGCTCATCATAACCAACTTTAATGAAGATACAGCTTCCTACTTATTCTGTAATCCCAATCAAGTCATCCTTCGTCATCATTTGTGCATCCCCAAAGCGTTTGGTCTAAGAATTAACAAATTATTGTGAGAGCAGTGTGTTTACTGTGGTTTTAAAACGTATTGCTGCTGGTTACTTGCCTGAAATTTGCTTAAAACAAACCGTTACCTGTTAAACAGCTGAGATCCGTAAGATTAAGTTATACAGAATACACTATGAAAAAATGGGTTACTATTGGTTACCTCAGCCCCAGCTCAGAACACATGTTATTGTGGTTCAGGGTAATACTATTTATAATAAACTGTCTCATTAACCTTGTCTCATGTACCCTCTTCACAGTTCTTTCTCTATTTGTGAACCAGAAAAATAGAGGTGACACTTCTAAGAAAAAATAGATTCAGTACCTGCTGGGAGACCGCAGCTGCCAAGTTACCCCCAGCACTATCCCCAGACACAGCAATGCGTCCTGGGTCCACAGAGTACTGGGCCAGCACCCCCTTCTGGAGGAAGTGTTTGACCACACGGTATACGTCCTCATATGGTACAGGGAAGTGGTGAGCAGGGGCAAGACGGTACCTGAAAAAGTAGAAAGGTGCAGATTAAAGCTTAAGCATAAATAAACAGGAGCTTTGAAGGCCATGTGTCCAGACAACATTTTGAGCCAGGGAAAATAAACATGATGAAATTTTCAAGAGGGAGCAGGTGACAGACAAAAATATAAATAACAGTGGAAAGGTTGCAATTACAAAATGTAATTCAGATTGAGGGCAGATTTACCATGTTAACTTCTGACTTACAATTCACTTGGTAACATGACTGCAAACTGTAGTTTTAAAGATGAAACAAGTGCATACAAATAAATAAATACATAAAACAACTGAAAGCTGCTTAACCATGATGTAAATTATAAAACACGTCATCAGTATTATCTTACTACATTTGGGTGTTATTTAAAAACCTCTGCACAGGCTTGGGTTGTTACAAATAAATACCTACAAATCGTGCTGACTGTTGCATGCATTCATTTAAATGTCCAGTGTTTGCCTTTAGTGGCATCTAGCACTGAAGTTGCAGATTGCAATCAAAAGACTACGGTTCAGTCTTTCAAGCATGTAGGAGAAACGCGTAGATAAAAAAGGTAAATGTTACACACTGGATAGTTAAATGCTTTTTCTACTATTATTTTTTGCACTGACCTATGGCCTGTTGGTGTCATCGCTACAACTGAAATGTAACTCATGGTTGATTGTGCAATGCTGGTATTACTCTTTGACCTTTAACAAATTGCAGACAGGAATTTGAATGAGTCAGATAAGGCAATACTGCAACACCCCCATACTAACTGACTCTACCTCCCACTGCCAAATACTGTATGTCAAAAAAGAAAAAAAAAGTATAGATTAATGACTGAGTAGTAGTCTTTGACTTATAAAGCTGAAAAACTGTGAGTAGTGAATTATAGGATAGAGGACTGGCAAAAGAAAGTTACAGTACTGAGAGGCAGAGTTAAAGCCGGATGTGCCAAAGAACAACAGTGAGTGTAGCTGTGACAGGGAAAAGCCTGGCGAGACCCAAATGAAAACCTGTTAGCTTCACTCTACTGCATCCTCACTTCCGTCTAGCCTATGAGTAATGAAGGAGGACAGGCACAGAAAATTCTGTGTGAGAGAAAGAGTGGGGGAAACCATGGGACTTAACTATGAATAATATAAACAAAACAGAAAATCTGGAGCTAAATAATGACCATAATGCATTAAATGTGCCTGACACTGTAAAACTATGGGCAAATTGTAATTTTTTTTACAGAGCAGTGTGTGCAGTATATTACAGTAGATACATATAACTGACTATAAAATACTTACTCAACAGAAAGAACCACTGCATCTAGCTCAGTGACCATTTTTCTGGCCAGGAGATCGTATGGACTCATCCCTACAGTAACAGAGAAGACAGACAGAGATTAGGGATTCTAAAGTAACATAAACCACAATAACTGACATCCATTCCTTCCTGATATCACATGGGGTCTTACATGAAGCTAACACTGCAGTCACAAAGATGAACCTGCCATCTAGTCTAGCAATATTTCCTGGGAAGATCCATGTTAGTGTAATTGTTGCAGCCGTTCAACAGATTGCAAGAACAGCATGAAATGTGTCAAACTGCATGTCATGTCTTTACATTTTGGATTAGCAAGGGTAACCACCCTCTGAGTCTCCCACCGCTCCAGCAGACGGTGTGTTATTTCCGCAGGAAACTGTGAAAGCTTTGTGGCTGTTGTTTGAATGTTTGTTCATTATTTATGATCCTGTCATAACAGCTGTCATAAGCAGTCTATATAAAGCTGTAAAGTAATTTGGCACATCAATCAAAGAGTGAGAACTTCCTTAAAGTAATAGTGGAATTACTGTCTGATGAACACATCACATGGATGTGTATGTCCCTTCCATCCATCTTTCTATCTATCCTTAAAGGTCACAGAGTCATAATGATGTGTGATAACTGAGAAGACAGGCCAACCCATCAACTTACTGGAACTCCCCAGACACCATCCTCCACCATGTAGGTAAATGACAGCTCTCCTGAGCTCAGTGACACCGCCCCGATGCTTTGGCTGGTACAGTACCACCTCCACTCCATCAAACTTCTCCTCTGTCACCTTGACATGTTCATCTGACACAGGCACTACCCTTTCAGCCAGAGTAATGAAGTACATTACACCCATATAGTCCTTCAGCCCCAGTAACTCACTGAGGTCTGCCTGGAAAGGGAAAAAGCACATGACATATTGAGAGAGATACATTGCAGACTTTCTCACTGTTCATCAAACCTGAGCCATTAATATTACCTCTTGTATATTCAGTAAACATATTACAGGCTACTTTATCCTATGCAAACAATCACCTTGACCAGAGCTCATAATATTCAAAACTGAAAGGGCTAGGATGCCAAATTATGTGGCCATATTACAGAGAGAGAGAGAGAGAGGGAGATGGAGACTATTCATGTGAATGTTGCCTTGTAAAATGTCAACAGCCCCCTGCAGTTATATGTTTTGAGAAGATATAACTCAATGATAAGTTACAAAAGCATGACTAGTACTCTGTTATGTCTGATGAGGTAGGTAGAAGCTAGCATGAGGCTCATCAGCTGATGCTCTTTTACTGTGACCACAACAATTGCATCAAAGAGACATGCACTACAAGTTGTACGTGCGATCAGGCACTCATATCAATCTGAAAAAGAAAAACACTGGAGCAATCTATCTCTCTGTTTCAATTTGGTAAAAAATAGAAAAAGGCTGAGAGAACAGGTTCCAATACAAATTTATTCTATTCAGCAAAAAAAAATAATTTTATAAATAAATTTAAGAATAATTTGGTTTGAAACAAATATATATATCTTTCACTTACTATCAGTGTCTACATTACATTCTCCAAGAGTAACATCTCATTAAAATCCAAAACACTTACAGAAATTACCCACAGATCAGGTAATCAATCATTCCAAAAAATGGCCGTGTGCCTGGTCGAGGGGCATTGGCTTCATAATTCAATAATGGAAGCTCAAATAAAAGGTTTGTTTCTGTGATGCATTAGATGTTACACAATAATAAGGAGAAACAGAATCGCTTACTTTACAAAATAATTGTTCATGCTAAATCATATTGATTTCCTCACAGCCTTTCAAACTGAACACTATTCTCCCTACAGCACTAATAACAATGTCCTGTAGTAGCCTGAATGTGCACTTTTATGTCAATACTTATTTACATATATGTGATCAACCACTGCAACATCTAGTTATTTAATGGACTGAGTATGATGAGCTTTTAATAGTGAAAAAGGTGTGGCAAAATACAGCCGAAACTCATTTTTATACTAATGTTGCAACCATGTAAGCATTACTCAGTTGTGTGTAAACCAATAGTCATATTAGCTGCACCACAACGGGCTACAGTAAACCACAGGCATCTAACGGTCATTAACAGAGTCCAGTTTCCTTAATAGGGTCTATTATTAGAACAGGTGAGCAGGACTATACAACACATGGATTAGCATCTGACATAATCTGGTGTAACCAGCATGTATATCCACATCAGCAAAATACAATAAACGTTTAACCTGCCACCTCTGAGGTGTTTCTTATATATGGCTAAATGACCTAATCATATATTAAACTGACATAGTAAGTACGTGTACATTCAGTCGCAGTGCTAGTGCATGCTATAGGGATTTATTTACAAAGTAATTATCAGTACCAGCAGACCTAGGATAGCAAGGCAGCCTGCAAGAATACAGTGATTTTTGCTTACCAGGTGGCTGAGACTTCTGAAGAAAGAGTTGGTCAGCATGAGTTTCCATCTCTCCTCTATCTCCTCGGGAATGGGCTCATAAATATAATAAGCGGTAAAAGAGCAGAGAGCGACGAATACAATGATGCTTCCCAACCTCATTTTACAACGTGCGTTCCCAGCAACCGACTGCAGGGTGCAAACACAAACAGGCTGTTAGCTGCGCTTGTGAACAAGTCACTCCGGTGCGCGACAAAGCTTACGCTCGGAATTAAATCTGGATCCAGACCAGCTAAATAAGACAGCACGTGTTTGGTGTCGTTTGATGGTTATCGGCGTGCATGTCCGGAGATTTCCTGTCGCTGCTCGTGCGCGTTCCGTAATGCATGTCTTTCTTGAGGAGCCCGGAGAATTAATTAAGGTGTCGGTGATATGGAGACAGGAGCGCGCGCCCCGTGTACTCGCGAGGCGGAACCGTCCCACCTCAGCCCGCGCCGTCAGTTCCTCAGGTGCCTCGTGAAGCTCGCACAGTTTGTGAAACTTTGTGCCGCGGTTCCACTGTTGCACTAATAGCATAGCTTGTAAACACACCGGGGGCTCACGCGCTCACTGTTCCCAATGTTTCGACGTAAAATACATTTGAAAGGTCGTAAGTATTAGGCCTGTAGTTATTCCTCTTAGGGGACTGTCACTCCAGATCCCTGCGGCTGATGCACGCAAGTGTCAAAACGAGATCCGCCTCTCATTCTCGGGTGTTAACTTGTGCATATCCAAGTCTCTCTATAACGATAGAAAAGCCTCGGTATCGGTGTGACACAACGTAGGCACAGAGCAAAATAAGTGACTGTGTAGTGCAGATAAACAGCTATGGTTGCAAGGCAGCCTAAGCTAATTATATTGTTGGTGACAGAGCCAGATGAGATGTCTCCTTTCCTGGCAGGACTGACTGACTCTCTCATGCACTCACGTTTTGAAAAGACCCTGCACGAGGAACTGATTTAGTGGTGCAGGAGTTTTACCAAGAAGTTGCAAGTTGCTCCCCCCCCCCCCCAGTGCAGGATATTATTTAGATTTAGTTTAGTTCCACTAAAGTTGTATGCCCCATGTCTTCGTGCCAGAGGTACAACACTCATGGCAACATGACATTTGTAAGGGGAACAGTCCAACATGTCAACACAGGTGCGAGTCTAGTATTACTTCGGGGCAGAATTTAAGCCTCACATGGGTAGCTTAGGAGCGTAATTACTGTCAAACCACATCCTTATCATTGTTTACTAAAAGAAAAGCACCAATGTATGCACATGCACTATTCTCATATGAGAGGCTGACTATTATAAGCTTCCCCTCACAGCCAATTCACACTGTCAAACTGAATAAAGGACAAGTGTAAGGTTGCCCTTAAAGATCAAAGGTGTTAAAATCTCTTCAGCGAACTGTGTGTTGTGAACAGTAGTTAGATTTTTCTGCAGCCTAAACCACATGCCTCCGTGTGACTTTGCAGTGACCTCTGTGTTATGATCTCTTCAAACTTTCAGTCAAGTTGGAATTTGTAATTGGCCTGTGTTTAGGGGCTGATAAATGTCTCCTTCCATCAACCATCAAACTCTATTGAGATGCAATCTGCATGATCCATGGTGTGACGAAGGCTTGGTGAGAGGCTCTGTGAGACTGATCACTGCTGAGTGGTAGAATACTAAATTTCTTCTCTGAATACAAAATCACACTTCAGACACTCCGGGATTCTCCCTGGAATTCCCTCCCTCCTTTTCCCCTTCATCCACCGGCCTCCACTCAGCTTCTAAAGGAGACCACCTCAGTTGGTTAGTAAATCTTTCATGCAGCTCTCCCCACTCTTTGCGTCTTGTCAGTGGGGAGGACGGGTGTCAGAGGGTGCGTGGGTGGGGATGTTGTCTTCATCTATGTAGAGCCATGCTGTGCAGTGCTCTGCCACGTGGCCGCCCAACACCCTGCTGCGTGTGGGGGTAGCTCAAGCAGATGTGAAAATGTCTTGAAGATTTAAACTAGGAGTTTCAGTGCTGAAGTACGAATGCGTGTGGATGTGTGTTCATGCGTTAAAGTGTGTGCGCTTGCCTTCGTAAGCCTGCGCACATGCTTGCATGTGAATGTGTGTGTGCATAGACAAGTCACGTTTCAGTCAGTTTGTGCGTGCACATTCTTGAGTTTCACACATCTGCAGAGGCACAGCAAATTCTTATAATTAAGGAACTCAATCCAGACCTCCACTGCCAATGATGAGCGGCTAACTTTTTCAGTTTTTAATCTGCAGCGCCCCTGCTGAGGCAAAGTCGGTGGGCTGCATGACAAAGGGCACCTGAAGGCACTCGATTCGAGACATGAAGAAACATTTTTTGATATAATAATTAGGAAATACGTTTGGGTACACTGTGAGCTTCTGCCAGCTGATGTTGGACATGAGTTTCCTCTATGCAAACTATCTCATGAACTTGTTGTATTAGTGATATAAGTGGCTGACTCCCTTTGCATACAAAACTTTCTCCTCCATGTGCTTGAACCCCACTGTTAGCAAGCTGTTAACACTGGCTTCATTCCCGTCTGGTGAGAACAGGGGAAGATAGCTTTTGGACGTGTTTTGATTAATTTGTGCGCATCTTGTTTTAATCTAACAAAATTTATGAGATTATCCCATCTTCAGCAGAAAAGGGGACACATTTGACATAAAGCTCATGTTAAACTCACTCCCCAACAATTCCTGTGATCTTCCACAGTTGTTTTAAGAGAAAACATTAGTCTTCTTTGTCTATGTTTCTTAGAAACTTCATGTCGATTCTGCTAAAAGAAAACAGTGACGATGAAAACAATACAGCAGGACTTCATACAGTACTGGTACAGAATCATCGCATGCAATCCAGGTGGATATTAGTTAATAATCCTTTGTTATTTCTTCAAAATAAGTAAATTCATCAAACAAATTCTACATTCTATACAATGTAACTATGTGTTAGTTTGACTGCCGCTAGTTAGCCTGTAATGAAAATCACATAATAAAACATGTAAAAAGATTCAGATCAGTCCACCATTTCACCACCAAGCTATTATTGAATAGTTTAATATTAACAATATATGTAATATAAACAACCAAACACAGGATGCAATCAACATATAGGTCCTATTAAAATGTTTGAACTTTAACTGACACAAAGTGGTTCAGAATATCCGGTCAGAACTGCAGAACCGTCACTGAGAGAATATCGGGCCAAAACGGAATTGGGCGCAGAACAGTGTCAGATGCCACTGTATTTTATATATTCATAAATATTCAAATAAGATCTCTACCGAGCATAATTAAGCAATATATTTTTGTAAAAAAATATAGACCATGCCCAAGAAGAGCAACCAGAGTGATCTATGGCTGCAACAGTGATACAAAGTATACTGATATATATAAAATCTATAATATGAAGACATTGTACCTGGGTCCATTAAGAGTTAATACAAAAAAATGTATCTTTGTTAAAGAAAAAATGCAGTGGAGTCTAATACTTCAAGTCAGTTTTCCTGAATATCTGTTACAGTGTCTTTGCCAGATTATGCAAGCTACAACACAATGGGATGGACTAGAAAATGTTTCTTACCCGTGGCATCTATTCAGCTAAAAAGATAACAATACACCTATTGACTTACAATGCATTGTATTTATTTCCGGTAATCCGGTAAAATGAACCGACTGGCTTTGATTTCAAGCTGTAGACCAGAAACAGAGCCACAACCTGTCCATTTGTAATTATGAGCCTGGCAGGTTGCCTCCTACTGTTGGTCTATCTTGTCACTTGTCCAACCAAAATACTGTGCAATGGTGCATCTCAATTTACTCCATGTTCTCATGCCTGTGCTTGTTTTTTTCACAATTATGGCTCTCTTCCTGTTTGTACTGCTGAGTAAACAAACCCCAGTTAAAATCATATCGAGGTGAATAATTCATGAAATAGTGAAGAAATCTGCTAAATTATGTAAAACCTGATAACAGACATGATGAATGAATAACAGCTTGCAACAGTTGCTAGCGTTAGTAATGAAAAACAGAATTTGTTCCAAGTCTAGAGGTAATATAATTGTTGTGAGACGATTTATAAGTGCAGGCTCCCACAAAAAGTGATTGCTCACTTTAATAAATTAAGACTGAACAGGTTTCTCCCTATGCCATGACACAAACCTTCATCAGTAACTATGCTTCACGGCCCAAGCGCTTCTTTCTTCGAGACAAAGTTCTATTATGGTGTATTGTATTACATTCTATCAGGGTGGTGTCAACTACTGAGTCCAGAAAGTATTGGATTTGCAAGGGTGAATGACTTGTTTGTCCCGGCAGCACCCGGCTACAGTTTTTCCTTGTGGGCCAATGCTTTCGTTATGTATACGACTAAAAGATGAGCGATCTATTCTTTGAGCTGGTATTCCAATAAAGATTAGCCTATGAAAGGCATGTTTGTATAATTTACCTAGTGGGATTTAGGACTATGTTTGGCAATGGAATGGAACAAGATATTTAATCAGCAATCGACCTTTTAGGTGCTGGAGCTAAGTGAATGAGGCACATGGTGTTAGTCACATGGACAGCACAATTTATCAAAGGTAGTGAGGAGCCAAACAGTAAGTGCTGTTTCAGATTAAAGACGGGGACGGTCAAATGTCGCAGCTTCAAAAACAAAGTAAACTCATTACCTTGTTCAAAACAAAGCCTGTTTTGAGTACAATCTAAAGTTGCAGTATCCTTCCTTTGAAGCAGCATATGAGCATTTATTGAATAAGTCTTCTCTGTATATGATAAGGCTAGCAAATTCAACAAATCCAATAAAAAGAATGGAATCAACACCCAATTTGCCCTACAAGTAGGCCTCTATTGGTGTCTTATTTTTATTTTAAGAAATCACACATACACTGTCCTGTTTCTGTAAATAATTATTAGTATATCAAATGTATAGTCCGCAAAAAAATGTTGTTTACGGCTGTTTGAGTAACGTTGCTGAAAACTATTCAGCCCAGTTGTTTTTAGGAAAATGGAAAGCCTCTTTTTCATACGAGCCTATATTTGTCACCAATATTTTAAAGATTTACGCCTTCAGAAGGAACAAATGCACTTGGGGCTGAGTGCCACAGTGTGACAAAAATATCTGGAGACAAACACATTTTTAGTTTCGGTCTTTTCATTGGATTTGCTGACAGTAAACTAGAAAAATACAGAATAAAGCCAGGGTTCCTTTAAAGTGCCAACAGATCCCAAGATCTGAATATCTATATAGACATTGATTTATCACAAAATATCTAAAGTATTGTATTTGATTTTGAATTTGTCACAACAAACTTCAACACCATTTAACAACTGCTCCAACACATTAAATCACTATCCCCCAATCACTAATACCCCAAAAGGCCTAAATATTTACTGCTCCAACAGAGTTTGTAAAACAATAAATATCTTCATTCTTAAAGGACATTTGAACTTTGGGCTCAAATAAAGTCGGCACAATTGTTTGCCATTGTCATTTCCCTTTGACTTGTAGCATTCTTGCATGCTAAACCGTTGTGATTTAGGAACCTCTCTGTGAACATAAGTATGCTATTAATTGTAAATGTTTAACCTTGGTTTTCATCACTTTTCTTCGTCAGATCTTCCCTCCCTGCAGCAGTAAGAATCTGGAGGTTTATTATTTGCACACTCTGCCTCATGATCATGGGACTGGGTGTAGGAAACAGCAGTGGATAAGCTCTTTATCACTAGTTGCCTATGCAACGCTTCTGTCATAAGGAATGTTGGCCTCTCACCCCATTTCTCATGAATTTCGTCTGTTATCACCAGACACAAGGACACCAGGAGGCATTTGCATTTGGTAACACAGACAACTTACTGACATTAAAAGTTTTGGTAAAAATAAACTTATCTCTAACATTTGGTGGTTTAAACAACATTGACATTAAATGCTTTGATCTAACTAACAGCACACAGCAGTGCTTTAAGGTAGATGTGAATGTCACTTACATGCTCATAATGACCATGGGTATCTGTACCAAATTACATGCCAATTTATTTAGCCAACAAATTTCAATCAAAACCACAAATTTCAACCATATGGTGGTGCTAGAGGAAAAGCCAGGGCATCGCCAAAGTCAGTAGTCTTATTTCAGTCTGGACCAAAGCCTTGTTCACCTGCCTAAAAAATCAGCTTGCAATTGTGAAAGATTATGCAAGCAGGCTATTGACGACAAAGACAGTGTTTCCACCAAAACACCCAAGGGCCTCTCACGCGCCCCAGTTTAGCTGATTGGCTACTCCAGAGATTTGGTTACAAAACAAAGTTTTACTGGCGCCTCAGCACTGAAACTGTTTTCCATTTAGTTTCTGTTCTGCCAGCAAGTCCCTGTATTTAGAGTAAACCCATTCTGACAAGAATTCTGGCGAAAGGGCAAAGTCACAGTTTACAATTCTGTCACTTAATCATGAGACGTAATTATACTGTTTTATCATCTCCTTTAAAGGTCATTTCTGTAACATTTAGTAGGATCCATTGGCAGAAATGGAATGTAATATTCATAACTATCACCAAACACGACTAGATGCCACTAATCAAGTTGAGCTCTGTACTTGAAAAGTGCTACATAAACATAGAACATTAAATTATTTTACCAAAATATAATCTTTGTTTGAAATAATAATGCTTTTCTTCAACAGGTGTCCATTCTTTACAACAGGCACGAATGTTCAAATTCCTGGACAGGACATCTCCTCTTTATTTACCTACACTACACATGTTACAAATGACTATCACAATACTGTTTTTCTCATTATTGTAAATTAATTCAACACATTACATCATTTTACAGGAACAGTATGACAGACTAGAAATAAAAGCAAAATTAGAATCTTTTTTTCAAACACGATTTGTTAGCTGATAGGAAAAATACAAACAGCTGTGGTGCATTGCTTCATGTTGAAGTAAAAAGTATGATTTGAAATACATGTGAACTGAATCAGTCCATCTGTAGCTGTTGAACCTAACTCTCCAGCAGATGGTGCTATGACCTAAATCAATTCCTACAAGGCTTCAGTGCATCTACTTTACAACATACTTTACAAGTATCTCCAAAATGTTAACTATTGAGGAGCAAACAAACAACAACAACAACAACAATAACCATGTTTGAACAGATTTTTCACAATTCTCCAGAGGGTCATTACAAGCCTAGGTTGATGAAAAAATCATCACCATCAGTGACATTATACATTTTACACAGTGATATTTGCGTTGTACAATTGAGATGTGAGAACTAGTTGGCACTTAAGCCATGTCCACTGTATGGAGCATTTTCACTGGTCTTGCAGTGCATTATTTAACATTTTAACCCATCCTATTTATATGAAATATGTCCAAAAACGTCATATCCAGCCTCCAGGCTGCAGATTGCTCTAGATCGCTCAGTAGATTTACCACAGTCGCTCTTGCCCCTCCACTGCCATAGAGACCCCAATAGTGATGCATGCAGGATAAACAAGGCCACCCAGTGTTTGGACAAGTCATACCACATCTCCCCATACTTGATTAATGTATTGAATATCTCTAATATCAATAATCCAATAACTTACACTGAGGACTAGCTCTGTGATAAGTAGTAAAACCTGGTATCTGTCTTCATGCTATGTAAACTGTATCAGTGACTCTATAGTTGTCCATGTCCTCTCTTACCACTCCAACTCATCCAGACTTCCTGGTCTGTAGTCTGTTATAATGACCACTCAGGGTCCCTAAGTTTGCATGGCGTGTTGCTTTGCTGACACCTAGAGGTGAAAGGTCAAAGATGTGTAAATCAACCCCAAACACTGTGGCATACATCTGAATCACAGTGGACTCACACAGACTGGTCATCATTAATGACAAAAGCATACCATGTAAAATGTACTTTCCCCCCTTAACACTTCACCTTTAAAAGTTCAGTTTAAATGCTGCATATTACTCAGTAGCTGCACTTCCACAGTCTGGTCCTCTGTCTGAGTTGAGTAGATGGAAAAACCAGAGTCATGATACTGGAGAGCTGAGACTAATCAGACCAGACACACCTACCTGTGTAAAACAACTGAAACTATTGATGGCATAGTCACTCACTTAGCCTGTTCATTTTACTTCTATTGTCAGTTTATCTTCTTTTTTCTTTTAACAAAATATTTTACAGAATTGACCAAATCATGGTGAGGAGTAAGCAGAGTGCTGTATACTGTACACAAACACAACTAATGTTATATAATAGATTCAGGATTTCCAGCCTGAGTAAGTACTCCTAAAATGTGTTACAGCAATGCCCCAGGGCCGTACAAGCCACAACAGAGGGGGTGAATCAGAGTGATTTAGAGAATCACTCCCTTGAGACCTTGAGTTACCACCGTTCCCTGCTCACGGTATATGGAAAGAAAAACTGGACATGTTCAACCCCATAACCCCCCTTCCATCCTTCTTCGTCTTTACTCATCAGGTTTTAACAACAGATCACATAGAGGCAAAAATGAAGAATGTTTGGTTCAGGGTTTCTATAGCTCTCCAGAGTATTGTTGTGGGTCCATTCTCATAATAGGTAAAAAAAAAAAAAAAAACATTCCTTATATTCCTATTTAGACCAAGTGATGGCTTTTTGCAATCCTTGATCTCCAACGCAGTTGCAGCTTAAGGTTCAGGAGGTTAAGGATCTCCAATATTTCAAGCCAAAGCATGATGAAACCTCCATGCAGGTTTTACTGCACACCAGTGAGACGGCTCTGATGAGAATACTGGTTGCTGCTCTGAGATCACTGGTTGTTTTTTCTTTTTCTTGTTTTGTTTGTTCCCTCTTTAATTTACTACACAAGTCCTGTAGAATATTGAGTGCAGTATATTATTGTTTCCATAATCTGAAATGTCCCCGCAAACTAATAATAAGCCAACAAAGTGGAGGTTTTGTGCTTTTCATATGAGGGTTGGGACGTGGAAGCTTGCCTTTGCTGTTCATTGCTGTCTATTGTGTCACTTCCTGAGTTGAACAATGCGGCACTGTGACTTGTCGACCCATTAACTGAACACCAGACACCATTTTTATTCTTATTTATCCTTATTTAAATAAGGTCATAGAGGATAACAGGCTGACTCATCTCTCCCTGCTTTTGACTTCTGTGCCTCTTAAATTTAGAGGGTTTCTGGATGGGTGATACTAAGACTTGTAAAGCACTCAGATTCGTTCCTGTGACAGAAAACTTGGCCAGCACTGAGGACACAGAGAAACCGGAAGACCTACTGGGTCCAACTGAGATCACTGAGCCACATGTTTGATTGTGAGACCTTTGGCATCATCCGAGACACTGTGAGCTTATTACATTGACTGTGGAAAGATGATTTAATTTACAGGTCCCTTATACACAGACAATATTTCAGAAGTGTATCTCAGGAATTTTGCAAGTGAGTCAGGACTTAATTAATTTTACAGCTTTATTACGTAGTTGCTTATTAACTGTATAAAAGCTCTAGTCATGCTGATGGGAACTTTTTTCAGTCACTATTGACATGTTATTGTTATTATGTTGTGACACTGGAGGAAGGACAGGTAAATTACTCAGGTAAGGTGTACATAAATTAATTGAATTACCAGTGGAATCAGCAAGCAATCAGAGAACTGGCAAGAGGTAGGCAAACAAATAAAGTGACAGAGAATTCTGAGGATAATCTGACATTGTCTGATCCTCTGAGTGTGAGGAAGGAATATAGGATGCATAATGAGTCATTGATTAGGAGTTAATGAGTTCATAATGAACAGGCATGTTGGCAACTAATGTGTCTATAAAATCTGAAGATACAACTTGATGTCTATGTACACATGCTCATCACAATACAGACCTGCCATTCTCCTTTGTCCCTTTCACCTGCCTCATTTTACATTATGTTTGCATATGCACTGCAGAGAATGGATTGGATTTCATTTCTGGAACCCATTCTATGTTTAGTGTTGTGAGCGAGATCAGTCACATAACTTCTGTCATTAAAGGTTACAATTTATGCTGGTCAGGAAGTGCGCAGCTTTCCTGTTATTCCATTAGCAATGAATGATTATAGCAACATAACTGTCCCCAAATCGTTTTTTAACTTAATAAGCACTCTGTTGTTGTTTATTTTCTTTTACTTAAATAGGTTCCTTAAATTGTTTGACATGTTTGTCCAATTCTACGCAACAGAGAAAGTGAGAGCTGTTTTTCATCAATGACATCCTCCTTCAATTAATTAACTCACACGTGTGTTCAATGTGGTGCTTTTATGTATGTGCAGATGAAAGACAGTGATGATAAATAAAGAGCGGGACATACAGGACTCCCAGCAGGACCTTGATATCCTCTAATGGCTCTACTGGAATGTACTGTTTTTTTATTGGGACCATTAGGGCCCAAAGGACCACTAGGCAAATAAAAGAAAGGTAGCAGGGGACACTTTCATTTTCACGGCCCTGAGTCACCCAGCCCATGTTCTGGAGCATTAGATCAGAAACATATGTTGTCATGTTTTCTTCATGTTCAGTCAATGAGGCCTATAGCTTGTAACGTCTGGAATCACTGGGAGTTACAGCAGCTAAACATGACAGGAGGCTCCGAGCACAGCGGTGGGCTCGGTGCTTCTGAATCACTCAGCCATAACAAAAAGAGACAGGTAATGTGCACCACTGAGTCCTGCTACACCAGTTAGATCGCAAGCTTGTGATATCCTCTGTCCTGTGTATTACCTGCCCTACTTCCCAAATATGTAACCTATTTTTTTACCGGACACAGACTGCAGAAAGGTATACTACGGAGAGGACGTCCTCTTTCTCTGTAGGACAAGGGTCATTGCACTCAAAAAAAGGTTCAGTGTGTGTTTCAACTGACGAAGAACGAAGCAATCTGGAGTTCCAGACTGGTTGAGACCATTCAGTCCGCTGCGGAGGTTGTGTGTGCGACCATGGTAACCTAATCACTGCAATCAGAGGAATAAACAAAGCAGTAAACACATGAGTTTACAACTCTCTGGAATGACACTATGTATTCCTGGCAGGTTTATACATACCAGAATGAGGTCAGACACATTCACGGGCACTAACACGCTTGTGCATATAACTGCACATCAGCAAATGGCCACATCCAGCCGCCAGTCACAAATACAACAGGCCTCTTTCACACAAAGTTTCAAACAACAACATCATAATGATTAAAGGGGATGTGTGTGACAGACTACGACATTTTGACTGAGGGCAAAAACAACTGTCAGGCACAAAGACAAAGTAAATAGAAAATGTAAAAGAGTTGCTGATCGGTTTTCTTCTCCCTGCAGTAAAAATAACTTGCAGTTGATCAGAAACTGACTCACAAGTTCCAGGCGGCAGTAAAGGAGGGATGCATGAAAAAAGACGGGGTGAATGGAGGGGGGAAAATAACAAATGGCTTACAACGTGACCGCTCACGTTCCAGGAGTTTCATCCTTGCACTCCTTCACTGTGTCCCGCCGTGTAGGTTGAGCATGTTAAGCTGGAGCATTATTTATGAACTGAATCTAAAGAATACATGCAGAGATCAGCATGAATGCACGTAAAAAAAAAAATACATACAGAGCAGTGGGTGCATTACAGCTGGAGTCTTAAGTGGGGGCATATGTTCAACCATGTCATACCCCCCTTGTTTATCAAGAATGACGGGTTATTTACACGCAACACAGATGAATTTGAGAAGAGATGTATTGTGTTTCCTATTATCACTGTACACATGACAAAATGAGATAAAAACTGATGGCAGTAGTCGTGTTTTCATTCAAATGTGTTGAAAACTTTAACACAATTTTTAGGAAATTGGCAAAGAAAATGCAAATAAATGCAAAAATGAAGTTGATTTATTGAGACAAGCATTAGGTGGTGCCAATTCTCCAGTTGCAACAAGATGACAAAATGAAGAGTGCCATACCCCAATGGTTTCTGTTTGTTTCATGTATTAATGTAAGGGAGGTTACATCAGATCTTTGTGGAGCGTTCATATGGAGGCACGGGAGCTTTGAGGTTTACAGGTACAAATAACCAACACAGGTCTTACACCTTTGAAGGCAAATTGATAGTCTAGCAACGCATACCTGGAAAAAAGTATTGTTTACAAATTTCTGTGTTGTTTAAATTTGTGAGGAAATACCGAATGGCTTCTCCTTTGACATGAGAAGCAGAAGACGATGATCTAATCCCAAAAGGGGAAATTCTTTTTTTACACTATTTATTCACACACATAGGCAGGAAATACAATCTCACACAGGGCTTACAGACATGCAAATGGAGCAGAAATGGTGGAGTGATGGACTGCCACGTCAAAAGCAACTAAAGCTGTGCTCAAGGGCAGTGCCCAGGAGAAGCTACTAGTCTACACTCCACACCATGGTCCGAACTGGTCTGGAACCAGCCACTCTCCGGTTCCCCAGCCAAGTCCCTACGGACTGAGCTACCACCAGCCAGTAGAGACAAACATCATCAAACGGTTGCTGACAGGCTTCAGTATTATTAGTAAAGTCAGCCAGCGGTAATACACTGATCGACTGATTACGGTGGAACCCGTTAAAACTGCCTTGAAGTTACCGACATTCTAATGTTTCTCACAGCTGCACATAACAAATTTCATGTCAGTACTTTTTCAGTTTGGATCAAGATCCATCAGCCTCCAATCTCATGAGTAAACACAACACTATTGGTAGATTGTGCCAGTTATCTCTAGAATTGAATCAACATTTTCCAGAACTACTCCCTGTTGCTTTGACAGTACTGCTCCTTTCAATCAATGTATGCATGTAGAAAAAGCACATGCCTGGACAGATAAATACACACACGCACACACATGCAAACTGTAATTAGTCCACGGGCTGCTGCTTCCAGTCTACGCTGCAGACTCAGTGCCAGGGTTAGGAGGGATAAGGAACATGACACAGTTCAGCAGAGTTCAGTAGAGCACTCTTCTCAGAGAGCTACTAACTTCATTCAACCCCCTCACACACACACTGTGGAGCAAAAGCCTGTTGAATTCTGGAGAACAGGAATACATTGACAGCTGAAGCCAGTGATGAATTCAAACAGTGCCAAAGTGAGTTTTGCCAAGGCTGTATAGAACACGAGAGGAGAAGGAACTGAGTGGAAATAAATTACTTTTGTCGTTCTCACTCTTGTTTCTTCTAACCTCTGTTCTTGTTCATAAGGCCAGAAATCCAACCATCTGGTTTTGTTTTGTCTTAGTCTTGAAGACTAAAATACTCACTCCCCTCACGTTACAGTTATTACAATGAGAACATCCTGCTGATCTCAGAGCTGGAAAACAAAAGATCCATCATAAACTCAACCAGCCCGCTCAGAATCTCCACCGTTTGCTCGCTATCATGACCATCCCCCATGTAGCCAAAAACTCTTTTCACCATCGCTGTGATTTACATGCTTACTGACACAAATGGCAGTCAGTGACATGTCCCTAAATCAGCAATGCCTAGGTCAATGCCAAACAGCCATGTGGATTTTGAGGGCTTCAAGAACATTTCTGGATAAAAATACCACCGAATTCCAAACTCTAACAATGGCTCCATGATTTGTCAGTCTGTGATAAAACAAGTCAGGTCTTAAACATAAAAACCATGTGACATATGGTAATCCTGCGCTAATGCGCTGAACTCAGTGCTGATCAATACATCATTCTATCAATCAATCGAGCCATCACTAAAATGTGAGTGAAATTCTCATAAAAAAGTTCTTCCTGTTTTCATATACCCAAAATATAAATAGAGCGAGCAGTGGAAATGGAATGTGTTCGACACTTCAAAGCTTGAACGTCTGGCCTACAGAAACACACACTCACACACACTCACACAGTACATGCATGCACACACTGAGAGAACACATCACTTCCATATTGTATATCCTCACATATATGTAAGCCTTCACATAACCACGTGATCAAGCATGTGCACACACACACACACACACACACACACACAGACATACACTCACAAGAGGAATAAGAATGTGATAACTGTTATAGACTATTTATGTCAGTAGAGATGTTTCTCCAGAAGTTGTCACAGCACGTGCGTGCACGAACATATAGGTCTTGAAGGGTGGCGAGAAGTTGATAAATGTCAAGTGAAATTTTAATGCAGTTTAGTAAAGGCACGATTGATTCAAAGGTAAACAACTGTAGCCCTCAGCATGACAATTCAAAACACAGAATTACAACTCCGAGTTTGATTGACACGTTTTGACAAACAGACTACACTAGACTGCAGTATATCTATATATTACTGTAATTATATATGTGGATATACCTGTAACTGCTTATTTATACAACTTAGGCCATTAAAGGACCAGTGTGTAGGATTTAGTGGCATCTAGCTGTGAATTTGCAGATTGCATCTAACTGAACACCTCTCTCGTCTGCTGCGAAACTCGCCAAAAATACATGACTTTTCTTTGTTTTGATATTGGCATTATATATCATTCATCGCCAGCCTTGCTCGCTAAATAACGACTACAACAGCCACTAAAAATCTATATTGGTCAACCACTGACAGGAAGTGACACATTAAGAAACTTTTCATGATTCTTTAAAAACCTGTAATGCTGTTAGGAGCAACTGGTACGTATCTTAATTTGATGTAGTAGTGGAACAAGTGAGAAACTGACCAACTCACACACCAACAAAAGGTCCACAAAAATCACACATGGGTCTGAGCATAGCATCTGAAGCCTACCGAGAACAGAGGCTCTCCAAAAGGTCAGGGTCCTACAGATAGAGGACCCCGAGGGGGTTATAAATAACCAGATGATTGCTATTTTGATTTCTAACTGACAAGCTCACTGGCAAATGGGGACTGCAGGTAGTACCAGGTAAGTATACAAATGAAATCACCAATTTGGGATCTTTAATGGAAATGTTATATGATATATTTTGTTTGACAAGAAACAACATGGGGCATATGTTTTTGTCTGCTGTTGAAGTGCCTTTAATCAAGCCACTAAACTTAAACTTCTTCTGAAACCAAATTACAAATTGCTTAATGTGGCAGGACTCATCATCTTATAATTCATTTTGGCACCTGGCATACACTGCAATAATACACCATGTCTCGTACTGAGCCAGATATATTCTGACCTGCTGTAGCCTCCCTGTCTCACACAATCGTTGCCACGTGATGTCATGACCCTAAAAGGCCAAATGTCACATCAGACTCACAACAGACAGCCGTTGACATAGGTGACTAATGTCACATTGATCAAATGTGTCAAGAGAACTGGGCTCCTTTTTTATCAGTATTGTTGAGAGTCTATGAAACCTGAGTCACAGCGTGTGCTGTAGTCAGGAATCGGGCGTAGTGTGTGAGGGGAGACAAAAAAAACAGATGAAAGTTAAAGACAGTTTAAGATTATTGAAAAGACATCCATCAACAGCCGAGAGTAGCGCACATTAAAAAGCTCAAGAAATATAAAAGACAACACATCACGCAAACATCGATTCTTGCATGCGAGTTGACATTCATCAAAAAAGTCTGCTGTACTTTGTGCATAAAGAGCTAATAAACAGAGGATAAACGCAAATTCTGGATAGAGGATTTACAGTTCCAGTCCATGATGGTCTGGAATGGTTGAATGAACAGCTGAGAAACCAACAGCCAGAGCTGCTGAGCATTTATCCTACATCTGTGATAGTACAAGGACCTTCAAAGTAAAGAAAACTTTCTAAGCCTCTCTTTCTTCAAACTACCACATGTGGGATTACAGAACAATAAATCTTTTCGTCCTCCCTTTATGGACTGTATATACAAAGTCACTTTGATGCTTGTGCTTCTCTAGCCAAACTATTAAAGAGGTACTCTGTTTGTTTACCACTCTGTGGAACATGCCACTGGAGCCAGCACACCTGCAAACAAAATGTTTAAACTTTTTAATTCAACTCAAACCATGTGCCAGCTGATATACAGAGAAATTAGTTCATACCGTCAATTACAAATATTTATCTAGATGTGTCGAATACGAAATATCAAGAAATATGAAAAATATAACTGTAAAAAACATAAAATGTGCTGAATTGTTAAGAGAGAATTCAACACATGAGAGAAAACATGTCAAGGATGTTGAAAGAGCTTCTCATGTAAGGCGATATTTTTTTCCAAACCACACTACTCCTGTCATTCACCTCCCACAGAGGAGGGCCCCCCGTCATAACTGAGCAGTGAGCGTGAGGAGCTGAAGCCAATGCTGTATGTGTCTACAGATTCCTCAGAGCCTACCAGCTAGCTGTGACTTTTAACAGCCGACCCGTTCCTCCACACTCCCTTTAGCCCACACTGAGAGTGGAGAGAGGAGAGTGATATCAGTTTATCATTTCCCGCTGTCAGCCAGCCACTGAGGGGGTAAACTGTGTATTCAAACACAAGGAATTTCCTTAAGTCAAACAGCATGCTGCAGAATCAAAGTCATTTAAAAAAACACCAGGGATCCCAATTTTACCAACAGAACATTTTAAGTATTGTAGCTTGAAGAATATTACAGCTGCCCTTGTAGTACTCCATCATCTGGAGTAAATTAAACCCAAAGGGAAACGCTTTACTTGGCAAGAAAAGAGATGGACCAGGATCAACTTTGTGATCAGCAGAATCACAAACAAACAAATCATACCGTTCTGGCCACATAGCTCATGCAAAACCTGTTCTCCTCTCCTCTCCTCTCCTCTCCTCAACCCTTTAAGCCTCCTGTCACTGCAATTTACCATCTCTAAGAAGAGGTTTAACTCCAGTTATGATCACTTAGATCAAGGCATAATCAACTCTACTATGCACATTCCTAGAAGAAACATTCTGTTAGCAGACTAAATCCACTTTGATTGGGGTTCACAAATAGGCATGAAATCCTGCATAACTGAATTGGATCTTGTTTGTATGAACATTAGCTTGCAGAGAGGAGAACAGAGAATAACTAACGCCGACTGTTATGGATCACTGTCAACAGTCCTGGGAGAAAGCCTCAGATGATATAGGATTAATAGCCCTCCCTCTCTACTGATGGTAAATCAAGTGTAACACATCAACACATTGGAAGAATGTCTTACACATACAGTGACCGTTGCATTAGTCGTACGGTAACACCAGCCAAAGCAAACCAATTATACTTCTTGGATTTCTGGGTGAGAAACATGACATATCGAAGCAAAACATCAGATTTAGTCATCGGTGAGGGAGAGAAGAGAAGAGAAGAGAAGAGAAGAGAAGAGTTGTTGTTGTCCACGTGTTGGTGTGTTGTCCAGATGTTCAAGTAAACAACGCTGATGACGCAACCAATGGAACATGTCAACCTCGCTGGTGACCTGAAGTAATTAATAAAAGGGATAACCCTTTAAATCTCATTCCATGCAAATGTTTAGTCCACTGACACATTCAAAATAGAGTTATCTGATCTCTTTGCTTATTCCTCTGTGGTTCAAATATGGCTGAAAGGTTATACTGTAGTCATTAACAGACATTCTAAAAATCAACTGTGTCTGAGTGTGCGTGGTTGCCAGTGTCTGTGTGCATGCATTAGTGTCCAAAGTGTGCGTATGTTGGTTGGCGTTTAACGATATGGATGCGGTGAACCAGCAGCAGCTTCGTGAGAGGGAACATGCAGTAGTGTTTGGGAGGCCAAAACATACATTATATGATTTAAAGACAGCTTGTGGCACTTTTGATGGGCACTGTTTCATGAATACTGTTTACAAGTGAAGTGAATGTTTATGGCAACAGTCACAGTGAGTCACCTACAAACAGACGACACGGTAACTTTAAGCTGGAGCATGGAGTCACAGGTAACATTTTAACACTTATGTAAAAGCGCTTGAAAATACAGTCTAAAAAAGAGATACGACACGGCATCAAATGAGTGTACCTTGTCAGAGTTATTGTTTTAGATTTCCAACTGTGAATTCACCACTGTTTATCATATTTAACTTTAAAAGTCCTGGACGTTAAAGTCAGAAAAAGTCATGTACTGTAACATATCTGACACAGTTACTGTACCTACTAATAGCAGAATGTGGGGGAAACGTCTAAGCCTTTAAATATGCTGATTCGGGGAATTCAACAAACCATTCAGAAGGATTGGATTTTGGAAAAAGGACAAAAGAGAAACTGACCCCCGCATGCCTGGAATGATGATTAGTTTGTGGTTTTTATCATAAGCAAAACGAAAAAGAAAAACAAAGGATTCAAGAAAGTAAAATGCTTATTGAGCTAATCTGTCACACATTTGTCCTTGATCGCTGTGAATGAACGGCGCTTTCATCTGACACTAAGAGTCCACCAGAGTCTGTGGTTTAGACGAGCTCGGGGCACTTGTCTTATACCATGTCCAAGTTTAATCATGTACTATTTATTATTATTATACAAGAGCCAAGATCAAGCAAGGAATCAGACAATGATCCAGGAGCTACATCTAATAAATCACATCAGGGAAGCATAATTCCTCTGAGCTTCTGTGCAAAACCATTTTATGACCTACTTCTAAAACTTATTCACGTAAGTCAAACATTATTGTCCTGGCAGGCATTTAATAACTCCACTCTTGTCCCCCTGTGAGGAAGGCTTTTGTGTTTTTCATGGCGTTTAACAGTCGTATGCGCAGTCTTTACCTCTTCACTAACCGTTTCTCAGTTGCAGTTACTCTAGGATTACATTACGGAGGATTACAGGNNGATTACAGGGGGGGGGGGCACTAAAGTGTGCGCTCAGCTGCAGGCGCTCACACAGAAGTGACTCCCGTCCCTCTGCGCCTCAGACACAGTGGACTCATGTGAGGACTCAACACTGGACCGACTACTGAAAGTGAATGTGGACCTTTTACTCTTTCCTCGGGATTTTTTACGCTCATCAAAGTGCAGAGGTTTCGTTTTCTACAGCTGGAGGCGCGGAGAGAGAAAGTGTGGGGATAACTCAGACTTGTTTTTTGTTTTTTTTCTGGGGTAAAATATGAATCTGCTAGTTATTACAATTATACATAGAATGTGCACCGTGATTTTATAAGAGTTTGCATGCACTTTGTTCACTTTCTTGCTATCCTAATTCTAACTATGGGCTAACAGTCTCCTCTTT
>NW_023340257.1:17356737-17356896 GCF_004916995.1 Morone saxatilis | reverse complement strand
TTTCCATAATGCCTATAAATAAATAAAAAAGCATATAAATATGCAAATAATTACAAATATGAGTTGTAAAAGGTTAAGTGAAGTGATGCATGTTTCCAGTAGGCAACTTCAAATGAGTTTATAGTTGCATTTTAGTTTAGTTTCTATCTATCTATCTAT
>NW_023340257.1:17333060-17356637 GCF_004916995.1 Morone saxatilis | reverse complement strand
AACTTCGCTCCATCAAATAGTATGTGGTACATTTGAGCTAAAGAAGTCTCTTTTTAATTTCTCTGATTTTAGGTACAACAGCATAACTGTCTTGAGAGAAAATGATCTTTCAGGACTTGAGAACTTAGAGCTGCTGATGCTGCATAGCAACACCATCCACAGTATTGATGACAGAGCTTTCCAAGACCTCAAGTCCTTACAGGTAAAATCATGTGTTTGTCTCTTGTGAACAGATTACAGACCTGTCTTGTAATATTGGAGTACAAACATCCTGTCAGCATCCTATGGTTTAGTTAAATACAATGACACATATGTCAAGAATGTGCAATGTTGTAATGTAATCCCTACATAAAAAGAGGGATTATTGCAGATGATATATAACAGGTGGTAAACATATCAACAACAGTTACGCAGTCTAGTACCATCAGCACCACAAACTACAGACTTAGAAGTTAGAGCTGCTTCAACTCCTCTCACAAAAACCACAAGCCACACAGAAAGAGCATTGTTGTGGGGCTTTTATAGTGGATTGCATTATATTCCACTTTTATTTATTCATATCAGCTGGCTCTCCAAAAACTGACTGCTTTCCAGACTAAATCAATTATTTTGAAATGATACTGCTGTTTTTGTCATTTCATGGTGTCTCTCAATAAAGTGCTGTTCTGTGTTAACATAATAGTCTCAAATCAACATTCTTTGGACAAACATCCCCAACTTCTCATTCGTGTTCTCACAGGTCCTGAAGATGTCCTTTAATAAGGTAAAGGAAATCAACAAACAGACGTTCAAAGGCCTCAACAGTCTGCTAAGACTCCACATGGACCACAACCACATTGAGTTCATTAGCCCAGAGGCTTTCTACGGTCTAAACAACTTACAGTTGGTCCATCTGGAGGGTAACCACCTCCAGCAGCTCCACCCAGACACATTCATCACACTGAGACACAGCCAGGTGTTCAAGGTGTCCTCTGTAAGAAACATCCACCTGTCAGACAACCTCCTCACCACTCTGCCCGCAGATATTTTCTCAGGCTGCAGCCACTTAGAGAATGTCTTTCTCCATGGCAACCCATGGACATGTGATTGCCGCATGAAGTGGTTCTCAGCGTGGGCACAGAGGAACACAGGTGAGGAGTATGTGTTTGCTTTGAAAGAGTCTGAAAGCATTTACAGAGGTGTGAGGTTGTAACATGTTTACAAGGGAAGATAACTCAGTTTTTCTTAAGGAAGAAGTATTTCTTAATATAAATATTTTCCCTTGCACAAATTAAAAAAAAAACCTAATCTAAACCGGTGTGTGCTCCGATTTGCTAGCAGCTTTAATAAGACACATCTGGTAAAGTTGCTAACTGCATTAGTACTTTAATAGGTTATTCTACTCAGACTTTTAAAGTGTGTTTTTTCTCCTACAAATTAATAGTGCATGGAATTGTATCCAAAGCAACAAAGGCATATCCAAGGGAAACATAAATCTTCAATTGGAGGCAGAGATCAAATCTTCTCGTCCTGAGGGCTACAGAGAACACAAAAGACACAGAAGAACAAAAATTATACCTTTTATTCATGACTTGGCTAATGTAATGTCAACTCATAAATTACAATTCTGTATGGTGATGATGATCTTTCCTGGTTCACAAGTTTTATTGATCATAATGTGGAAACTGTAAATGTTCTTTTCTTACATGCAACCAACTAAATGCTAAACCATTTGGTTTAAATGTTTCCAGGTGTGCTGAAATGCAAGCGAGACAGGAGATATCCGAGAGGCCAGCTGTGTCCTGTTTGTGAAAATCCTGCCCCTTACCACAACAGATCTCTATCCCTTCTCCCCAGCGATGCCTTCGCTTGTACCAAACCCTGGATCCAACCCCATCTAAAGCAGAAAAACATCAGCGTGGATGAAGGGGACTTTACCCCAGTTTCCCCCAAGGACTTCATCGCCCCATTAGGCTCTATACAAATGAACCTGACTAACCAGTTTCACAATGACGCCAGTCTGTCCTGCACTGTCCAGAGGCCCTCTGCTTTCGAGAACCTGACACAAACCTTGGAGGAGGACGGGCAAAACAATGTCACCTTACTCACCACTGGCATTACTACATATTTAGTGTGTAACATTGACCATGAACACATACAGCAGCTGTGGCAGATCTTAGCCACCTACAGTGACTCTCCCTTGCGACTGGAGAGAGGCTTGATGCTTGCCAGAAGCCCAGAAATGGTGTACAGGTACAGTGAGATGAAAACAAAGGAGGGAGAGGAAGTTCACACATACGTTGAGGCTGAGATTAAAGCCTCCCCTGCATGGTTGATGCAGGGAGAAGTGAGCTTCCAGCTTGACCGCACTTCTACCACTTTCTCTACTCTACACATTAAGTACCAGTCTGTGGTCAACCTACGTGTGGAAAACACATCACCTAAGAGAGACCGCTATTCCTGGACCATGATCAAGCGAGATAATCAAACCAAGACTGAGCACACTGTACTTACAGGTAGGAGTTAGAGAATCATTCTTAACAAACAAGCTTATATGACCTTCACTTCAGTCTACATCTACCTAACCCTTAACTGATGTGTGTGTGTTTTATTTTTTAACATAGGTGGTGTGACACAATTGAACTGTCAAATCCGGGGTGAGCCAAAGCCTTTGTTGGAGTGGATTTTACCAGATGGAAGTAAGGTCAGAGCTCCTTACTCCAGTGAGGACAGGAGGATCATAATCACTGCTGAAGGGAAGCTCACAGTGCGGGCTGCAGATGCCTCCGACACAGGCCTCTACCGGTGCATTGCCACAAACTACCTGGATGCAGATATCCTCGTTTTTCGAGTGACAGTTCTGTCCCCTGATGTGGAAGAGGCTGAGGTCAACGGTGTCCAGCTCTCAAGGCCACTGGGTGAAAATCTGTTTTTTGACTGCAGCTCCTCTGGGAGTCCTGAGGCCTCGGTCCAGTGGATACTCCCTGATCACTTAGTACTGGACAAGTCTCATGGGAACAGGAAAGTGTATGAGAATGGAACCTTGCTGGTTCAGGGTCTCACAGCGAGGGACAGAGGATTTTATAGGTGTTTGGTTTCTAATCAGCTGGGAGTTGATCTGCTTGTGTCTCAGGTGACTGTGACTGAAGAAAGGTCTGAGACAGTAACAATTCTGGACAGTGAGGGATCAGAGATGGAAAACAAGTTAGACTTGTCCTCCACAGTCACCCTCAGTGAGATCCCCTCCTCCAGTCCCTCTGACAGAACTAGTCAGGAATCCAGGACCATTACCTCAGATCGCCCATACCCCAGAATCAGATCACAGGGTAGAGGAGGTGCTCGAGGTAGACTGGGACAGCGAAGGAGGGGGCCAGTCAGCAACAGACGCATCTGGAGTAGCAGGGTTTTTGATAAAGCTTCCCGGAAAGTGGACCCACAGAAATTTGCTGAATTTATGAAAAAGGCTCAAGATGGATCAAGAATAAAGACGGGCACAAATAAAGAGAAGGGCAAATATGCTGGTTCAAACACACCTTTTTCTGGTGATGGTGAAATTGGCTCTGGTGAGGATCCTAATGAACATCATCTCATCATTGTGCCAAGGATAGTCACACCAACAACAGATAATCCACAGAAGGGGAGAATGTTTGAGCAAGAAAAGAGGCAGCCTGAAACAACCACACAGACAGACCACCGTAGTAATCTAGTAACAACAGAGTCACAGCAAATTGTTGGTATGGAAACAACAGTCAGCAACTACATTGATTTAAGTCAAGTGACAGAAAACACTAACACACCAACAGCAGAATTTTACATGCAGTCAGATTCTACACCAATCAAATCCACATTCACAAACAATCCAACAGGAAGGCGCGAAAGCCAAAGTGATACAGTTACACCATACAACACAGATCTTTCCACTTTTGATGAGACAACTGAATTTTATGCCATGGAAAAAAGTAACGAGCCACACACAAACGGGCGTCCAGTCACCCTCCAACTTACTGTAACGGACACGTCGCAAGAAACTCAGCTCCAGTTCTCAGGAGACAAGCCTGAAGAGCCAGAAACATCCACTTGGGCGGCGCTCTCATTTACCGCAGACCCCAATGTCACTCCAATGAGGGATGGCCCAGGCCCAATGGAGCTAATTGTTCACACATCCACCAACCCAGAAAGCCAGACGACATTCACAGCCGTCACCACCACAGAAAGACAACAAGATGAGATAACCTTCCACACTACCCAAACAATCAAATCCCCACGCCTGCCTGCAGGATCCACCATCATCTCCCGGCAACACATCCATATCATCCCACACAAGAACAGCAGAGGAGGGGGCCGCAGGAGGACCTTCCCAGGCCGCAGGAGGATCATTAAACCTAACAGGATCACTGACATACAGTCCTTCATCAATAAACTTAAACAGCCCTCAGTGAAGAAGGAAGGGAATGCCACAGTGCCGTATAAAATTGAACTGACCACAGGTAAGCAACCTTGTTTTATAAGCAAACAAAGCTATTATTAAATGTTTTTTCTTGATTGTTCTGTGTGCACTCTTCAGATGTCTGACCCGTTTATCTGTGTTTCCTTTTCTTCTATATTTTTTCTCTCAGATTGTGACTGTGATGAAGACAAAAAGAAGACAGCAACCACTGATCTGCAGGTGGTCAAACCAACAGCCAGACCGGAGAGACCTCCCTCTACACAAAAAACTACAGCTTCTACCACAAACTATTATATTACTTCAAATGCCCCTTTTACCCATACAGAGTCAAGGCCAGAAGTTTCCAGTGGATACATAACCTCTGCTGATGCCTCTGAGTCAGACCCTACAATTGATCCTCTTTTGACCACAAATAAAGAACCGTCAATCTCCACCATGACTGCTTTTACTACAACTGCTTCTAAAGTTATTCGTGGAAAAATTCCATGGAACAGGCTGTTTGGAAGCAGAGAGAGGGAAAAGATACTGGCCAGGCTAAGGAGGCCACTTATCACCCCAAAAACCACAACTACTACAACTACAGCAGAAACTACAACAGTGGCCCTAACCACAACCCCTGCTGCAACGCCTACCACCACTGCAAACTCACTGGCTGAACCTGAGACTCTGTCCCCATCCAGACACACAGGGACCAAAGAGGGCTCATTTGATGATGACTATGGAGATTTTTCCTCTGCAGATTTTGAGTTCACAACACTGGGACCCAGCTTTCTCGATATAAGTACAACCAGTTCATCATATTACTCCAGGTCCTCCACCACTGCTGAAACACCACCAGAATCACAGACTCTACCTTCCCCACCTACTGTCAAACCACCTTCAGTCAAAAATCCTGATGAATCCTTATCATCTGGGTCCGGGGGACTACCTGATAATTTGTTTGTAATCAGACAGAGACCTGGTGGGACAAGAGGACGACAAGGGCGGAGAAGGAGGCCCTTTAGGGGGAGAAGACCCTTTAAAAAACCTCCAATCACTAAATTACGTCCTACTACCACAACTGAGGCTTTAACTACAGAGGTGACAACTATGGAAACCACAATGGAGACAACCACACTACCCCAACAGACTGTTTCACTCTACAAGCCCCTGTACATACCATCTAGGAAAGAGGACAGAATTGTTATAGCTGTTTCAACTGACCAAACATCAAAGGAGGAGACTGACTTATATGAGGAATTTGACTGGAGCACATCTAGCATTTTACCGACCAAAAGAGCTTCGATCCCCACAACCACATTTACCCCCACCACCACATTCTTACCAACTACCACAAAAGGGCCTTACACAACAGCTCGGACCAGAATCCACAGCAACATCAGGCCGCCAATGCAGAGGAACAATGGTGGCGCCACTCATAGGCCACCGTTAAGGAGAATCAGACCTACTGTGCAGAGCGGTGGTGCCAGAGACAGCACAGATAAAGGCCTCACGTTTGACACAATGACCATCCTTACAGCTGAGCAAGGGTACTCCAATACCCCTGGCCCATACAACAACATAGGCACACACAATGCCATCTCTAGTGTTTATAATCATGTCACTGGCAATGAAGCTACTAGTTCCAACATCGCTGGCTTTGAACCCACTACAAAGGTCATGACAAGCAAACCTAAGATAGTTGGGGGCAATGCAGCCAGTTTCACTGTGTTATCCAACTCAGATGCTTTCCTGCCATGTGAGGCTGTTGGAAACCCTCAGCCAACTATAACCTGGAGGCGCTTCTCCTCAAGCACAGGTACAGAAACAGTTAATTGTTATTAAGAAAAACAAAACATCTAGAAAATGTTCAAGTGTTGGGTGAAAGCATTTCATAAAAGTTAATAAAAGTCATGAAAAAATTGTCAAATGTTTTCAAATGAAGTGAGAAAACTAATATTTTTCACATTGACAAGTTGACAAAGGTGTTTAGAAATACTACAACATAAACCAAAACAATTAGAAAAACACTAAAATGTACAAAAAACAATAAAAAATGTTATAAAGTGAAAGTGACAGCAGAGGAAGTGAGTTTTAAGAAGTAGTAACACTACAGTTGATGTTTTTTTCAGTTGTTTTTATCAGTCTTTGTGTGAGCTTGTACATTTTGGGTGTTTTTTGGGGTTGAACGTTTCTAAAAAGAAATTCTCTTTCTCTCTCCATCAGGAAGCACTGTTATCATTACAGGGACGATGGACAAATTTGAGTTGCTGAGCAATGGCACGCTGTTGATCCAGAATGCCAACATTAAGGACCGTGGCCAGTACCTCTGTCTAGCTGAGAATGATCATGGATCAGATAAACTTCTTGTCACGCTCTCTGTGGTGGCCTACCCCTCACGCATCCTAGAGCCAAAAATCCGTGAGGTAAAGTCTCATGTCGGAAACACTGTGGAGATGAAATGTAAAGCAGAGGGTCGGCCCATGCCCGTGATATCCTGGATCCTGGCCAACCGAACCCAGGTGAGGGGTCAAAACACAGAGAAGGGAAGGGCATCAGTATCTGCTGAGGGGACTCTGGTCATTGAGCAGGTGTCTGTTTATGACAGAGGTCATTACAAATGCATCGCCAGTAATCCAGCTGGCGCTGATACTGCTACAGTCCGACTGCAGGTGGTTGCAGCTCCCCCAGGCATCATGGAGGAGAAACGGCAGCAGTTAAAAGCTGGTGTAACTCAAAACTTGTGGCTGCCCTGCACTGGTCAAGGTAGCCCTCAGCCTACTATTCACTGGGTCCTCCACGATGGATCAGTGGTACGATCTAACAGACCTAACAGTAACATAAGGATATCCGTGTTTGTGAATGGAACACTCCACATTAAGGATGTGACTCCAGCAGACAGCGGGAAATATGAATGTATTGCTACCAGCTCTACTGGCTCCGAGAGAAGGGTGGTGACGCTGACAGTTGAGAGCCAAGAGTCTGCACCTAAAATAGTGGAGACATCCCAGCGCAGGACAGTGTTGTTCTTCGGGGATCAGCTGAGACTAAACTGTTCAGCTACAGGAGACCCTAAACCCAGGGTCATGTGGAGGCTGCCCTCTAAAGCTGTGGTGGACCAATGGCACAGGTAAAATGCCCTCATCAGAGGCAGTGACGCACAGAAAAATAGATGGTAATATTTACAAATGAATGAAAAAACATTTTGGATAAAATGGATAAAACATTTCTGAACAGAACACTTTAGTGGTTGCAGAGGAGTGTAATTCTTCACTTCAGGTTTTAGTAAACGTCTCCATTCATGCACTAAGCACCTAAAGTCTAGGGATTTGCTAATCTGACTTTGAATTGGAAACAGGCACACTTGGAAAAACAGCTGAGCTCTTTAGCACAGATTCAAGCTTAAAAAAGTGATATCTTAAGGGACCAGTGTATGTGAAATATTTCTGTTTTCGTTTAAACAAGTCTAAGGTTTCCACATTTCCTCATTTTTGGTCTGCTGCATTGACCGTTTGGGATGTGATGGTTACTCGTTCCATACATGTTGGAATTAGGAATAAGAGTTAATGCTAATCAGAATGAAAACATTTAATCCATACATGATTAAAACCTCAATGAAAAAAGGCACTTATTAATTTTATTGTTTCACCACTTTCAAATATGAAAATAATATTTCCATGACACCGCATTTTTTGGTTGATCAAGCAGAATAGTAAAAAACAAATACAAAAAAAATAGATATATTATAGTTTTTCAAAGTCATTATACAGTCAGCATCAGTACTGTCTCCAAAAACTTTGCATATTCTCTGTTTTCTTAAAAAAACTAATATTTGTTAAAAAAGTAAACAGGAACAGGTCACATTTCGATCACCAATAGAGAAACAGGAGAATACCTTAGGAATATTGGCAGTATATACATATACAGTATATGCTGTGTCTGTATACAATTTGTATGTTCTCCCTCTATGCATGCAGCATCAGAGAAAAAACTGCTTGTTATTTTCAAAAAACAGAACAATGCAATGCTAGTGTTTTCCAGTTCATTGCCAAGGCCTTGACTCTGTTTACTGGTCAGTTCATAAAATCTTCAACCTCCCTAGTAAATTTATTTGTTTGTTTTGGTTTTTTTGGCAGTTAATTCAGTTTTCTGCTGTCATTGTTAATTTTTAACAATGAGAATATTTTCTTTGCGACCACAATGTTCTCATTTGTGTTCTTTTGTGGGGTTTCTTTTCATGTCCCTTTATTTTATTGCAGTGATAAAAAAAATATTTTCTGTTCTTATGGACATGACTGTGGTGTGTGAAAGCAGAGGACACAGTTTTTGTAGAATGGTTCTCAATGTAATTTTAGTAAATGAGGTTTTTGTAGTTTTTGAATTCTGTAAATACCAGTTTTTTAACAGTACAATAACTCATACAATGTCAGCATGTCATTTGTCCTTGTCCTGCACCATAGTAAATGCTGCTCACTTGTATTTGATCAACCTTTATTCTGTTCTTATTCTGTCAAATACTAATTCTCTCTAATTTTCTGTCCTATTTTCAGGATGGGCAGCAGAATTGTGGTCCTGGATAATGGTACTCTCATTGTTAACACTGTAAGTGATAAGGATGCTGGAGACTATCTCTGTGTGGCACGAAGTAAAATAGGTGATGATCTCCAACTCATGAGGGTCAGTGTGTCAATGAAGCCAGCCAAGATAGAGCCTAAGCTCTATGGAAAGAAGCAGGTCCCTTACGGCAATGACTTAAAGGTCGACTGTAAAGCCTCAGGAGTACCGAAACCAGAGATCTCCTGGGGTCTACCAGACGGTACAGTGGTCAACAGCGCTCTTCAGTCTGACGCCAGCAGTCGAGGCGGACGGGCACGGCGCTATACACTTTTTGACAATGGAACTCTCTACCTAAACCAGGTATGCAATGGCATGTCATTTTCTTCCTTTAAACATCATAGCCTTTTCAAAAGATTTACATCACTGTGTCCTGCCTCTTCAGGTTGGTATTTCAGAGGAAGGGGACTACACATGCTATGCTGAAAACCAGATGGGCAAGGATGAGATGCATGTTCATATCAGCGTGGTGACTGCTGCCCCCAGGATACGTCCAACCAGCCAGACCTATGTCAGGGTGAAGCCTGGTGGGAACATCCGCTTTGACTGTGAAGCACTTGGGGAACCCAAACCCAAGATCCTGTGGATGCTGCCTACCCATGATGTAATTGCAGCATCTAATGAACGCTACCTAATGCATGTCAATGGCTCTCTGGATATCAGGGATGTGAAGGTTATTGATACTGGGGATTATGTTTGCATGGCTCGCAACCCTGCTGGAGAAAATAGAAAAGTCTACAAGCTTGATATCGATGGAAATCCACCAGTGATCAATGGCTACCAGCAGAACAGGACAGTAGTCAAAGATGTAGCTGCTAAATTCTCTAGGAAATTAATAGACTGTAAAGCTGAGGGCGATCCCACTCCTAGTATCACTTGGATTATGCCCGATAACATCTTTTTGACTGCACCATACTTTGGCAGCAGGATTAATGTCCACCATAATGGGACATTAGAGATTCGTAATGTGCGGCCAACTGACACAGCAGAGTTCATTTGCATGGCAAGGAATGATGGAGGAGAGGCAGTAATGGTGGTGCAGCTGGAGGTGACCAGTATGCTCCGGAGGCCCATCTTCAAGAACCCCTTCAACGAACGTATTGTG
Organism: Morone saxatilis; assembly: GCF_004916995.1. Lineage (NCBI taxonomy): Eukaryota > Metazoa > Chordata > Actinopteri > Moronidae > Morone > Morone saxatilis. Next base: position 17,346,513 of record NW_023340257.1, on the reverse strand, counting down.
TCTCGGATTGGGAAAACCGTAGTTCTGAACTGCTCTGCTGATGGACACCCGATTCCAGAGATCACTTGGACTTTGCCTAATGGAACACGGTTTACTGGTGAACCAGACCGTGGCTCTCGCCACCACCTAGGCAATGATGGGACTTTTATTATCTACAACACTCACAAAGAGGATTCTGGGAAGTACCGCTGTGGTGCCAGGAATTTTATGGGCTACATAGAGAAGCTAATCATTCTGGACGTTGGGCAGAAGCCTTACATCCTGACTAGGCCTAGGGGCGTCATACGCAGTGTATCTGGAGACCCTCTCTTCCTTCATTGTCTATCTGATGGCAGTCCCAGACCCAGAATCTACTGGACCATTCCTGGTGGCCACACTCTTACTAGGCCTCAAGTCCTTGGGCGTTACCAGTTACTAGAGAACGGTACTTTGGTTATTCAGGACACCACTCTACACGACCGGGGAAACTACATCTGCAGAGCTCGTAACGATGCTGGGGAGGCTGTGCTCACTGTTCCTGTTGTCATCATTGCCTACCCTCCACGCATCACAGCAGGTCCACCTCCCAATGTGAAGGCAGTGACCGGGACACCTATCCACCTCAACTGTGCTGCCATTGGGATCCCCAAGCCAGACATCACCTGGGAGCTGCCTGATCACTCAATTCTGTCAGCAGCAGAACAGGGCCGGCCTATGGGTAGTGAACTGCTCCACCCTCAGGGCACACTTATCATACAGAGGCCCACAGCCGCAGACTCTGGCACATACAAGTGCCTGGCCAAGAACCACCTGGGTACAGACTCAAAGATCACATATGTACATGTGCTGTGAGAAAAAGACGAGACTGAGTGAGGAGAGTGGCATATCCAAATGTAAACATTATCAGACACACAGTCACTTATGTCTGTGAGGTACAGTACATGTTTTCTCATGTGGACTTGTGAGGATCACAGCTTGTGGAATATTATTAAAAATGTGACAAATGTGGATTAAAAAAAATAAACAGAGCACAAGAAGAGAAAGGAAACAGACTTTTTAAACTGGAAAATTGTGTTTTTTTAAAAAGGAAAACCCAGCCTGGAGCTAGAAAGTTGTTATTGTAACTTTGAAACTGGGGGTCTGGAAAATCATAGGTGGTTCTCATTTGGGGTGGTTCTCATGGGAGCAAAAGGGCCAGCGCCTAGAGTCAAACTAAGAGTGATATCTCCGACCAGGCACTGCTGGCCGCACATAGGGATACTATTACAGCACATACAGGCATACTATACAGAGAGGAGGAAAAATTGGTGTAAAACATTGAAAGAAAAAAAGGCTCCCAGGAGGGTTTTAATTCTCTTTAGACATTGGCCAGAAGTTATTGCTGTCATGACATGTTGCTTTGTCCTTTAACAGCAAATGAAAAAGACAGCAGGCACAGTATGTAGTAGAATAAAATTTCACAGTAAAAGAAAATAGGTTTATTCAAATATCAATATATGAAGCTTGTTTTACACTGGATACATATCTGCATGGACAGCACAGTGCTCTCATACCAGAATTACATCAGATTTCTTTATTATACTTTTTATATTTTGATATAGACATTTGACAGTTTAAAGCAGATTCTTTTATGTCTATTTCGCAGTGCAGTTCATTGGTCAAAAAATACAAAAAAACAGATCAGTCTATTGTGTTATACACAAGAATTTACAGTAATGTTATACATTATGCTAATCTGTAATAATGCAGTATATGTATATCTATTTGTAGTATCTACTTTATCAAAGTATGGAAGAACAAATGAAATAAGAAGGTTCATGTCTTTTTAATGTTTTTATTTTACTTTTTGATACACAAAAATATTTTAAATGAGACGTGTTATATATATGAAATACAGTATATCACTGTTACTGGTACACAGAATTGGCTGTTAGTACTAGACAGCTATTATAATGCTGTTGCAATTAAGGTCATTAGGATTATCCAGTTGTACCACACCCTATAGGAGGAGGTTAGGGCTGTGGCTGCAGTAGAAATCTTCCAGACACACACAGTTTTAACTTTCCAGCTGTGAAAATAGTTCTTCACCCAGCTCGTCAATGAGCAAGACCCACAGGGGAGCCTTTGATTTTTGTTTGTGATTGTGTGCTGATTTTACTGCCCTCCTGCAGATTAAACTGAAAGGTAATGGAGGATGTTGAGAAAATGGGAAGAAAGTCATATGTTTTTAAAATCTGAGTCTGTATGTAATTGATCTGATGTAATATTCCTGTTATAAATATATTACATGCAACACAGAAACTCAAATGAATAATGGTGACGTTTGCTTTGTACTTCTTTGGCTACTGTCTGCAGTTTTACTTTTAGTTTTTTGTTTCTAAAGAAACAGTTACAAGTCATATTTGAATGTATTCATTAAGACAAATACCCCATGCCTTAGGGGCAACAACTGGAAACAATTTCTCAGCAAATTGCACCAAAAGTAAATTACCTCTAATGATGCACATTTAAAATAGGCCAAAACTTTATTTTTTTGCAAGGCCTCACAATGCTCTGGCTTGTATGTGTTTTTACACTCATCAAGAAAGTTTAGAGAAAACAAAAACATATTAAAATTAAGGAATTATTTCTGTGTCCCATAATAGGAATTTATAAGTAAATGTTAAAGTTACATGTTTAAATTCATTACAGTACATGTGACAGTGGGAGGGACTTTTTTTTCTAAATTCTCAGTATTCTGTTCTTTGTACGTAGCTATTGGCCATATCATAAAACATTTTTGATAAAGACATACCAGACTCTTTTTTTTTTGGTGCTGGAGCATTAGGACAGCTTTAAACACACCAGTTAAACAGGAGTTAAACAGGACATAATTAATTTACAGTGGCTTCCAATTCCTAACAGCTGCATTTTAATGGACCCTCAAAAGAGGTCAGTGGTTTGTCCTTAAGTGTGTGCATGTTCCAATAAATCAACTTTTGAGATCTCAGAAAAAAACAAATTCTTTTTCCAAGTTTTCCAAAGTTTAGAGCCAGTCTTAGAGCAGTGTGACCCAGGCAGATATGAGGAAAGAGGGAATTGTCTTCCATAAACTTTGGAATGCATACTTGCACCATGATTTGAGAGAAAACTGCTTGCACATGTGAACTAGGCGACAATCAAACACAAATTAAACTGGTTAAGTGATGTCTTTAAAAACCAGCGCATATTTTTTATGTGTGGCTCTTAAATGTGAAAGACACTTGATCATTCACACCATGTGCCCTCCGTGGAGGGTGAAGAGTTTATTTGTTCAGTTCTGGTTGTGTGGTTAATGTTTGGAGAATGGTGGCGTTTACCTTCCACTGACTTGGATATTTATGAGGATTTTAAACATGTGATTTTCCCATTTGCTCCTTTCCTCTTGGGTGTTTAAAGGAAAAGGGCTGAAGTCTAACACGTACCATTTGAAATATGGTTTTATAAGAAGCTACTGAAAGGGGGCAGTGTGTGTTTTTTTGTGCCTGTGTGAATTTCACCTTTACAAGGTCAAGTATTCTGTACTTCTGAACCCAGTTTCTGGTGACAGCTGGTGAAGGGAGACATATTAACATGAAGAGTTGCAATACCACCATTATTTCACGAGATGAATAAACAAAACCTGTTTTTACATTAGATGAGGAAAGGTAAAAGTATGGCCACTTCTTGGCCACCTCGAAGATTGTGGTAAAACAGAACAAATCTGCACTGAGTCAAATGACTTCATTACCCTGCAGTACACCTTCTCCGAGGGACTCACAATACACACAAGTTAAATTATATTTCCTGGAAGCAGGTCATTGATCTTTTTTATTCGGATTGCACCTCCAACTTGCTACCACCTTACTGCTTAGACCACCAAGACAGTCTTTACCTCAACACTGTTCGCAGACTGCAAGGAAACATTTAACAGCAGATGTTTTGTTCAAGCAGTGATTCCTACTTTAGTATTCTCGGTTTTTCTATCATCTGTCCATCTCCGCTCCAGGAACCAGTGGGAGGCCAGATCTAGCGCTCCAGGGTTTTTATCTTACACACCTTATACACACTATTATAGACTCTATACAAATACTGATATTGACAGGAGTCAGAAAAATCTGATAACCATACATCGGCAGAAAATAATTTTGTTTAATAAACACACAGTTTTGCAAACAATCCTTATACTTATCACTGAGATTGTTTAATTAAAGAATTTAAAAAATTTAATTTTTTTTGCTCTCTGATGGACACAGTTGACACCTAGTTTCGCATTTCATAACTGAAAGTTCTTGTTAATAACCGGCTGACATACACCAATACTGATCTATCTGCAATAAGCTATAATATACCGGCCTGGCAAAAAACAACTAGACGGGTAAATCGACAACTGTTTGCTAACACGTTTGTAATATCAATCATATAAGGTGATAGTATGTCAGTGTTGGCTCCAAGTCACAAACAAATAATTTTTTGCAGTTTTAAGGAAGAAATTGCTGTTCACATAATCATGCCCACTTCCTTTGTTGTAAACAATCTAAACATTTCATTTTGCAAACAGACTAACGTTTCAACACAACGGTGTCTTCATCAACAAAGACATGAGGCAATACAGCCTCATATAACCATTTTGACTCTGAAGACTAGTGTCTAAATGTTAGTATGTTTGTAAATTGAAGGCTGTGCAGTGTGCATTAATCTGTGTGCTTAAGTCCTCATTTGTTCTCTGCAAGTTTGCTGTTCTCAATCTGAGAAGCACCTGATTCAACTTGCTGGAAGATGCACGAGAACCCTGAGGAGGAGAACCCAGTTTTCTACTTCACTTACTGTGTTTCTAATGAAACTGAATGTACAATATACATTATCATATACTGTATCTGTGTCAGGTAAACCTGAAATGAGTAATAACAAAGAGTAAAAAAAACTGAAACATAGAGCTGAGTGAGAACTAGAGGAAAGGAAGGATGAAGTCTACAGATGGTAGATGAGGGAGACCAGGCAAGGGTGAGAAACATTGTTGGTGTGTGGTATGAATTCCATACCTAAACTTGAATGCTAGCAGCATGAACATGGAAACTGAGGATCTCAGGAGAGGACTGCTGGGAGCTGACCAACAGCAGTCTGAGACAGAACTTCTCTGTTAGCTCAGAAAGTCTTTTATTTCTTTGATGCTGCAAACTTGGCAACGAGTAAAGTGGATTGCTTGCTTCTTTTTTCTGCTGCAATCCAAGCTTATAGGTGGGGGAAAATCTTTTCAAAATACTAAAGGGGGTCTTTCCATTACACACAGCCCTGCAGATGCACACACAAACGCTTGCTCATACAGTAGATCAGCGTCTCTTTCTATACCTGTGGTGATGCTGGAATTTCACACCAGCATTGTAGAATCCACACATCCACCTTTCAGCCACAAGTAAGACAGATTCATCTTTGCACTTCTCTGCCAGGTGGGATCTGTCATGCTGTGATGGTGGTTCCAGGTTTCTCGGACCATTGCTTCTCAGGAAAGGACTCAGGACTATTTTTGATAAATTCCCAGTTTTACCGCAAGCTTATATGTTGGCTATTAGTAGGGGAAAGGAAAGTATGCAGGTATCAGTTGTCATCTTGCTCCCATGGTTGCATTTCAAACACAGATGATTTGCAGGTGGACTTTATGTATTGTCTGTAAGTGTTCAGAGTGAGCCTTTAAGCAGTATAAGCCAGGTATAAGGTACAAGGGCAATGGTGCAACCATAAATCAACTGACTTTAGCAACAAACTGTACAAAGCTTTCAGTAACTATACTGCACCCATTAAGTGCAAGAGAGGCCTAATCAATACAATTAAAAAGAGAGATTTTATGTATATTATGAGGTATGGGCTAAACTTTTTAATGGGACCATATCCTTCAGTCGCTGTCCTAAGGGCAGAGGAAGAACGTCAGTAGGGGGTTCTCCAATCTGATTGGGTGCAGATGTGGTCCTTTGGGTCCCCGGAGAGTAACCAGGTGGACTGCTGTATACCTAACCTTCCTCACTCCAGCCACACAAACACCAAACTAAAAACATCAAAGCCCTTCTAAATTATTGAGTCCCAAAAGGGGGAAAGCTTTTAAACAAGCCAGCTCACCCAATTAGGCTGCATCAACAATGTGGCACTGCTACTTTACAGCGGAGGTTGATGTTTTCTGTCTGACAGCTTTAGCTTTTCCAGGAACCATTTCAAGTTCAGTGATGAATTAATAAAGGTAAGTGTGGTGGGGTGTCAGTTTGAAGTAAAGGGTAAAAAGAACTTCTAAGGGCCAGAACTTCACCAGGGTATTTGGCATTACTGACATTGGTATACTTGGAATAGTGCATATTCTCCTTTTTCTAACCTTGTAATCATTGTGATGCAAATTTGTGGCTGTGTAGTTGTAACATCCCCAACATTAGCTTTGGCCAGTTTAATTTCATTGCGCGACGGAACAATTTTATTCTCCATTCTGAGACTCTGTTTCTGTATTTCTCCTGTTGGACTTGTTTCCCATATTCTTTTGAAACCTCATTGTTTCCAGCATAAGAAAGACAAAGCCAAAGTTGGAGGGCTGTTGTGAAAGAGAGTCATGTGTTCACAAATTACATTCCTTCACTCAGACACATCCACGGTCAGCATTTCCTCTGTGCTTCTGGAAAGAAAGTCTAATTTACCACCCTGTAGTAAAGCCAATGTGTAATTTAGATGCAATCTGGAGGAGCTGTAACACAGCTGAGGAAACACTAAACACCTATAAATAAAAAACGAGACAGGAGCATAAGTCTTAGCTTTGGACAGCTCTATAAAAGCCTTTTCCGTAAGACATACATGCATGCTCTCCAGACAGAAATTCTTGTAAAAAAAGGTATTTTCCTTAACTGATATACATATGCAAGCTCTGATTGTCAATCTCATTATCTGTCATGCTGAAAATGAAAATATATTAACTGTATATTCACAGATAAACTTAAATCACAGGTTACTCAATAAGAAAACGTCAAGACAAAGCTTTTATTTTGTAGAACACTAAGAAAAATCTAATGAGATAATACTATTAAGATTATAGACACTGCCAAATCATGCAACTATGTACCCTGTATGTGTTATTCTCACAGGCAACCATTAGATGGCATCAACAGCTCTAATCATCGTACTCTATCTGTTCTGTAATTCTAAATAACTTAGATAATTAAAAAATGTTAAATGTTTAAATGTGAAAATCTTGAAGATCCTCCATAACAGCCAGGCATAAACCGTGTCTCTGTTAGACTTTTAAACAGACTCACAGGTTTAGTTTTTACACCAAGCGCTGCAGTGAAATCATTTTGGATTACATCATTTAGACCGCCTGCCGCAGCTTGTCTGCTCTACACAAACGTCTTTACAGCACCTAGCAACCTCAGATACCACAATGACATCGCAGGAAAACAGAGCCTCATTATAGCTCTGAGTTCACTAGTTGCTACTGAAGTCATGTTTGCTACTTGGATCACAAATGTTGCTCTACACATTCCTCAAAGCAGTTTTATGTCATATCATTGTATGACATATTGGTTTATATCAGTGGTTCTCAAACGCTTTTTGCTGTGACCCCCTTCAGAGGCCTAAAATGTTCAGGCGCCACCACCTCTATAATTTTTTAAGCAACTAATAAATAACGATAACGATAGCATCATCAACTCATGTCCTGTTTATTTTCCCTACTTATGTCACATCCCATAAACTTGTCCCACGAGGGGGCCTGCCCTAAAGTTTGAGAACCATTAGTTTATATTCTGTATCCAAAGCAGACAAGTAAACTGTTGGGACTAGACCTTGAAATGTCTAACTTAGGGATTTTTAGAATTCAGTTAGGGTTTAGAAATTATTGTTTGCACATGAAAGAAGTGTGTTTTACATTTAGGCCATCTACGGTAGCACCTTCTATCCTAGTTTGGGCATGATATTGACCTTTTTGCATATTATTCCCCACCATTGTGGTTAACAGCTGAAGTTTGACACTTTCCGCCCTGTCCCTTGGCCTATCTGCTGCCCTCTGTGTGCACACAGGTCTCTGCTGAGCACACAGAGCTGTCAAATATGCCTGGTATCCCAGACTGGCCAGTCTGTCAAAGAGAGCTGTTGTCCGTCCTTTTTTGCAATTCTCATGCCACAGCTCTGCATCCTGCTTTCTCAGGCAGTGGCTTGAGGGATTACCAAACAAACATCATCACTCTGGGTGAGAATTTAAAAGAGGAATGCCACCGCTAACAGGTGCCAGAGGCACTCACAAGGCATCCCCACTTTGGTTTCACTGCCACTGAAGACTGAGTTGTTCCTCCTTTGCTGATGTCTTACTGCCTCAATACTGTGTGGTGGTGCTTTGAGTTGATTTGTTAAAAATGAGGGGAGGGTCTGTTAGGGGTGGCTGTGTTAAGATAGTTGAAGGCTGTTTGGACTGGAAGTAAATTTGCTACAGATGATACACAATAAATGTTCACATAACAGCTTATAAGAGCTTAAACTCACATGATCTTTTCCACTCCTCTTTAACTATAGACCAAAATGACAAGAATGACCTAAATCAATACAGTTGATGACCTTGACAATTCTACCTTGTTTTTGTTTTTTGAATGCCTGATACAGTAATACATAGTACATTAGGCCTTCTTATCGACCTGTAACGATACCAATATTCACCTCTGAGTAAATAAGCCTGTGTCAGTCGGTCCCACACTGGCAGGATTCACATTATCACCATGACACATTTCTTACACAAGAACCTACATGTCTGCCTGTAAACACAACATATTAGAATTTTACAGCGTTGTTAAGTTGTTATGGTGCCTATTTACACATCCATCAGACACAGAGCAACATTAGCAACATTATCATTCATTTGGAGTCACGTTTCAGTCCACCTGATATTTTTAAGCCCAATATACACTCTTTTAGCTGTTTTGGTCTCCACCAACTCTTGAGGGAAATAACTTGCTCTTTACCTGTTAAATGTTTAACCATGTTGCAAGCAATTGCTATTTTAATCTATCTCACATTTGGAGCTTGGCCAGTAGTGTGGAGTGGATTTATTTTTGCTTTTTAGCTGAAACCAGCAGCCTGGTGCAGTGCAGCAAGCATATATAGTTATATATAGCTATATATAGTTATCTGATCCATTGTGGATATAAAGATACTGATTAGTACAATTTCATTTGTTTGCTAAATAATAAAAGCTTGTATTAAACTTGCTTCAGAATTGGATGGCCATCATTGGTAATTTATAGTAGGTACCATTAAAATAAACATGTGTTAGTCTAATGGGATGCATTTGTGAAAAGATCAGTTGTGTAAGCCAGGTAGTTTTTTAATAGGTCATTCACTGATGCATATGCCAGACCCCAGAGATGAGCTGTGATTTGTAGCAATACAAAAACAAAAGCAGTTGCTAGGAAAACGTCCATGTGAGCAATGAACTGGAGCTCAGGATGGAACCAACTACATCATTCGTCGGTAGAAACTAAAGCCCAGGAGCCAGTTGGACCCACTAATGTTCGTGTGAACGTGTGTGTGCAGTTTTGATGCAGACACTCAACACACCCATACTGGACACATGGGGATCATGAGAAATGAAGAAATGTCAGCAGTTGCCAATGTAGAGTTCTCACAAAGCTCACAAATAAATAAAAAGCAGCTATAGTTGGACAAATACACCATTTCAATACATTTTTATGATCAGCATGGAATGATGCTTTACAAACTAATGGTGCATGACAGCAAATGCGGTTTCATCCTCAATAAAAGTGAGAAAAACTGTAGCTCACAGTATATTTTAGTTACATCAGTCTCCCCCCTTTACTTCCATGTGAGCTGCTGTATATTTGTCAATGTGGATAACGTAACATATGGTAGGCAGACCCCCTGGAACATACACCGAACAGCACAGCAGCAGCAGCAGTAGCTAAAAAAACCTTACACTGTCAAAACAAAGTGTGGCCCACACATTCCAGCTATGTGAGTAGAAGCTAATTTGAAAGCATGCCAAAGGAAATGTATACACATAAACATGCATACATAAAGGCAAAAGACAGTCGCAAACAAACCACAAGCAAGGACCACCCTGAATGTTTTTCTCTCTCTTTCTCGATGTGGTAAGAAGTGCCTTTCTTACGTCTTTCTACCTGTCATGATGACAAGATGATCAACCGTCGCCTGTTTGTCAGGGTCAAGGGTCACAGTTCAGCCTCATCCCATGCATCAAGCAGGCTCTTCAGACCACAGCTGTTACAGCTCTGCATCTGTTATTAGCTTGAAGTTTGCCCTCAAACACCAGGGTTTCTTTCCATTCCCTAACCTCATAGTCACTGTGATAAAGGACTCTCCAAAGGCTGAGTAAAGGCAGGCTATTCTCGCTGCTAAAGGCAATACCCCATGTGCAGAGAAGAAATTAAGTTTTTCTCCAGCCACTCTCCAGCTCCATTATTGTAACTGGTAATTGGTAGCTGCGTTGAAGTAGGAGTGTGGTCCAGGATTGGCAGAAAGTGAAAGTGATGAGTGGTGGCTTAAAGGTCAAGGGGTGATGTGGGAGGTGAGGAAAGCAGCCCCTACAAAGGGAGGGAAAAGTGTGTGTGTGTGTACAGGGGTTGTTGAGGCTAAGAAGGGTTTAAATGGAAAGTCAGTCAAGTCTTGTGTTACGTTTGTTTTATTTCCTCTGCTCATTCCACTCTTCCTGTCTGTCTGAGAGGAAGCTGACGAGGATTACCACGCGTGTGAATATAGTGCAGCTTTGTACGTCTCTGCAAACGTGTCTGAATCTGTGAATTCACACACTATTTGATTTTGCCTTCGTAAGTGATTCATGTAAATTTAAAACATCAGCACAAGAGGTAGGATTACACAGTGACCTTGCCTTGGAGAACTCTGGGATTTTAGAGCTTCATTACCAAAAAAAACACTGGACACATAATTGGCCCATCATTTGACCAACTCACGTCAGACCTGAGGCAAAACCCGAGACATTCAACAAGGAAAAGAAGCGGAAAAATCGAAAAGGTGACCAGAAAGACACACAGATAGACAAGCTGAAAAACAGCATGTGAAGCTGTCGAGTCCTGATCAGACCCAGATGTGCAGAGATCACAGCTGTGGGAAACGTGACTGCATAAAACTGACCTCGCGTACAGTATATATGACCAAATGTAGGCTGAACTATACATGTGACCTCAACCACAAGGCAACACAAATAGGCATTTAGATAAGCAATTGTTTAGGAAGTGAATGCTGCTGACAATGACAATCTTGGACCAGACACAGGAAGTCACTTTCACAGGGGCACAATAGACTGAAGGCAGAAGGGCAGAGTCATGTGATGAAGACAGAAGTAGATACCAAAATGTGCAGAAATTGGCCCTCAGTTCCAAAAAGTAATGATAACGGTGCATTTGAATGGATAATAGTTAGTTAGATGTACTTGATGATAATTGGTCTCATCATTCAAAGCAAATGGTTCTATGGATATGTACTTTGTGCTGCTTTGAGACCAGTGAGTCTGGAGTATGCTACCAGAATAATTTTGCCTTATTTATAATTAATCAGCTATTGCCATTTAAAGCAACATAAGACATTATTTACATTCAAGTGATGCTATTTAAAAAAATATCATCTAATTATTCTACATTTACATTATGAATGAATAAATGAAATGACTAAATGCTTTTACATTTTACTTTGTGTTATTCCATTTACTACAGTCTTCCTATCATATCTGATCCCACAGTTCATTTGTCTTCTGCCTTAACATTTAGAGGTCACAGTACAATAAAATTGTTTATTTCTTTGACACACTCCAGGAAAGTGTGTGAAGTACAAATACTTTACTGTACTTGAGTAGTTTTTTCAGGTATCTGTACTGTACTAAAGACGTAACCAGACAAAACAGACAAGAAGGAGACTCGACCCTATTTGAAGCTTCGGTTAGCTTTGCACAGAAACCGCCAGTAGAAATAGATAAGATAAGATATTCCTTTAATAGTCCAACAATGGGGAAATTTCAAATGTCAGACAAACCAGAACTTTTTACTTTTATACTTGTCAGAACCTGTACTTTTTCACTTTTACATGAGTAAAAGTACACTTTTACTTGTTTCTTACACAAGTACTTAACAAAGAATTTGTGTATGTTTACCACCTTTGCTGGTAGGTATCTAAATACCCTCTGTGTGTACAAACAGGATAATTCAGTAAATTACAAAATCTTACTTCAGACGCTAAAATAAACTACTAGATAAAATCAATTTTGTTTTTATGTCATTAAGTTGTTGGACAAGACTGCGTATGCTAAACAACAGACAACAATTTGAGGAAGTTTCTCATGATCTGTCTTTGAGAAAAAGAGGTCAGAGGGTGACCCCACCTAAATAGAGACAAATGTCTATTACGCAACATGGATCATGTCCTAAGGACCAAACACACTGAAAGCGATATGCCTCTAATGCTTTTTGTGGGAGTGGGGTCATTTAAAACAATAGGTGTACTTCTAAACTGTCAGACGCTTTCAGTGCATTTGGGCAGGACCTGGGAAGGCAGTGAGTTCAAAATCTGAATGAGATTGTGAGCAATGGGAAAGTTTTATATCAGCGAAGCGCCAGCCAAAAAACTGTTTCATATTTTTTCCACCTTGGGACAGAAAGTTTAACTGCAATGTGCTTCCAAGCTGTTTGTTCTTAAAGGAATTGTTCATGTTGTATCTAAAGACTTATTACACTATTTGGGCATATCCGTAACAGTCACACTTCTCTTAATGCAGAAATGTGTGGTAACATGATGAAAGACTGTTTTCTTGCTTTTTACCCAGTGGACGCTGGAATAGGATGCAGTTCACCCACCCTGCAGAGGAACAAGCTGTAATAGAAAATAGAAAAGAGAAGGATTTGTTCAGTGACTCATCATGTTGCAAATCATTTTTACCTTGCATAATCCTGACTGTTGGCAGTTTTCCTGTTCTTGAATATTTAGAATCAGCACACCCCTGTACAATGAAACAGGTTTACATGAACCAAATTACAGTACCTTCATCAAACTGATTTCATTTATGTTCCATGTTTCTTTAAATGTATACAGCGCAGGAATAGACATAAGAAAACATACATAAATGTGTATTTTTCAGAAGCAGTGGACATTACACAACAATGGCCACCACAAGTAAAATAGAGGGGAAAGAGAGGAAATACATTAGCTTGTGTCATATTACGAAAGGACAAGGAGTCACATATTTATAGAAGGTTAACACTTTAATCCAAACAATGTATCAATATGGAGCACACCATAAAGACTTGAGTGCAACAATAGTTAAACATGATGCTGACCTTGAAATGTTTTATTAGCTAGTTACTGTGGTTGTGTGCCTTTTAGCATCACTTTTTTGCTGTTGATAAGACTACATATAAGACTACTTTGTAACTTTGTGTTTATCTGGCCAACACCAATCTGATTTTCTTCATGTCTG
>NW_023340257.1:17307422-17332960 GCF_004916995.1 Morone saxatilis | reverse complement strand
ACCACTCCTATGCTGTTTTACTATTTCACTGTTTCGAGGTTCCCCCATGGCCCCCCAAGACCAGCAGGGGCCTGTCCCTGCGTGAACCTGGGCGAACAGTTATTGTGACAGTGTCAAGCCCCCCCCAACTCTGTCACCACTGTCCCATGGTGTGTTTTCAAGATTCCCTAGAACGACCATTTCCCTTGATTGGACCTGGAACAGCAATGTACAAAACTTTGCAGCACCTGTGCAAAAGTATTAATTCTTTTTAAAAAATAGATTTTTGTGTATTTTGGGTCACTTTAGGAAAAGTCATCAAATTTCAGGTGAAAAGAATGACATGTAGAGTATTTTTACTGCTGTCAAATGTCAAACAGTATGTGAGGGTTAAGAAAAGTAGTCTGCAGCTTTTCCTCATGACAGGAAAGAGAAAGGAGAAGAAAAAGAGAAAGTCTTCCTGTTTCTGCATATCAACAACCTTCACACGCTTTGTAGAAACACACACTTGTCTGAAACATTGAAACTGTGTGGACCAGACAGATGCTCCGTGTCACATTTGCACAGACTACAGGAGAGAGAGGGACCAAAAATCTCAGCAAGAACTGCTCTGGAACTTTAAAGGGACTTCACTGACACATCAGAAACATTAACAGGTCAGTAGGAAAACCTTAAAGTGTATTTATTACAGTAAATCAGGCAGAACATACTTACAAATTTTGAAATTTATTGTAAGAAATAAGAATATAAATGTAACAGCTACTGTTTTTAGTCACGGTATATTGTATATTGTTTTTTATATCAGAATCAGAATCAAAATCAGAAATACTTTAATAATCCCAGGGGGAAATTATTTATATATATATATACATATATATATTATATATATAACATGTCTCAATGCAAATCGAACATGTGCAAAATATGTCTGCAAAACTGCAATGCTGTTATATTAGACAGCTTTAACACAACACATGTTCATGTGTTTTGTTGTTATTGTTTTATTTTTGATGATTTTTGGGAACATATTGTGAACTTTCTCTTGTATTTTTTAGACAACACTCATGGAGAGAAATACAAGTTTCTCGCTGTTGTCCGGCAATCACAGCCACTCCAACAGCACTTGTTCCCGTGACAACGTTCTGAAGACAGTGGTTTTTCCTGTTCTCTACTCCTTCCTCTTCCTGGTGGGGCTGTCACTCAACAGCGTGGCTGCGTGGGTGTTTTTTCGCATCCCCTCAAAGTCTCACTTCATCATATACCTGAAGAATATTGTGGTTGCGGATATCATTATGACCTTCACGTTCCCTTTCAAGGTTTGGTTTGACTATTACTATTTACTTATAAAGCACACTTTATAGAGGGTTTATGAGTTGTAACTAATGGCTTTATTAATGGTTATTAAACCATTTGTAAAGGATTAGTTATGTGTTGTTCATAAGGCAACGTTTTGTTTGCTAGGTTGTGAAAAATCTCTCTTGCTGATAAGCCATTCATTTCTAAGTCATTAATAAAGTCCACCATTAACTTTTAAACAAAATATACTGTATGGCTTGAATTTGAGTGTTCATCAGTAAAATGTGAAATGTGTTTCTGCAGATTTTATCGGACTCCAACATGGCTTCCACTGGGCTGCGTGTATTCGTGTGTCGAGTTTCCTCGGTGCTCTTCTACCTTACCATGTACATCAGCATCCTCTTCTTCGGCCTCATCAGCATTGATCGCTGCAGGAAGACCCTCAAGCCCTTTAGGGGGACTAATGCAGCCCGGCTGACCCGTCGTAAAATACTTTCAGGAGCCATATGGGCCTTTCTGCTGGTTCTATGTCTGCCCAACGTCATCCTGACAAGTAAAACCCCGACTTCTCCATATTTCAAGTGCGGTGACCTGAAGACACAAGCTGGACTGTACTGGCATGAGGTGGTAAATCATGTCTGTCAAGTTATTTTCTGGGGCAACCTGGTGACTGTAATAATATGCTACACTCTAATCACCAAGGAGCTGTACAGATCCTACTCCCGCACTAAGTCCCAGAGCGCTGGAGGGACCATATGTCAGGCGCCGAGTAGGGCGACAACTCGGAAGCCCGGCCAGGCCAACAGAAAAATGAGTGCAAATGTGTTCCTGGTTCTGGCAGTGTTCTTTGTGTCCTTTGTGCCATTCCACTTTGCCCGTGTGCCATACACCTTGAGCCAGACCCGAGGGGTTCTCTTTGACTGTAAACTCAAACTCTTCTTCTTTCAGCTAAAGGAGAGCACACTCTTCCTCTCATCCTTAAACTCTCTTCTGGACCCTCTCATCTACTTCTTCCTCTGCAAGTCCTTCAGGACCACTTTGTTTAAGACCCTGCAGCTGCCTCCTGGTACCTGTGCCTGGCTACTAAGAAGAGAGTCGGACACAGATACAGGCGTCACCCCTCTGAGAGACTCCTCTGCCAGTACATAAAACCACTGGACATGATAAAGACATTTTTCAAATGTGCAGGTTCTGTATTATAAATACAGTAGGTGACAGACATTGTGATCTTTTGTAAATATCTTTTGTATTTTGTATAATCAGTATGTTGACTCAGTCCTAGAGACATAAATGAAATGTATATGTGTATTTGTGTTTACAATTATCACAAAATCATAATTCACAATTTTAAAATGATCAACTTAAACTCATTATGCAAACTTTTCTATTGTCTGTGGAAAACAGACAATAAGAGAATTGCCTGTAGGAGAAGTTAAAAGTACATAGATTTTTTTTATATTGTTAGTGTCAAACTTGATGAATTGACACTGGTATGTTTTGAGGGTTTGTTTTCCTTTCCGTTCTCTATTTCAAATGATAACATTACAGTTCCTCTTCTATGTTTTCACATACACTAATCTTGAAAAGAAGAAATGTGACTGAAAATGAAACTCTCGTGGACATCCACAGTATTCCTCTAAAATAACCTACCTGTATAATAAACCTCAAGTCATACATATGCCAATGCACTGGGATCCCTTATTGTTGCATGAAGGTATAGTTGTGTTAGCCCTGACTGACTATTCAGAATAATCAAACCGTATAGCAGTGTATACACAATGTTTGTCACAATGTTATTTCACGGTGTGTCACAATGTTATTTCTGCATACACTTGTTGGGGGGGGGGGGGGGGGGGGGGGGGCGGTTCCATGGTTGGTGTTGTTACTTTGCAGTTCTGCTACAACCGCATAGCTAAAAGATTACGGCCTTCCAGTTTGACAAAAAAATCACAATGAACAACGAGAAAGGATTTATTGTTTTCATTCATTATGATGATTTGTTGATAAATGGTGGTTTGGGCCATTTTTTGCCGTTTCTCAGTTAAATGTAGGATTCACTTCACTCAGTTACGGTAAAATTGCCAACTTAGCTCTAATCAGTGGTTCTCATTATGGTTCACATCTAAAAATAGCATTAATGATATGTTTGTGAATAATTATAAATCCTCCAATATAATAATAATAATAATAATAATAATAATAATAATAATAATAATGTTTAATCCAATATAATTATATATATTGGATATAGATGTATAGAGACCAGACACAAAGCCACCTGGATTTCATGTTCAATCACAGAGATTAATGATTTAATGTAGCATGAAAACAAATGGTTTACCACAATCTATGTTATTTGAATCCTCTCTACCCCACAGCAGCGGCAGCCCTCTTCATAGATTTGCATTTCTCTGGTTAATACACCGACACTCTTTGGTAATTCATCTTGTGAAGGTGTCAATCCCCAAGGCTACACGGTGTGGAGTTAAGGAGAAAGCCTTTGTTGGTGAGTCTAATATTCTGTTTTGTTTCACAACATTTTGGGGGAAAATGTTTTTTTAGAGTAGCTTAAGAGGTGATTGAAGAAATCGAACTTACTTATTGGTTATAAGGTTAGACTGAACATGAAATAGCTTGAGAACATCTCGGCATTGCTTTAATATGGTTTAGTAAGTATATTTATGTAGGTCCATAGCTGAGAGGCTATCAGGTCAGTGAACTTTCTCAAAATGAAAACTGTGATTTCTCTTTAGAGTGAGAGAAATATCTTAAAATGTACTAATTGGGTGTGATTGGTCAAAAAAATATTATTATTATTAAGATTAAATCTAATTGCTCAGAAGCTTGATTTAGCTTATCGTTTCATTAAAATCAAACTACTGTGTTGCCACTATAAGTTAGTTATTATCACTGTCAAAGTTGATTCTCTGAACAGTATATTCACCCTTAATATCATTCTATATTTAATTGAACGAATGTATAAAATGTGCTGATGAGCTGAATCTACATAAAACTCTTACTGATCACACTTATTAAAAGCATTTGAAGCAACTAAGATCTATTGTGCAGAAAGAACTGTGACTCAATACCAACCCTTAAACTTGGTAGATTCTGTGTCATATATTCAGTGTGTGTCTATGTGCTCAAAATAATAGAATCCAGTTGTAATAATATGGTGAAAACAAATCCAACAATTGCAAAACTTCTATCATTCTGTGTCAAAAGTGTCAGGTTCCCCATCCAGGATGCATTCAAATGCTCTGGTGGAGCATTCAAAACCAAATCATAGTAACAAATGTGTTTTCAACTAATGACAAATGCAAAACAGGTCCAACTGAGCAAGTAGAAAATATTTAAAGCACTTCTCAGTCTCTAACGAGTCCTGGACCTCACCTCAGCCCATTAACTAAATCCCTACTACCTGGAAAACTGGATGTTATTCTCTTACGTCACTAAATGTTCATCCGATACATAAAATGCAGTTGTACCCTTTGTAGCAATTAATCAAATCTGCTCATTTTATTTCCAAATTTGTTGAAACATAGTGAAGAAACATGAATCAGAAGCAAAATATGTGGATGTGGCTCTGGTCTGCGGGCCTACAGAACTCACTGCTTATTTTCTATCCTACGAGCTGATCACAGATGTACAACAGATGAACAAAGAGCTTTTCTTTCATGCTTGTTTTCTTTATTCCAGACTTTATGATGGCATCCAACAACACAGCATTCTTCTCTGCTTGTGCCTCTCTCAGCCTTGAGACCGTCAATGTGGTGGTCTCGTTTTTTTACCTCTTTATGTTCCCCACTGCGTTACTGCTCAATGGGGTGGCGGCGTGGGTGTCTTTGCACCTCCGGTCCACCTCTACCTTCATCGTGTATCTCAAAAACCTGGTGGCTGCTGACCTGCTCATGACACTGACCCTCCCATTGATGGCAGCCAGCAAGCTACCTGGAGCAGCGATTGAGTTACGGGTGTTTAGCTGCCGTTACTTTGATGTCATTTTCTACAACTGTTTGTACACAAGCATTGCTTTAATGGGTCTTATCAGCCTTGACCGATTCTTCAAAATTGTTAGACCATGTGGAAAGGTGTTAGGACAAAATGTGGTCTTCAGTCTTGTAATGTCCACCTTGGTTTGGGTGGTGTTGTTTGGCACAACAGTCATACCAACTATCATTCTGACTAACCGGGATCCTGATAACACAACAGATGATTTATGTATGTCCCTGAAAAGTCCAGCTGGTCAGTCTTTTCACAAGTATGTGGTTCTGTCTATGGAGATTCTCTTCTGGATTGTTAGCATACTGATTGTGTTTTGCTACATCTGCATCACCCTGAAAGTCTTGAAGTCCTTCAGAAACTCCGGGAGCAACAATAGCCAGGGAAAGAAGAAGACCAAGCTGCGAGTCTTCTTGATCCTCCTTGTGTTTTTTGTGTGTTTTGTGCCTCTTCATGTGATGCGTATTCCATTCACACTAGAGGAAATCTTTGACATTGATACCTGTGCTCAAATGTGGGTGTTAATAGTCCATAGATTTGTCCTGTGGGTCTCTACCACTAATGCCTGCCTGGACCCTATTCTCTACATCTACCTGTGCAGGGAGTACAGAGACAAACTGGTCGACTTGATGAAAGCTGGAGGGGTCTGTGTCAGGTTATATTCTGGGCAAAGAGAGCAGACTTCCCAGTAGAGAGGAAGTCAGTTATTAGTCAATACATGTTGGATATAATTATTTTAGAGACAAATAAGATGTCTTCAGTCACAAATTAGGGTTTTGTTTTCTTGTATGGACAAAACGGAATAAGTTAAGTAGCAAAAGAGCTTTTAGAAGACTTGCAGTAACTTGTCAGTTTTATGTTGTACTGCCCTCTAGTGACCTAATGAGGATTATCATCTGTTGAGACTAAAGGGATACTAAGAGAAACGAGGTAGAAACATGACTTATGATAAATGTGTTGATTTCATTGCAAAAAATACACTGCAAATAAATTATTATATTCTAAATCAAGTTAGTTCAGCCGTTTGAACACACATATACTGTTGTTAATATGTTAAATCTCAGTAGTCATGTTTATTATTATTGTGTATAGTATATTGTGTATTAGTACTGTGTGTGTATATATATATATATATATATATATATATATATACAATCTCATATTGAGGTGTTATTGTGAGACCTATATCAATAAATCTGAGTTTGAAGTTGTCTTTTGTCTTGTTTTTATGTGATGGGGTCACTGCAAATACAGCTACTCTGAGTAATGATGTAACTCTCCCATAGGTTTTTAATGGGGAATCTAAATGAACAGTATAATAAAATAATTATATTACAAAAGAGTGCATTTTTTCTGCCTTAGTATAAATGTGTTCACAAGCTTTTGGTTTATTATTTCAAGAGCTAAAATAAATGGTGACATAAATCTTTCCACAACTATTCTCATAAATCCTATACCCAAATTTAATAACTTCTCTGCTTAAAAGCATTGTTCAGTTGCCAAAAATACATTTGAATTTCTTATATCCAGTTTGGCCACATTATATTATTTAATTTCAACAATGTCTTCCTCAGTGCCAAGCAGTGGAATAAAAATTTAAATAAAATACCAATATACCCACTTTGTTGGTAACCACAGCTCACTACGATGCTGCTCAGCAACAATAGTTTTGGTCACCAATACACACTAACACAATAAATATTTGTTTTGTTTAAGTAGACAATACGCTCTAGTATCCACCTGTAGGACTCTTTGTTTGGCTTCAATAGCTGAGGCCACCCTTTGGTCAGATGATTCCACTGCACCAGAATCAGCTCCTGAGTTCTTGTATTAACTGGTGCAATCAATCAATTTGCAAATTTACAAGTAATAAGCAGAAAAAACAAATGAAGAGCACAAAAAGAGAGAATATAACTTGTCCACTTAGCTTTTTTTAATTAAAGAATCATCAGTTGTTGCTACAGTATTTATTTAAAATTTGTTTTCTTCTGCCAGCAATAAATAACACCATGATGGTAAGCAGGGAAACAAATGCTGTGTATTTAGCCTTTCAAATGATGCTCAGAAGTAAGGGCACATCAATGTGAGGAACATTTGCTATGCTAATGACTGAGAACGTATATCATCACACATATAGTTCAGGTGCTCTTGTCTCTAAAGAACTTTTGTTTACTTTTATCAACTCCACCTTAATTGTGAGACCACAGCAGTGGTGTCTGAGGTTCATGTACAGGCTTAAGGAAGTACACCCCCCCCCCCCCCCGAATCCAAGCCTTCACCTTATCCAGTCTCTGCTCTAGGTGGCTTTTGGACTGTGGGCTGTTTGCATATGTCATGATAAATTGCCAGTCTTACCACAGCTGAAATGTTGATTTGTTTGCTAGGTAAATCAACAGTGTTTCTCAAACACCTATCATGTTATTGCTAAGTCACACAGGTCCATCATGCAGCTTTGTGTTGGAGAAGAGTGAGGAAAGACATCACCTGTAAGTTGGTAAGACATTTTCTTATTTACATTATTAGTTCATAATGTAGAATTTAGAATTTCGGTAAAGAAATTCATTTTGTGAACTCTGTGTTCTGCAAAGTTAAATGGAGACTTGTTGAAAATAGATGTAAATCTTTGAACTAACGGCCAGTGTAAGGTTGCCGTGTATTTAATTTAAGTTACTTATCCATCCACTCTATATTGTGAAATAATACATCGGCCAGGTTTTGCTTCATTCAGAATTTTTATACAAATGTATTCAAACGTTTTTGGCTAGGGTTAGAAGATTATGGACATGGGAGTTCATGTGTTAAAACTAATTTACAAAATGAATAAACCAGCTTCAGTTTGATTCTCTGAAGTGCACAAAAATGGAAATAATTGTTTGAACCCATATAACAGTGAATACATTTTTTTAAAGATTGTATACAAGAGAAGTCTGATTTATAATAGAGAATGTTTTAAAGGAAAGATTGCTTTAAAAAAAGAACGAGCTGTTCCCTTTTCTTTGCTTAGCATGCAACCTTGACTCGGATAAGCGACTGACAATGGATGAATGGATGCATCTTCCTTTTGACACTGACCAGCAAAGTGAGTGGGAAACCAAAGAGAGAAACCACAACCCTGATCTTATGAAAATGGAAAAGTTAATCCAGACTGCTATTTGCTGTTGAGTAATTTCTCTTTGACTGTGGGACACTATTAGAACCATATTATGTATGCATATGTAATGTAATACTGCACACATTCAAAGTTTAAAATGTTAGAAATGCATTATTTATAGCCTTTAAGATGATGTTTCTTTTGAATTATGGGTTCTAAAATGAATTTTAAACTCTTTCATTTTCCTCAGGTGAAGGGATGCCATTGAACCAAACATCTAACAATGGCTCCGATTGTGACGGTTTCATTTACAACCCAAACGTTGTCCCAGCTCTCTACTTTCTGATGTTTCCCATAGCTTTGTTGCTGAATGGTGTGGCAGGCTGGGTGTCTCTGCACCTCGAGTCCACCTCCACCTTCATGGTGTACCTGAAAAATCTAGTCACTGCTGACATTATTATGACCTTGATCATCCCAATCACAGCTGCAAGTGACTTGCCGGGTGCGTCAAACAAATTAGTCATCCTTTCATGTTATGTTAGTCCCATTTTCTACAGTACGCTTTACACATGTATCGCTTTGTTGGGCGTAATAAGCCTGGACCGTTTCTTCAAGATCATGACCCCCCGCAGCAAGTTGTTTGGTAATCTGACCTTTAGCATAGTGGTGTCAGGCACAGTCTGGGCAATACTGTTTGGAAGCTCAGCTTTACCAAATATAATTTTAAGTAACAGATCAGTGGCCAATGGGACAGAGATCAGCTCTTGTATGAACCTGAAAGGACCGGTTGGACTTGAAATCCACGAAAACATTGTAATTTACCTGAATGTTGTCTTCTGGCTCGTCAGTGTGGTCATTGTGGTTTGCTACATTTGCATCACTAACAAGGTAATCCAGTCCTTTAGAAACTCTGGCAGCAATAACAACCAGGGAAAGCAGAAGATCAAACTACGTGTTTTTCTGGTTGTCATTGTGTTTTTTGTATCATTCGGACCATACCATTTTGTTAGGATCCCATACACCTTTCAACAAGTCAACTATTCTTCCAATACCAACTGCGCTTACTTAAAGGGCAGGTTTGCCAAAGAATTCAGCCTCTGGTTTGCCACCACAAACATCTGCATGAACCCTCTTCTCTACATCTTTCTGTGTAGGGAGTTCAAGAAGAAACTGATGTCTATGATGAAAAATGTGTCTATCTAATTCCAAGCAGCCTCAGCAGGCACTTCACCACAGAGCAGATTCTGACAGAGGAAATGAAAATGTGATGGACTGAGCCCAGATGTTTTTGTAGTCTAAATGTCAGATTTTGGTTTCACATGTAAATGCTATTTGCTGCATTTACTTTTTAAACCCATATAACAGTTGCCTTGTGCTGTTTTATGTCTTGTCAAAGTGTAGCTCTAAATAGCTTGAGAGCCAAACAGGAAATACAATAAGGATGGATGAGATAAACAGCACGAGACAAGAGGGTGATAGGCTGTTTTTATGTTTTTTAAACACAGTTTTATAGTAGCTCTAGAAATTCAAAATCAGAATGCAAATAGAGTAGGAGAGACTGTAAATGAAGCTGCCATGCAAAGCAATTTAAGCTGACGCTAGTTAACATTTGCATCTCACACTGAAGTTGTATATGTGTGTGGTAACAGTAAAACAAATCCTTAATTGGGTGCTGCAGATAGGTGTGCAATAGGTGTGTGTCAATCAAAAATGTGTTAAACTGTAAAACAAATAAAGTGTTCTGTTAATCTATAAATTGTTATAATCAACAAAAAAAATGCTCTGCTCAGCGTTATTTAAGTTTTTTTTACCACTGATTTGCTAAGTTTGTGGTTCTTCAGCAGAAAACTGCTGGAAAATGTGGTAATGTGAGGAGGTGTCATTAGGTACAGTGTGATGTAATTCCAGATAATTGCTGTTGTGGTTATTTGTAAAAACTGAAAACCACATTTTTGTGTCATTGTCATTTGAAACAGTTACTGTCACATAGGTTGAGAGTTCACTTGAGGGGCTCATGGTTAACACGCACGTTTCATTTCTCAGAATGTTCCCCACTGGTCATAAGTCCTGGCCAAGATACAAGTAAAACCACACAGGAAATCATGTTGTGTTCCTTTTTTATCTATTTTTATCAAGATAGTACAAAAGGGAATTAAACTCCAAGAAAGGAAAACTTCAGATATAAATGGAAGGGTAAATTCAATCTTATACTGTACTTGTCAGAGTTGACAGTAGTTACAATATATGCTATCTTAAAAATAAACGAATAGAAAATTACATTGTTAAATAACTTTTGTTTTCATGATTTGCATGTATGGTGAAGGAGCTCAATTGCACTACAAACACAAATAATGAAAAGTCAGTGGCACAATATGCCCATCATTCTCGCCCACTGTTTTTGTCTCTCTGGTTGGTGAGAGTCTCGTGATGAGAAAAGACAGAGAGATAGAGGTGGGGTAAATAAGCTGCAGGATGGAGGGAGGAGCAGCGGGTGTGCAGCGAGAGGTCTCTATATGTGGGTCGAGAAATGAGTCCATGGCTTTGGTGTTAACAGCTACTGAGACTGACGCAAGCTAGCAGAGGAAGGGGGACTGGCACGGAGCAGAACAAGCCTCTCGGCAGACAATTGGAACAGGAAGCAAGGAAGGAAAGGGTCTTTCACCCGGAGGAAGACTGGCAAACTCATTGGGGTTGTGACAAGACAGCCACACAGTAGCTCCAGAGACCACCCATTGTAAGAGCATCAAACACATACACACACACACACACACACACACACACTTAAAGAGGGAGAGAAATACTGAGAAAGACAGAGAGGCTGAAACCTTGTTAAGTCACAAGTAGTATATATCTTGACTGATTATAGAACTAAAGTAACACTCAGAGTTTACTGAGTTTGGGTGTTTCTATTATTTCATTTTCTTTCTGGTTAAGGAGAAAGGGGAATTGAATATTTCACCACTTCCTTTCGTTTTTTTAAATACTGTATATTTTCACCCCTTTATTCTTTATTCCTCACTTGCCTTGCAGTCTCAGACGATAAGGACGCACTGAGAGGTAAGATTCAGTTATTGGCTTTACAAGTACATCTAGAGTTAAAATACCAGTCAGAACTGGGCACAAAGATAGAATTCGTATGACTGAAAAACTTTTGAGAGTATAGACATCTCGGCTGCCATAGCACCTGCTCCTGGCTGCAGTGTTATTCTAAGCTGTAAGGTTTTGTAACGACAGCACACCAGGGAGATATACTGTCAGACAGGAGGAGAATTCAGAATGAACAAGTACAAGAGTTAGTTAGTTGTTGGCATTGGTAGAATGTAGTGTGTTTACTCAAGCACTGTACTTAAATTTAAATGTGAGTCTTTTCTTTACATGCCATTTTTTAATTTTACTCCGCTACATTTATTTGACAACTTGTATGTATTTTACAAATAGAGATTTTTGTACACAAAACATACAAAGAACTCATAAAATATGTTATGTATGAAAGTATGTACAAGTACGGCTGAAACAATTGGTGTATTATTTGATAAATCAATTGACAGAAAATTAATTACCAAAAGTTTTTAAAGTCATCATTGAACTATTTCGATTTAGTTTGAATAATTATGAGGTTTGGACTGTTGTTTGAACAAAACAAATCTGAAAGTGAAATTGTCACTTTAGCCTCGGGGTAAAATTTTCTGAACTTTTACAAACCAAACAATCTATTGATTAACTGAGAAAATAATCATTAATACTGTAATATATTGTAATATAGTCACAGGGGACATATTTTTGCATTGAGTATTTTTAATACTTTAAGTACAATTTCTGAATTATTTTACTTAATATTTTCAATCCATATTTTTACAGTATGATTTTACTCTCATAAAGTATCTGAATACTTCCTTGTTGGACACCAAGATTACTGTATATTATGTGTGATACCACTACACAGTTCTATTGATGGACCTCTTGCCTAAATGTGGTAAAATACAGTGATTACTCTGTATTTACTGTTTGTAATAAACAAGTATTGTTATGCTCCTGAAAGTGGTCTTTACTTGTTGAATTCAGACAGAACGAACCCTAAATCCTTACACTTAAGTCTTAGAACTAGTTATGAAAGAAATAGTTTAAAAATAACCCATTATCATACAGAGTAAGTCAACTCCTGTTCTACTAAGGAATTTTCAGTAGACCATGCAAACAGAAGCCAAATGGTATAATATTTGCATGTATAGGTTTTTGATACAACATATTACCGTGTTCTTTCTTTACATAATTTATTTGTGCCTTTATATGCTTTATTTATGTCTCATTCTTACCCTCATCTTATCCTTTCTCCTCTCTCTGTCCTCTCCGAAGGTCCACCGCAGATCAGAAGATGAACAACACCTTGTCAAACATCTCCATTAAGTGTGTTCGGGACACCAGTGTAACAGCTGTGGTTTTCCCCTTTCTATACAGCATCCTCTTTATAGTCGCCCTGATACTTAATTTCCTGGCTGCATGGATCTTCTTCACCATCCCTAGCACCTCAACATTTGTGGTCTTTCTAAAAAATGTGGTAAGACATGATGGCTTTTGCTTTATAAATCTGGTTGTCAGTGCAGAACAAAAACATGAATAAAAATCCTGAATTCACAGGTGGTGGCTGACTTGCTGATGACCCTGACCATACCTGTGAGAGTCTTGAGCGATGCAGGTGTGGGTTCCTGGCCACTTCGCGCCTTCCACTGCCGGTACTCTGCGGTTCTCTTCTACATCACCATGTACATCAGCATCCTGTTGCTGGGTCTCATCAGCCTGGACCGCTACCTGAAGATAGTCAGGCCCTTTGGGAAGTGTGCCCTGCAGCGGGTTCGTGTCGGTCAGATTCTGAGTGCAACCGTCTGGGTGGTAATGTTATCTTTAGCATTACCCAATGTTATTCTAAGTGACCAGCCACCACAGGTATCTGGAGGCAAGTTGAAGTGCACCTCCATGAAGAGCAAAGCCGGCCTGCTCTGGCATGCAGGATTCAACTACTTCTGTCAGGTAACTAATAAATCAAGGAAAAGCTTTGGTAAATACATTTATTTGCCTTTTTGCTGAGATTCAGAAGAGAAGATCAGTACCAATCTCATGCACATACAAAGTTGGAGCCAGAAACTGGTCAGCTAAGGTTAGCATGAAGACTAGAAAAGGGGGATAAGTCAAAAGGTAACTAAACTAATCTACCAGCACTAAAGCTCAATAAACAACACGTGACATCAGGTTTGTTTAATCTATACAAGAGATGCTTAATTTTAGAAGACTGAAGTTTAAAAAGCACAGTGCACAACTATGTGTCACACTATTTCTTGGCCAGGAACAGAGACAAAAACCAGAAAAAGTTGTTTTTACAATTAAATCTTTAAAGGTGCTGGTATCTGGATTTTGTAGTTGGACAGAGACGGGCTAACTGTTTCCCTGCTGTTTCCAGTCTTTATACTAACCTAAACTAGCAGTAGCTTCATATTTACTGTACCAACATGAGAGTGGTATCAATCGTCCCATCTAACTTTCAGTGAGAGAGCAAATAAATGTCCGTCACAAATTGTAGAATATGCCTTGAACATATCTGCACTGTGATATCAACACATTTGATTTACTCACCTACTACTGAGCAAAATGTGTTGTTAAAAAAGCTGAGAATGTATGTGTGCTTACAGGTGGTTTTCTGGGGCACGCTGGCCTTGATGGTGGTTTGCTACACGTTCATCAGCAAGAAGGTCTATGAGTCATACAAAGCCTCAAGGAGCAGATCTCAAGCAGCCAGTCGTAGAACCAAAGCAAAAGTATTTGTTGTGGTGGGGGTGTTTTTCATCTGCTTCGCCCCTTTTCACTTTGCCCGTGTTCCTTACACCCTGACCCAAACCGGCAGCATGGCGAGTCATTGCCGGGCACAGAACGCACTCTATATTGCCAAGGAAACCACCCTGTGGCTGTCGGCCACAAATGTGTGTCTGGACCCACTTATCTATGTGTTCCTGTGTAAGGTGTTCAGGAAAAGACTGACAGCCGCACTGTGCCGTAAGCCATTCCACGGAGGTGCCGCGGAGTCTCCCACAGCAACATCAACTCAGCTGGAGATGTCACAGGTAGCCAAGAGCAACAGACTGTCATATAATGGGATGCCTCAGTAACACTGTGTGTAAAGAATGTGACTGAACAATGTACAATGGGACATAATCAATAACTGTAACTGTCAAGGTGGGATGACACACTGCCTGAAAGAATGTGTTACTTTACTTGTAAATAGCATTTTATCTTGGTGACACAGGTTGTGAAATGAATGCAATTTGATCAAAACGTCAAACATGTCTGGAGGTGGTCCAGAAGTTTTATAACAACAGAAAGTACTGTACTAACCAAGCATTTCTGCCACGTTTGCTAAGTCATCCAGTATGTTTCCTTAATTGTGCTTACTGACATTTTCCACTTCCTTCTCTCTAATCTCGTTCTAACTGCACTTTTCCTTTACAAACTTTGGCTAAAGGGTAAACATGTTGTATATATTCTCCAATGATTATACCACACGCACAATGTGACCAGGGACTGAAAGATAACAAAATGAGCCGGGAACAACAGCAATAGACACTGCTTACAGCTATAGCTTCTGTGTAATACAAATAATCAACAATAACAAATAACAAACAATAATAATAATAAAATGTATATATTCATTACTTCAATTGCATGGTGTTACATTTTTATGCTGGGAATTAATCGTAATAATAACAGAGCTCATAGTAGGTGATGTTTGTAGGGCATCTTGGTCTGTGGTGATGAAATGACATTTCTGATCTGTATCTGTTTGTCCCACAAAGACATCAGAGATGCATGCACATACAGCACCAAACTGTGCAAAAAAAGCCAGCCAATAAGAATGGAGGCTAAAACCACCTAAACCCAGTTCCTCTGCCACTAGGTACACAGTGTATACAGATATTGCTATGATTCACATTTTACAAAATGTTCAAGCTAAAGTAAAATATGGCATCACAGAAAAATTAGAAATAAAAATAGAAAGAATAGTTAATACATTTTTATTGAAAGGACCAGCGTGTAGGATTTAGTGGCATCTAGTGGTGAACTGAACACTGCTGGTGTCTGTATTGGAAGACCTAGTAATTAGAATGGGCTGTGCAGGAGAAATACAGTGTGCCGTGAAACTAGCAAAAAACACAAAAGGCCCATCAACAGCCAGTGTCTGGTTTGTCTGTTCTGGGCTACTGTAGAAACAGTGGTTCAATATTGCAGACTCCATAGAAGTTGACCCGCAGCATCTGTAGATTAAAAAATACAATCCTTATATTCCGATGAAAACATAAATATAAATATTATATTCCACCTAAATGTTACACACTGGACCTTCGAAGCTGCAACAATAAAAAGGCAGCCCCTGTGGACAACAGCAGCAGTGTTTCTACTGCCTCATGTAATTAATTTCAAGGGGAATCAGACTGAATCCAACTTGGTGACGGGCATTAAGAAATAACCATATAGAAATAGCTAATCTCTATTTGTGGTGGTGGTGATGAGGCACTTTTGACAATTGAGACCAGAAGGAACTGCAGGCTCATATCGCTCTCTGGGCGATTAGGCGTTAACACTTAAACCAAAAACCAAATCTAACAAAATCTAGCAAAGTCTGTTTGCAGGTTGGGCATATAGCCTTTCACAATATTGCAGTGGCATCATTGCAACATTCATTTCTGAACTGAACAAGAGGG
Source organism: Morone saxatilis (assembly GCF_004916995.1). Taxonomy (NCBI): domain Eukaryota; kingdom Metazoa; phylum Chordata; class Actinopteri; family Moronidae; genus Morone; species Morone saxatilis. The sequence continues at coordinate 17,316,847 of NW_023340257.1, read as the reverse complement.
GGGAAAAAATAGAACTGGAATAAATTGACTTTTCCAATGCTGCAACACCCCGAAGACGGGTTTCGGGATATTCACAAACTGGTTCTGCAGGATTAATGTCACCTCCCACCTGATTTACAATCGTGTCTGCATGTGAGTTTGATTAATGTAATAATGAAATATGATCTTCCTCCATCCCACCCTCTGTTGGCTACGACAGAGGCTGATATTTGGCCAGGAAATTAATGAGCTACAGAGCGGCCGGAGCGGCGGCTGCAGCCGGGGGAAGGCCCGTTCGTCACCCTCAGATTAAATCCTCTGACAGATGACCCTGCAGTAGTGAATTATGAGAAATTCTAAATGACATTCATGGAAATTAAATAAACCCTGGAGATAGTGTTGCCTAGCAGTATGCACAGGCACAAGTTGGGGACAGAAAAGTTCCAGATAAATAGTGGGCAGGTGGAGGTGGGGACTGACAGTTTTATATAACTGGATGCATGTGGAGGACCTAATGAAACAAGGTGGTACAGCTCGCATGTCAGAGAAACCTGTCAAGTCTACATGTCAGTGATACCAATCAGTAGAGGTTTATGGACAGTTTCTTGTCAAGACGCCACAGAGAAATGGCTTATAGGCAGCTTATTAGAGCTTAGACTTAAGCTTTAGGTCAAAAAAGTCATTTTGACACATTGTTCAATTGTTCAAACTGTCAGTGAGTGAAAAACAAATTAAGTGAGTGGGCTTACCTTACTCTTTTAGGGATTTAGATCATCACAAATACAAAAATTTAAAAAAAAATAAACTCAAGTAATGAAACTCAAACTCATGAATATAATTCAATTTTGGCGACTAGGGGCAAAAGAACCAACCACAGGACAACTGTCAGACTCTAAAATGTCATTGCCTTATAGAGTGATCACCCACCCTGGTGCCCCCAAGTTTAAATGTTGCACAAGTGTCCTCTTGGATGCCCCCTATGGTAGTTAAAACACAAGTGCCCTCTACAGTGGCATAATGTGCAAGAAACGTGACAAAGTGCCCTCTAGAGCGCTTTTCCAGAGAAGAAAACGCAATGCAGTGGCATATAGGCTGCCCTACATGCTAGAAAATGTGTTGGACTCTATGTGGTTAAATAGTTTCCTCTGTTTGTTTTTTACAGAGATGTGAGGTATGTTTTTACCATAAATGCATCACAACTTTCTGCCCACTAGCGCCAAACCTCATGCAGCTGTTTTTTTTCACCCCTGCCCCTCACACAGGAGTGTGAACTCATTTTTTCTGTCTGCTGTTTTGGTAACCAATGACTAATGCTCTCAGAGCAGTTTGTGCTGATTAAGTATGAGCCGAAAGAAGTAGAAAACATGTTACTTTTAGCCCCACTGCCTGTGTTACTTTATGCTGTCTGGGATTCATTATTAGTCAGCTCAATTCATCTGAATTATTAAGGTTAAAATACCCCCTGCTCCAGACTGTCAAATCAAACCCCATTTTAAAAGCAGGTGTTTTATGGTAGGGCCATACTTTTTCATAGTTTCATAGCTTTAGTTACACCATCACTGAGACTCTTTTCTGGTTCGCTGTGGACCGGTTTACAGATACAATCAGCACACACGGCATTTACTCAGTAACACCATTACCTAACCTGTGATGAAGTACCACATAGTGACATAGTACCACTTGGCACATTAACTTCTGTCACCCAAAATGAGGCGTGGTCCTTCTGAAGACAAGAAAGTGAAGTATGCCTGCTCTCATGTTTGCAGAGCATAAACCATGCAGTTTATAAATGTGTTATTTTGTCCCTGTGTATTTTAGTATTTCTGCATACTGGTGTCCCTTAACAGTGTAAATTTGGTATGACTGGAAAGCTTAAACTCTTGTGGATTCAGTGAACCCATTGGTTTAAATGTGTGATTATGTTTGCCCCCATAGTAGTTAGTTCATTCTTTAACTCACTGTATAAAATGACCTACTGTGACCTCTAAGATAATCACAGCCTCATAAAACTGCACAACCACAAGCTAGAGACAGAGGACAGACAAGAAAGTTTTCCATTTAAGTGCCTAAATGTTAAATGTCTGCCTCAAGCTTTTTTCTTTCTCCCAAAGGTCTGTTTCATTTTCTCAGAATTAGGAGATAAAGATATATTTGGACATAATCTCGGTTATTTTTTCCGGGTAAATGCGTATCTCTAGTTGATCTAATAATGCACTGTACCCCTTTTATGTCGGTGGCAGAGGCTGCTAACCGTGAAGGCATCTGTCTTCTCAGAAATCAATGAAACATCTTAAGGCTTTCTGTGCGCGCTCCCGCGAGGTGCTTCGGCTTCTCTGCAGGGAGTCGCGCGCCTGCACCAACCTAACGGATGAGCGCGGGCTACAACAAGCTACAAGCTACAAGGGCGAGCGCCACGTGACACGTCTGGCGGGTCATGTGACCGATCTACATCCTCCGAGCTGCAGTCAACTTTTCCTCCCGCAGATCCCAAACAAGCGAACATGGCGGACTACGAAGAGCGGCGGACCCTGTTGGGAGACGGGGACGAGGGCTCGTCCGCCGGCCGACGCACAGCCGGAGGACCCGGCAGACAGATGTGGGCCATCTGCGACCCCAGCCACCTACTGCACCGACTGATTGTCCTGGTATTCATGTGCTTCTTGGGATTCGGTGAGCAGTAAAAAAACAACCTCTAATTAACTTCCGCAAACAGTCCCCAAACTTCCACAGTAACCATTCAGGAGGAGTTCAATAAGTTACATTTGCTTGAAAGGAAGCTCATTGCCCATTGCGGCTCATGCAGTGTGAAATAAATGCTGTGTCGTTATGAATATAGTGTGTTAATGTAGTTCATTTGTTCCAGGAAGCTACTTCTGTTATGACAACCCGGCAGCTCTTCAAACTCAAGTCATCCAGGTAATTCATCCTATGCAAATGCAAAGTTACAAGCCAGAGTATTGTGCCACGAATGCAACAGTCCGCATTTATCCCAGGCTGAGATATGGACCCCCCCCATAAGTGAAAAAAACGTTTACACAGAAGTCAGAGTAGGTTTCTGCATTTAGGGAAGCATCTGTTCAGAGAGTGAAATCTGCATAATAATCCAACCAGAACAGTCAAATGACTCCTGTGCTCCCACCAGAGGTTCTTATTTCAGGTCCACACACTGTATAGTACTGTGTGAATAGATTTGAACAGTTAACAAGAGTGTGATGTGCTTCCTCCCTGACTGCACCAGGATCTGAACCTGAACACTGCAAAGTTCATGCAGCTGTATGCCTGGTACTCCTGGCCCAACGTGTTTCTCTGCTTCTTTGGGGGATTTCTTCTCGACAGGGTTTTTGGTATCAGGTACAAAGACCAATAAATCACATTTATTTTTAGTTCAGTGTGTGTTTTGATATATTAATTGCCATAAGTGAAAGTGAAACTTTGTACCTTTCATCTCAGACACTGTCATGTTTCATTGTTTTTGTTATAGGCTGGGAACCATCATCTTTTCCCTCTTTGTCTGTGTTGGACAGGTTGGTTTACTTTGACGTCTTGACATGAAAAGAGAGAATATAATTATCCATAATTATCTATCTAAATAGGAATCAATAGGTACAGAAAATGGATGGCAGTTAGATTGCTTTCGTTGTTGTATTTAAACGTTTCCACTGTGTACAGGTAATATTTGCTACCGGAGCTTTGGTGAATCATTTCTGGCTGATGGAAGCTGGACGTTTTGTATTTGGGTGAGAAAATCTCAACCTTTTCTCATTGTGTCATCATCATTTTACCAACATAATCAAACAAAGTTACACTCCAGTTATCGACAGCCTTGTGTATATGTGTGTATATATATGTACTGAAGATGCAGAAGATCAGTCATTCTGTTTTAAATCTTATACCCAGGTTGTACTATCACTTACCTTACACCCTCCCCCTCCCTGTTTTCTTTTCCTGCGCAGTATTGGGGGAGAGTCCTTGGCTGTAGCCCAAAACACATATGCAGTCAATTGGTTCAAAGGAAAGGAGCTAAATCTGGTGTTTGGCCTTCAGCTGAGCATGGCTCGAGTGGTAAGGACTCTGCCAGCCGATCTTATACATGCTGTACAAAAAAGCACATCACAGATACAGTGAATTCATGCCTGAAGTCCATTCACCCTCCTCTGCACTTGCCTCAAGGGCAGCACAGTGAACATGAACATAATGGGCTGGGTGTACAGCAAAGTGGTGGACCTCGTTGGCTCTCCCGGACACACCGCACTGGGCGCATCACTCATGATAGGTAAATATGAGGCTTTTTTTTATTTAGCTGGGGGTCTGTGAGAAGACCTGAAATATGCAAGTGTTAAACATTAAGACTCAGGTTACGTGTCTCTGCTAGAGATACTGTATCGTTTCTGTGTAACTAATGATCTCAGATGACACAGCCAGCAGAGAGAAGTGGTATAGAGAACCAAAAGTGCTGCTGGCTGCTAAAGATGAGTCACGAGTTCAGGGAAGTGTCAGCTCTTAATCATTTTCTCAAGTTACTTCTTAGTTATGCCAAAGGTGCTTTCAGTTTTGCACACCTTGCAGTTGTGTGTTCTCGTTTATAGTCTGTCTCCACTGCCACTGTTGAATAAACTTTAAACAGACCATTTGAGATAAATTCAGATGAACAATGGAAGCAGTCAGCGGTCGAAGTGTTATTACTGCGACTTACATTTCCTTACTTTCTTTTCTGTCTCTGTAGCTGCTGTAACCTGCCTCTTTTCACTAATCTGTGCCTTGGTGTTGGCGGTCCTTGACAAAAGAGCAGAGAAGATCCTCCACAAGGAAGAAGGCAAAACAGGTGCTGAGACAAAAGGACTACATCCTTTTTTTATCTTTTGTTTTTCCTCTTTGGCCTCACTCGTCAATAACTACTAGAGGGCTTTTGACTTTGAGGCCATGTTTTGTTTTTGTTGCTATCTGCCTAAAATTGACATTCTGGCAGGTCAGTTCATTGGCTCTTCAGTACTTCCTCTGTCGTGGCTTCTCTGTAATGACCGGGACATTTCAATGTGTAATTATACCGTTAGAACTAATGGCGCCTTTTGTCAGAGGAGCCCTTGTTCTTCTTTTACAGTTGCTGAAAGAAAATAACGCTCTCAATCTGAGCTGCATGTGTTTTAATCTTTCATATTAGGTGAAGTAGTCAAGCTGACAGACGTGAAAGACTTCCCCATCACCCTGTGGCTCATCTTTATCATTTGTGTGGCCTACTATGTCGCCATTTTCCCCTTTATTGGACTGGGACAGTGAGTATACCATCAGTGCCATTTCACACACCGACACACATTTGCTTTCTCATTACATTCCCAAAATAATGTCCATGTTGAAAAATACCTTAGTTACCAGTTAATAGCCACAATTCTTTGTTGATTTTTATCTTTTCATGGGATTTGAATATCACTAGATGCATCCTTCAAGGAGTGCCACTCTACAAACCTTTACTCCAACAGAAAAAACGACAAATGTTATAATCATACAAATGAAAATGAACCACTTCTAAAAAAGAAGTGCTTTGTTGTATGCTGAAATTATGGAGCAGCATATTTGATTTATTATTTGATTCAAATATCTAGATCATCACTCATCCTTGAGAAAATATAAAATACAATTCACTTCAAGGTGGTGGTATAATTAAATGCTGTGGCATGAATTAAATGGAGAACCTCCATTAAATTGGCACGGCGTCTGAGGACAGATTCAACAGCGCAACCTCACAATGCTGTGTTGTCATCGAACCACAAAGGGAGGGAGAGGGAGTCAGAAATGGAAAGAGGTTTGACAAATAGGTTTACTGTGAAAGAAACCAATTGAAGCTATCACAACCTGCATTTCCTTCACTGAAAAGCACTCTCAAATCACTTAGCAACTGACATGTTTTTTTTCCACAGAGGGTCAGTGCTTACAGAGCAAATAGTTGTTATGCAAATGGGGAGGAAAACAATGTATGGAAGAGTGAGAGCTACCCGCTGCAGGAGTCAGCTCAATTTCACATCCTCTTGTGGTCACATCATCAATATAAAGGCTAAGCAGCACTCGACATCTTGTCTTTTTATTTGCAGGGTGTTCTTCATTGAAAAATTCAACTTCTCCCCAGCTGAAGCCAGAGCTGTCAACAGGTAACTCAGATCAGGTGTAATAGACCATGGAGACCAATCTACCTTAAGGCACTAACACATTATAGTGTGCTGTTGCTGATGTATCTTCCATTTCCTTTTGTGGGGAGAATTTTTTTTTCATGAATGACTGGCAAAATTACTTTTCCAGAGTGGTAACAACAGAGTTGAGAAATTTTCCGCTGCCTGAAACTTGTAAAACACTAGAAGATTTTTAAAATCCCACATAATGTAAAGCTTTAATATGTAACATTTCTATATTAAACACTCAACCTATGATATATATTTTGTTGAGTTGTGTACTAGCTAGTTCTCCCAAATGTTTCTAACAGTTCAAACCTAGAAAAATCTGTAGTTCAATTCCAGGAAAGGTGCATTTTACTGTTAGCCTTTTGTGCTTGCGTCAGTGTTATGGTGGTCTGCCAGAAGCTGTTGTAAATTGACTTTTTATTCAGTTTTGAGCCACATTTTTACGACTTTAGATCTTCGGTCGGTTTTGGTTATTGAACTTCTGGATCTTAAATTATTAGAGGAACAAGCTGAGCTAACGTTAGCAGCAACTCAGGGCCGAACAGTGTCAGGAAAACACAGATTTTTAAGGTGAAACTGCGTTATTCATTTGTGGTGAAGACAACAACTCCCATGATCCCACACTATATTTCACAACATCATCAAACTTCGTCTATTGTTATTTTGATGTGAGAGACCATGGTGGATTTTTTTTAATTTTCCTTTAAAATGTTTTATTCATTATTCACCCATCATGCCATTCTCTATCCTCCCCAGTATTGTGTACATCATCTCAGCCCCTGCATCTCCAGTTCTGGGCTTAATGGTCGATAAGACGGGGAGGAATGTGGTTTGGGTGATGATCGCCGTGGTCGCCACACTCGCCGCTCACATGATGCTGGCCTTCACCTTCTGGAACCCATGGATCGCCATGGTAATGCTTTACCCCCGAAAACTTTTCTTTTGTACATTCATAAACAGTTGTAGGATGAATTGAATTATGGAAATACATTTCTGTCCCACAATGCCATGGATTTGCTGTGCGCACATCATTTGTATTAATGTGTGTGTAATGAGTGTACTTCCAGCCCCAGTTAGTAGGGATAATAGAAGTTTGCTCATGAAGAGATTAAAGCACTGATTGTATTTCTAGCTAATGTAAAAACTACTATATTCAGCTCTTACTAGATAGTAGGAGTTGAATATTTAATTAAACATACATTTAGCTGTAGTACCATTCCTCAGTGTCCACAATATGGTGTTAAATGCATATTTTCACAGCACTATTATATAGTATAGAAGCTTGTTTAGGTAGTACATGATACCCAGGAAAGTAATTGGGTGTTCTTACTTGTTTTCCAGTCCCTGCTCGGTGTCTCCTACTCCTTACTGGCCTGTGCACTGTGGCCCATGGTGGCGTTTGTGGTACCTGAGCATCAGCTAGGGACGGCCTACGGCTTGTATGTACCTGTAATGACAATGTTATGACAGATCTCACACTTATTCACAGTTAAAACACACACAGTGATTGTTCATTTTTGTTGCTGTTTGCATTGCCACCTGATGTTCATCTGTTCCCTTCGTCCACCAGCATGCAGTCGATCCAGAACTTGGGACTTGCTCTCATTGCTATGGCAGCAGGATCCATCCTGGACAACAGAGGATACCTTGTTTTGGAAGTGTTTTTCTGCATCTGCATCTGCAGTCAGTATTTTTTTATGTCTGTTTGTGTGTGTGTCTACCAGATTATAGTCTTTCAAACTCCTGTTAGACGCTTTTGAATGACATTGTCTGCGGTTTTCCACATTGTTTTTCGTTCTTGCAGTTGCACTGATGGCCGTGGTGTTGCTGTACTTTGTGGATTATCTCAGAGGTAAGCTTCACTTCCCTCGCTCCCTCCTGTTCCCCTTTCCATATTGTCACAGATTTATTTCCTTGGTAATGCCTTACCAATGGATTTGTGGTGGTATACCTAGCAAGTAATATGTACCTACTGGGTAATAACTAAATACTTACTATTTACCTATTTATTTGCACACTTTCTTAATAAGTGCTTAAGGACATTTTTGGTAGTTTCCGAGTACATTTTCATGTACTTATTTGGTAATAACTTAGTACTTACTATCATTTTCTTATGGGTACCTTCCTTACATTAGTTTGTTACCATCTAGCTTCCTAGTAAATACCATGTAATTAACAGACAGACTCATCTCAAGTGACATCTCTTCACTTCACTCCGTCACTCTTCAGCACACCCCTCTCCTTACCTCCAGACTCACTCACTTCTTAATCTCTCCGTCTCCCTCTCTTGCTTCAGGAGGAGATTTGAACCGGTCGGCTGCAGCCAGAGCCAAACTCCAGAAAGAAGCCACTTCAGCCGCCGAGTGAGTAGCTTTGACCCTTCTTCACCCTCCATCACTGCTTTTCCACCTACTTACAATTACACAATTAGACAAGCATCTCAGAAACATAATTAACATCCTACTCATATAATCAAGTGGCACAGGATAGGAACACTTGTTAGAGCTCATGTACTCATTTTCTGTATTTAGCTGAACCTGCTGCAGTCAGTTTAACCCAAATACTGAAATGTTATTCCGTCCTAGTCTGAGTGTCCACTGAGATAAAAAATAAATAAATGATTGAACAGATTGAGCATGATTTCCAATATCATAGTTACAGTTGATGTTTTCCTCATTCAGTGACTCTCAAGTGATCTTTATGGATTTGTTCCTTGATCCCATAATCTACACTCTGACCACATGACTTGCATTCAGAGTTGCAGGATCATGCTTCTTTTTTACTGTATATCTATAACTCCCAGTTAAAATAGTTTACAAGGTTCAGGAGTGCACAGACGGGATGAGTCACGTTATCAGGTCCGATTGGGCTTCAATTTATTCCTGTGTGGTTACAGCAAAACTGCTCCTTGTGCTGCTGGTAATAATGTACAGTGTGTCAGTTATCACTGTCAATTTATTTACAACTATTCAAATTTAAAGAGAAAGAGAAGAGAGAAACTGTCAAAGAAAATGAATAATATATGAATGTTTTTCAGTTCTGATCCATATCCCAAACTTTTGGACTGGTTGCACAGCCGTCACTGACTACACTACACCAGAAAAACAGTGACTTCCCTGATGTGCGCAGTTATCATTAATACAGCTGTGAGTCTCCTGCTATGACATGTCAAAATGACTGCTGTGCAACCAGTTCAATACAAACAAATTGGACTAAAAGGGAAATCATTCTTTGGAGTGTTACATGTAGCGGCAGGTGAAAATGTAAAAAAAAAAAAAA
>NW_023340257.1:17293997-17307322 GCF_004916995.1 Morone saxatilis | reverse complement strand
CAACCACACACACACACACACACCACGCCCAACCACACACAATCACACAGTACATGAGTCAGTAGAGATTGAATGTCATGTGAAGAAAGTCAGAAGAGGCAACGTGGAGGTGAGACGTATCATTTGTCAGTGGTCCGACAGGGACATAAATAAGCTATTGAAGCACAGGGATTGTTTATGCCAATTAGTTGGGCCAGACAGTCAGTTCTGTGGTATCAGAGCCACAGTATGAAAGCAACTGGGGCGGAGTCAGTAGCGCAGTCCCTGCCCCATGGCAGTGATTGACAGCTCTGGGGTGGTGACAATGCAGCCTGCTGCTTGAAGTGTGTGTGTGTGTATGTATGTGAACAGGACATTTTGTAAGTTACAGAAGAAAATTAAGATGCTTTGAAAGTGTTTTAACCATTGGTGGTAAGAGGATGAGGTATCCTGTGGAAAGGTGCCTATATCGATAAATAGTGATTGATTTCATTACATGCTACTGGAACTCACTCTTATGGGGTTCCTATATTAACTGAATTGTTTTATATGTATATAGGGGTAACATTGTGAATGTTTTTTATACACTTCTTTTTACACAGGACTCTTTGTTACTTGCCTTATTGCAGACAGCTCAGCAGTTCACTTATGTACATATCATTTGTCAGCATTCACAATAATTACCAACCAAAATCATTCTTACTGGACTCTCCTTACGCAAAGCGAGGTTTATATTCAATTTTAATCATATGCATCATTGACCTTTTATAGTGGATAATTTCAAAAAGAGCATAGCTCTTTATTGTTTAAATCTTTATTGCTCAATTATTTTATTTCTTAATTCATTTGTCTGCTCTTCGCTGCTTTCAGAAGTTCATAAAATTTTATTTTCTGTTGCATCATCAAATGGTACATTACTATAATGATAAGAAAGATAAGAGAAAGAGATGCACAGTTTTGAATGCATTTACCCGTGTAATGATATTCACAATTTCAACTTTTTACAAACTGTTTTATTAATGTGACCTTTTAAAAGATCAGATCCACACGTAAATTATGTTTTGTAGAATGTTTTGCTCGTTTATCAAGCTCAGGTAATTAACTTGTTGTAAGCACTGCCCCAAATTGTTGCTTGCTTCGTCTGAACGGTGAGATAAAAATATTCATGCACTATGTTTAACTCTCACCATTCCAGTAATGCGGATAGTTTGTCTCCCTGCGTTGTTAACAGGGTTGCAGACTGTGGTTGATAAACATTCACTACCTCAGTTGGGCAAATAACTAATTGAAACATAAAGACAAACTTAACGCCCCCTGACAATCTTGTTTGTCTCTGACCTCCTAAAGTTTAATTTCTCACTTTGCTGCTGTGATGTAGGAGTGCACTTTAGAGTGTGTACATACACTGTGACATCATGGTTTGGTATGGTTACAGGCGCAAAAGAGCACCACAACTTTAAGTGAGGCTGCCTGTGAAAAGACTTGAAATACTAATATTAAATCTGGTGTTAAGTTACTCTTAAAGGAAAAAGCCCAGTCAGTAGCATTGAAGTTAAAATGCTGTGATTGCACATTAAACTGACCACTGTGTCATACAGACAGACACATACTGCTCTCCTCACCTGTCACTCATTTGCACTATGTTGTGACAGCGGTGCAGCCTTTGCTTAACTGAGTGTGTTAAACTACCAAGTGTTAACTGTTATTTAGCTGTGTACAAATATATTATGTGAGAAATGACACAAGATCAATTGTACGATCAAAGACCATGAGACTGGAAGGAAAGTCACTTTAAAATAATCTCTTTTTGTAAAAGCAAATCACATTTGATACCCTGATTGTTCATGGAATGGCATTCAATTAAACCCACATTTTTGAAAGCATTTGAGATCTGTTGTTATTGCACAACTTATTTCTGCAGTACATCTATGGTAATAAGTTATTTCCTCAGCCTTTAGCAACATGCTATGGCTGATTAATCCTGTTGGTAATATTAATAGGATTCTGCTCATGCTAGTGTTTGCTGTAGAGATGATGAAGATGGCCACATTATTATTCCAGCAGGATTAAAAGGCGTCCCAGTAAGCCGACAGAGGGTGAGCTTGCTAGACTAGCACCAATGTCTGCTTTTGGCTTACGCAACCGGTACCTCTCCAGGCTGGGCGCACAGGTATGCACACACACACGCACACATGCACACCACTTATGATTAGACACAATTCAAACAGAAATCCATTTATTAATTCATCCAGCCTCTGACACTGGCATACATTTTTTTGTTTTTTTATAAAAGAAGGCCAGGGGCGTTTGGTTTTTACTGCTACTCAGTATAATTAAACAAGTCTCTCTTCCACTTCAACTGCCTCTCACTTAATGTTTCTTTTCCACTCTGCTTTCAGCTCCCAGACCACTGCTCTACCCATCTGTCATCACTTGCCCACAGGAGTGTTCTGAAATGATGCCCTTCATTCAGCGGTCTGCTCCTCCAACACTAAAGCTCTGTGGCTCCAGACAAGTGTGCGCCAAAAAAAGAGGATGCTTACAAAGTGTCCCCTTTTTTGAACAAGATGCTGTAGCACTTATTTTTTTATGTTCACATGACTGTTATTCTGGGTATTCTGTTTTCTCACTTAAATTATTATCACCATAGAAATTATTTTTGTATTTTGTAACTATATCCAGTATCTTGTGTTGTTTTCTATGTACCCACCCTTGTGCCTTTTTATACAAACCACACTAAAATGTTTGGGGGTTTTTTCTAGGAGATTGTACATGATATAAAATTGGACTAATGTTTTATGGTGCTTTGATGCTGTTTTAGAGACTCAACCCTGTGCAAACGACAGAGGGCACCAAATCCCTCAAATGTTTCATGTCACCAAAGTATAATTTCTTTTTAATAACCGCCTTTAGCAGGCTCAGTATTTGTTGAGTGTTAGTTCTTTACTTTTGCTGATTATTCAAGTGTTATAAGTTGCAATAAGTTAGAATCCCTCATAGTGTACAAAAAGCCTCACAAGTAAGTGACCCCTGTGACCTGTTGAATGTTGCCAAATACATACTCTTATATTTAAAATAATAAAAGGAGCTATTAAACTGTTGGTACAGTCTTATTTCTGCGCATTGCATCGTGATAAAACTCTGATACATATACTCTCTAGCCTCCGGACCTGTTTGTACTGCCTACATCCACCACGCTGGGCTGCACTCTCTTCTTCCTCCTCCACAGCCAGGCCCGGAGATTCTGACGGTGCCGTTCAGAGCCCAGAAAGTAGAGGAGAGGATTTGCACAGCAGTTAAAACTGACCACGGGCTTCCAGATCTTGAAGGAGATCATGACCGTGTTCAGAAGACCGCAGTCTCCGGGCATGTACACCCTCACAAACAAGTAGACGGTCCGCGCAACGTGATAAGGCACAAAACACACCACAAACATGAGACACACCGCCAACAGGGTGTACAGGGACTTGTTGCGCATACGAGCCGTCCTTGCGGTGGAGATGCTGTCCGCGGCCCTGCAGTAAAGCACCTTTATCATGGAGCAGTAACAGGTGATAACGACGAGGAACGGGATCAGAAAACCCACAATGGCTAAAAACAGCCCATATGGGAAGTAAACTTTAAATTGCCCCGGGTTGGTCATTTCAAAGCATACAGTCATGTTGTTAATCACACCCGTGTGCGCAAAAAACAGTGTCGGCAAAATCTCAGCCGTGGCCAGGATCCAAACCGACCCTGACGCAAAGAGGGCGAGTTTTTTGGTCCTGAGGCGCACGGCAGCGATGGGGAAGCACACGCCGAGGAAGCGGTGCACGCTGACACAGGTGAGGAACATCATGCTGCAGTGGAGGTTGACAAAAAAGAAGAATCTGACGGATTTGCAGATGACGTTGCCGAAGGGCCACAGGCCTCCCATGGCATTGCTGATGATGAGAGGAGGCAAGGCCAGCACGTAGAGGAGATCCGCCACGGCGAGGTTGGTCAGGTAGATGACCGTGCTGCTCCAGCGGCGCGTCCGGCAGCACACGCTCCACAGCAGGGCGCCGTTTAAACTCAAGCCCAGCAGAAACACAAGGCTGTAGGACACTGGTAGAAGGATCCTTTGGTAGTAGTTAGTCACTGGGCAGATTTGGAAGTCCTCCATTCAAAAAAAATAAAAAAAACAAGATCAGCTCAGGTGGTCTGATAATTTAGAGGCCTGTCACTTAAACCTTAACCAACACATAAACCGGTTCTCCTTACACATCACCCTGTCTGCAGCTCACCTAAAACTAGGTAAGGATGACGTGTGACCTGTTTAAAAGGCACCAAGTACAGTTGTTTGTTCAACTTGTGCGTCCCTCCTGTCCCCAGCCCACACCTGTGTGATGCAAACCATTATAACGCCATATCTATTATATGAGCAAATAGATTGGCACACCGTGAGGCATTTCAAAAGCCTGGCATAATAGGCTGAGATACTGTAGTATGCGTGATTACCCTTCCCCCGAGAGAAGCGCTTGCAGAATAATTAATGCTGTGATTAAAGGCGATAGCCAAGTTAAGTGACACAGTCAACACACGGCGCTGTGGGCGCACTATAAAAACGCGCACACGCTCAGCAGCGTCCCATTGGCTGCGAGAAATTCTCCCAAGTCTGTTCTCTCTCGGGCTGCTCCCGACTCAAAGTGTTCACTTCATCTCTGTCTGACCACGGAGAGAGAAGGAGAGAGAGCTCGTCATGCTGAGGAACGGCACGTACAGGTTAGTGCAGAGATCCTGGTCATGCATGCACGGCAACAGTGTTAATTTAGGATGAATGAGAAGCTCCAGTACAGCCTGTACTTCGACGTGCACTGCTGAGTGATAAAATCCATGCATAACGGCACTCTCTGCAGCTGCACGGGGATGAGCACAGGCTGCTCACACACTGAGGGCTTATAGCATATTGCACATTTGAAGAGTTGTTTTGTGTGCGTCTTAACTTGAGCGGTGTCTTTCCAGAAGCATGTACCAGGGAGAGGAGGCGAGGCTGCGCAGCGGGAGTCTGGCTGTGGCTCGGGAGAGGAAACACCTTGCTCTGTGCATTAATAACCAGGTAAGAAGCATTCAGAGAAGAGAAGGCGGTGGATAGTCTGTATGTCCTTACTGTAAAGTGGGTTGTGTATGCCGGTATACATCAAGCCCTCTGGGAAAGTGTCTCCTCTGTTGGTGAGGGAACATTTTAGCAATGATGTAATTCACTTTCTGAGCTTTGTTAGCAGCAGTAAGCTGATGTTGCTCAGAAGGAAAGACCCTCCTAAGGGGAAAAAAGAAGCCTAAACATTATACAAACATTACATTTTTACAGAGAAGTATGATTCTCTGCAATATGACAACACAATGATTCCCCAGTGTCTCCAGGGGGAGAGAGAACAGAGAAGTGTCAGCACCATGGACAGTGAAACTTACTGTTTTCCCATTTGCAGAACTAAATCTCTCCCCCTCAATGTATAGGAACCACAACAGCTTTTAATTTTCGCTCCCTTATTCACCCATTGAAAATGCCACAGTTGGCTGAATTCAATATGGTTTGGGAAATTGCTTTTTTCATGTTGGCTTGAGGCCACTTAAAGATTTTTGTCATGGCAGCATCTGAAAAGGTCTCATTAACACTACACATCGTACCTCCCGCTATAAATGACTTCATTATCAGCAGGGAATAGTGAGGGCACAGCAGCTGAACTGCTCAGCTGACTGAGGTGGCAGGCTCATCCTCCAAGTGTGAAACCAGAGCTCATGCATGAGGATAATATATGCTTTTCATGCTCAGAGAGTTGGTTTGAGGAGAGCGGTTATCGCAATTGATTTCATGATGTAAATCTGTTTTGCAAGAATCACCTCTAACAAAAGTATACAATGTTTCCTGTGTGTGCTTTAGTGAGGGTAGGTGCACAAGTTCACCTGTTTGTATTGAGCTTCTGAATATTTAATGCCAGTGATGTAGTGTTGCGCATTATCGGCGGCTAGGGATATTGAGCTCTGAAAGCACTATTCCATCACAGCTTTTCGACTTACTCTGCAATATATTATGATGGTGCAACCGCCCAACACACGCTAACAAGCTCACTCATACCCTTATTCATTGCATGTTCCCCTATACTTTATAGTTTTGACTCCAGATTTGTTCTAATCTGTTTCCGTTGCACCACCTGACAGCCAAATTTCATTATCACTTTCCAAAGAAAGGACATTTCCAAATTGATCCAGCTTAACTCTGCGAGACACTGTGTCAGAGGAGGTTCATGTGAGACTGCCGAGGAGGACACGGAGAAGCTTGGTGAAGGACTAACCATTAATTGGCGTGTGAAATATGAGTGAGGATGGAAATGCAGGTTATTGGATATGGAGGCTGCTCCACTTGCTGTGTCTGTGTGAGTGATTCAGATTCATTGTTGAGGCGTGAACCCCCTGAGAAACACATTAATCTATCCAGCTATTACCCCATAATCAATGGGACAGCTGGATTTTACGGCCACAGGCCCGTGTTGTTAACCATTTTACACAGAGATTATTTAAACAGCATGCCAAGGGGGGGTCATGTTTAATAGGGTTAAGCATGAAATACACAGTACAGGTGACATTGTTGACACAGCACTTGCAGCTTGAATCTTGCAATCATTCATCAATATCATGCATGAAACCCCTCGTTGCTTCAATTCAGTGAACGTGCAGAAAAAATGGGCTAGTGTGCCACCTTTTTTTTTTTTTAATGAACTCGTGTTTCCAGCATAATCTACATGTGTCATTCCCACCCTGTATCATAGGATGGGGCAGCATCCATTCACCAACACAAACCGTGGGAGTCAGACACAAATGCAGCCGTGCTGTAATATATAGAGGGATGTACATATAGTGGGAGTGTGGTGCAAGGGAAGGGTGTTATATTTCAGAAGTGCATTATCGTCTCTTTCCCCCCAGCGGGACAGAGCTGTGCTGAGTGCTGTTTGCGCCAGCTCACTCAAACGCTCCACGATTGAGTCGTAATAACCTGGCGCATGGAGCGAGATGAGCCTGCACGCTGACAGATAGGTGACTCTTGGTTCGTCACGGTCACATGACGAAGAGATATATATCCTCTGTGTGTGTGTGTGTGTGTGTGCGTGTGCGTGCATGCCTTGGTTCAGTGCCAACAAATGAAATTCACTTTTTTAAGATTAAAAATGCACCATAGCTCTTCCAAAACATACACAAACATGCATGACTGGATGCACACATGCACACACACACGCAGACACTCCTGCCAATTGTGCAGTCATTTCCATCCCATCACATTACTATGTCTTGGACGGCTGGTTTGGTCTAAATGAGTGAGCTGAGTCTTTGATCAGTGAAAGAAGCCCCTTCACCGATGATAGCAGTGTGTGAGTGTGTGGACATGCACTCCCTCCCTTCCTTCACCAGAGCAGCTCCCTATTGGTTAATTGTAGTAGGGGGAATAGTCCCCAGTGCTCCATTTTGCATTTTGATAGACTGTATGGTCATTTCTCACTCTCACACCTCCTTCATCTCTGCTTGTCACTCACCACCCACCTCCACTTGGTATGCCTTCTCTTCTTCTCCTCCAGTTTGGAATAAACTTATGGCCTCATCTTCCTTCTTATTGATAGCCTCTTGCCTCCCTCATTGCGCATCCCAGATCCCCTCTTTAAATGCTCAACATTCTTCACTGCAGTACCACCACCTCAACACATGGAGATTCATATTATATTCAGTGTGCATTAGTGCTCAAGTGTTAATCAGTTCAGAAAATGTATCCGCAATGATTTTTGATAATGGTTTAATCATCATTTGCCAAGCAGAAATGCCAAGTATTAGCTTGTTCCAGCTTCTCAAGTGAGGATTTGATGCCTTTCTCTGCTTTTAAGTTTCAATGTAAATGGAATAATTTTAAGTTGTGTTGGACAAAAAAAAAACTTTAAAGACATCACCTTTATGCTCTGAGAATTTTTCAAGATATAACCATTAATGGGAAAAAAAGATCAAAAGATGAATTGCCCCTAGTGTATATGCTTTAAATGTGTCTTCTAGGAGAGACATTTCTTTTGAATCATACCTATAAAACCTGCGTATAGCTCTAAAAGAAATGGGTCTGTCTGTATTTGATGAACCGTTTACTTATAGATATGAAATTAACCTCACATCTGTATGTGTGCATGACGTAAGCCTCTTCGGTGTTCCTTATCTGTGCCTCCATAGGTCAGTTTACACCTCCTGCTCCAGCCTAGTATTGATGGCCATGTAACTGCAGCTGTCTGTGTGAATGTATAGATGTATAGGTCCATACATGCTGTTATCTGATCAGTATTAAACTGCTTTCTCACTGCAGTTCTTAATAGTCAATAAAAGTTTATTATTTTGCTTCATTGTCAAAGTGCGCCTCCAAACCTGAATATCTTTTTCTTTCTCTCTGCTGCTTTTGTTACCCTCCTCTTCACTGAAATAGGATTTAAAGGTTTGAGCAAAATATCATGAATGCATCCATTCCCCTCAGTATAAAGTACTTGATTTACCCCAGTAGCAATAACAGTAAGAGAAAATAGCATCTCAAATCCTGTAATCACATGAGCCCATCACACCTACGTCTCTCAGTGGGCTCTTTTTTCACTCAGAGACTCAGGCAAAAGAGTAAATGTTGACTTCCATATTACTCCTTGCACGCACTCTGCATGTAAATTGATTTCCGATGTTGCAAATAAACGAGCATCTTCACCGGTACAGCTCTTCTTCTGATTGGACGTTTCCCCAGGCTGATCGTCAAGTTGAGCTGTGGCTAAACAGCCAGTAGTCTGATGCAGATGTTTTAGAACATCACCATGCTGCAATCAAATCCTCTGAGATCAGACTCGGTGTGTGTGTGTGTGTGTATTTACACGTGACTGTGTGTGTGTATGTGTGCATGCAGGTGGGTAGTGCACTCGTGTGTGTTTGTGTGCTTGTATGTATGTGGGGGTTTATCTCACTGAGAGACCACACTAGTCTGAAGGGCACAAAGAGCTGACCACCTCTCACACACTCAAGGGAATAAGCTTTTGTCTTTATGTGTGTGTGTGTGTGTCTGTGTCTGTGTTTTAGTGTGGACATTCAGCTATGCCTGCCATCGATCTCTGTGATAGAACTAGGACTCTGAGAAATTATGATTTTAATAACTCATAAATTAAAGGGCAGCAGACTTTCTGCTCAGTGCTTCTGTTTTCTCTCCCCTTCCTTCCTCTTTTCCTTCCTTCTCTCATTTTTCAGTGACATAATGCTTATTACCGTCTACCTTCTCCTTCCCTTGCCTCTCAGTCTATTGATTGCCCTTATTTTGATATTGAAAATAATGCGATTAAGCTGTTTACATGCCCAGCAGAAGAGGGTTCTGTTAATATGCAATTATGTATTCAGCTATTGATTTGATAGGTTGTCATGTACACTACATGCAATATGTTTCTCCTGTCGTCAGCTGCAGTTGTGTTGCTCCCTTGGTATTTCTATTGCTCTCATATAACTTTAGTGCATTTTATCCGGTCTGGAGACCCAAGACATTAAAGTTGGTTGTAAAAATACACAAGATAGTAGCTGTAAAACAATGAGTAAACAATGATAGCAGCTGCAAAAAATTAAAAACACAAGGTATATCAAGGAAATGTTGCAATCTTTGAAAACTGAAGGGAATAGTGTCCATGTTTTAATCAGCAGTAGAATCAGTAGTGTAAGTTGACAATTGGTCCTTATAATGTCATTAAGATGTATAACTGTAGTCTGAATTGTGGCCTTTTCTCATTCTAACAACCCCCCTGTATGCATATCTCAGCATGTGAACGGTTGGTTGGTAAAAATGTATTTTAATAAAACACATTTATTTATTTTTACTCCCAAATTTAACACCACCATTGTCCATTTGTCATGGATTCTTATTTTAGCTTGAGCATCTGGATGGAGTCTACAGTTACTACAGCATAACACTTGTTGATACAGTTATATTTTAAATCCTTATTGGCCTTTTGCCTGGCATCCTGAACACTTAATCCTTTCTGGCTTTGCTGAGAGGAGAAGCAAGAACATTCAGAACTGTTGAACTAATGCAGCAGCAGTACGCAGTGTCTGGACCGCATGTACCCAAATGAACACTACATGAGCTTAGATGCACACAAACACACCTATACACTACTGGTGCAATGGTGTGTTCTGGCACAGTATATCTATACAGTATATTTTAGTTATAGAAAAAGGTGACAATATTTGTTGGGTTCTATGGTCAATTTAAACATTGTGTATGTCACTCCAACCAAGTTCAGACATTTGCTCTTTATAGAAATTCTCTCTCTGTCACTATTGATCAAAGGGAATAAAAGAAAATATATATATATATATATAATATATATAAAAAAATTCTCATCTAGACAGAAGAATGGTGAAATTTTCTCAACCACTTTGATGCAAACTGATTCACACATTCCAGCAGACACGCGACAACATTAGCATTAATTGGAGTCGTGTTTCTGGCCACCTGATCAATTTCACTTTTTAGTTGCTATGTGCTCTGCTGTTTTCAGTAGCTGATGAGCAGTGAGACTGATACAAAATATTAAAGCTGAGAGCTATAAATCCAAAACAATGAGCTGAAAGACGCTTTTTAGAGCTGAAGGGAGCTATTACGTTGGGTGATACTTTAACTATCTACGAGGGTCACCTTTTTCATCACGCATACTATTGTCATTCCAGCCTGTATTGTCCGGATCTGTGAGCTGAATGTACCCTGACACCCTTGATGTAGACACAAGCACATGAACACAAATACTCACAGCTTGCTCCCTGCTGGCTAACAGAGGGATGAGTGAATACTAGAGATAGAGTGGAGCTGCTTTGCTGCTTTGGGAACACATCCATCTGTCCGGTCCCATTGAGCTTTATGGCTGTGGCCCCAGAGCTGCCTGAGATCGGCTTCACCCTCTGGCCTGCAGCCGGTGTCTGGCTGATTGGCACCTGCAGAGCATACACATGCTGTTATGCATCAGCAATAGCATGCATACACCCTCTACCGCTATGTGTATTTATGATTATTTTTTCTTGTGTTAACACACCCAGAAAAGCTGCCACAGTTAAACAGGTTAATAAACAGATAAGAGAAGCAAATTTAAAAAAGAGCAGTTTTCTTCTGTTTTTGGCTTATTTACGCAGCTACGCCTGACAGTATGTGTGGGTGACAGCTACACATATAGGAAATTTTAGGATTTATTATTGTATCTTATCCAAAAACAGCTCATCCTTTGTCACATCCATAGCATGGAGAATTAAAACCCTTGTTGACATTGGTGCTTTTTTACTGTGCAGGAAGAAGTGAAGAGGTATCATCGCTACTGCAACCACAGTGGAGGGCAGGCAGCCCCCAAGGTGGAGAGGTAAGACACACTACACAGTAGTGTCCCTAGTGTTACATGAAGAAAATCCTGCTATTTTATGGACAGCACTCAATCTACAATGAGGATGGTATACTGTAATATAAAGCCCTTGTTCTATCATAACAAGGCCTCACTCTTGAACATAAACTATACTAGGACATGATCTTACTAGCATACGAGAGGAGATGCAAACAGCGTGTGCTGTAATTTCTGTTTATCTGTCTTTCTTTGTTATTATCATAGAAGCCGTCCTCGTAGAAGCGAGGAAGAGGATGACAATAGTCCTCATCGTCGTGAGCAACAACAGCACCTGGAGATCAAAGCTATTGTGTGAGTATCACCTGTGGCTTATTTATGTATCTGTATGTTTTTTTTCTGTTTCTTTTCTACATTTTTAATCAATTTCGCATTGAATGTCACCTACGTTATCTATGACTTCGATGGAAAAGATCAATTGTTGTGTGGCTTTAATTGAATCTTCACTGATTAGGTTTCAGAGTCGGGGTCAGAGTGCACTTTTGAGTGCGTGAACCCTCATAGACTGCCATCAAACACCATTTTACTTAAACATGGGCCCACAGTTTTATAGGTGTAACAGGGAAGGACAGCTTTCGCCTCAGGCTTTCACTTCCTTGAAAGTCGTGGATTGAGAAGAGAAAGCCAATGTTTCTGTGTAGAGTTAACATGATTGGGGTGTATAAAGGTGAGATGGATAGAAAAAAATGGCAGTGGAACAGGAAGCATATGGGGGTGAGATAGAAGGGAGCAAAGGGAGAATAAAAGTGGAGAAAATAGGGATGGAGGACGAAGGGCGGGGGTTGAGTATTGGTTTTGGAGCTAGGAGTTATGGCTTAATTCAGTTTGTTCCATTTGGCTCAGCTGTCTCTCTGCTCCACTGGAGGTGAATGTGTTTCTCCATTGGGTAATTGATCCTACACTCCATCCTGGACCCCATCGTTGGGGTGACTACAGGGATGAAAGGGAGTGGAAAGTGAGAGATGAGAGAGAGCGCGATCTGTGGAGGTTGAAAACAGGGGTAAGAAAGGTGGGGAGGGGTCAGAAAAGTGTGTGAGTAAGATTTAAAGGGAAAAAAGCTGAGAATACTATTGAGTAAAAAGAAATAAATATAGAACAGGAAAGTCACAGAAGAAGAAATTGAGAAGTTGAGAGTGAAATAAGATATGGCCAATGGTCACGTCATTTATTACCTATTATAACAGTTGAGGCCAGTTATTTATTTTAAAATCCAAATACAGTAAATGATACTCCCTGTTATATCAGGCACATATTTGGCATATATGTGCCTCCTCCCACATGGCAACTCTGTACCTTAATTCAGCTCAACATTGGTTATGAGATGTAGATGTCACTGATGTGCGTACTTCGTCCCTGTATTTTCCCAGGATCCAGCGGGCCTGGCGTGCAAGCATGTCTCGCAGAAGGAGCTGGCAGGGACAAGACAAGAACCGTACCAGTCATCATGGGGGTGAGACCGTGCCTTCTGAGAGCCTCCAGGACCCTGTGATGACCACCAATATTTCCCCGGTAAGACTGCATACAGAAAATCAAACAGACAACCATATGGTGCTACATGAGAATGAGGCTGGTGGCTTGAGATCTAGACATCTTGCTATGAAGTCTGAGTTATCAGCTGTGATCTGTTGTTTCTGCAGAAGATGAAAAAGGAATGGGCAAGTGGATGCATGGATGGATAGACTAATAAAGAGGAGAGCAAAGGAGGGAACGAGGGAGGGGTGTTTACCTCTTGTGTCATCTGGGGGACCATGGGGGTCGGTATTGGTGGAGGTAGATGGGATGCCAGCTGGCACTGTGCCCAGATCTGTAATTAGCCGTTAATTAGGTAAATTTTCAAAGCTGGTTGATTGATTAATGAAGTGCCTTTGCCCTTGTCCTCCCCCGTCTTACCCACCCCCCACCCCCCAC
>NW_023340257.1:17268984-17293897 GCF_004916995.1 Morone saxatilis | reverse complement strand
CTCACCCCTTCCTCACCCCTTCCTGCTCCCAAGGGAGCATGGGGGGAGAATTAAACAGTGTTCACAGGGCATGGCAGCCGAACAAAAAGCCAGAAAAAAAAAACCCAGACTGAACAGCAGATAAACAATAAAAAGAGAAGGAGGGAGAAAGAAACAAAGTCGGAGGGAGGAGTGGAAGCAGAGATAAGGAGATGAATGCAGAGATGCGTAAAGATGCCTTTAGATCGCCTCAAGTTCTAAGTGACAGACGAGGACACACAGTCACAAACAAACACACACATGCACAGTCTGCTCTGCTGGTTTCGCAGTCTGTGTTGGCTCTCGCAGTGTAGTAATCACACAAGCTACCCGCGCAAGCCTGCCCACGCTCTTTGCAGAGACTCGGCACAGAAAAATATGATGTCATGTCTGCATACTCACTCATGTATGTGTGTGTGGGATGCCTTTTTTCCCACTCTCTTTATAAGCAGTTCTAGAGGAAAGCAAGATTCCCTTAGCAAACAGATGGGCTGGTGTCCTGGTGAGACTCTGTGTGTGTGTATGTGTGTGCTTTGTTTTTAGGTTGTTTGTTCTGCTTGAAAGAGTTTGTTGTTCATTAGCACAGCAGCAAATGTCTTCCTAATTAGAAAGTTACTGTAACTTAAAAACCAAGATGACAAAGATCCACCCTCTCCTCCTCTACCTCTTTGCTCTCACTTTCTTTTTTTTTCCCAACATGATATTTAATGGAAATATAAAATCTGTATCTACCACCCATCCAATCCTGTCTATGTAGTGGGGACTTGGTAGGTATATGTGGCCTCAATACCCTCCCCTAATACTAATCAAGTGATATATAATAATGTAACCATAGATGCAATCCAACGTGTGATAATGATTTACTATTCCAGGATGGAACCATATGCCAGCCATCATACCTGGATCTATTGATTTTTTCTTATGTTTTCATTATAATCCATATATTTTCCTACCAATACACCAGTACTGGTTTTTATTTGGTGTAATCAGCATAAGACAAATGTGTGTCTAGACCAAAAAAACAAAGATTCTGATTCTGATTCTGAATTTTGATTATTATAACTCGAATTAGAACAAATCATGCTTTCGAACATAATTGGGCATTTATATTACAGAACTTTTTTAATTTTTTTAATTTTTATTATTGATAATTCATTCATTTAAATTAATATATAACTCTTTGGTGTTCTGGATGGCTAATATACTATATTGTAATATATTTTATGTAGAAATCGTAAATATATTTAGTATTTTGGCCTATATTTGCATTAAATTACAATCAGAAACACACACTGCTAATAAACTTTTCTATGGAAAGGCTTATATCTTGTGCCATAATGCCTTCTGCAGAACTACTGATCGCAAGGTAACATTATGGACATTAAATTTACGATGATAATGTATGGAGAAATGGTAACCTGGCAACCAGAAGAATCTGCCCATGATGTTATTTGCATCTGGAATTAGGCCAGGTTGCAGAAATTGCTTGAATTTAGCAAATTGCTGTAGTTTAAATCTCCTTTCTTCGACTGGATTACTTTACAGGATCAGCCTCAAAGAATATGTAGTTGAGTGATTGTGTGGTTGGTTAGTGTTTCGTGTTGCTGTCAAGGTCCACTGTTATTTAGATTTGCCTAGCTTCTCTTTTTGTGTAGATTGTAAGGTAAATGGCTACCTGGATTTGTCTTGACACATTATGAAAAATGCTTCTTAGCATCAAATGTATGGTAATATTAACAATATATAATAAGAAAGTGATACCAGCCTCCCTGGTCTCTTTGGTAATTTCAGTAAAGTAATACACCTTTTTCACAGCAGCCATTTTGACATGCAATAGTAGGATAATAACCACAGGTGTTACCAATGACACTAATTAAAGTTCTGTTCGATTTAGTGTAGCAGAGACTCTCCAGTAGGCAGGTACAATAGCAGTCCCCTGACTTTGTTTAACCTGAATCGAACAAACCCCTAATTATCTACTATTATACTATACAACCATACTACTATTTCATGTTAAAATGGCTTGAAAAGGTTCTATTGTGCTGCACAGTTGACAACCATAGTTGCTGCCTATAAGTGCCAATACTAACCAATACCCAAGATGCAAGATTGTTATCCCATGAGTTATAACATAATGTCGCATCTGGTGTTTTATGTCTATGATTGTAACACGGGCCACTTTATTGCGTTGAGTAATGTTGATACTTTTAGTACACTTTGCTAATACTTTCAGTACATTTTCAATGCTGAAGTAATGAAGTACTTTCATATTGGAGTATAGCAATTTTTACTTAAGTAAAAGATCTGAAAACTTACCCTACGACGTATCAACACACAGATTATTTGAAAGACTGTAGCATGATTGGCTGCAGTATTGCTCTGCAAGATATGCACTGATGCACTATATACACATATCTCTGGTTATTTTTAGGAACTGTATACTGCGTATAAGCAAAACTCCTCCACCTCTTATCTTTCCCAAGCCCCTCTATCCTCAACAATAACAACTACATAAATACAAACAATAAATACATTATTACTTATTATCAGTACATCACTGCCAAATATTGCTTAAAGTCACTTAATATAAAAAATATGCCAAAACTCTTTTGAAAATAAACAGTTTCAGTCTGTTTTTTTTGGGGAGTAGTACTGGAGCTGCTCTTGCTCCTTTATTTTCTCCCCTTCCTTGCATCACTCCTCTGGTCTCCACCTCTGCCCACAAGACTGTCCTGCCTCTTGCGTTTTTTCTTTTTTGTTACGTCACCTTTTCTCTTGCTCTCTTCGTCCGTCCTCATTCACACTGTATCACTCTCCTGTGGCTGTTGTGCTCTCTGAAGGACAGACATTCATCAGTGTAAGGCCAGGGTGCCACATTATATCTATGTCTGTGTGTGTGTGTGTGTGTGTGTGTGTGCGCGCGCATATGCGTGCATGTGTGGGTGGGTGGGTGTTCATGTGAGCTTGTGTGGGCTTGAAGGACCTTGCTACTGGCCTGTGAGTGTGTGTGTTGGGGGGGTTCAAACATACTTCATGCATATTTCATGGAACTCTGATATTGAACACTACACACATGCACACACACGGCATATATACTGTAAGACTGCAGCACAAACTCAGGTTTTTCTATCTCATCTGCTCTAACATAGAGAAACATCCTCGATCCACGTTCTCACTCTCATAACACCTCCCAGAATCCAACTTCGACTTTATATCAATGTCAAGTCTCTTACGACTTTCTGTGAGCAAGCGTCTTCCATATATTGCAGTTGTCCAGCAATGGTGGGCTCAAGCCTGCTGTAACCCAAGACCCAAATGCATTATTTATACAAAGAAGGGGCCAGGCCCTACATGTCCTGCTGGTCATGCCTGATAGTAAATCAATAGGTCTGACTGTTTGCTGTATGTTTGCTGACCTGTGGGGGCTGCGTAACAACGTAGGCAGTATGTGAGCTTTTGAAAGCCACAACATGTCAGCATATGCCAAAGTAATGATCAATAAGACTGTAAAATTCCCTCAGATGTGATCGTTATGCGATACGCAACAGTAAAATTCTTAATGAAAGGATATAATTATATGCTTATTGGCTTTCTTGCTGAGAGTTAGATGAGAAGTCTGATACCACTTTTATGTGTGTCCATAAATGTGAAGCTACAGCCAGGAGAAACTTAGCTTAGTTTAGCATAAAGACTGGAAACTGCAAAACAGCTAGCCTGGCTCTATCCAAAGGTAATAAAATCCACCTACCAGCACCTCTAAAACTCACTAATTACCACCGCACTTGTTTGTTTATGCTTTAAACCGTACCAAAAACCAGTGTACAAGTGTACAAATTACAATTTGCAGTTTTACAGGGATTGTGTGCAGGATTATTTCTAGGTGTAGTGACGTCCTGAAGTCTTCACTATTTACCTGGAAACAAGGCTGTGCAGTTACCCTTTGCTTTCAGTCGCTATGCTATGCTAAGCTTAGCTAGGCTAAGCATCTACTGGCTGTAGCTTCATATTTAGCATACCGATATGAGAGTGGTATCGATCTTCTCATCTAACTCCCTTTAATACAACTTAAGGCGAAACGCAGAGGGCAGTGCTCATAGTGGCCATGTTTCTAACTTATCTCCAGGCTAGACTTAACATTCTGCATGTCCACTTATCTGGGTGAATTTGAAACTGATACCTAATAACTGATTGGCTGCAGCTATGAATACAGATGAGGTCTTGGACGCAGCAGAGAGCCTAGACCTGTGAAGTCTATTAAATGATGGTCTGCAAGCTGTAATGGACACAGGGTGGATTTCAGTGTTGCTTTTTTATTAGCATTAATGTAGATTATTGTTAGGCAGCTTGCACAGTTTGCTCCATATTTAGCTTTGAAACTATGCTCTTTTGTAGTCTGACGTGAAGTGACTAAGTGTGCATTTGCATGTGAGCATCCGTACATGCTGACTTTGTTGCTTGAGCGGATCCCTGATGACTCACAGCTGAGTGTGACCCTCTGGGATGGTTTGGCGAGTTGTATTCAGAGACACAAACCCTTGATCAAAACTACTGAAATGCTTTAATGCTAAGACTGTCATTACAGAGAAACTAATACTGCTGCTGGGCTGCCTGATCACTCATTAAATAATTCCAGTGATGGATGGTTAAGAGAAGAGAAGACCTGTCAGTAGAAGAGAGAAAGAAAGAGAGTTGAAATGAAATAGTGATAAAAACGCATTGCATCATCTATGCTTGGGTTGCGTTAATACAAGTTTGTGTGTCCGTGGCTGTGTTTGTTTGCTGACAGTGTTTGTGGACATTGATCTGTTCCTATCTCTGTGACATGTTTGCACTTTTTTTTCCCCTCCTTTTCTGGGGCCCAGGCGGAGGGAAAGTGTTAGTGTAAGCATTCCTGCAGCCTGCGTGGGATATCATTCTCTCATCTCTCACCGCCAAGAATCTCACTAAGCGAAGTGATGGCTTCATCCGTGCCTCCACCTCCACCCCTCCTCTTAATCCCCTTTTCCCACCCTCACTCTATGTCATCCCTTGCTTTCCCTCCCACTGCCTCTTGATGCACAGACACACATCCACGTTCACAAACACACACCAGTTCCCCGGTTTCTGCAGACAGATGCTAACAGATTACTTGTTTTATTGGTGTCAGTTGGTGTCTCATTTGAAATAAATTTATATACCTCTGCCCTGGAGTTGACATCGATCGGGCTTAACTCATTTAATAGCCATGACATTTGCCTATTAGCTTATTTACTGTCAAAACAGGCCCAGACTCAGCTGGCTTCCTGAGAGACAGTAACTCTCTCGCATTTGTATCCCTTAGAGAAGAAAATGTGATTGCTTTTGCAAAATATAAACTCTGAGTGGAAAATTTAGCTCAGCAGACATGGACTTGCTCATACCGAAAAATATGTCATGTATAACACTAAGGCTGTCAACAAACGTTAAATCTGACTATTGACATTAGATTGTGAAAATAAATATGTGGTTGTGGGGGGAAAAAGCAGTGCTTTTCTTAACATAATATGCAAAAATAGATATTCTGATAGGTCAGACATATGTGTTTTTTTATAAAGAATAATGTAACGTCATTTTTGGCAAATTTTGACAACACTATTAAACACACATTCATTGTATATTTGAGCATAATTTAGGAAGATGTTGCTCTGTTTTCTAATCGGCTCCTGTTTTAATTTGCTGTTGTTGCTGCTGTTTGCTGTTACATGTTGCCCTGTTGTCTTGTTAAATTCAGGATGATATATATTTTCTCAACACTTATTCATAATTAATAATGCCCTTAAACCAGAGTCGTGCCATATTTACCACTCTGTTGCTCTGAGTTTTTCTTTTTAACGTAACCACTCTCACTCACTCACCAAACCCCTTGCTAAATCCCTTCCCCGAATAGTGATTGTCCAATCATAGCTTAGCAGACGCAATGTGCAGGTTTTGAGTTTTATTAACAGTAGCTGAATGAACAAAATAACTGTAAACCAGAAGTGAAGTACACAGGGTAAGAATTTTGTAGTGATTTCTCTGTTGATTATTGAGTATGACTCAGATGAGTTGTACTAAAGGAAAGTGCTGTGGAAATGTACGTTTATGTGAGGACATTACAGCCTAGGTTATTACACCCCCCTCAATATTTTTTACCCTGTCTTTACTTGGTCATGCTCGACATGCCCCCAGCTATTATTTGAAACTCTGAAAAGGCTTTAATAAGATTTTTTTTTCTGAGAATCTACATAGACATAGTGTTCATACACTAGCATGCACACAATCCTAAACCTAGAAAGTGATCCTCCAAAATAGCCATTGATTTTGTAAAAGCCCATTGGGAAGATATCTTAGAGATTTATCATGGAGGGGGAAAATGAGGTAAGGAGAGAGCTGATGTCTCCAGGAGGTAGAGAGAGAACGATGAATGGCCAGAAAGCTGAAAGGAAGAGGAGGAGGAGGAGGAGGAGGAGGTGAAGGAACATAGGGAAGATGTGGTGGATTTTGGAGTGATTATGAGGATAATAACTCTACACTAAAGCCTCCACGAGCCTCCATTTGTGTGGGTGTGAGATCGAGTGTATGCGCAGGTGCAGGTATGTCTGTCAAAGTGTCTCATTTCTTCTTCATCACTGCATCTGTCCAAACCGCACCAGAGATTAATGTTGACCATTACATCTGCCGACCTGCAAAGATACACACACCTAAATGCTGCCATCAGCTCATGTACACAAATATAAACACACCAACAACAGTCTTCAGTGGCACATTAAGAGCATCTTATGACCCCTCCAAACAAAATCAATGAAAGCTGTTACACAAATGGAGAAGAGCTGACAAGTGAAAAAGAGCAAAAGGGGCAAGATGGATTTTGATCATGGCACTGAGGGACGATAGGAAGACTATGGAGCAAAAAGGGCGTGTGCATTTCAGTTTCATTTTAGTCTTCTCACTTTATGGCATTTACTGTTGTTTTTGCGAGCACGGGCTCCCGAATCACTTGATTGGATATTTACAGCAGGATGTGTGCGGCATTTCAATGAGAGCGATGGTTTACAGACGGTGTATGGGAATTTGGTTGGATGCTGTAGCTCACTGCAGACTCCCCCTGAGCTTCTAATTGGTTATGTATCTAGAAAACATGCCATTTAAGCTGACATTACTTAAACTAAACAAGCATGTAGCTGCACGCATGCTCACATATGGCCTCATACAGACAGGGATGTGACACACACACAGACTATAACAAAACATAAATCTACTCGAAGCGTCTCTCAACCATCTGCAGCAGTAATAACAATCTGGTACCTGAGGCTATATGCTCTACTGTTCTATTACAGCATACTTCTCTCTGCAGTT
The DNA here is from genome assembly GCF_004916995.1 of Morone saxatilis. NCBI lineage: Eukaryota > Metazoa > Chordata > Actinopteri > Moronidae > Morone > Morone saxatilis. Next base: position 17,286,526 of record NW_023340257.1, on the reverse strand, counting down.
ACCCCCCCCCCCCCCCCCTCCCCCACCGATTTGTGCAGCCTCCAGTTTCTCCCTCCACCATCTCTTTCAGTTGCCTGCTTTCTCCGCTTACTCCCTTCCTCTTGCACATAGGGCTTGTCCCCCTCTTTAGCCCATCTCATACACAGATCGACTCAGTACTCGTGGCCTTTGAGGGTTTCCTAATGAGATCCCTGGAGGAGAGAGGAGTAGCGTAAAGAGCAAGAGGGGGGCAGCAGAAGGGAGGAGAAGAGTTGAGGGTTGATCGCCTCTCTGACCTGCTCAGATAGAAAACCTCTGGAATAGTTCATCCCTCTCCATCTCTACCTCTCACTATCCCTATACTCCGTCTCTCTGTCTCCCTCACTCCATCATCTTCTCCCCCTTCTCCTCTCTTCATCAGCTTTCTACCATTACTGTCCATTAACCAGATCAGAGGCATTATAATCCTCCTGACAGCATCCCTGCTGTGTGTGTACAGTGTGTACAGTACACTTGGTGGAGAGGAGGGGTTGAGGGAGACATGGAGACAGAAATTGCTTGCAGAATGGAGAAGGTGTCTGTGTTGTAGAGTAAAATTGAAAGCGTGCATATGCAGAAGGAGGTTGGAGACAGCAGTTGAGGGCTAGATGAGAAAGAGGAACTGAAGTCTAGGCTGTGTTTTATCTCAAGTGGTGTGCAGCAGGGTGCATAAGGTATTCTCTTCTCGTCTCATCTGATCCCTGGCACCTTGCTCGTCACAGAACCACAGTCCTTAGAGAAAGAAAGCTAATTAGATAACTGTACAAAACATACTTTCTTTTATACACTTGTGCTCTTTGTATTGCTAGCCACAGATCTTATTTTAATTTGGATTGTCCTTTTTCTATAATGATCTATCTTACGTTTATTTAGCTGGAGTTAAGACCACCCACAGATAAGTCCTCTTTCCATCGACCATAAGGAGGCTAAGTAGAAAGGAGTGATTAGCGGGTCAATGACTGTTAAACTAGAGGCACCTCCCTGATATCATAAAGTCCTGGCTGTGACAGCTAGTTGCTGATTGTCTCATTAGTCTGTGATGGAGAGGCAAGCTTCTCATCACTCCTCTTACTGTGAAGAACAGCTTAAGCAGGAGTTCGATAAAAGGGACTATTCATGAAATGTTCTGTTCTGGCCATTAAAGTAGACATTGTTTTTGGCTGTGTGGTGGTGGTTGTCCTTCATGTTTCCTCATTCTCTCTAGCTATGTATATCTACCTATCTGTCTCTTTGCCTGTGTATGTGCATCTGTATGTTTTTTCTCTATTTGTCTATATCTGAGATAAGCTTGTCACGATACCAGAACTTTAAATTTAGCTGTGATACAAGTATTTAAAAAATGATACTTCATAACTTTGTTCGCACAGAAAAAAGGGAAAAAGTCACAGCCACACAAAATAGGATAATTTTTTCCTATTTTTTCAAATTAACAACCTGCACAGTACAGGAAAAGTCTGAAGTCCTTCCTGTGCAGCCTTGGGTGAACATCTGATTGCAGATATGATTTTAAACATGTGATATAGCGAGTATTCAAGTACTTTTGACAACCTTACTCTGAGGCAGACCTTAGGTCTTGAAAGGGATTAAACTAAATATGCATTCATATCAGTATTTCAGTGGCCAGTGTGCTGTCAGCTGATGGAGCTTAAGCTGTTTGTAACGAGTTGTGCACTGGGCTGTTACCTTGTCTTATTTTTGTTTTCATTTTCAGATATAGACATGGTGGGTATTATGCAATCACTGTCAAAGTGGTCACAAATTACCCTCATAAATGTTTTTGAATAAATATGATATTGGGATTAGGAAATGCAATAGCAAAGCCTTTATTCCTGCAATGCTATGGTTAGATAGTTGGACACAAGTAAGAGGAGATTTGTGAGGCAGCAAGTCTTGTTATTATCCGCTCAGAGTTTGCTTTTTGGTCAGGCTTACAGCTGCGGGGCTCAGTCGACTGTCAATCGATGTTTTCCAGACCAAGATCTCATATTGAAAACTGACCTTGTGCGATTTAGGCCGGATTCTGCGAGGCTAACCTTTAACCGCTCAGCCATGCTGAATGTGCATCTGTGTATGCACGGGTGTATTTGTAATATTGGATGAGTGTGTTAAGTATGCCAGTGGAGGCTCTGGAGATGTCCTGTGGGTGGATTTCTCACAGGCACATTTGATCTCTGTCTGCCCTTTCTCATGTCTTTTTGATCTATGAGTCAGGGATGAAGGAAGGAGGTTCTGTCCTCTGGTTTGATGCACATAATGAATATCCGTTCTTTACTGCATCACAAAGAAAAGAACGTAAGACATTAAAAGAGAATTGGAGATGGCTGTGGGCTAAATGCCAGGCTTTCCTCTAATGCGGTCCATGTGCACGTTAGCGTGTAAAAACGTACTGTTGTCGGATGTGAGTGTGCTTTAGTGTGTTGGGGAATCTTCCCAGCCAAGAGCCTTTGCTTTGAAGTCGTGCCTTTGTCTATAATAGATTGTTGAATCTTTGAAGCCACTGTGAAAGCACTTGTATTTGCATATGCATCAACTAGAAAAGGTACTGTACTGGCATGTGTATGAGTGTGGAAAGCATGTGTGTGTGTGCTCATGTGCACCCACGCACAGAGCACCTGTCTAGTTGCCCCTCTAGCAGTTTAAATATTGGCCCAATGTGTCCTCATAATCTTTTACCATCACCATGGTAACAGTGAACTTGCTCAGGATGTCCTTATTTACTTATGCAAATTACGTCCTGCAGCTCCCCAACCTGTCAATCACAATCCTAAGCACATTGTAAAAAGTCAGCCAAAAAGGTGAGAAGTTGTCAGTCTCAGCTCTTTAGTTATGTAACCTTTACTGAGCGGCACTTTCTCCAAATCTTACATTACCTCATGGCCATGTAAGATTTAGATTAAAACTTTTTCTGTCATTTGTCTATTTGTAATCCTATAATTCATGCTTTTCTTTGTTATGTTACTGTTCTTGTATCAGTTTTACAAAACTGCTGTTGTGTTCACCACCTGTGCATGCTTCAAGCACATCCAGCAGCATTTAACCTTCATTTGTCTGCCTATTTATTTAGTTTGTTTAGACAATCCAAATGGTTAGAAATTAAGAGGGATGACTCACTGTTGTTTGGTCTGTGCTAGATAAACTGTAGTATTGCAAATGCTGAAAAAGTTCCCCTTATTTTGTTTCTTTAAATTTTGTAGTCTGGCCTGAGTCTTCTCCCGAGCCTTACCTTTGCATTTCTCTTCTTTTTGAGATACCAGAAGCTCTTCTTCTTCCAGCTTCTTAATCGCTGTCCTCTCTTCTTCTATGCACCTTTCTCCTCCACCTCCACCTTCTTAAAACTCCGCTGGTACTGGTATTTATGTTCTTTTACCTTTAATCTTGTGAAACCTCTGGATCATTACAATCTGTACATTTTATAATGGCAAATTATGCAGTGAAAGGCTCAGCGCCTGAGCACATGAGAGTCAGCACCTCTAAGTCTGATGGTGTATTACTCTCTTTGGGTTGGGAACAAATTGCTGCTGCTGAGGTAGTTTAGGTATCTGAGTAGGATGTCCTCTGGGCCCTTCCAATTGGGAGCAGAGCCTGGGGCAGACCCAGAATATGTTGGAGGTATTATATATCACATCTGGCCTTGGGTCCCCAGAGGGAGCTGGAGGAAGTAGCTAGGGAGAGAGGCATTTGAGATATTTTGCTTATACCACTACCACCGTGACCAGGACTTGGATGAGCATCAGAAAATGGATCAATATGGAAAATATTATGGTATCCTGACAACTTTGGTGGTATAATGATGGCAGAGATCCCTGATATTGTGGATTATTGGACCTGGCAGTTGTTACTAGTTGTCTTGATTAAGCCATTCTGAGCCTGGCATATGAAACACAAATCAGTGATCCTCTTTATGAAGCAATTTCAAGAAGCCGCATCAGTAATGGCAAACAGGAACCACTCTGGGTCTGTAGCCACTGTGTATGGTTAATGACTACTCATGAGTTACTGTGCTATCTCTGTGAACATAATGGTGTGTTTGTCTGTGTGTGAGGGAGAGAGGTTTACGATACTGTTTACAGTAAAATGTTTATTTTGAAGAATGATATCATGCATCAACTGCAAATGTTCTTCCTCCAGCAGTCATTTAGCAGATGCTATTTCCTGCCACGGAGTGAACCCGGAAAAGACTAAGTAGAATTAGTATTACATCCAAAATACAGACAGTGAGAAGAGAAAGAGAGAAAAGGAACATTTGGAGACAGCAGAACAAAACAGTTGCACTAAGTGAACCTCATCATTTCTCTACTTTGTGCTGCTGTTGACAACACAAAGATGGGCATTATTTTGGAGAGTTAAAGGTGCTTCAGAGGACTTTTTAGAGGCAGTCTTTTCTTCTCCTTATCTTTTTCATTAAGAAGCCAGAGGTACTTTACATGTATCTGTACTATAAAATACTTTATGTTATAGCAACTAAGGCTGCAGCTATTGATTATTTAAAATATTCATCAAATAGGTTATTTTCAGTTTTTAAATTTAATCTCTTATGTTCACGACAAATGCGAAGCGAGTTTTCGCCTTGCGCCATTACGCATAATGAGTAAATATTCACCCTTTAATCTGGCCTACTTTCTCAGGCTCTAATACTCTAATACTTACTTATACATGCAAAGGTATTTTATAAAGTAATGTGTAAGCATTTATGTGTGCAAGGCAGAGAGAGAGAATCTCAGAGAAAATAAGACAGGGTTACCACTTTTTTTGTAGTTATTGTTTAGGAACAAAAAAATGAATGTGATACATCATTAGATGTATACAACGAGAAGTTGGCTCAGAGCCATAAGGGACTAAGTTGGCAGGAGAATGAGGAGATAAAGAGCTTAGGTGAAGAATGGGCCGTATGAATCTTTAAAACTGTAATATGCAGCTTTCAGGAAGAAAAATGACTCATAAAATAATTTAGCTTTTGCCAATTTATGGCCACATGGAACCTTTTTAAGTGAGGCAGCAATGAGAGTATGTTACCCTTATTAAATACCGTAGGAGGATCATAGCAACAGCAGCAGAGCAGCTAATTACTAACCCCAGATGGCATTCCGGGGATCCATTTTTTCCTCTGGCGGAGTTTTATTTACTCATCACAAAAGACAGTTAGTTGACTTCTAGAAGTTCAAAATTTCTTCTCATAAATTTTACTCCTTTTAATTGGTGCAGTGGTTAACCATCTCAACTGGTGGTGAAAATGGATAGTTTAGGGAGTACATTTCAAATATAATAAAGACAGAGGAAGAATTACTGGGCTCATGAGCTCAGTTTTAATTACCTCTCATCTTACAATCTCTGTATCTTTTTACATATCTTTCTTGTTCTCTCACTCAGTGTGTTGACTGTTAATTGGAATGTCTGTCACCCTAAAATACTTCTCTCCTTGGTGTGTGAGGCATATAAATATCCTTTTTCCTTTTAGCCTCACTCTCTTTTTTCTGGTTCCTTGTTCGACTTATATAAAATCATAGAGAGAGTATGAAGCAGTTTTGTGCAAACAGGTATATTATTGTTTGACAAAAGAAGAAGAATCTAAGGTATTTTTTAAGGAATGGTAACCCAGAATAACCTCAGGCTTGACAAAATGATTAGAGATTTACAAAATATTGCATGGGATTATGTTTTAGTGTAGACCACTTTCCAACTCTATTTTATGTTCTGCTTTTCTTACCTTCCATTTATTTCTCTCTCTCTCTCTTTAATACTTTATTATCTCATTTTTCTTTTTCCTCTCCAAACTTCCACCAAAAAAGTATGAGACCTTATTAAATCATTTCTTGTGCCTTGTGCACCTTTCACAGTGGCACTGTTGGACAAGGTCAGAATACTCGTATATGGAGCACCCACTTACACAGACAGCTAGACATATTTTAGCAGGGTCGAGTTCAGGAAGTATAAGATTCAGGTGTGTAAATTTCATGTGTTGAAATGGAGTCTGATTTTCAGTGCTGCCATGTATGCACCAACAAAAGCACTAATTACCTTTTCATTAACCTTTGACAAGGTGTGTGTGTGGTCACTAAAAATATTCAATGTCACCTTTATCACCTCTATTCTTGCCACTCTGTCTCTGACACAAAGAGGACAACTGCACACACACCCAAGCATATACCCCGCAGTGTCTCACCTACTTAAATGAGACTGATACTTCAAGATTGGCTCTTAGAGTAAAACAAGAGACTTGACAGATACATCGGTAAGGAGCTTTATGTGAACTAATTATGGGTTGTTCTAAAGGTGGTACTGCAGAGTTTCACTGCATGTCAAAGTCACTACTTAAAGCACTAGTTTCACATTTTGGGATCAACTATGCTAACCGGTATTCACTTTCTTTTTTTTGTACATGCTAAGATATGGCTTCTGGCTGCTGTAGCAGTATAGCTGTATATTTAGACATCATACAGATAGAGGAAAGGGTATCAAACTGTAATTCTCAGCAAAAACTAACATCAACTAGCATATTTCCCAAAATGTCAAACTATAACTTTTTCTTCCTCCCTTCAACTTCACTCATTTGTGATAATAGACAGTCAGTTAACAGGATTCAAGCACATAGCCACCATCTACATCAATGGATGACACATGCATGATTAATCAAAAAACAAGTTTATTTTTCCATCTCAGCATGCCCATGTAGCCAAACGCACTTGAGCTAAATCAAGATAATTCTGCAGCCTGTTGGAAGGAGCCTGGCTGTATCACTGTAGTAGCATGTGTAGAGGCTCTATAACGGTTATATTTAGCTCCTTATCTCCCAGACCGCTCTCTGAGAACACAGTCGCCTGGCACAGCAGCAAATTCTGGTGTGAACTGTAGAAACTGGGAACAGTTGATGCCATTCTGGCCCAGAAAAAACTATAGACTCAATAATAATCTTTTGCTTGTATTTCTTTCCCCCAAGTGTAGAATGATAGTCATCTCTTTGCAGTAGTTGTCAGTTTCATTTTACCCCAGCCTCACTTGGAGCGTAAGAAATACAGATTTCTCTCATTTTTACTTTTTCCAGTTCCTGTGTGTTTTCTTCTCACCTGTATTGTCCCTTTACCATCTTTCATTCTCTCCCAGAGCTCGTTTGCCTCAGTAATCTGTCTGGCAGAATGCAAGCTGGAAAGAGGGTTTGTGTTTTTTGTGACAATGTGTGATGTTCCTTCTGATCCCTCTGAGTGTTTGAAGCTGCATTACATCAGATTCTCGATACTGCCTCCAAAGCCCCTCTGTCATAGTGTATCTGTGTGTGAGGAGGATGAGGGGTGAGCTGAGGCATTGATTTTCCCATACATCCTGTATATCCATGCGAAACACTCATATACACACATGAATTTTTACTTCCATATACTCACAGGATTGCTTATAGGCGCATGAATTCAAGCATGCTGTACACTTTAACACTTACGTACAGATGACATCAGTATATTCTTCTGCTGCTGAATCACTGGGGCTTTCTCTTCTGCATTATAGATGAGGAAGCTGTGAACAGCTTGTTTGCTTTCTAATTTAAGTTCCCCNNTCTCTCTCTCTCTCTATCTTGTTGCATGTTGGCTCTCTGCACCTCAAGACAAGCCAAAGCTTGAGCAAGTCAGTGTGCGTTTGTGTGCTTCTGCATGTTTGCACTCGTGTGTCCACAAGTGTAAGGAGGCTCTCTGCTGGTATTTGGTGTGAGCAGCTCTCATCTTTAATGCATGCTGCCCTGTGTGTATGGAAGTAACACCCTCGAAGCTAGAGGCTTTCCTGCTGGTTAGCCTCCACTAGATTGCAGCTATAGTCACTAAGCACAAACTCCTACATAAGAGTTACAATGTAAGCTTGGAACATGTGATCCCTCTCTGACTTGTCTTCCACATTGATTTAGTATAATAAGGAACCAGCATGGCTAAACATTAAGCCATTGTAGAATTCTTTAAAATAAACTAGATGTCTATGATTATCTAATAATATTCATCCACTGTTTAGTGTCTCGCTCTGTGTCTGTTTCCATCTCTGACGCTCTCCACAGACAAAGAAAACCAGGATAGAAAAATGGGTAAAGAAGAGTGTCAGATTGTTTGCTTTTTGTCAGAAACTATCAGTGACATTGTGCATACTTCCTTTTGTGCTCCTGATTTGGTTTATTTCAGAACAACACAATTCTGAAATTAACAAGATCATACATACAACAGAGTGCAGGGCCATATCAGTGACATTTATTTACAATAAATCAAATGTTATATTATATACTCTTCCACTGCGCAATCTCAGAAGAGTTGTATGATTTGCCCCCCCTGTAGCCAAACAAACATGCTGAATGGTGAGATTATCATCTACAGCATGTCTAGCAGTGGCTCCACTCCGTATAGACTAATCAGATTGTATTAGTTTAGACATCCTACACTTCTTCTGTGGAACTGCAAGGAGGAGACCATTTTATTTAATTTTCTATATAGAGTTTGGCCTATAAATTCAGACAATCATAAAGCCTCTTATGTTATACTGAGAGAGAGATTAGTGTGGGTATATCGGTGACTATCAGCATTTCTGTCGACTAACTCTCGCCTGTGTCTGTTTGTGTTGCTCTGTCCGGCTGTTACTGAGGTCTGGGTAGGTGGATCAGAAGTTCCTGCACCTTTTTATATAACCTTTAGCCAGGCTGGACACTGCTGTCCTTTCCATTCCTCTGTGGTTTAATTTTCTCTGGTCAGACTTCAACACTGCTGGGTCGGAGGCCATTGATTCACAGAGAGACCCAGAGGGAAGAGGGAAGAGCTGCTGCACAGTTTGCTGCTGCAAATAATGCTCTCTCTCTCTCTCACACACACACACACACGCACACCCACACAAATATATCCAGTTAACTTTTCCAGGAAAGACTTGTTGATCCACTACACCACATGCATGCACCACACGTACACACAAACACAAATGAGAGCATTGCCTCTCTGTCTTGTCCTGTGAATGCCTTTGGGCTTGTTTTTTTTCTTGTGCTGAGGTTGATCTCTAACCCTGAATGCTCACATGCTTACCCTATGGACACACACACAGACACAGACACAGACACACACACTCCACAACCACACACACACACACAGGCATTACATGGTCTCTGGGATCCACAGAACATTATTATGGTGTGGTGATGTCTCTGTCTTGGAAGACTCCCTTCTGTCCTGGACAGCCAATTCCCAGGTCAGGTACTCTGACTACCCTGAATGTCAAGGAGAAATTACTTATCAGTCTCCAATCCATCTCTTTGTCTCCCTCACTCACTCTCATTCCCTTGTTCATGCAGTCTGTCAGTGTGGCCCCCAGAGGGGCAGCTAGCCGGAGGTCAGACCTCCCTCCTCTTCTTTTCTGTTCCTCTCCAACTTTCTGTCCACCCTGTACAGGGGGACAGAGGGTCACTGACTGACATTTATCTCCATGGATATGGAGTATGCTTTCAGACTGGGAAATGGCTTTTTCTCAATGTATTTGTCTGTGTGTGTGTGTGTGTGTGTGTGTAGATGTGGATGTGTCCTTTCACGTTGAATAGTATAATTTTTGCGGCTTGTTCACTAATGGTGAAATCTGCAGTACAATTTGTAACAGCTTCTAAAACGTTACCAAGAAAAGTATCAGTAGGTGAAGCTCTATTGTGAAAATCCCATTACCAAAGGTCAGATTCACACATTAAGCGCTTTCAGAATCTGAAGTCTTGAACAAATGTAGCTTCAAAGGGTCTGTGACTTTGAACAGGCACAAATCTCAAACTCAGATATTTCAACACCTGGTCAAATAAAAGAAAAAAACATGGATATCCATAGAGGCAAAGAGCCTAATCAAGTACACATAGAGGCAAATGAATGGTATTTTTTTGTTTCTTATGTATGTGTGACAAGATAATGTCAACCTAAGATCCACTAACTATCTTTTTCAGATACTGTAGTCATGGTCTTCATCATTTACCGTATATGAGCACTTGTTATGATGGGACCATTTTTCCACACTCAGTTTATCATGTGATGTGACCAATTCCATTTACTAATGAGGACTATGAAATATGTTTCTGAGCTTTGAAAAAGCTATGAGATTATATTGTCACACATCTCAAGGTCAAAAAAACTAACTTGAATGCCTTTTTTGTTTTGTTTTTGTAATTTAAGTGAATTGATCCCTTTTATAGTCACTGCGGCAAACAACAAAGCTAATTCTGTTCTTGCATCTTGTTTGATTGTTTGGAACAAATAGAACCTAAACCTCAAACCTGTCACAGGATGCAAATAATAATTTTCACACACTATTTAGCTTTAAGAAGATGGAACAAAAGACAGCTCATGCCCAAACAAATATCCTCCCTAGTGTTATGCATGTCGCACATAACACTTTTAGGGCCTCTCACCTGTGTTGACTTAAAGAGTAAACATGAAAGTTAGTTCTTGACCTTGAAATGGTATTTTGACCAAAAATAGGCCATTTCAAGGTTTACTCGCTGTCATTTTCTGTGGCTTTCAACCACATCAAGCATTCCTCATCAGCAGATATAATTTGCTCAGTAACCATGTGCTCCATTGAAAGGTCCAGAAATTGTCAAATTCTTATTTCCAAGTCAAGGATGGACATTTATGGATGGATTAGATGATATGGGTTTTTATCTCCACCCCCACTGCGACCCAGCAGTCAGATATCACAGCCTGCCCCTGAGCCCTGCAAGCAGCCGAGGTGGCCAGCTGCTCGCTCTGGCTCCTCCACACAACCTCCACCTCTGTCACCATTTCACCGTTGGATTGAGTTACATGGACAGCAGTATATGGACACAAGCTATAGTATGTTTTAATGCTCATTGCTGTGTGTAGGCTGGTGTGAACGTACAAATGAGTTAAAAGGGAGAATGAGCAGCGATATTGTTGAGGCTTTGTTTACAATAGAGATGGAGTCAGGATGGGTTTATCAGTGAGTAGTTCTGCAGGCAGCTCATGTCTGAGGGGCATTTAATTAGATCTGGCCAATTTTCTCACTTGCCCTCCCACCCACCCCCTACATTTTCCTTCCTTTTGGATCTCTCGGGATTTCTTATCTTCTCACACTCATTTACAATAAGCTGCACACACACCATTTTCAGCTGTTGCCTGTTTAGGGATGACCCCTATAGCTTGTTAGGTGTGCGGTTAAAACAGAGTATGGAGTATGTGCACGCACATTCATGTGCCTGTAGTGTGTAAATATGGCAGCCGCATAAAGGTGGGCGATTTAAAGGCTGCCGGTTGGTTAAAGAGACTGTTATGTAAAACAGGTCACATCGACAAGGACGTGTGCGTGACAGTACGTGCACGGATGTGTGTATGGGTGTGTTTGAATATCTGCTGACATAGGCTGTGTGCCCTCCAGCAGTTCTCTTTGCTTACCCAACTCTTATTAAAGCAGTAAATATGGCCAGGACATAAATTTGACGTCATGATTTAATTCCACTCTCTCTCTTTCTCTCTACTCTCAACCTGTATTTGTGTGTGTGTGTGTGTGTTGTGTGTGTGTTGTCGCTATGTGTGCTGTGTGTGTGTGTGTGCATGCGTGCTGATGCTCATTAATATGGCATTAATGTTGCCTTCTAATTACAAGAAGCCAAGAGTTGCTGGGGGGCAAAGTTTGATGCATTCTGTTTCAGGGTGCTCCTTGCTCTTTTGAAATATGCCCACCTTTCCCTTCCTCATCAATCTAGTTTAGAGATGGTGATATATTGTAGCCTGTGTGAGTTTTTATGAGTGTGTGTAATTGGAGTTTTATGTAGATGTTTTTTGGGCTGTTAAAGAGCCAAACACGCTCCAGGTGTTACTATGCCCCCTGCTCCCATCTTAAAGGCACTTTGGAAGGCTGTAACACAATGTGATATAACTGGATTCACAGCGTATATAGGAATGCAGAGCATAATCAAGTACACAGCCCTTGGTTCGCTGGCAACGTTGCAAAAGATTAGACTACAGCCTATAAAAAAAACTGGCAGATTTGTTGTAAAGATAATTAATTCCCTCTTTAATTTGGAGTTTGGCACTTTGAGAGATTTAAGTTCTTCAAGTAACATCCACATCACATGATCACCTTCCTTGTGACATATTTATGACTGGAGAAAAACATTTTATGTAGTCATTTAGTTAATTTATTTTCTGTGTCATGCCAAAAACTGCTGTATATCGAACATCACAAATACAGTAATATAAGCATCTTCCAGTAAAGCCAAAAGAGAGATATCAATTATAACTCTATATGTACTTTATACATTTATTTATGTGCAGAATTTCAAATAAATTGTGCATCAAATAGCCAAAGAAAGAAAGAAAAGACTTTTAAAACTTTTAATCATCATAAAGGGCTGTTTTCTTCATCTCCCAGGCCCATCTTAAAGGGGCACTCCACCAATTTTACACATTAAGATCAGATCATAGCCATTTTCTGTATTCAAATACAGGGGTTCTCGACCTCTTGTAACTTAGGACCCATTTCAGATCGATAAAAAAATGTGTTTCAAAGCCGATTTTGTGTCACTGCATCTGAGGAAATACAAGTTAACAGTTGCAAAGCATGTTTGTTTCTACCTGATGATGTGATGTTGTGATGTTGTGATATTCAAATGTAACTGGTCATTAAAAGTATGCATTTTAATTTGAGGTTTTTCATTTATCTGGATTCTATAACTAGATTAAATAACTAGCTTTGTAAATTGCCAAAGAAATTAAGAAATAATTGATCTAACCATCTGCCTCCGGGCCCACTAGATGGCGCTCTGAGGCTCACTAGTCAGCATCAGTCCTGTGGTTGAGAATTGCTGTTGGTGTACTTTTTATTGCTTTTATTTTGTCTGATAGATTTTGTATCTTGCCTATTTGGTTTTGCTGTGATTTTATTTTTTGTTAGGGTTTTTTTTTGTGGCTCCTGCTGGACCAGAGATAACAGTTAAAAGTTAACACATATACGTTTATGTTGTGTGCTGTAGAAATTAAATAAAACACATTTGTAGATATTTTTTAATTTTACAACCTCTTTTCCTATTCTAATTTTAAAGTGAATTGTAGCTTCTTACAGCCTCATGAAACTCAACTCAACATACAGTACAAATAATCTGAATAAGGTATATTTAGTACATGCATAGTATGTCCAATATTTCCAAAAGGGAATGTGAAGGAAAACCAATTAATTGAGATGAATTTAGAAATGCAAAAAAAAAACACTTTGTTGACAAGTATTTACTCCAACATTTACAAGCCCTTTAAAATCATATCAAGCCATGAAACTGGCATGAACAACATCATCTCTTCAGCCTCTTAATTTACCCGACATTATGGGACTTTGTATTAGCAGTTATGGCACACAGGGTGTGAGAAGATGGGCCTGGCTGGGAAGGGGGAGTTAAGGTGAGTCGGCTGGATGAGTTTGGAAGGAGGGTTTAGAATAGGCTTTAATTTGATCTTAGAATATAATCATCACACTGTATAAAACATAAAGTGTGGTTAATTTTATTATGTGGAACCTGAATGCATGCTCTTTCTCTGTCTCTGTGTCATAATACGAACTTGCATGTCCATAGCTGAACACATGAGACACACACACACACAAAACTAGTTTCCTTGGTAAATAGCTGTGAAGGAGGTTTCTGTGACTTGTGAAGGATCCATTTGGAGCAGTGCAGAGAAGAAATGGGATGGAATAGCACAAAAGAAAGAACACTTTGCCTTCTCTGTTATACCTCCCCTCCTTCTTTTCCTTTAGTCTGAGACGTAGGGAGACGGTGAAAGAGAGCATTAGTAAGAGTGTGAAAGGACGACAGGATAAAAGCTGAACACCTCAAGACTACAGACGGGATCATGGTTTTCATCACCCAGCTGATAGAAAGAACAGATTAACTTTTAGTGCATTGTTCTATTGAATATGATCTTATGCTGCACAGATGAGAATGTCCCAGCTTCATACAAGAGACATGAGGTTAGAGTGACTTTCTGTTAAGGTAGCTTCGTAGAATTAACTTAAACCATGCCGGTTTTCCTTTGTATTATAGAATGTCTCCTATTGGGTTACTCTTTGAATATTGCCTTTTCTTCTTATCTTCTTCTTTTCTGCCTCATTTCTCCTCATTTCCCCTCCTCTTCTCTCTAACCTATTCTCCATCCTCATCTTGCAGTTACCTGGGAAACTGTTCTTTTTCCTCCAGCGGTGAGGGAACAAGACGAAGAAGAACAAATTTAGTTAACTCTCTTCCTTTGGAGTTCACTTCAAAATAAAACTGCATTGAATGGCGTTAGCATTCTTATGTCTTTTGTCCAAAATATTTGCTATAATGTTCATAGATCTACATGTTGCTGAGATGTGATATTAAGCTGAGAGTTTTGTCAGCAACTGATGGTAAAACGTATGACGTATCACCACTTGAAATTCCAAGTGATTAGGGTTGGTTACCAAAGTCTGTAATTTGAGGGTACTGACCGAATTACGTCAGTACTACTGAGTACCGATTCATGTTGTATCAATAAGTGACGAATTTCAGTACCTGAGAGCACGCATGGGTAAGAGAGTAAGGTATAGAGATAATGAGAGAGAACGCCTGCAGTTTGTTTAAGTCAAAGCTGGCCAGGACACACGTCTAACGTGAGGAGACAACTGGTCAAACAAAATATATTTAAAGTTGAAGAGTGTAACATTGCCGTATTTGAAGTGTGAAAGCCAATTAAGTCCCCTGCAGCAGTCACAGCTGACGTTAGCATGCGTGCAACCAGTGCTGAAGCTGAACCCTTCAGGTACAATGAAACGTTCAAGTCAGGCAATGACAACTAGGTAATTAATTAGCTAGTTGGATAGGTTGTTGATGGAGATAACGGGGATTGTCACTGTCATGGTTGACAGACAGACCAGAGTCAGTGTCTGTCCCTCTCCTCTCGCACCATGTGCAGACGGGGGTGAGTGAGTTACTATGGTTACAGAGACCCTCTACATCTCTGTTGCTCCCAAACATTATTATGATTTCCAATAAGAGGTTATTATTAGGTTAATATGCCTGTGAATAATCATGACTGTAATTGGGAAGATACCCTGGTTAGGTTTGCTCTACTGGTTTAGGCTGGAGGCTGGCAAGTGTGCTGATCAGCTTGACAGGATTATTATGTAGAATTATTCTTTTGTATATATGCACCCTTAGTATGAAACCAATAGTACATGAATAGCATGCCGCTTACAGGGAAATATACATATACACAGTATACAAGCACTGTTTGGACTTATTCTTTAAAACTTAAATTACATTTTTGTTAATACAGAGAGAGCATCAAGTACCAAACAAAAGTACCATTGGGTGTCGAATCCCAGGTACCGATATCGGTTCAAATGTGAACGGTACCCAACCGAAGTGACCTGTAAACTTCAAATAGCACAGCTTGCTTTCTCTAGCTACAGACTTGAAAAGAGATGTCCTCACTTTGTAGCGAGTGCTCCTTACTGAGTTGTTCGCAGGAGTAAGAAAGAAAGAAAACATGAGAAGATACTTGCATGACATGTAGGAACTTAACTGCCATTGAACACCTGTAAGCAATTCAACCTACAACAAGCACAAGCTCTTGCATCCAATGTTTACTGCTCATTTTGCTTCATTTCAGCTTGTACACAATCTCATGCATGATTACTAATTCATTTCCATATACCGCACACCTTGAACATAACGCTGAGACAAGTTTATCACCCTGTATCTTATTGAACTTTTCTTAAGTAATAGTTGCACTGCAATGCAGGTTGCCACTGTGTGTGTGTGTGTGTGTGTGTGTGTGTATGTCTGTATACCTGACAGGGCCCCAGTGTGTGCTAGCTGAGCCCTGTCACCCGCTCCCACAGTGAGGTGAAATGCTTTTCACTGCTCGCTGCCTTTCTTTTCCATGCTCCTCAGGCTGCATGAGCATCCAGGTGGGATACCAGGCAGAGAATATTGAAACCCCAAAGTTGTGTTGTGTGTGTGCATGTACGGTTTCCTGCATATGTGTGTGCGCATAGTGTGTGTAGCCACATGATTTTTTTCCAGCGGAGTGTATCCAAAAGCTGAGACATCGCTGTAGGCAAGCTTTCTCTATCCAGCACTCCCGTCACAAGGCTCTCTCCCTCCTGCTGCTACTTTTACAGGATTAGAGATGCCACCATCGTCTTTTCTCTGTGTTTGTGTGCCTGTCTGCTTCACGGTGAGAATGGCAGAGTTATTGGACAAAGAAGAAGAGAGTGATATATCTATGATTCATGTTAGAACAGCAACAGTGAATTTTTATTTTTAAAAATTGAGGCGACAGCAGCAATGGTTTTGCTTGCAACACCTTAGCCCACCTCCAATTTACTGAGTATTTGTGCTAGCTGTCCTATTGCCCCTCATTGCACTGTCTCAGCCACTGGGTCATTAACTCCAGCATCAAGCTGCATGACTAATAGACTAATATTACAGTGATAACAATCCTGTTTGTGGTGGTGGTAATTGTGTGAGGAAATTTCCATCCATATTAGCACATATGTCCTGAACTGATAAGAAGCAGGGAAACCTTCCCATTAACTGGCTGAATTTAGTCATTAGATCAACAAATATCAGGTCTTATGGTTGTCACTTCTAGTAGATGTCAGAAATATACAGATCAGCCATAACATTATGATTACCTGGGCACCCTGGTGGTCATAATGTTATGCAGCCCCATACACAACAAACTGTGATGCACTGTGTGACACCTTTCTATCAGAACCAGCAATTCAGCAATTTGAGCTACAGTAGGTTGTTTTTTGGATTGGACCACACGGGCCAGCCTTTGCTCTCAACATGCATCAGTGAGCCCATGACCCTGTCTCCGGTTCACCACTTTTCCTTCCTTGAACCACTTTTGATAGGTGCTGACCACTGCAGACCGGGAACACCCCACAAGAGCGGCAGTTTTAGAGTTGCTCTGACCCAGTCGTCTAGCCATCACAGATTGGCTCCTTTAGCAACATGTGCTTTTGGACAGTGAATAATAAAATCAAGTTGTGCTCTCACAAAATGTGCACTCTTGTACATTTACAATGTCCTGGAGTGGCTACTCACATACCCACACACACCACAATATTCACACTTGCTGTGCTCTGTGAATGACATTCACAGAGCACACATGAACACACAGATGTGCATGCCCCTCACTGTCAACACAATGAAGCAGATACAGTGTAATCATGTCAGACATGTCCACTGCATTAGAATAATGACCCATTTCCTGACACAGCTAAAGATACATCTCCAATCCAAATTCATATTCCTGTTAAGGATTTATCCAAATTAGGGCAGCAAATGTTCCAAGAATTGCCTTTATTGGCTTTAGCTCTCCACAGTAACAGAATATTACAATATTGACATTCACCAATGTAGCAATTATACCAGAGATGATTTTCTATACTGAGTCTACTGAGATGCAGAGAGAGTATGAGCCACTTACACATTGCAGGTGGCTTTGGCAAAGTGTCCGTGATCATAATGAAGAGAGGTTGTGAAGGTGAGATGGTTACGCTGAGT
>NW_023340257.1:17262993-17268974 GCF_004916995.1 Morone saxatilis | reverse complement strand
CAGAATTAAAGGGCCATTGCAGGCTTTTGCATAAGTCGCTTCTCTTACAGAGAGATTTTGTGAGTTAAAATGAATGTCAGATCATAAAACAGATGTAGTACAGCATAGCATATAAATTCCTCCAGACTCCTGACGGCTTCAGAGGAGGGTGGGTTTTTCCATCCTGTCCAAATGACACAATCCTGTTTCATGTGAGCCTCTAAAATATACTGATACAACTATTCTGATATTTATTTAAAATCTAACTCAAACTACATGTTTTTATTTCTGTTGCACCATCAGATTAGCCTCAAAACAAATGCTTTCTTTCAACAACTGCAGTCACACTGAATAATAATAATGCATATCAGACAAAAAGAGACATTTATTATTCATTCACAGCAACTACAGAGTAATTGTATATGTGCAGTTGTGCACATGCCAGCTCAAGTGTTGTCACATAACACACACACACCTACACACACACACACACACACACACACACTCACTTATTCTCAACATCACATTGAGCTCTTTTGGCTTGTGTGGTCTCATGGAGGGTTGTTATCCAGAGCACTGAGCTCTCAGTTCAGCTGCAACAGAGACACAGATGGGAAGACTGGCGGGGAAACATGGCAAAGGCTCTGCTGGAGCTCTGTTAGCGCATGTATGTGTGTGGGCATGTGTAAGTGTGTGTGTATCCCCACAACCTGTGACTTTCTGAGTGTAAAGATGTCGTACTGGGAGTGAGATGCGTTGTGGCCCATTGAACATCCCCTCTCCACCAAGCCAGCTCATCCCCTCGCTCTCCATCTATTCTTTTTTGTTTTCCCTTCTCCCATTTACCCTCCCTCCCCTTAACCACCCTCCATTTCTTTTTAAACCCTTCCCAGCAGCTTACTCTGTGTCCATCCTTCTTCATGTTTTTTCCCCTCTTTAACTCTATACCTCTATACTGCTTTGTATGCTTTTTTCATTGTTCTGATAGTGCTCTCCCATTATACTACCAGCCTCTCGTTGTACCTTCACTACTCTCATTTTCTTACATTTTTCCGTTTCTTTCTTTGTTCTGCTCCTGTTTCTTCTGTCCCATTTTCTTGCTCTTTCTGTTTTGCCCCCCCACCTCCTTTCCCCTGCTCCATTATTATTTTGCACTTGGTGTTGTGCTTTTTCTTCTCCCCCTTTAAACTTGTGACAATTTATCCCCTCTCCATCCTTACCTGTGAGAATAAACCCTTCATGTGAACCCAGCAAGATAATAAATTACTGGTCAGCACTGGGGTCCTATCAAAGGGCAAAGAGTCATCAGATAGAAGAAATATACTCTCTTTTCTCAGTTTTATTTTTGTTTACAGAGAAACAGATGATAAAACATGAAAGCAATAACCAGCTAATATAACTCAGAATTACAATATAAACCCTTACACAACCAGACTACAAATCATAAATTCAGTTTTCAAAATATGTCGGAAAATGAACGCTTCACAAAAGATCAGCTTAGTCAGATATATCCCAGAACAAACTAAGAGGCTAATCTGACTTTCCCCATTCTCCGAAAACTACTGAAGTGGCTACTGCATTTACTTTTTTTAACTATATAAGCAATGTCACCAGAATGTAGGTTTTAAAAGAAAAATAAATTTGCCAAGTTTCAAGGAGAAGTTGTCATGTATTTTTCTGTTTGAAAAACACAAACAATAAAAGACAGATGACAGCCCAGGGAGGGGTGTCTTCTTCCAGTATGCCATGTCTTTTTCATTGTAAAAGCAGCAACGAGTGATGTAGTGAGTGCTTTCTGGACATTTTTTTACCCCGGGTTTTCGCCTATCAGGTTACATACAAGCTGCCCTACCTTCTTGGTGAAGGTCGTTGATTTAAATCTTACCTGAGAGAAAGATCTGCAAACACTACTCAGGGCTGAAAAATATACTGCCAGAGTTGTTTTTTGGGTAATATTTTAGATACCCTCCTACTATGTTTGGCTGGTCTTCCACATTCTCTTTTTCTCTATACTGCTTTGTTTTATCTCTAACCCCTCCCGGTTGTCCTTTTGTGTGTTGTCTAAGGTGGCCTCTTGGCTCTGCTTTAATCTCCTTCTGCCCTGAACATCAGTCAATCACCAGCAACCCAACCTGCCACCTGTCTCCATTTCCCTCACTGCACTGTGTAACACTTTCCCTTCAGCTTGTCCTTCATCTCTCACCCCTTCTCCCAGCCTATATGTCCAAACTTTCCTGCCCTATTTCCCAATTTTCTTTTTTTCTTTGCACATTTTTTGTGTACTAGAAAGACAAACACTCCTTATCCCCCTTCTAATTTCTACCTTTTGAATATTTGTCTCTTCTGTTAATGAAAATGTCAGATGTGTGTGTGGGAGGGGATTGTGGTAATTTGTTTGACCTTTACATAGCCCTGCCTTCCAACCTATCTGATTTGTTAAAGGATCAACACAGTGAATAGAAGCGGGTATTTGCTGACTGCATCATCCATAATACATTATTAATAGCTTGAATTAGCTGCAGGATTGGAAAATTATCTATTTCATATGAACTTCACCTTGAAATGAGGCTAATGAGATGTGAAGAGTAAAAAAGCTATCCATCAGTGGGGATGGAGGGAAGCAGGAGCAGAGTCGTTTGGGGTAAAAAGAATGATGGGTGAAGATGTAAAGAAAGAGAAATGAGGGAAGGAGGATGGGCAGACAGGTGCGAAGACGGAGAGGTCTGGTGATGGGCAGAGGGCAATCTGTGGGAAGAAACAGAGAGACGGGGGAGACAAAGGGAGAGGGATGAGGAGGGAAGAAAGAGATTGCTGTTTTAAGGAGATTAGCTTTCAGATAGAGCGAATGAGACAAGGAGCACGAGGGAGGGAGTGATGATGGGAAAGTCACAGCTGTAAGGGTAGGGAAAGAGAAAGTGTGAGTGTGTGAAAAGACCGTAAATGCTTACAGGGTTTGTTTTAGCCCTGTCTGATTGACGAGGCTGTTTGGTGGTTGTAATGTCCACAGAGCAGGATATAGCAAGTGCTGATCAATTGAATGTCACCCTTGGAGAAAAAAAAACATAGCATGCTCCATAAAACCCACACTTTCTGTTTACACTCACACACTTGACAAAAACGTCATGATACTACCAATCATAACAAATCGAATGATGCAGAGTGTGTTGGGTTTTTTTTTTTACAAAAGGATCACAGTTTGTGATTTATCTGATTGTTCCTCCTTTAATTATGGTGTGTGTGCACAGGTGCAAGTATGTTGGAGTTCTGGTTGGGTGGAACTTGACCTGTTTATGAGGCACCATAACACAGGATTTATATTAAGGGATAAGCCGGCAGGAATGAGGACGAGGTGGTGCAGGCAAGATGGATGGGGAGATGAAGTGGTAGAAAGAGAGGGTCAGCAATCACACAGCGGTGAACTTTCAAACATTACCAAAACTCAATATTTACTGTGTATACTGACCGCCTGACATCAATACAGCTGAGTATAAACAAATGTAGATTTCATCCTGTGCCAGTTTTTTGATACACTTATTCTGTGAGAAATTAATACACCAGCAGAGAAATCCATTTTAATACCAGTCCTCTCGCAGCTTATTGCCATCAATGTTGTTTTAGCTTTACTTGGCAGAGCAGCGAAGTGTGGTCCATGTTTTACGTGCAAGGTTATTGGCCACACTCCAGCCACAAGTCAACAAATGAAGCAATGCCCAAAGAGAAGGACCCACTTATTTGAAAATATGCTGCCATCAATGTGTAAAATCCAGTGTTTTCCTCTGTTGTTTGCCCTTTCTTCCAGGGTGATATGAGATTAAACATACAACATGTGAAAAAAAAAATAAATAATAAGTCATTTGGTCTGCTTTTGAGTGTTGCTATAGTTACTGATCTAAGAGAAAAGGGCTGCTGGTGTTAAGCAGCAGGGGGCCGTGAGACAGAGAGATTTAAATGAAAGTCAGGTTAGGACCTGCTAGAGTGCCACATGTGGTACCCAAGCTTAATGTACTCGTTGAAGCATACAAACATTTTGCAAACACACACACACACTGAGAAAAATGCAGAAAAGGTCGAAGTGTTGAGCATGTTAGCCAGGACTGCATTAAAAATAAAAGCTTTGGGAGGCAAGGAAAAATAGTGGATAGTGAATGGAAATTCAAAGTTTTCTACTGTTAAGGAGTGAAATGAACCAAACATCACCACTATGTACATCATACTGTATGTGCATATATGTCCATACATGTACTGTAATTCTGCTGATTCCCTTGTTTTTGTGATTGAATTATTCATTCAGGCAGCAAAACTCTTTCATCCCTCTCTGCCCTATTCCTCCTCCTCCTGGTCTCCCCTGTCCTTTCAGTTTGACTAAACACAACACTTTTTCATGTCCACTCCTCCCTCCTGCCCATCTCCTCTCCTCACCCTGCCCTTTCTTCACCCGCTCTTCACATATTCTTCTTTTATCCTCTGTCCATTTCAACTTCCTCTATCTGACTATTTCCCTTTTAGTTTTTACCTCTTTCTCTGGTCCACTGCTCCCTATACTTTTCCTCTCTCTTTCTTTAATTTAGATTTCCATCGCTCTTTCTTCTGTCTGTGTCGCTCAGACTCCCTTTCATTTTATTTCTTTTGATGACAATCTCTCATTTTCACTTTCCCTTTGTCTCACCCTGTCTCTGTCACCCTGCACTGCCTTGGCCTCTCTCTGTTTCCCTGACTCATTCACTCACAGTTCTCCTCTATTAGTATTCCCCCAGGGTGGCTAGACTCCACAATGTGTCGTGTGTCACCTCACCAAAAGGCAAACAATGGAAAACGAAATGTCTGGAGAAACCCAGCAGTGTCGCTGCATGTGAGAGAGGAGGTGGAGAAGGAATACGGAGAGGAAGAGGATAAGAAAAAAGGCAGTGAAGCAGACAAAGAAAATGTGCTTTGTATTGGAGGAGCACAGACAAGTTTGGTTATCCATATGTATGGTTGGTACAGAGAGGCAGACAGACAGACAGACAGACTGACCTGGAACGTGCTGCCTGCACGTGTAGAGTGAAGAACTGCTCATTTTCTCTGCCCCCGATAAAAATGGCCCTGCTGCGCTGTGATTGTCAACGTGTTCCCGCACATCTGTGTGATTGTGTTTGTCTGTGTGGAGAGGTGTGTTTTTGCACCTTCTGTGTGTGTGTGTGTGTGTGTGTGTGTGTTTGTTCACAACTTTCTTGTATTCCTGTAATTAGAGCAGATGACAAAAGTTGGCAGTTTTGTTTCTTCACAGTGACAGAATTTGGATTTAGGAGCAAAAAGTCAATCTGTAATTATAGACAGTGGTGGAATGTAACTAAGTACATTTACTCAAGTACTGTGCGGACCAGTGTGTAGGATTTAGTTGCATCTAGTGTTGTAGTTGCCGACTACAACTCACTCAGCCCTATCTAGAGTCAGTTTTTTGATTTGTCCTTTTTGACCTAGTGAAATATGGCGGTTCAACATGGCAGCTGAAACGGAAGCCGACCCGCAGCGTATGTAGATACAATCGGCTCATTTATTGAAGACGAAAGCACAAAGATTCTTATTTTCATGTGATTATACAGGGAAAACATAGTTATGAATATTATATTAAATTTCTGCCAATAGATCCTGCTAAATGTTACACACTGGACTTTAAAATACAAATTTGAGGTGGTTGTACTTTACTTGAGTATTTCCATTTCATGCCACTTTATACTACAATCTCAGCTGCAAACATTGTACTTTTTACTCAACTACATTTGTGTGACAACAGATGACATTTTTTATACCCTTCCTGTCTAGTGAAAACCATGCCATCTCCAAATTTGAATTTGAATTTGAACATTTGAATTCATTTTGAATTTGAGTGTTTGTGATTAGTACGGAAGCGCATTGCATTCACTGGATAAAAAAAAAATTGACACCATAAGAAAAGGTGCCACATTGGCACTACTAACTGCACATGCACGAAGAGGTAAATTGTAGCGTCCGCCAGGACGTGT
>NW_023340257.1:17258014-17262893 GCF_004916995.1 Morone saxatilis | reverse complement strand
TGAATGCAATGCGCTTCCGTAGATTAGAGATGCATTGACTGAAAGATTAAGTGTTCCTTTATGGGTTGAAAAAATTCTCCTACATCTTGAGCTGAATAAAAAATTAAAAAAAAACTTTGAATTGACTGCAAAATGCATCGTCACAAAGCTGAAAACAGGGCTGTTTTTCTGAGCTCATGACACGTTGACTTTAGATATATACAAGATATATGGTTCTCACAGGAGGGTGACGCTACAAATAAATGAGGATACTTATTGAATATGAGCCATTGCTTTAGGTTAAATTACCCAACAGTAAGTAGTTGCATGCAATAACATTAATCATATATAATCAACATCATAGCCTACATAATAAGAACCATGTTTTCTGCACAATGAGTGCTTTTACTTTTGTTGCTTTAAGTACATTTTGATGATATCCTTGTAGTAATAGTGTACTTTTACTTAAGCGAAGGATTTGAATACCACTGATTATAGGTTATGATTTCCACATAAAAGAGTTATAGATGAAAAATACACATTTCTGTGTTTCTCATGTGGTCATGATTAAAATACAAATATTACTGATCAGAACACATCAGTATAACTTTTTTGTTGTTTTAAAAATTGGTGGTGAGGCTCCCCTATAGTTTATACTTGATCACAGATTGTGCTTTTAAGATAAGAAATGCTTTGGTTTAGGTCAAGAAAGGGTTAAGGTTATAGGCATGTAGCAGATAGCGTCAATACAAGGTCAGAATGTGAGTGTGGGTCAGCCTTTAGTGAGACTAAAGCATTTTTACTCAAAGATCAATTTATTAATCAGGGAAAAATCAATTATGAAGTTAATATTTAATTAAAACAATCACCATTTGCAGCCCTAATTGTAACACATTTACTGTACATGTGTATGGTCTCATGCTTACACTCAACTTGTCTGCCTGTGTATATGCCAGTGCACAATGTACTGTCAGACCCAGTTTTTCTCATTACAGCAGCACTGACAGTACAGAATGAGCAGGTGCACTAATAGTGAGCGTTTTCCTCTGTGTTCCTTTTCTTCGCTGCTGTAGCTAAACAATAGCTGGCAGTTATAACCCTGAACCATCCTGTCATCTCACAGGGTGTTCATGAAATGCACAAGCAGCCATGAATATGAAATGCATGTATTATTCACTGTGACTGTGATCTAGTCCTATATCTGATTTGGACCTCATGCCTGTCTCTCTACAGTAAAACACCGGTGGCAGGCCTACTCCTTTTTCATTTGCTGGAGAAATATAGTCTGTGTGCTGCTGAAGGGAGGTCTTAACTCTTTTTTTTCCCCCACTGCTTTGCTTGTAAGCGCTCACATGTATACATTATACTAATGCACAGACAAACACACACAGTGCACGCAGCCATCAGCAATCCTTCCTCTCTCGTCCATCTTTAAACACTCAAAATCAAGCATGCACTCAAGGTCTCTCTTCTTCTTACATACACTTCACCCTACACAGGGAGAGGTAAGTCAGAGTATGATGTAGAGGGGGGTCTTGGTGTGTGTCATGTGACGTAACTCAGGAGCAGGGTTAGTGATAGAGTGAAGGCAGGATGAAGGCGGGTGATGAAAGAGTGAGATAAAGGGAGGACGTAAAAGCAGAGCATCGTCACACACCTTCTCTCCTGGGGCCAAAAGATCACTCCATCTTCCTCTGAGGTACTTGAAAGACCTGCAGCACAATGACCCGGCAGGTCCCTTTCAGATATATACACACACAAACACACACAAACAAGTACGCTCCTCCCACACACATAGAAACACAAAGACCACCCACACTCGGGCAGACAAAGATCGCCATCATCAGCATATCTGTCACACTAGCTGAGCTTTATTTAAGGCTTTCCAACTTTAATATTGTTGTGATGTCATGTATTGTGTGATGTATCTGACAACAACACTTCCAGCAGGAGAGCTAAACCTAGCAAGGAGCTAACAAGACTGGAAAGGAGAAAAAAAAAACAACAGTGATAGGGGGTTTGTGTTCTGCGATAAGGTGCCCCCCCTACACATTTTAGCATGTGCACACACACACACACACTGACCTTCAGTGGGTACCTTGGTAGACAGGTGGTGGTGCCATTGCCTGTTGCTAAGCAATTACCAAGTCCATTACCCCTGCAACACGCCTGTAATGTGTGTTTTTTTTCTCCTCTGTGTGTGTGTGTTTGTGCGCTGACTTGGTTGTGTGAGAGCTTTCATTATAGCTGGTATGGTGAATAAAACACAATCTACAAGGCAAGCTTTCAGTGTTTTCTTGCTATAAACCACTGCCTTCATGTTAGCTGACCCTCTGTGCCCTTAGTACACATTTTTCTGCAATGTTTTGCAACAAAAATTTCAATTATGTGAAACCATGGTCACTTCATGCCTCCTGTATGGATCAGATAGCGACTGGATAAAAGGCTATGTGTACATGTACACAAGAGAGAATTGAGATGGAATAAAATCTGATTGTTTAAACCAGCAACAGGAGGTGGGAGGATTTTTTGGCAGTTACCAAACAGCTTCAGCATTAATGCCTACCTCCTGACTTAACTGGGTCTTACCCCTATGTAGCAAAACCAAGACAGTTTTAAATCATATTTCTGGTCTGAGAGCCATGTATATGTGGCTGTAAATGAAAGTGAAGGTACAAAGTCAGGTACAAAAGTATAATGGCAAGAGAGTGCCTCTAACATATTTAAAGGAGCAGTAATTGATTTTTTGGCCACATGAGAAAAAGAACAATCTGTAAACACCATGTTGATATATTAGTGCCTTATAAAGTTATGTGGTAAATGTGTTACACAAACACGTTACACAAACACATCCAGCAGACACAGTGCAACGTCAGCATTCATTTGGAGTCCTGTATCTGGACATCTGTTGAATTTAAGTCCAAAATTCAATCTCATTTGAGCTCTACTTTGGCCTCTATCAGCTCCTGAGGGAAATTACTGTCTCTTTAGCTGCTAAATGTTCCACTATGTTCACCAGCTAGTTGCTAGTCTGTCTTTAGTGCTGGGCAGTTAGTGTCCGCCTTCTGCATCTAAAAACAATGTTGATGTGAGCGATGAAACTGAACCAAAACCGTGAAGTTGCAGGCTGGGAAACCGAAGCAATGAGCTGAAAGATGATAAAGTACGTCATAGAGCTGAGGGGAATCGCAGAGTCAGGTAATAATTCTCAGTGGGTTTTTTTCTTTCACAATATATATAGTCATTTGACATATTGTTCATGTAAAACATTGACTATGTGCAGTTAAAAGGATTGGTTTGGATTTTTAAGCATTTCATTTGTCTACTGTGGTTTCTTCAAATATATTTCTATAATGTTTTAAGTCTTTTACTTCTTTATTGTTTGTAAGAGCATGAGAATGAGTGAGATTTACTGTTATGTGCCTGCATCCAAGTCCAGAGCATTACTTCATTGTGTGTGTGTGTGGTCATGTGCCCGTTCTTGACACACACAGCCTGATATACGACTGGCTAAATGCAGCAGTGTGTGTTGCTGTAAATAACTGGCAAGCTATTAGAAAATGTTGGACAACTGTAGCTGGTGAAACACACTGCAGACTCAAGCACGTGGACGTACACAAAAATCACCTTTATCCCATGCACTCACGTTCACAGGTACATAGACAGATGGTCAGATGGACAGACGCAAGCTGTTAAACACCCCCATCCCTCCTCTTTCCCTCAGCCAGGAGGAGAGTTGATGTGGTTTGATAGCCACTTGGAGTCAGATACCCTCCCCTAACAGTCAGCCTATTGCGGGAACCCACTTTTGCCCCCTAATGCAGAAATGATTGGCACTCTGATGTGATTACCTCTCCCCAGTATTCTATTAAAATCCCTCCTCTCTAAAAAAACGTTCACTTCAACTCTGCCCATTCTGTAAAGAGAAGGGTAATCAAAGTTGACCTTCACCTGTACAAACTCACACATGGTCGTAATTATGTGCACAAATAATAGCATGCATGCACACATCAAGAACAATCAAGTGATAAATATACATTTACAAATGATCACAATCATTTCAAGTAATTATGTTTTTACTGGGTAACACTTATGCACTGTGTTGGGTGGCAAAGTGTTACAATAATACAATTATTTTTCACTGTAATTAGCAAAGTAATGAATTGTCCTCATTTTTGTTATAACCCACTTTTTCCTTGCTAGATCCCTCAGTTTGTTGAAGCTAGCACAAAGAGTGGAAAGCAGGAGGGAACAGCTAACTTGGCTACAGATCAAACAAACAAGATATGACGTATTAGTTAGTGAGCCTTAGAGGTATTGGTAGGCAGTTGGTTGGCCTTGGACAGAGCCAGGCTAGCTGTTTTCCCCCTGTTCCCGGTCTGTGTGCTAGCCAGCTGCTGGCTGTAGCTTCATTCTTGGCGTAACACATGAAAGTGGTATGATTCTTCTTATGTAACTCTCGGCAAGAAAGCGGTTATGCGTTTTTTTCCAAAATGTCAAACTATTCCTTTAAGCTTTTCTATAATTTCAATACAGTACATCTAGAGTCACAGCTCTGACTTCAATACAGTTCAAATTTCAGAACAAATTTAACATTAATTTCATCATTTTTTCATCAACTTGGGTTTTAGCAAGCAGAGAGGACCAATCTGTAGGGTTTGATGTGACAGCACCTCGCTCTCCCATTTTATATCGTGTGTGTGTGTGAGAGAGAGAGTTATTTCAGAAGGCAACGATCATGTGGCTCACAAGATTTTTAGACTTTAGCTTTCTTCTTTGTCCACATCAGATCCTTTTCACGCTTTCACACAAACATCTCTATTTCTCAAAAGCACCTCCACCTCTCTCCTTTGTTTTTAAATATACACATCTGTCCCTCTCACTCTCTCTCTCTCTGTCT
>NW_023340257.1:17257783-17257962 GCF_004916995.1 Morone saxatilis | reverse complement strand
CTCTCTCTCTCTCTCTGGGTGGGGGCCCACTGGTAGTGGGACAGTGATTTACGGCGTATGGCTGTTTGCTCTAAATGGGATGTTTTATTCAGTGGTGGGAGGAAGCCACTGCCTTTTCTACCGCTCTCCAGAGCCTTGCAATAAAACACATAACAAACACACATACACATGCACACACA
>NW_023340257.1:17251309-17257683 GCF_004916995.1 Morone saxatilis | reverse complement strand
AGAGAAAAGATATCTAGAGTGCACAGCTCTGACTTCAAATACAAAGTTCAAACATTTTCAGCTGCACAAATTAATAACATTAACTTCATCATTTTCCATTTCCCAACTTTGGGTTTAGCAAGCAGAGAGGAACAACAAATCTGGTTGGTTTCGATGATGACAGCCCTGTCCTCTCAATTTTTCCCATTTTATATCGTGTGTGTGTGTGAGAGAGAAGATTATTTCATGAGGCAATCGATATCCGTGGCACCAAGATTTTAGACTTTACTTCTTCTTCTGCTCCACATCAGATCCTTTCACGGCTTGTACACAACATCTCTATTCTCAAAACACCTCCACCTCATCATCCTTCCTGATATTTTAAATATAACTACACATCTGTCCTCTCACTCTCTCTCTCTCTGTCTCTGTCTCTGTTCTCCGTCCTCTCTCATCTCCCTCGTCTCTCTCATCTCTCTCTTCTGGGTGGAGGGCCCACTGGTAGTCTGAGGACAGTGATTTACGGCGTATGGCTGTTTCTCTAATATGGTAATGTTTTATTCAGTGGTGGGAAGGAATGCCACTGCCTTTTCTACACGCTCTTCACTATGAGCTGCAATAAAATCACAGCCATGTAACAAAACACACATACCAGCAGTGCACACACACACACACACACAATCTAAAAGGATGATTTACACTGACATTTCCTCTTACATTTAGAAACAGCATTAGACACGGAAAGGCAGACTGACAGAGATCGACAGAATGACAGGCACGTACGCTGCTGACAAAGAGTCAAACACAGAAGGAAGAATAATGGCAACTTCTGTAGTAACTGTGGAGTTAACTGTTGTGTGTGAGTGTGTGTTTAAAGTCAAGGTCACCCCAGTGGGCTGCTTTTCTCTCCCCGTTGTCAGCTCTTATTCTGACAGCTACATGTACAGTTGCAGGCAGCAAAAATGGAAATTTGTCTGACTGTCTCTGTGTCTGTCTGTCTGTCTTTTATTCGTATTTGCTTGTGTATCCAAATGCATCGGTTCAAGTGAGTTGAAATGCAAGCTTGCGGATGTGCGTGTTTGTGCATGCACACATTGTGTGTGTCTGAGAGAGAGAGAGAGAGAGCTAATGCTGGTGTGAATAATGCAGTGAGAATAACTGTGAATATTCATTAGCTGTGTACCAGTGACAGTTACCCATGTACCTGTCACTCATAGTCTCAGGTGGGTACAGTTTTGTGAATACTACACACACACACGTCCTTGAAAAGATGCTGTGGTGTTTACTGTACACTGCCTCTGCATTGGGATATTTGTACAATTTTTGTTTTTATTCACACCATGCATTCATGTTTACGTGAGTATTTGAGTTTATATTAATGTGGTATGTTTGCTTGAGGGTGTAGGTGGGGGGGAGGGTGCTGATTTATTTATTGCATCTGTCCCTAAGAGTCATCATGTAGGCAGGATAGACTCCAGCTTGTCTCCTCTGTGTGTTTATGACCTCCAGTTGATGCTTTCGTGGCAGAGCTCCCAAACTCTCTGCTTTAATTCTAGCACAAGTCCTGCTGGAGAGACAGGTGCGCTAAACATGACTTATACCTCATGTCCCCCTACGATTGGAAACTAATTGAACCTGTGTGCGTGTGTGTTTACTCCTGTGTGAGTGTGTCTGTACACTTGAAAATGCATGCACTTTCACACACATATATCCCCGGAACTAATTTCAACTTCATTCTCCCTCTGCGATCCGGAGAGCAAAGACAAGTCACGCAATAGCTCAGCATGGAGCCGTAAACACGGCAGGTGAAATGGGCCTCGGAGAGCATACAACTCTCCCTGAGCTCCCCAAGAATATTCAGATAGTTTTCATTTTCCGCAAGATTGGCTCTGGGTGATGACCACTTGCTAGAAGAAGAGACAGGGAGACAGATAAAATTGGGGGACCCGTACTGGGGAGGGAATATGTGTTTAACATTATTCAGTCCCTCATTGGAGGCTGAGAATAAGCAGATGGTTTACAAGAGGAATGACAATATATTTTCTTCTGCCATCTTGCATAGGGGATGTAACCTGTTTTTCCATGCCTCTCGTCTCATTTGCCAGTTTGTACATTACAGCATGATGATGTATTTACTAATGTGCATGTGCTCATGTGTGTCTATAGACCCTTAGGGGCAGAAAAATACTTTATGAGACATGCTGGAATGAATTATAAAAAAAGTCAGGGTTAACAAACAGATAAGAATTTCATGGTTTTCTGAAATAATGGGGAGAAGGACAAAGTGTCATAAGGAAAGTGAACAAAATGAGTGAATTTCTGAAGGAAAGCAGCTATAGAGAAAATATAATTGGATGTTAGGAAAGTAGAGGTGTGGGAACTTTTGGCTTCCTCTCTAAACTCTAGAGTTGACCTTTGGAGGCATTTTATGTCCATGTCTTTTTGTGTTTCCCTCTCTGTTTTCTATATGTCCTCTATTACTTCCTCCCTTCCCTGTATGCCTGGCAGCTAAAGCATGTTCTGAATGTGTTTGTATGTACATGTATGTGTTTGCATCATCATTAGTTTGTCTGGACACCTTTTCCAGCACTGTTACAGCTTCTCCTGTCTCCTGTCTCCTGTAGTGATAAATATAGTTACAACGTAGCCACAGGGTCGGATAGCAGAAAGACAATCCCACTATTAAAGCTACTAGCAGCCTACTATTTTTAGCTCAGGCAATCATGGCACTCTCGTTTTTACTCAATAGGTTGAAGGCATGTAACTCATGATCTCTCATCATCTGTTCAGCTTCCGGCAATAGATTCACACAATATGTTGCACATGCACCCACACACATAACAGCTCAGTTGATTATATTGTATCTGATATGTTTAGTATTGTTACAAAAGTGAAATGGGAGGGGAAGAGAGGTTCATGCTAACTGAAACATCAGTATCAAAGCTGATAAGGTTCCTTGGTTCGCATACTCAGCAGTGGAAATGTATTTGTATGGGTTTTAGATACTCTGACTGATACTCGTATTTTCGTCTGGGGGAATAAACATCTGCTGTAAGGGAAAATGTCTTGGGATTAGTGAAGATGATTTAAAAAAGATACAAATGAGACTAAGGTCATATAAGGCTAAGCAGCTAATGAAGTAAATTATTTATTTGCAATTAGTTTTTATATTTGCACCTAACAAAGGATGAACCCTGAAGATGTCCCCAGGTGGGCATAACTTAGTGAGATACCTAGCACTTAGAGTTTGAAGTTACCATATATTACCTTATATCATATGTAAAATGTAGTTGTCCAAATTAATGATGATTATATTACACATTAAATCCACTTCAATTTTTCTCATTTGAAATCAAGTTGCTTGTACTTCTAATGTTCACTTTTTTTGAATTAATGACAATGTCTGGTTGCTAATTATTTTTTATGGTGTTTATTATTTGTGTGATTTTTCTGTGTTTCTGTGTAAGTATTTTTGCATTCATCACCCAAAAGTTAAAGTTAAAATGGAATGACTTGTGAGGCCCATCTCAAAAATGGTGAATGGTGAATCTTAATCCTTAATCCTGTTATCAGAAGAAAGCTCTTATTAATATTTCTTTATGCACATCCGTCTATAAGGAAAGGAATCAAAGCAAAGAAATGAACGAGATGACCTCCCTGACAGCTCCAGAAAACCATCTGGGACGGGCAGCTGTATATACGCCCCGTCTGCTGATCTGTAGCGGGTGTGATGTGAGACTTTTTACCCACCTTCTGTCAGGAGCTATCTCTACAACTTAGTACTGCAGGATTTAGATAGCGAGACTTTTTAGATTAAAAACCTTAAGATCTTTGGATTTATCTGAGTAGTTCAGAGAAACAGAATCAGACAGAGAGAGATAATGAGAAAGAGAGCCGGGAGGAACGAGAGGCACGGCTCCCCTTCTTCCCCCTCCCCCACATGCTTCCACTGTCATGCCTGTGTGTTTGTGGGTGTGTTGGACAGGCGGAATGGCTTGTTTATGGGCAGATTAATTGCTTTTATGGCCTTGTTTCTCCCTGTGAATGGTGCTGGGTGTTTTAATGAACACCCACGCTGCCTGCCTCGCCAGCCTGCCGTGCCATTCATGCTGCTGCTTTCTAGAGCATAGCCAAGCTTTAGCTAGAGCCCACCACAGCTAATGCCTAACGCTCACTGCATGGCCCTATACAGGTGGCTGATTTTAGTGGTGTGTGTGTGTGTGTGTGTGTGTGTGGCTGTGCACTTAGCCTTCCTAAGAGGCCCAGCACAGGTGGGTGGTTCCACTTGAGGCCCACAGGGCTGAGGGCGAGCAGCAGTTAACTGGACCGTGACTTTAATCATTTCCTGCTGAGCTGAGGAGAGGTAAGCCAAGCTTTCCACAGCGTTAAGCTTCGGTCATAGACACAAAGATTCTTCAAAAGACTTTCAGAGAAGGAGATGGAGTGATAGCTTTGAGAACAGGGAAGAGGGACCATTTAGTAAAGAGGTTGGAGGAATTAAGACTAGGTAAGCGCTTTTCACATAGCAGCTTTACATGGATCAATTAAAAATCAAGCACGATCTCTAGTTCTCTGCCCTTCCCTTCTTACTTTATCACCTCTAATTATGCATTACTTCTCTCTCTCTTTTCAACCCCTATTCTCTCCTTTTGTCTTTATCCCTATTCCTCTCTTCCTCTCTCTTTTTCCCTCCCTCTCTCTCACTCTCATTAATAAGGTCTGCAGGCTTTCTCTTTCTTCTGGCTTTCTACTTCATTAAGCCTGAAACAGCAATGGACCACTGCTAATGGACAGTCTCAGCTCTAACTCACAACTCAAGCTTAGCTATAAGTGTGTGTGTATGTGTGTGTGGGGGGGTCTGTTGTGTCTATTTAATTGGTCATTTGTGTGTGGTTCTAGAGAAGCAATAAAACAACAAGCATACAGGAGCAAGCATCAAATCATGACGAACTACACTCTACTTATCACACCTTTAGAGGTTCACTTTAACAATTTTACATTTTAAAATCAGTGTGATAGCCACAGAGGATATAGCCCATCCTGTGTAAAAATACGTAAAAAGTATCATCTTGGCTTGGGCTTGAAGATTACAGAAAGTGAAAGCCTGCATTATAAATTATATTTTCAAAGACTTGCACTTAAACTAGTCAAGGAGGGTCTAAAAAATCTGTTTTTGGAGCTTGACCTGTATTATGGACTAAAAATCAGAGTAACTTGGCTTGTGCTGTATCAACTTGACCGCTCTGTTTAAAATGCGTTCCTTGCAAGTTCCCTAACTTTAATTTAACTGCAAATCACCGAAGGACTCCTTGTAAGGCCAACTGTCACTGTCAAGTGTTCTTTGGTTTGTAGGTTTAATTTAAATTCTTCTTCTGAAAGGGCCTTGGTCTGAGTCCTTCCACTGAGAGCTCTGAAAAGTTCGAAGGACTATGCAAGGCTCAAATAAAGTTGAATACACTTTAAGAGGTCTTTAACAAAACTTGATGCAAAATAAAGTTCCAAATCGCCTTAAATAAAAAGCCTCCGGGGAGCTCGTATTCCTTAGTCTGCATCTCTTTTACTACTTTTTTCACAACTGCCTTTACAGTCTTATTAAGCAATGCCAACAATGCCAATCCCTCAGTTTGACCATAATGCCCAATAAAAGAGACTTTATAGTTGCATACATTTACCTTCAGATCCTTGCATATATATTGCTCTCCGCCCAGCAGTGTAGTCGTTGCGGTGGTGTACCGTGGAGGACAGGTAGTATTGAGTGGTGTTGTAAAAGCAGCTGCTTTACTGTGTGTTTGTTCTGGCATGTTAACGGCAGGCTTTACAGCTCTGATTATGGGCCACCAGGGGACCCGGGAGTGCTAACTACACAGGGAAAATGCCGTGGGCAAAAAGGGAAGGAGTTAGTAGTAATGTACATCACCTCGGGGTGTGTATGCCTTCACAGTGACAATCACAGAGATCTTCATATGGGGTACAATGTTCTCTCTTCTCTCTTGATTTCTAATATCTGGCTCCATGAAAAAGTTTGGGCCTGCCTCCCTAAGTCAGCAGAACTTCAGAATATGATTCAACTGCATTGCATGTTGCATAAATACACATAATGATTTAAACTTTGTGTAATTAATTATTACAGTGATTTGTTCGATTGACTACCTTCTTGCACTGAAAGTGTTCAGTTGTCTGTGCACCTGCGTCACCAACATAAATTCCTGTTACATAATTGTACTTTACAAATAAATGGATTGTTATTCTGGTGCTACAAATGAGCCCACCGTTTATGACTTGAGACTGACAAGCATGATTGACATGTATTTTATTTTCACGTTTCTCAATAATTTATTCACACAACTAGGAAACTTTATGGAATTAATAAGACACGCAAACACATGAACACACAC
>NW_023340257.1:17250828-17251188 GCF_004916995.1 Morone saxatilis | reverse complement strand
GTGTGTGTGTGTGTGTATCACATATCCTCTCATCTCCAACAGCTGGCAATACCCACAGACTGGTTCAACTCCACTAAGCTTACTCCTTCCTTTGAATATATTCAGCTATTAGGAGGAAACTTACTGAAAGACACAAGTCTTTAGGAGCTACTCATGACCTTTTAGCCCTCTTGTCCATCAAAACGCTAAAGTCATCACCTTGTAAATCATTATTATTTGTATTATATAGCACTGATGTGTTGTTGTGACTTTTCTCCATAGCTCTGTATTAGCTTTTATGACTGTCTTAAGGTTTTCTCCCTGCTCCATTTCCTCTTTCTCAGTATGCAGCTCCTCTCCTCTCTGTCTCTGACACCGTCA
>NW_023340257.1:17248652-17250796 GCF_004916995.1 Morone saxatilis | reverse complement strand
AGGACTCTGTGTGTGTGTGTGTATGTGTGTATGTATGTATGTATGTGTGTGTGCGTGTGAGACAGAGAGAGAAAGAAAGAGTGTGTGTATGAGAGAGTGCCAGCTAGCTCTGATTGCAGGGTCACTCAGGGACGATATTGCCAGTGTCTGGACACTGAATCCCTATGGACATTGGCTAAACTACACACACATGCACACACACACACACATACACACAGGTGCCAGAAGACACAGTGTCTGCCCAGGAATGGCTACAGATAACAGCACCTGTCCTTGCTTGCTATCGTTTTCTTACACACACACACACACACACACACACAACGCACGGTGTACTGACAGTTTCTGTGTCCCCGTGGCAGAGGAGAGCGATGAGGATGTGAGTGTGATGGCAGAGATGGCGGCGGCTGGCTGGCTGGGCCAATGGACCCCAGGGAGGCTTGACTGATAGAGGCTGCCTCCAAGCCCTCTGGTTAGCTAGTGTGTGGGTGTGTGTGTGAGGGGGTCTATGTAGTCTGGCAGATGGTATGATGGTGTTTAAACCAGTTAGGTTACCATCAGTGAAGGACCAGGTCATGACAGCTTTTTGGCTGAAAGGTGACTGGAATAACTCCTAGCTTCAAGGTTATACCATTATTGGGTTTGTAGTACCTGGTTGTTGTCCAAACAGAGCTAGCAATAAATAATCCATGCATGGAGAGGGAAAATTAAAGTTTATTTGGCCGAATGTTTTTTGTTTGCTTGACAATGGCCGACATATTGTTGTTAGTTCCAGGCACTGAACAAAAAGGCAGTGGTGAAATGTAACAAAGTAAACTTACACAAGCATTGTGCTTTAGTACAAATTTGAGCCACTTTCACTGTGTTTTACCCATTTTTTTCATTATTTGCTTTCCATTCTGTATTCTTCTACTTCACAACAATTCAGAGGGAAATATTGTACTTTTTACACCACATTTATTTGACAGCTGTAGTTACTAGTAGGGATGCACCATTATTTGGAATATTATCAAAATCACAAATGAAGTACTGTAGGCCTACAAATCTTTTTCTCCATATGTAAGAAAACATGTTTATTTGGTTCAGACCCCAACAAATTTCATGTCACCACGATTAAAATTTGTGATGCAAAAATAATAATTTCCACAATAATCGTGATTCATATTCCAACGGCAGTATCTATCAGAATAATTTAGCAATACCATATAGTGGAGCCCTTGTTGTTTTGAGTAGCAAATTATACATAAAACTTGTGATGAGCTTATAAAATATAATAAACTATGCATTGTTGAATAAACATACCCAGCAGTATAAAACGAGTTAAACTCCACCTTGACCAAACCAAAGTAAAATGCTACTAGCACATAAATGCAATAATCAAGTAAAAAAGTAATAATATTCTAATAATATACCATACTATAATATTGCGCAATACTCACAGGGGCTTTAATAATAATAAATAATTTAAGTACTGTAATGGCAGTTTTGAAGAACCTACATGACCCTTTGACCTGGTCATTGTAAAATTATACACAACCT
Source organism: Morone saxatilis (assembly GCF_004916995.1). Classification (NCBI taxonomy): domain Eukaryota; kingdom Metazoa; phylum Chordata; class Actinopteri; family Moronidae; genus Morone; species Morone saxatilis. Next base: position 17,249,260 of record NW_023340257.1, on the reverse strand, counting down.
GTTAAAGAGGCTATATGCATATAACCTTTAACCCTGTTTCTAACTACACTCTATGTCCAAGTAAACAGCAGGATGTTGAGACTTCACTGAACATCCAAGGACATGATAAGACCCAATGTAGCACCACACTATCTGTTTATTGCCCCAGACGCTCCAACAGGGATAAAATGATACTGCCTCTTTCGAGCCTTCACATACGATAGTGTGTGAGGGTTGCTTTGAGTCCATTCATTGATGATTTAAATAAACCTTACAGAAAGACAAGATCATACTTTGTATGCTTTATTTAACAAATAGCCACCAAAGTACATATAGCTCATCCTAGCTCATTGTGTTTTTATTTTATTTCTATTGTTCCTTTGTCTTTTCTTAATTTTGAGGTATGACCTTGTACACTGTTGCATGCTGTTGGTCCACACCATGTAAATGAACCATAATTATCTTGTTAATTATAGGTTAAAAAGTGCCTTCTGTATGTGTTTGTGTTCCATATAAATGTGCGCATGTGTGCAGCTTTCTGTAGACTGCGTACCAGAGTTAATTGAGATCATCAGGAAAACAAACACAGCTGGCCAATGTTCTGCAGTGCTGGAAGATGATAGACTGAC
>NW_023340257.1:17216293-17248630 GCF_004916995.1 Morone saxatilis | reverse complement strand
ACATCAGGAAGCTCATCAAGTATTGAAGAGGAAAACCAACTTAGACTGAGAGACTGTAGCGGGAAGACAAGACTAACAAGAAGAGATGAGAGTAACAATGTACACACAGAGAGGTGGAAAAAAACATGAGGATATATCATGTTCGTTATGTTGCAGGCAGAGAAGGAGAAGATAGTGACCTTATAGAACAACAGAGTTGAGAATATAGTACAGCAATGAGAGGAAATACATTATGACTTTGCTTGTGTTTTTACAGTCTCTTTAGATGTGTGTGTATGTGTGTCACTCTTTGTCTGTCACTCTGTCCCCCTGAATTGAGTTAAGGGGGCATTTAGAGGAGTAGGAGAGCTATTTAAATCATGTGTGTGAGTGTTAGTGTGTGTGTCTGGATCAGTTGGAGGTGCAAGGGACAGATTTACACCCCATGTACAGGAGAGATGAAGGCCATTTCCCAGGCAGGCCATTTCTCTCTTTTCTGTGTTTCTCTGGGTGGCTGACTGGCTGGCGTTGGTCCAGTTTAATTTCTTCAGAGCCCACAGGCTTGTTCTTTCACCTCCATATCCTTTCTTCTCGCCGCCAACGAAGAACCTACTTTCATATTCTCTTCCTCTTCAACTCCCTTGCCGACCCTCAACCGAATCACTTTCTGCCTCTCTGCAAAGTGCTGTATCTTTATCTATCCCCTGCCCTTTGTCCCCTGCAGCTGAGGTATCTCATCTACGCCTCCCTCCTCAGTCCATCTCCTGTGTTGTTTCTCCCCCACAATACTGCTCCTTCCACCCCCGCGCTTTTCTTTCTTCACAAGCTAGATGAGTCTCACAAGTTGATCCTGCTGTGAGAAACACTGCCACCTTGCATGACAATACTCAAAATGAGTCATGACAGCAACGTAGATGAGATCAGTATTCACCATTTGTACAGTATGCGGACCGAACATCATCTACTGCCAATTATCTTTGTCTTACACATTGTAAGGTAGGCAGCCACATTTATGAGTCTGCACCCTCAATTCTACAACACTTTGCAAAGAAACAAACATTTGTTTTTGTCCCCTAGAGCTGATGATAAATCAAACTGCTGATTTCGGCACAAAACATAAAGTCTTTTTTTTCTTTAAAGTCAAATCAGGTTAAGTCATTCTTGATAGTCCCATTATAGAAAATGGGATGTGCAGCTAAGTTTTAAAGCATTATATTAACAAGACAATAAGACAGTAGTGACAGCACACACATCTGTGTGGTAATAAAAAAATGATAAAAACAACTATGAGGCAGTAAAAACAGTAACACAGTAAAAACAATATTAAAAACAATAAGCAGTATAAAAACCCTGAGATCATATCAGAAGTGTGATAGCAAATAAAAGGCAGAGAGGGCAGCTGTTGTTGTGTATGAGCTATTCGATGTTCATATCGATACAATATATACAAAGGCAACCTTTTAGTAGTTTCGTCCTCAGCTGCGGCCAGAAGAAAAGAGCTCAGATTCTTTATACAGAAAATAGTCAGGTCAGTCTAAGATGGTTTTGGCCTTCCTAAAGACCTGCCTGTTTTTTTGAGCTTGACTCAACCCACCTGCTCTTGCTTAACACATCAACAAGCTTGTCAAGCAGAGGGCCATATGTAAAGCCATCAGTACAAAAGAATGAAGCAGTTTCTATTGAATGTATAAAAGCAAGAGTCATCAGAGCAGCACAGATATTAAAAGAGTTTTTCACAAGAAGAAAAAATATTGATGTATTTTCTGAGGAAACATTTATATTAAGTTGTAAACAGTTTTCTGCCAAGAACAAAATTGTCATTGTGGGCATAGAAGATCATGTAAAAAAAATCTGCACTTGATGTCCTTTATTTATATCCTTTAATTATACAACATGCAGCTGTAAAGATGATCTAGTAAGTGTGTAAATGCATGTACACTCTTGAAATCTAAATGAGTCATTTAATCCTAAATATGCATTTTGAATTTGTTGAAATGGCACATTTCTGGAGTTATTCAAGCCTGTGTGAACATTTGTTGTTTAAGTTTCCACACAGACTGAATTTAGGCTCATTTTGACTAAAGCAGTCCCTGCCCCTTTAGCTCCATTGTTAATTTGCTACTAGGATTTGCTCTAGATATGTCTCATCTGCCTGGGTGCACCAGCAAGATCCTCCAGCCCAGACTGCTGGGCTTTTATCTCATAAATAGGGGTGGAAGCCTTTTCCTTGGACTCCTGCTATATGATTTAAGTCCAAAGGCAGCAGCCAGGAGCCTGGTGGTATCTCTTCCAAACCTTGCATGGCCTCTAACCCTGCACCTGACATGCTACTGTTTTTCCCTCAGATAATAAGGAAGGAGCTTCCCAAACAACTATTGGTCCAATGTTTTGTCCTCCTCTCTGAGAGGGAGACCAGTACATTTCTCAGTGTGACTGAACCATCATTTCCCCGTTTTTCCATCTCTCTTAACTCTGTGCTTTCTATCGACTCCTCACACTTCTCTTATTTTATTTTCATTTAATTTTTGGAAAGTGGGCTTAAGGAGAAAAGATTGATGGAAGAGGTAAAAATAGAGAGGGAGCGAGGGAGGGATGGATAACATAAGAGGGCTCATGCTCTGTATTTGGCTGTCAGTAGGTCTATTTCCTCTGTTGTTGTATGGTGTACTGTGGGTTCAAGGTCTCTTCTCCATCAGCATCTCTCTCACTTCCTCCCTGCCTCCTTCTCTCTCTGCTCTACCTGACTCTACCATAAATCCACCAACACACATATTTGCACACACACATATACACACACCAATCAATACACGCCTGCTTGGCACTGCCAAAGCCCAAAATGACTATAGATTTTCTGTCGACTCTGCCACTAAATTATGCAAACCTCTGGTTTATGTTCCGGTACTTTTTTGGTATTCCTACTCCAGATGCGGGATGGGGTTTTCCACTGAGGCAGGGATGGAAGGTTACATGGGTGGAGAGCAGAAGAAGTTGTTTTTGGACAGTGCCAAAAACAATGTTTTTGACTTTGGTTTGGTACAAAATAATTGCAAATGATATACTGCTATAGATTTTTAAATCAATACCATCTATTAAGATCGTTATAAATGTCCTGCTGAAGTCAGGGTTTTGTTTAAGTGCTGAATAATGTGTTCCGGATATCAGTTTTGCAATTTCTGTTTTGCAAGCGCACACACACATATCACACAAACACACAAACATAATCAATGATAAAAACAGTGATACAAAGCTTAAGTAAAGATTACATTCTCAACGTGCCATTCATGAAGTTTAGGCGACCTGCCGCAGATTGTTAAAAACTGCATATTCACAAATTTGAAGGTAGGACAAATTTAAAGTTAGGAACAGGGTTTAATTAAAGGTCCAGTGTTAAGAACTTAGTGGCATTTAGTGATGTAGCTGCAGTTTGCAAGCACAAGGGAGAAAACATGGTGGCCCCAAAAGAAGTGAAAACACACATAAAGACAGTTTTTTTCTTTCTGGGCTATTGTAGAAATATGGCAGTTCAACATGGCGGCCTCCACGGAAGGTGACCCGCAGTGTCTGTAGATAAAGATGGCTGATTCTAAGACAAGACTATTTTTGAAAACAAACCTATGAATATTATATTCCTTTTCTGCCAATAGATTTTTAATGTTACACACTGGACCTTTAATTTATTGCTAATGCCAAATATTGTTAAACACATGAGAAGAAGATAAAAAATAAAAAAAAACATTTACTGATGCTTACCCGGCAAAATTTTTATGTTGCGACAAAATATAATAATAATATAATAATAATAATATAATAAATTAAATTCTAGTTATTTACCTGAAAAGATACATAATTACAGCATAATTGTCAAAAGGCAATTATTAAAGCTAACCCTAATCAACATGTGATGACAAAATGGACATCCTGTGTGAGGTCATTCTCATGTGCACATGAATGTGTGTAGTCTTTAAAGCACTTATACGTACATGCTTGTCCATGTGAAAATGTGTGTACTTTGTGTGTGTGCCTGTGCTTGTGTCTGCTTTGCATGCTTGAATGTGTCTGTGTGTGTTTGTTTCTGAGGTGGGCTAATAGTTTGCCTGGCCAGCCCCGTGGCAGGGCCATCAGTAACTCTAAGGGGAAATTAAAATGATCGGCTCATTCAGTCCCCCAGCAACTCCATTACCCAGAACCTAAGAACCTAAGACACACACACACACAGACACACACGTCCTCGGCTCATCTCTCCATCATTGCCACTTGATTATTTCTCTGTTGTCTCTTTCACCATCCATGTCTTTATTCTGCATCTCACAGACCTTGAAGTTATTTGCGTGTCTTTTAAGTCCATTCTTCTTTCTTTATTCCTCTTACTTTTGCTCTTGCTTTTCATCCTCTCTGCTTCCTGCCTGTCTCAAAATTCCCAAATGGCACTTTTTAAAGTCTGTTTAAAGGTGTCTGACTGGATGTGTATGTGTGAGAGTGATGGACTGTGTAAGAGAGAGACAGCTTTCTGTCCAAGATAGCATTAAGGCGGATTTGGAAAGGCTGAGGTGACATTGACTCTCAAAGCAGAAGAAAGTTCGGGGAGGTTTGGGTTCTACAGAATTTGTGTCTGGGCCACAGTTATGCTTTTACAGATTCTCTTTTCATCAGGGGGAGAAGTAGAGGGACAGCAAAACCAGACTGTGATTGTGTGGATTCAGTGGTCGTAAGAGTAGCTGCTTGTTCCTTCTGGGAGGGAGAGTAATGAGAAAAACAACACTGCCTGCCACAGTGAAATTGGACACACAGCCAAACAAGATAGACCTATTTTATAATAATAAAAAAGAAGAAGTGTGTTTTGACACTGACTTTGTGTGTAGCAGAAATTCAGTAAGAGAGTTTCAATTAAATACATACTGTATATATGTGCTCATTTACACTTCAAAAGAATACATTTTCTGAGACCCTTTCATAAGGGGGAAGCATATGTATCACTATGTATTGAATATTAAACACCTTGGACCAAAGCGCAAAGTAACAACTGCACTGCAGCCATTTTTCTTTGTGTGGTAGTTCATCTAATAGATTCTTAGTGTGAGTCACTTTATAGGCCAATCTGCCATCTAATAGATGCAATATATTCTTTCACCCATCCTTCTTATATGCAGTAATGGAGCCATCAAACAAAAACTCAAATAAAAGTGGAGGATTTTGCAGGTTTCACTGTAAACACACACACACAAATACACCATAATGTAGCTGGTAGCTGCTCAGTGCCCTGATGTGACCCTCTTGGCTCGTCAGGAAGAACTGCTCCACTTAAACTTTGTTGCTCCCTTGTAATTGAATTAGTCTGCTCAATTATGTAGAGGAAGGCCTGTCCTCATTACACAGCACTATTAAAGCTTGAGGATGGAGCGGAGGGGAGGAGAGCAGCAGGCAAGGAGTTGAGAGCGCAGCTAAAAGTCATTTTAGTGAAAACGTCAAGTTTCATCGCTGTAATCTCCAACGTGTCCGCCGCGTCTATACAACAACTGCGCCTTAGTTCATGAAGTGTGTCCTGCTGTATCTTCTCTTGCTGTGCCTGTCTCTCTGTGTTTGACTTTCCTCTTGACTCTCTCTGCGCTTCTGGGCCAAAATGCCTGGAAAATGCTGAACCATCATTTTGGCTGAGTTCTTCCACAGCTTACTTCAGTAACTTCACAAGAAAACATCGTACTGAGCCAGGATGCTGCCAAACCACTTGCTGCGGGGGTCCCTGAGCTCAGCACGATGATCACACATCTGCCAAACATTCACTCACATTTGCGCAAGCACACACACACAGACACTGTAGGGATCTTTTCTTACTGCGAAGGCTTCTTTTTGTGAGATGTCAACTGCTTTCTTATGTCTGTCTCTTTCTCTCTATTTGTCCCTCCTTCACACAGGAACAGCTGAAGAGCCTCCAGAGTGGCTTCAAGCATGTTAACGATGGGGGTTTCAAGCTGCAGAGGTGGGTTTACACGCACACACATACACACAATAAACACACAGAGACAGAATGAGCAGCCCGTTCCTGTCAAAGTCTATTTCCCTGCAGATGGGACCAAGCCATGGCTGTTTAATTACTGATAACCCAGATTGAGATTGGACTTGTGTGTGTCCTCTGAATGTCCCCTACACCCCTTCCCCTTCTCTCCCGCCTCAGTAATCATCTAACCATGGACCTTGACAACAACATCAATATCAACATGCCGCCCGTTGAGACAAAGGTGTTGATGTGAGTATATCTTTTATCTGCTGCTGAGGAGGAGCGACTGTGGACTTTAATTATAATTACATAGCAATTACATAGCATGCATTTTTATAAGACAGCATGTCTTGTAAAAAAGGAAAAGTAAAACTACATACTTTTAATTTCTCTTCTGAAAGAATTTACAGTTTTTCTTCTTCTAACATTATACATTTATAATTGAAATCACTCTTTGTTGAAAAGGTCACAACTCTCGAACATACATTATCTTTCACAAAAGACCACAAATACTTCACTTTAAGGGGCCACAAGCCAAAAAGGTTGCAAACAGCTGGTTCATGTGGTATTACAGTAGGAATTGGTTGGGATTAGATGGTAACACTAATGCAGAACTTTAGGAGTGATTCTGACCTACCTTCCTTTAATCTTAACATTTTAGAAAATTAAAAAATGCATCATATCTAAAAGCTCAAACTCTCATCCATGCCTGTGTTTATATGTCGTCTCATCATCGCTACTTGTAGTATCCAGCGGGCCTGGCGTGACTTCCTCCTGAGACAGGAAGCGGAGAAGAGGAGCCCCTCCCCACCCTCCCTCTCCTCCTCTGACAAGATGAGCATGTCCATCAGCATGACGACCCTGTCGGACGGCAGCACCCCAGTAAGTCATGCCTACGTCAAACGTATTCTTCATCATGAATTAAACCCATTCAGACAATGCTGTGACTGACCATGTTTCAGAAGGCTGTCTGTCTTTGCTCAGACAGAAAGGACAGCTAAATGGTTTTTAAATTAGTGCTTCAGCTTTCTCAATGAGGATTTCATGTGCATACTTGTGTTATAAGTACATATTTATGTAGATGTTACAGTTGGGAAGTTTTGTGCTGCCTTGTGTGAAGAATATGGAACAGTGTGTATAGTGCTGTTCCTGTCCAGAAGGGGGCAACATTTCTCAGCTAATTTCTTCAGTATGCAGACTCACAACCAGCCTCTTCTCTGGTAGCAGAGTGTAAATATAAGGATTTGGTCTGACATCCACACACTCTCTCACTCACACAGCAACAGCACACTGAGGAATTGAAATCAGTGAAAACAGCCATTCTCATTCAGCACATCTTCCCTTCGTTTAACCAGACCGCAATAAATCCCCGGGATTTTCTCTACTGCGTCTGTTCTGGTCATTATAATTCTACACTGACGTTGTCTGCAGTCTTGTGGCTGAAAGTGAAAGTGTGTGTGTACACTTCTCTACTAATCTCTGAGCCTGAAGTCAACAGGCAGGTTAAATCTCAGAGACGGCGGGGAGACTTGTGTATGAGCGCACTTAGATGGTACTTGTCCACTCAATCGCTACAGAGAAAAGCTTTTACACAGAAGAAGACTGTTTGATATGGATTCTTGTGGATAAAAAAGGGGTCAATGGGGTCTTGAGTGACGAGAATTCAGAGTGGTGAGCAACTGGAATAACTGTTTGCTCTCTTCAGAGCCGCTGGGTTTATAGTAACGTGTGATGTGAGCAGCTTGACAGTCAGCATTCAGGCCAGGAAGGTTGTGGAAAAAAGCTTGCTGTAAGGTTATACACACACATACACACACACACACATACAGCACACACAGTAAAAATTGGTTGTGTTTGAGATCCTTTGGGATGCCCAGGAAATGTTTAGCTCAGTGACTTAGACCTTCTGAGCAGATGATGATCATCACAAGAGAAAGAGAGCACATGTGTTTTTTTTTCAAACCTGACCTCTCAACAGACCTCATAATACCTGCTGTATTATCTTAACTCTGTCTCGTGTCTGGCACTTTCTTTCTCTCTGTCCCCTTTGTCTCTCTTCGTGCGATGGTTCTGTCTTTAAAATAATGCATTGGGAGGATGTGACAGCTCCACCCTGTTTGAATTTCTAACAGTTTCGTTTCTGTCGACCCAGCGATACATTCTCAATCCACACCAGGCTTCATACGTTCATGGATGCACGCACACTCATACACACACACACACACATGCAAGGAAGGAGACACAGTGATGTGGCAGCCATCTCTTAAGTGATTGAATTTGTAACCTTTGTGCCTATAACATCAGTCTTTGACAAAACCTTGCTGCATGACACTGCAGCATGTGTGTGTGTGTGCATCAGACCAGATCGTTGTGTGGTTCTACAGTATAAGCAAGCTTTTTCTTCATCCGCGTGTGTTTTCAAGAGGGATGAATGTGATATTATCAGCAGTGTATAAGTGAGATATTGTTGACACGCGACTCTTTACTGTGTAACTGTAGCTCACTCATTGCCATGGCAATCCTGCAAAATAGAGCAGCTCTGGATATCTCTCTTTATGATCGATCCCTCTGCTCCATAGCAACACCATAGAGGGAGGCAGAAATTATAGGTTTCATTAAAAAGGAACCTAACAAAACTCTGGCTTTTATGCCCAGATATGAATCAGCTGTCTAAATTTTATTGTTTCATAATACTATACCACATCAACACACACACACACCCCGCGACCACCTACAAATACACACATATACACACCCACAAGTGAGCACACACACAGCCACAAGAGCATGGACACACAGACCACTACAGCTTTAATTTCAGACTGTCTAGATGATAGATGTCTTTTTATAACCAGACATCAATCAATACTGTTTGGGTTCTGGCCGAATGTTTTTCTTGCAAGATTGCCACTAAATTACTTGTGAAATGAGGACAAAAACAAGAGAAGATTTAAACCCAAGATGTTTGTTTTTTTTTAATTGTTCAAACTCTGAGATGTTTTAATCCTGGATTTCAGAATAAAGGCAATTTCCTGTCTTGCTTCATAGGTTATTGATGCCCTGGGCTTTGGGCATGGGAGCTGTCCAATGCCTTGGTGCTGAACTATGATCAATGTTGTAGTAGTCAAGTGTTGACACTAGAGGGAGATCCTGTATCACAGTGGGGTGGTTTTTGCTCTTCTTGGGAGTGATTGGACAAGTTGAAGCTAACAAATTGCAAACATTTTTTGGGAGAGCAACAACCTCAAGATCTCAAAAGTAATGTAACTCCAGTTAATGCATTGCCTTCTGTGTGTATTAGAATATGTCAAAAAGGACACAATTTTTTTAATTTCATTTTTTATTTTTTTGCAGGAATTTATTTAACAGTCATCTGGGCATCACAATTCTAAAAACATCCGGCCTTTGTGCATAAAATATGATTAAAAGTTTGTATAGTCTTGCGTCAATTGAACCAGGGTATGATGAAAGTACAGAATATATATTTACTGTGTTGACTTGTACTGTACATACATGTGTTTTTCTGTGTATATATGCAAATGTCTGTGTGTGTGTGTGTGTTGGCTGGTGAAGGGCACACAGAGGCAGGTTAGTCCATCTGGCCTGCTAAGGTGCAGTGAGACTAGGCTCGAGCAGAGCAGCGCCGCCTTCCCCGTCTGCCAGCTGTCAGGCTTCTCTGTCTCTGCCCTCTCCATCAATGCTCTCTTAATGCTCCCCTCCTCCTTCTCTTTTCTGGCGTGTCATAATTTATTTTTGCCTTTGCCTTTTCATATTTAATGTTGCTCATCTCCTTCTTTATGCCACTCTCAGAGCCTCTCTGCCTCTCTCTCTCTCTCTCTCTCCTTCTGGCTCTCAATCTCTATTTGAGTGTTTGTCTCTTTATCGCTTGCTCACCAACCTACTGTTCTCTTGGCTTTATCAGGTCATGCAGCTGCAGCAACAGCTATGGAAGCCTGGCAGGAGAGATAAAAGAGGCTAGGCAATATTTTGGGAATTTTTGTGGAGTTACTGTATGTCTACTCTGTATGTACAGTACAAGTACATACAGCAGTAGTTGACTCCACAAATATAAGAGACATTCAGCAGTGTTTCACTGCCTATTCAGGTCTTCAGGTTAACTTCTAGGTCTGCTGCAAGTTGTCCTGAAATAACCCACTGACTTCGCTGCAGCTGACTCAAAATCATCATTACACAAAGCATTAGAACTTCAGCAGATTACTGAGCCAGCAGCCTGCACTGACTGCACTCTGTGTCAAAGCATTTAACCCCTCACATTCATTTTCACCCATCTAATCCCATGCAGGGTACAAATTGTTGCCCTGTCAGTGAGCTTGCATAATTTTAATCCTTGCAGTCTTTGTGTCTTCACAGTACAAACCAACCTTCCATAGATGGAAGAAAGCACAATGGGTCACATATTGTATCACCCCAGTAGAATGGCTATTACACTAAGGCCTCAGTATTGTTATTGTATGAATGACTTGACCTCAGGTTCACCATGCCCTCATTCTGTTGTATTTACTGTACATTTATCTCATGGTGTACCATTCACTGATAGGTAGACAAAGGCAGCTAACCAAGCTTCAATTAGTCAACCATTGAAAAGGAAAGTGCTTTAGTGCCACTTTTCTGTTTGTTTATAGTCTTTCTTTAATATTTTTGAGCCTATTTCAAGGTTAAATCACAGTGCATATTAAAACAATGTATCTAAAGTCAAGTCAAGTAATGGGGGAGCAAAATAAACTACAAAGCAAATCTAATATTCTTGAGCGTAGTAAACATCAGCAGATCATTATTATTGCAGCCGTTTTAAAAATGTATAAGAAGTCAAAGTACCACTTTCAGAAATGACATATTTTATTAAAAGAAATACACAATGCAGCAATCACTTAGTAAGCGAACAATAACTGGTCCTTTGATGCTGTAGATAATGTAGAGCATAGACTCTTAATAAACCTTCAAGTTCCTAGACACAAGGACATTTTGCCGTGTTCTTAACATTGTTTCAGGAACCACAGGATTATTCATAATCATTACAATGTCAGCTATCTAGTTATTGGTCTACAGCACACTGTCAGCCTTCCAAACATTGGAAAATGGCATTTCCTTATAGCCTCACACACTTCTCTTCCACTGTGGACCAGAACATCCCTGTGATGATTTATGGTAATTATGCAAATGCAACATAAGGCTTTGGAAATTAATGCTAACCCCCACCAGTCTCTTCATCACCGGAGGACGGGTGTAACTGGAGCCAATGCTTTTGCAATCCTGTTACTGTAATACTAGGGACAATGCAAAAAGCCTAGGTCAGGCGATTAAGGATTCCCTTGAATTAGTTTAGCTTTATTGAAGCCTCATGGAGGCAATTCACGTGTTTAATCATCGTCTCTTCATTCATTTGGCACAAATTGATTGAAGAGGCAGCCTACACGTGGGTTTATACTCTTTCTTATTCCTCGGAAGTGATGCTGGATCTGTAGGGTGCAGATTTAATTGACATAATCCCTCTTGTCATAATCTCTCACCTAGATAAGATGTACTGTATGGTGCAGGTGTGGGTGTGCTGGGTCTCCAATTGTGTCTGAGGTGGGCTGGGCCGAGTGACAGCCCTGGCAGGATGTGAGAAGACCACTGTGACACACCAGCCAAGGTATTGATTGACAGAATCATTAGTGACCTCTCACCACTCCATCACCACCGTATGTGGATAGAGTCTGTCTCCAGATCTAGAAGATACAGAATGTACACCCTCTTGTGTCTGCAGCCAAGCAAATTGACTTAAAACAATATTAGCTGTTTCTGGCTGTGCACTCTAACTCTAGGTTTCTCTGTAAATGCTGTAACCCCCTCCAGACATGTGAAGGACATTCTTATGGCTTTTATAATTATGTATTAGGGAGATGGAGCCTTCTGTGCAATAATGTCTGATGGAGGGCAGCAAGGCCTGACTCTCTGCTAATCACCTGCCAGCGGCATGTCAAGTAGAACATGGGCCCTTTCACACCTGGGACATGTCATGTCATACACTCTCTGAGGTGTGTAATACACATTACATCCATGTGACATGCTGGACGTGATGTGTGTGTGTGAATGTGATGGAGAGGATAGGGGTGGAACTAAAGTCTTAATTAGTCAAACCCCCGAGCTAGTTCTTTCATACATGAAGTGCCTGGAAAAAGCCAGTTGAAACTACTGAGTTACGTATTATTTTGCATTGGATTCTGCACAATACCTATCTAGGTGTTTGTAGGACAGTTGTTTACAAATGATAGCAGCGCTTGCTTCAGAGTGACGTCATGTTGTATTATCTGGTAGAATCCACAGGGGGTCACTGTTCTGCTTTGTTGGGGCAGACAAGCCAAATAGCAGGGAGTAGTCCAGGTCCAGTAAAACCCTGGGTCAAAATGGATTCAACTCCTACTCTGAAGGGTATTCCTTTCCTTCTATACTCGACATCAATACAGTATCAATCTTTATTTGAAAGCGTGATGCATGCAGATTCAGAAAACCTGGTCCAAATTGTTGGAACCACAGGGACTCTTAATGTTGTAGAGGACACTCTCAGTCAGCAAACACCCCCTTGTTTTTTCCCTCTGATAATGCTAGTCAATGGCCTCTTCTTTCAAAAATAATAACCCATTATCAACATATTTGTAATTAAAAAGAGAGGTGAGTTGCTGTTTGGTATTTCAGTGGCTTATCTAGTACCCTCTATCTCCCGCTATCTCTTCTATTTTTCCTCTGTGTGTTCTCCTTGAGCCTTTTAATTTCATGACACTTCAATTAAATATTAAAGTGTTTCAGGATTACGTCAGACTTGTGAACAAGCTGCTGGGTTTTTCCAGCTTGCCTTCTATATATAAATTTCCTCCTTCCCTTTTTTTCTCTTTTTCATTTTCAGTTTCAACGTGTTTCACTGGCATGACATGTAAACACATTTGTATAGCCAGAATATGCAGAGAATGAAGACAGTAAATAGAGACAATGTGCGTCATCCACACTAATAATATACTACAGTTAACTGATCAGTGAAATAATAAATGCAACAATATCTGTTCAATACATTTTCTTTCTTCCTTACTTCACATTTTTATTTTACTAATTTGCCATGCTGCTGCTGCTTTGTTCATGAGTACTTTTGGCAGTTAATGATGGTAAATAGATGGTAAATGGACTGCATTTATATACAGTTTTCCTACCTTGTCAAAGTGCTTTATAATTTTAGACAGATAAAAATGTTTCACCCTTGCCAGTCTAATGACTCACTTATCACCCTATAATCACAACACTTTATTATATAAATAAAAAAAGTACTGTATGTGGTACTGTACTATGTACAGCAATAAGGCAGCAAAATGCAGATTTCTCTCTCTCTCTCTCTCTCTCTCTCTCTCCTTTTTTTTCTCATACCAAGAGTGCCTTTGTCTTTTCTCCGATCCCACAGCCACCACCACATTATCTCATTGATCTCTACTTGCCAGCAACACAGCCATAATTGATCATTAATGTCTGATTGGGGACAGTGATGATATGGAGAGCAGAAGATTGATACAATTACGAATCATTTTTGCTCTGGAATCTATTGATTGGGGCTTTGCAGAGGTAATCAAGGCCAAATTACCATGTGCTACAAAGTGTCAATCTTTGTTCTGAAGTATGTTAGATTTCTATAAGAACAATAAGTTGATCATTTAGCTGATTTGGTCATGAAAGCTACACTTTAGGTCTCTCCACGTTCAGGCATTAAACGACTTCATCGTTGTAAGATCATTTCATGTTTTTTCAGAACAGATTGTGGGTAAAGGGGATGAAGAGGAGGGACGTGAGCTATCAAACCAAGAGATGAAATCCAGTCCCATTAAAGTATTTATTCTTTACTTTTATTTATCTTTTATAGCATGAAACTTATAGCTGATAAAATGTTATGAAGAAAAATTTATCGATTATTGATTATTTGGGCATATTTTGGTTACAAACATGAATTAAACTGGCATACTTTTGCAACTGCAACAGTAGTGTTGGTAATCTACAAAGAACTATTTCGGGTTTTTTTTGTTTATAATTTGTCATTTTGTATGTAAAAGCTGTTGGTAATATCTATCCACGAGCAGGGAATATCTTATTTTGGAACATCACATCAGGCTCCACCTGATTCCAAAATTTAAATATTTCGAAATCTCACCTGAGTAGAGCTGGAGGTAAAAACTGCCTGATGTTCCTGTGAAATAAGCACTGCCTTCTTATTACGAGTGCTAGTGGTGACAATGTTTTATTAATAGGGGAATCATCAGTGGTCATGTTCTCAGCCTCACACATAAACTCTCTCACACATACACACACACACACACACATAAGTAAAGAGGTAAGGGAAAGTAGTTTTCCATTAATTTGCATGTGACAAGATTCTGCACATACTGTATACCTCAAGAGCTGTGAGGTGTGTGCGTGTGTGTGTGTGTGGGTGTGTGGGTGACACTGGGTGCAAAGGAACACCCTGCAGCACTGTGCATATGCAGCCTCATTTACCAGATTCCACTCCTCCATTATCAGCAGGATCATTATCCTCTCTCCTCTCCGCCCTCGCTGCCTCACTTCTACTGGGACTCAAGGTGGCACACCAAAATATCAACACACACATCTCACTCACTCACACTCACCTAGAACGCTTATTATTCTGCACTCTTGTTACATGTGAGCCCAAAAATCCCAAAATAACTAACTGCCGAGTATGCATGTTCACATATAGGTGCAAAGTTCTGTTTTGTTTTGTTTTTTGCCACAGAATTCCTGTGGCAATTTAAAAAACATGACAAAATGAGGTTAGTGTGGTTGTTTGTGTGTGCACGTGTCTTCACTCTTGACACCAATGGCTTGCAGGCCACAGTTGATGCTGCATCAGTTAAGAAGGGTATGAAGACGCAGAAATAGACAACTAAAATGAGATTAAGGTTTCAGCTCTGCTACCAGTGGAATACCACTCACTCATTGTCTTCTTTCGTGCACATGTATATATCACTTTCTGAGCATGATAGAATGCAGTTTATATTGCACATCAAGGTCATATATATGAGCTCATGAAGGGACACATTTGTATATGTACACAGGCGGGAATAACAGGAAATGGAGCATTAACTATGGGCTTAGATAAAAGATCAGTGAAGGGAGTTAGAGTAACCCACATTATTTCGTTACTGCTCTTGAGTTTTTTCCCCTTTGATGGTGTATAACGCTGCATCGTTCCTGTTTCTTGTCAAACTGACAGCCTTCTCCCACTCCGTTTCTGTGATTTTCACTGCCTGGTCCAAAAGTCGTATTTCTGAGAAGTTTGCTATGTTGTTATTCAACTTGAACAATCCCACTGCTTATTCAGCCCTGTGAGATCCCACTAATAGTCACAGTGGCTGCTGAGGCGTGGAGCAGTGGGTTACACCAAACCGACTCTGGAAATATATTAGACAGCATGCATGCAATTGTTGTGTGCGCGTCTGCATGTGTTTGAGTGTGTGTGCTCACTCTCTCAGATGTGACCATCTAAGCTGTGATTTTTATTAAAATACTGAACGTGCAGTCTGTTTGAGAAGGAGAGAGGGAGAAAGGGGAATTTTGTTTCTCGGTTTATTGGTTTGGCATTTAGACACTGGAGAAATCTCGGGAAGAAGAAGGGAGGGGGAATGTGTTGAAGAGAAAGGAGATAAAAAGGGGAGAAAGAGCCTGATCTCCTTCTCACAGAGTGGTCTGGTCTCAGGAGAAAAATATACTGATTTGTGATTAATGAAAAAATGGAGAAGAGGCTTCCTCTCTCTCCTTCTCTCCCTCTCCTCTTTCTCCTCCCCGTGCCTTCTCTTTCTCTAACCTAACTCTCTCATCCAGAAAATCCATCTCGGTAATGATGTCTGTGTGTAGGGAATGATTATGGAGCAGATAAAGAGAGAAATCAGCCAATAAAAGGAACACAAAAACATTCTACAGTATTATCAACACACAACCACTCTGCGGGCGAATGGAGATAACGTGTTATCATGAAGTAAACACCTGACCTCTTGCAAAACACAAAGTCACAACCTTCTCCTGTGTAACTTTCTTTCCACTTTTACAACAAGTTTGCATAATGTGCACCAGCAATTTAGCAAAAAGGTATGATGCAGATATGTGATACAAAGAAGGTTTTGATAAAAAATAAGAAAGAGTTTTAAAGGAGACATACAGATGGACGGAATGAGCAAAATCCTGAGTTATGTGGAGCTCCTTCATGCTTCATTAGCCCAGCCAGTAAGCTGATATCAGCTGTGCTGTCCTTATCATCACCTCTATCACTGCCTCCTGTTACACACCACACATCCCTGTGCTCCGCTGGTATTACAGGGCATCACTTTGGCCCCTCGGTTTAGCCAGCGACAAGCAGAAAGGGCAAAGGGAGCGAAGAATTTGGGTGACGGAGAAGGAAGTTTGTCTATGCTCACAAGGAATAAGGAGGGCTAGTGTGGCAGGAAAAAACAAGGTTGAAATCAAGTGAAATAGAAGAGTTGTAAGACGTGAAGAAATGTAACAGGGGTGAGCAAAAGTATCACCATGAGAGCCACCTGGAAGATCAAACATCGTGGTGCAAAGCTTTACCTGTCTGTCGCAAGGGAGACTTCACAGCAAACACGGTACAAACCCGTCATTCACAGAACATTACTCGGGAAGAGCAAAATGTTGCTAGCATGTCAAAAGCAGGGACAGGAAAACGGAGGCGTAAAGGGGAAAGATGGTAATTAGGGAGAGAAACAGAATTTCTCCTGAAATGCGGGATGCTGTCAAGACAAGGTGTGATTTTACGCATGATGTCAAAGAGTTCTAAGGTGAAAGGAAGCGCCATGCAGGGGTGAGGCAGTGGCAGAAGGGTCAAATTAGGGTGAGGAAAAGGAGAGACTTTGAGGAATATAAACAGGATAACCCAAGAATAAAAAAACGTTTAAAGATAATGGGAAGGTTCATTAATTCATTTTCTAGCAGTGTGTGGGGTCGCTGTGAGAGTTTGACACAGAAAATATCTTAAATATCTTCCTTTCCACTTGCTGGGTTTCCAGCTTCAAAATCCCTCTGGGAACTCCTCCCAGTCAGTCATGCCCAGATTACCTCCTAAGGTAGACTTCTCAGGACCACCTCAGTTAGCTTAAGGAGATGGCAAGCTGGAAGCATTTAACCTGTTAAACAAGCTTTTCTTTGAAATTAAGCTTCTTTCTTTCCCACTCCAGTCTGATATTTCTGCCAAACTTAATGTAGATTCTGACCAGAGATCACTCAGTTGTGCAATCAATGCCTGAGATGCCTGAACCCTTCCACTGGGGCAAATACTGCCTCCTTACATATTTAGTTCATTGTATAAATTGGATGAACAAAGTAAAATGCAGTACAACTGAGCAGTACCCCAAACCGCAGCCTCCAAAACACCTTTATGCTTTATGAAATGATATGATTTATTGTTGCATTAGACTCCATTAGTTTTACGCTAGGTCTACAATAAACTGGCAACTCAGTGCAGAGTTTATAGTATTTGTCAAAACTGAGTCAACTATCAGCCTTTTTTTAATTTAGTATTCGGGTTGTGTTTGTTTGTGTTTTCAGTAATATAGTACATGTTTCCTCAAACACCAGATGACTTTGTACCCTTGTGTCTATTGAATGACAGCAGACGTACTGTCCCAGACTACAATGTCTGCATATTCACATCAACTGTCTAGGAAACGATGCATGCAGGATTCATAGAGCAAACAGAGAATGCCTGACAGCTTTGATATGACAACACTTTTCCCCTCGCGTAGAGCTCCGCGGTCTCAAAATCAGTCATTCAGTGAGTTCACGAACTCTGAGAAAACTAGAAAGAGGGAGAGAGAAAAAAGCGATGCGCTATGCGGGGGAAACAGTACGAGAAAGAAAACAGCAAATGTGAGGAAAGAAGAGAAGTCTTTCCAAGAACTCTCTCAATCCCGTACAACTCTGCAGTGGCTTGCCACTCCTGTGGTGAGAACAGAGGTTTTGCTGAGAAAGGAGATCACATCACTATTAAGACGAAGGCATTTTAACTGCTTTGTAGCAAACAGGTCTCCCCTGCGAATAGCCGAGGTAGAAAGTTCAGCAGGTACAAGCAAGGAGAAGCTAACTAGTTTAGAGACGAGGAAGTTTTCCAGTTCCAGTTGTTTTTATTAATTGGAGTTCTGGAGAACTTGCCAGACGTCACTACTATAGGTTCCTCTCTGTCCTATGTGTGTTGATAATTTATTGTCTCTGACTCCGTGCACACCAGCTGTTTTGCTTTTCAATGTGAATAAATATTTCATTGGATGATTTCCATTCTCCAGAAGGCAGCTGTCTCCCTGCCATAAAGGCTAGAATATGGAAATGACCGGAGTCTCTCTGGCACAGTAAATGTATTCAAATCACACAACATCAATCACAGTATATATCTATAATACACTACCACCATCCCTCATTTGCATATGTTTCAGAGTCCTTTACAAATTCAATATTGTGCTCTTACAAGTACCATTTTAAATGTAGGAACACACTCTGCATGCTTAAACCAGCACAAAACTCCTCATTCAACACAGCTGTGTGGGGTTTCCAGTACAAATCCATCTTGTTCAGTGAATAAAGGCAGTCATAGTCGGCACAGCTACCATATTTCAGTCAACAGCCGTAATTAAATGACAAATGACTAAGCAGACACTAATTTGTCGAACAGGAGTTGATTTGATATATTACAGCAGTCAAGGGTATAAGAAGAGTTTGGTGGTACAAATATGTGCAGCATGAGTGTCTGCTGGGGGACATAAATACTGAAATTTGATGAAATCACATCATTAAGGATATTCTGTTTTAGTCAAGTGCGTTCAAATTAAGATTGATTTATGTTAGCTTCAGATGCATTTTTCTTAACAAGACAAGACAATCCAGTTTTGCCAGAGCTCAATGGCATCATGTAAGCTAGTTCAAAATAAGCAAAAGTGTTCAATTATTGTATCAAAGGACCAGTGTGTAGGATTCAGTGGCATCTAGCGGTGGAGTTGCAGAATTGCTAACACTTCTCGTGTCTGTATCATTGACAGTATGTATAATGGTATGTATTTGATGACCTGGGAATGAGAACGTGCTGTGAAAGTGGCTGCGAAACTCACAGAAAATACAAAAGGCCCTGTCTACAGCCAGCGTTTGGTTTGTTCGTTCTGGGCTACTGTAGAAATATGGCAGTTCAACAAGGCGAACTCCAAGGAAGGCGACCCACTTTGTCTGTAGATAAAAAAAAACGTCTCAGTCTGAGGTAGTTTCCTATATTCAGGTAATTATACACCAATGGAAATATGTCTATGAATATTTTGTTCCATTTCTGCTAATGGATACTACTAAATGTTAGACACTGTATCTTTAATACAAAGTGTAGATACATACTTTTGTAACATATACCACACTTCATCATATATTCTACATAAAAAAACATCTTCTAATGTTCAGTTTTTGTTGAAACTGAAAACAGAGTGTTGTTGACTCAATGGTATGATCATTTTGGAGGATGTGGTTTGTGGTGCTGTTGAATTTGTATTGCATAATGCTGTCATTTGTTGCTGCCTACCCTCATTGATATAAACAGGGTAGACAAAATAACAGACCTCTAAGCATGCAATTCAATAGCACCACAAACTGCACCCTTAAAGTAAAACATATAAATGAACATTATGACCTTCATGAAGGTAAAATATATTGCAGGAATATATTATCCTGAAGGTTTAGCTGGGTGTACCTAATAAACTGGCAACTGGGTGTATGTCCAAGACCTGAACACTGAGCGAGAGATAAGAGGTTTTTTTTAATCATTTCAAGGCAAGCAGACACATATTTCATCAAGTCCTATGTGAGTGCACACAGAGTGGTGTTAGCTTGTGCGTATGCTGGTATGCCTGCTATGTGCTATTAAGTAGAACTCACTGGACCGTGCTTCCATATGGCTGGCCTCAATACAGCCAGTGTCATGCCAGTTATGCACTAAGATTAGCTAATTCACTTTTTGTTAAGGAAGATTGCTCTGCCCACAAGCCCTCACTTTGTTCTGTCCAGCACTCTATTCTCTCTCTGCAATGATGGAAACCTGTCTACATTGCTGTGGTTCAGATTTCTGCATGGAGTGACCTTAGAAAGGTCCATATGTGCAGTGAAAAAAGCGAAAACATGGCCAATGTTATGACGTTAAATCAAGAGAGGATTCTAACTTGTTATGCATGATTGTACACACAGGAAATCTGCCATATATGTAATCACTTTTATAATTAATATGCTTCACCAACTACTACAAGATTTGTGATATACAATAGAATACATTTTCTTTAAAGAACTGCCATCATTAAACAGTGCTTACCATATTAATCTAGAAAGCAACAGCATATGTGATTTTGCGATAATGATCCACCTTAAACACAGAAAACCCAAACAGGTGTCCCTAACAGTTTGAAACTGTACCTGCGAGGGATTTTCCATAAACAACTGTCATATCAGTGAACCGGTGTTCATCTCCGCATGGATAATTATCCTGTAGGAGAGAACACATGCATGGTTGCTGGGATCCATTTCAACACTCAGACTGCATGTGCTTAACTGTCCACCATGGGACGCTGAAATCAACAAAGGACCTAGGGGAAACTTTTTGTTACAGTAGGATTAGTTGGAATAGGGTTTATCTTGCCTTGAAAAGACTGAGCACTAATGCTTTTTTTTAAAGTTTCTATCACAGGTTGTTAATGTCATCTTGCTTTTGAGAAGTGGGAGTGTTCTGTATGTGTTTGTGCATCCCAGCCTCCTCACCCCTTGGTCCCAGCCTAACACATGTCCCTTTGATCAGTTCTGATGTTTAATTACGCTAAACAAGATAAGACCATGTCCTCCATCTGAACTGTTTCAGCTTTGTCTTCTACCCCCTATCTATCTCTAATAGAAAACAGCTGGGTGTATCATGGGGAGGAATGAAATGTCTCATCCCAAAAGGTTTGCTATCATAGCTGTTTGTGCTCATCTTGTGCTCCTTTGTAGAGGCTGATGTACAACCAGAGCCCATCTAGAGTACTTATCTATGGTTTTTGTGCAGTCCATCAACTGAGACTATGTTATGTGAGGTAGCAGGGGTATCTGTGGATGCTTTATTAACACAGATGTTCACCTGACAGACAGACAGAGGATGAGGTAAAGAGGAGGAAGACAAAGAGTCTGCAATGGACTGCTATATAGTGTATGGAATTGTGTACTGCTGTCTTAAGTCGAAAAAAGATTTACCGTACGAAACCAAGCTGTTGACGTAGATGAAAACAAATAGGAGAAGAGGGCCACAACACATCCTGCATGTTTCCCCAACCAGCCCAACACCACTCTTCATGGCAGCTACAGTCGAAATGTGAAATGCGGAGAGAAAATGTGAGTTATGGAATCTGTAATGAATAGTCTCGATGACACCACTAGCTGCTAGTTTAGCTCAATCCATCACTAAAGGGACATTTTCGACTCTTCCCCCGCAGCTGAAATATGAAAATCACAGCTACTGCGTCCGGTTTTTAATACTGAAGCCATCGATTCACTGGCCACGATCTCGCCACAGCCTTAATTACATGCTATCTCATGTGCTACTATCTGCCCTCCCGTCTAAGCCTGGTCATCATTCAGTGTAAGATGAGTGAGATGAGCCCATTCTAATTAAATAAGAGAGAGAGATGGGAAGAGATTACAATACCATTGTGTGCAATATGACCTGGGTGGAATAATGTCTATATTTGGCTGTCACCAGGTTTATGAAATGCTTAGATGTGGAGTCACACCTCGCTATATATAAGATGGTTTGCAAAAGATATGAAACCAGCCTCAACAGAGACAGCTGCACCAAATAAGTGTTGTTTGTTCAACTATTAAAAGGTGAAATATTGCAATATTTCATGCTTCAGAATGTTATAAAGGGCACCCAGAGAACTGCTATATCTTTTGCCTTATTCAGAAAACAAAAACACACGGCTGCACAGGCATGAAGACAGCAAATGCTTTCGTGTTAGTAATTAGGTTGAGGAGGATTTCTGCATATTTTAGTGAATACTTACCTCACTTAATGCTTTTTCTGCACGGACACAATGGTACAGTAGAAATCCAAGGCTCAACAAAATCGGTTTTCTTTATGGTCAGCCTAACAAGGTGACATATAATTGGTGAAATTGATCAAATGAAATGAGTACTCTGATTCAGCGCTGTGCTGAGCAGATGAGTTTTAGAATTGTTCAACTGAATGAACTACACAAGATCAGACATTTACACTGACTGTATCTCCTTTGCCAGCAGTGGCAGAAGGCGGGAGGCACCTGCAGAGAAAGGAAACAGCTCAGTTTTTGTGTGTCAGACAGCATGGGTGCTGCTGGAAATTCCTGAAAACAGCTCACTCATGGTTCTGAAACAGTAAATATATATTATCCCTGGCATGTTCTCAAAACAATCAGTTTTCCTCCATTCGGCACCCATGTGTGTTTGAGTGTGTATGTGTGTGTGTCCATGTATTTGTAGGAGGCCCCTGCTGGAAGGCATAGGTCCCAATCCTTGCAAGTGTTATCTCTTTAACAGAGCATGGAGCGTCCTGTTGAGCTGATCAGCTGGACGGCCATCTCTCTCACAGTGGGACTCACACATGCACACAGTCACAGTCAGAAACCCTTATTGCTTTGCTTTTCTCCCAAAGCAAATTGAAGAGCTGCAGGTAACCTTTAGGGGAAGATGTGTAAAGGAGGGATTAGAGTAAAGAAAAGTGCTGTAAGCTTTTGTGAATGAACTTTATTGAAAACAAGGAGGTGTTTTTCTTTTTTTTAATTACTATCACTGATGCACATTCCTCCTTGTATGTCTCCTCCTGCGTGTACTCCCAACCAAGGTCAGATACTGTATAAAGGCTAGTGTGATCAAATCTGACCTGCAGCTTGTACCCAGTTCATACAGCACGTCACAAGTTTGACTTCCAGGGTGAGGTCAGGAGTCAAACTATTGAGTCCTTGACCTCAGATCACCTCCCAACACTCCTTCATTGATTTAACAGAGCTCTCTGTGGATGACCTTGGAGAGAATAACAAAGAAGATTTATGAGTTTTCCTTCATTCCACTTAATATGGTTTTAAGTGCAGTGAGATACACAGGGGTAACTCTCCTAGGAATGCAGTATCATTTCAGGTCGAATCTTTTATTTCAGGTTGCCTTAGTTTCTTTTTATTTGAACTCACAGTACACCACCTCATGTCCAACTCTATTGCCTCTCCTGCTCCTTTGGGGCTTTGTTCCCTGAGCTGAAGACACAGACGACCATCACGGCTCTGCCTCAGACAGTTTTACAGCAAACAGTGGCTTGTGACTTTACAGTGCTGAAATCAACTCAGATAAGAGGATTATGGGACTGAGGACGACTGAACAGGCCGTTTAGTGTTGGCACCCAGAAACAGCCCGATCAGCAGCTAAGGGTTATTAGGCAGCTCCCAGACTTAAAGACTGGCTCTGTCTCTCATTTACTGTCCTCGACTTCTCCCGTCCTCTTCTTTTGCCTCTCTTTTCTGCCCTTTTTCCTCAATTCTTCTTGACTTCTTTTGGCAGTTTTATATCCTTGCCATATCCCTGACAAATTTATTAACCTTATTCCTGGTATTTTTTGCAACTTTTCTATTTAATTTAGTTCCATTCCTTTCCTTTCATTATTGTTCCAGCATGAGAGTAATATCGCAGGTTGTATTCATCATAAACTTGTCTAAACTACTGTCTGGTTAGTGGTAATACCGTGTGTGTGTGTGTTTGAAGAGGCCTATTTTCCTCTTCTTTTTAGTGCCATCGATATAAAGCCAAGAAAATATATGTTCAGCTCCCCTGCCTTAATGTGTGTGGAATGGCTGAGTGCTGTAAAAAAAATAAAAAAAAAGAACCATAATTGCACCACATCTGAAAGGAGCGGGCAAAGTGACGACACCCCAAGGACTCCCCCCCAATACAAGAGGAGATAATTACTCAGGGAGAGACAGAGAGACACAGTCACCACCTTGTACTCCTTATGGAGCATCAGTCGTACAGCCTGGATGGATTATGTTGTAAAACTACAATATCCAAAGAAACAGAAATAGAAAGTTTGTGACTGTTAAAACTTTCACTTTTTGGCCTGTCTCAGTTTAAAGTATTTGGTGTAATGTCTGATAATCCACAGTTAACTTGATGGTGCTGCTCGCTCTTCTCGGTTACAGAGTGACTTTTAACGCCAGTTGGTGTTAATGTCACAGAGAAAGCAGCATGATGTTTTGCCCTCAGGGAGCAATGATAGTTAAGTGCCTGGCTTGCTGCTTCTTGTTTTCACTTTTTATTTGTCTCAGCATTTTAATTTTTTTATTGCAGAGCATGGTTTTATTGCAGTCACACCAGAAATATTTGATTATAGATTCACAAAAATTACCTAACAGCAATGCCCTGCCTCAAATACATAGTATAGTTTCACACAAGCCAAAGACGAGTTTTGAACCTCAATTCTTTTTGAGTTTTCGAATTAATTGTTAGTACTATAGACAATAGAAAACTGTCAGTTACCAAAAGTTAGCAACAAAGTCTTGTTTACATAGTCTTTGATCAGATTCCACAATGCTTGTGTTAAGACAGCACAAGAGGTTTTTGTTTAATGAAACAAAAAAAGGACAGAAAATACAAACGACAATCATAAGTGGTAGTTTTTCTTACATCTCATATTCTTTGTTCAGTATTTCTCAAAGTTTTTACACTGCGTACCATTGCAGAAAATTTTAGGCTCTCAAGTACCACCATTATGACCAACATTACAATAGAGTAGTCCCATTCAGCAACAGACAGTGCACGCAGGAGGCGGGGTTATTCCTAATAAGAAGATTATTTATAGTTGACTGTTGTTGAATCCTAAACATAACCGGTTCAAAAACCAGAGCTAATTTTTGGGAAAAGGGGCTACTCCTGGACAACACTTGTCTTCCCAGTAGTTGCCATCACTTTTAAGCTGGTAACTAATCATGAAAGTATACACTTACTACATGCATGAACATGACAACATAGCAGGCTGATATTAAAATGAAATATTACAGGAATTGCAAAAATTTAAAATTTTAAATTACATTTTAGCAAAATTCGCTATATTTTAATAGTATGATGTTTTTTGATTAATTCATTGCATTTAAAAATATATATTTCAGAGATTGTTCCACAAGAGGCAACTCATGTACCACCAGTGGTAAACGTACCATAGGTTGCGAATCGGTAATATAGGTCATATAGCGGCATCAGTATAAAGGTTAGACTGTTTCATAACCAGTTGAAAATTCCCTGTTGTACGTTTAAGTAAATGTACTTAACTATTATCAGCAAAATGTTCTTGAAGTATCAAATGTAAAAGTACTCATTATTCGATCACTATTGGTTTAAATCTTAATCAACAAAGTAGCATGTAACCACAGCTGTAAAATAAGTATAATGAAGTGTAACATAGAGGTATGAAGTAGCACGAAATGGAAATTGTACTTAAGTATTGTAACTTTCCACTGCTGACAGCTGGTTTGGTTAAGTGCCTTGTTCAAGGGCACATGTAGAGTACTTGTACAGGCAGGGGAACATTTATCACTCATACTCCCTGCCCTGCTTTTCCCAACTGGTTTGAGATTTGCAACTTTCCAATAATAAGCTCACTATCCTCTAGAGTGTCAGGCCTTTAGGCATCTGCTTAGTCACTGCACTATAGTTAGTGTGCTTTGGCACGAGGATGGTATCTGTGCAATCATCTAAATAGCCTTTTACCAAACTGACATTTGATGTGATGAGGTGTTACAGATGCAGTGCCGAGTTCTCTGAGTTAGCACATTAGTGAATCAGTGTGGTTTCATTTAGCTTAGTACTCAGTCTTCAGAGGGATTCTGGAAGGAAAGCTCTGTCAACTTACTTGCCAAGCCAAGGACCTTCAATCCTCTATCACACTGATGATGACAACACATTAACTTAAATGCATTAACACAAAGACAAATGTAAAAAAAAGTGCTGGGAAATCAATCAGAGTGTAAATGGAATGAGTTTGTTTATTTGTTAAGAAGAAAGAGAGAGATGGATGATAGAATACAGCCAATTATGGCTGAATGTATGTACAGAGGGGAGAAGAGAGAAATTTAGTCAAGTTGATCGATAGATGAGGGAATGTCTGCTCCAATCTTTCATATTAAAAGTGAACCATGGAGACAAATATCCTGTTTCACAGATAAATCTTGCGCGCACACACACACACACACACACACAATTATACACCATTCAGTAAGCATTTTAAAATCAAAGCCTTAATCTGTTGCCTGTGATGTTCTTACAGTGAGACATTGCTTTGTATATGTGTACACGCACACATACACAGTGCATTTTTAAGCAAAGCTTTCAAAATCAAAACCTTGTGCTGTCTTGTCTGTGATGTTCTTTGCATATACAAAAGCTCCAGTCATTTCTAGGCTCGAGTACGCACTCAGTCAGACCCCCAGAAGCCATTTACTAGCTCAGCAGGGGGGGCGTAGGTAGTCATTCCCTATTCTAGCAGCATTTGTGACTCCAATCATCTTTCACTGGTGTCGTTTTTGTGTAATGTAAGAAATAAGGAATTCAGAGTAGGTCTTTTGAATCCATCAACAGTAAAACCACCATCGTCACCTCTGGTCTTCAACTCTGCAGTGTTCTGTCGAGGTTTCATAACCTAACAGCTGTGTTATGTGCACTGATGTGGACTGTGCTGTTGAAATTACATCATAGCTAATGCCTTCACTGAGCATAACTGTCAGTGTCTCATGCCAACCAGCCTTACTGTAAGGTCCTCTGCCCTCAATATGTTAGTCTTGTTGACAGTCATATACTGTAGCCTACTACAGCCTTCCCTTTAATCTCCCAGCCCTTTCTGTGAAGTGATATTCCCTGGAAAATAAAAACTAAAAAGCTTTTCTAAACTGAAAAATGTCATCTAGGGGCGGAAAATTATTTTCAGATCTCTCAGCCAAAGAAAACCAATTTCGTTTTTATTGTCATATTTCCAGCAAATGAATTGAGTTTTTTTTTCTATAGCGTTGAAAAGTTCTAATCCTTATTGCTGCAGGCAGAAAAATAATTGAGTCAGATAGAGGTCAACACACATGCTCAGTCAAAGTTTAAGACCCATACACACACAAACTAGCTTTGTGACACATGTACGTACATACACAGACACATATGAGATACATGCAGCAGGTTCATCTGCACAGACCACACATAACTCTCAACACATAAATATATGCATACTCGCCAAAGTGATTAGGATTCATCCTCTGGGGACCAGCAATGTCGTTACAAAAATTTCATGGCAATCCATTCAGTAGAGATATTTCCATATGGGCTAAAAGACATTGCCATACAACCTTCCTGCTAGCATGACTAACATTTTCCATCACAATTTCCAATAGAACTGAATAAGTAATGTAAATGTTATGTTATCAAAACTGTTCATTTCCTTTGAATCAATTAATACATATACTATACATATTACACACTTTTGCAAACTATAGGCTAAAAATATATATATTTTTGAATAAAAAATTAATAATTAATATGACATATTTAAGGATACAACATGTTGGAGTCTCTTATGAAAACACACCATGCTTTATGAGTGCAGAGAGTACCTGGACACCGACAGGCTTTCTGAAGCAGACATAAACATGGTCATGGTCTTACTTAGTAATATTTGGTCGTGAATAATCATCTAGTGGCAGCCCCTGGCTGACTGTGGTGCCGGGGGAAATCAAGCTGAACAGCACCCAGCAGGGACCCTTCCATTCCATTAGCTAAAGTACAGGTAGATCAGCTCTTCATGCCTGATTCCCACTGTCACGTCCAAAGAAGCAAATGGTTGTTGGTCCATGTTCGCGGGCATGTATGTATGTGTGTGTGTGCATGCTTGTTTGATGCCTGCGTAGTGTGAACACTGGGACAGCTATGGTCACGCTATGCTGCCTGCATACACCTACCTCGTATGCAGCCATTAATCATTTAACAAGCCCTATAAATATCTCCTAAAGGGATTTCTCTTCTGAGAGAGTGCGTGGCTGTAATCAAGCAAAAGAAGTAGCCTTTTGGTCTTCTCTCTCTCTCTCTCTCTCTCTCTCTTTGTCTTCCTTTTCTTCTTTCTTCTTCCTTGAAGGCTGTTACTGAAGCTTTCACCCGTATGTGTCCTTGCCTCATCTCTCTGATGAACACTCCCTCAGACCTGAAGAAAAATACTTTTATTGAAGGTGACAGCTGCCAATATTCATGGATTTCCCCTCCCTTTGCTTGTAAGCGTGTGTGTTTTAATGTGTTTGTGTGTGTGTGTGTGTGTGTGTGTGTGTTCGCATGCATGTATGCCTGTGCTTGTCCATATGCTTGAATGTGGTTGGTCCGTCTGTCAGCCAGGTTTCAGTCATTAGGATCATATCCAAATCACACCAAGCTAAACCTCTCATCGCTCATTTAGCCTGATGGACACCCGCTCGGGGAACCACAGAGGGGAGACACTGTCTGTCCTTCTCACTCTCTCTGTTTGTTTGAGCGTGCATGACTATACGTGCCTGTTCCCGAAGGCTTGAAGGGCACTGAGTGCAGAATTGTATTTTCTCTTCATTAAGATGAATACAATATTTCAGTATCTGCTCCCAGTGTAATAGCATAAGCCATGGATATCAGAATTGAGCAGATAACAAGTTATTCCAGTTGAGCCTGATTGGTACCATCCAGTGTCACTAATGTCGGGTTTGCCTATACCACTCAGCTCATGTTCCATGACTGTATGGCACAATATTTAACGAGCTGTGGGTGTAATTACACAAAGATGATTAGAGAGAGAATAGGTCGGCAGTACATCTTCTGGAATGGCAGCAATAAAGGAGCTAAGGGAACTACCCACATTGAACCCCACTCAGAATGTACCTGGTTTTAAGCTTGACATTTCATGTAACAGTATAATAGAAAGGGGTCATTTTAATTTCCAGCCTAAAGTTGGCTTTCCAAATTGAGGGGAAATCTCTTTTTCATCCTGTAGATTAGAGTGAATTGTCCCTTCTAGCAAAGTTTTTGCAAGTATAAAAGATCAGCCTTAAAGGACTAGCTTAACATTCTGGGTTATTCACTTTCTTTCTGGGAGTTATTGTAGATGAGAGGATCTGTTACATATAAAGCCTCAGTCCGGATATGCTTAGCTTAGCTTAACCTCAAGACTGGAAACAATGGGAACAGCTAGCCTTTACAAGAAACAGTCTTGCACAGTCACCACAACTTAGCATTTTTACACTTTGACTTTTGTACAGTTTAGAGGTGCTGCTAGGCTGCTGATTTTTTAACTTTGGACAGAGCCAGTCTAGCTGTTTTCCCTTGTTTCCAGTCTAAGTGCTAAGCTATGCCAACCATCTGCTGGCTCCAACTTCATATTTAATGGACAGACATGAGAGTGGCATTGATTTTGATCATCTTTGAAACAAAGAGAATAAGCACATTTCCCAAAATGTCCAACTATTCTTTTTGTGTCTTTTCGTTGGGGCGCATGGTTGCTCACCTGGTAGAGTGCGTGCCCCATGTAGGCTGAGTCCTTACAGCAGTGGCCCAGGTTTGAATCAAACTTACAGCCTTTTGCTGTCCCACCTATCAAATAAAGGCATACAAAGCCCAAAAGATGCTTTTTGCTTATAGCCATTTCAGTCAGCCAGTTTAAAATGTTTATTAAAGCAGTATAGCATATTTAGATTTTGGTGTCTAGGCTCCAACCTCATCACTCCCCACAGATATGTTTACATAGAGATATTGGGGAGTGACACGCAAATACCTTAACCCCCAGTCGGAGCCTACAGGTGGATGCTGGGGTGGTGGTGGGGCTTACAGTGCACAGCAAGCCCCCCAAAAACTTAAAGAGCATAGCAGCAATACGATCAGGGGCAACAGCCGGCATTGAACAAGCAAGGGAGAGCTGAAAGTTGTCAGTTAAATAACGCCAGATGAAGGTGTCTTGTTAGTGATTATGGAATAAAACATGTCATGTGTGTATATCAGCGCAGCTCGAGTTGACTGCCTGATCTAGCTCACAGGCTTCGCTCCATTCACTGTCACCGAAATCAGTAAATCTCCTTCAGTCCGTTCAAAGCCACCTCAGTGTATCATCCTGCCCATATCAGAGGTAGCACAAAGCAAAACAATAGCTGCAGGCTGATCTGACATCAGCAAATTCATAAAGCTCTGCAGGCGTATCAGTGTCAGGCATATGCCAGTGCTGTTTAATTACTACACAGAGATAATCCACAGGTAATTACTCCTTTTTTATTAATTTCCATTTTTAATGTCCCCATATCCATTCATTTACTTTGTTGCAGCTGCTAAGGGACTGTGGTGAAAGGCATTTTGTATTTGGGGAGGAATCGTTTCAATTTCCCCCATTGAATGGAGAGGAGTCATTACACTGATGTAAATAATATGGTAATTTGGCAAAACTTCAGGCTCAAATATATTATATATCCGGCTGCAATATTGTTTGCTCTGTGCCTCGAGCGATTATGTATCAACACTACATACAACAAAGTCTAGGTTCCAAATAATAAGCTCCATTGTGTATTCCTATGCTTTTTTTCTCACTTTAACTTCAAATACTTCAGTCTGTATGTTGACAGGCATTTGTCCAGCTGTGCTTGTCAAATGTAGTCAGTCTAAAGGGATTTTGGGGGATGGACCTTCTCATTCTTAGCAGATGTCCATTGTTAAAAAATATTTCTTTTACTAAGGTTGTTTTGTCAGTACACATAGAGGACAAAATACTGTAAGTAAGGATAAAGACGGAGTGTTGAGTTAAAAAATTGTAAAGACCAGATGACGGCAGACAAGTACAAAACAGAGAAAAGTGAAGGAACACGAAGACAATAAAGAGAGTAAAGTAAGAGAGAAAAGGTTGTTGAAATAAGGGGGAGAGCCAGGATCATTATGTTTCACCACAGAGTACCTTCCTCGGACATCATTCTCCCTCTTCCAATTAAGCCCTCCAAAAACAGATATGTGCAGACGGGAGGGAGGCACTCAGCTAAGACCCTGAATGTCTCCCACTGGTCCAGTTTCCCTGGATAAGCAGTGGATCCGTGTAACTGCAACACTGCTGTGTCTGAGAGACTGGGACCTGCTTTGTCAAGTTGAGGAAGCTCCAGCTGTTCCAATGCTATATAGAACTGAGAACGCATCCTTTACCAGAATAAAATGAGCTCACCTGGAGAGAACAAGAGCTGGTGGATTTATAGCAGGCACTTTCAGCACCAGCCAAATGGTTCTCTGATGTAATCAGGCCTCACATCACAATAGACACGGTTCCTCTATGCCCTTTGTCTGTCACATACTCACACATACAGCACACATAAAGAGATAACCACAGAGACCTATTTGCCTCAGGTGCACATACAAACACACAGTCAGTTGGCATAAGCACCAATCACTCAGTTTCTCTCCCTAATCCTCTTCCTCCAATCAAACATACGCACTTCCTCTTTACTTTTCAAATCTTTTTATTGATTTTACACCACTATTGTGGACAGTAAACGGCGACATTATTAAGAATGTCAGAATCGACTGATTTGACAGACAGAACACATGAACCAGAACAAGAAATTTCAGCTCCTACCCAGTCCCACATCTATTAACCACCCACATTCCCACATTGCTTGCTCCGACCATGGAATAACATCAAGGCACTTCCTCTTGACACATACACTCATAAATATGGAACAAATGTGTCTACAAAACATAAAACTATACATTAAAAATGGAGCATCAAACATTTTCTTGTCTAAAGGTGTGCAGGAAGCTCAACCATGACTTGGCTTTTTGTTGATGACTCATGCTAATCACTCCCCGCTGCCCTGCCGTTTTTTTCTTTCATCTCCGAGCTGTTCCCATAAATCAGTGGGTCTGCATTTACGTAATATCCCAATCACTGGGTCTCTATTAAAGATATTTGAAACTTTCTTTCATTCTCCTGAAACCTCAAAATGAATTCTAATGCAGTTGGATTTGATCAGCGGAGATGCAGATGATTTGAGTTTCCTCAATGTGCTGAGCTGTACTGGCTGAGAAATGGGTGTGTATGGTGTGTATGTGTGGGTGTGTGTGTGTGTGTGTGAGTGTGAGAGAAAAAAGAAAAAGTTGATGTGGGAGTGAGAGAAAGACGGTGTGTGTGTGCGTTTGTGAGAGAGAGAGAGAGAGAGAGAGAGAAGGGGAGTACACCGAGCGCAGTCCGATCAGTGTTTCTCTCTGCTTCTTGCTATGTGGATTAACGC